>NC_066362.1:38508565-39136378 GCF_013377495.2 Cygnus atratus | reverse complement strand
CGACAGTAACTGTAGTTACTGCTATACACGTATATTATACAGAGGATAACTGCTACTGCAGTTGGAGTGACTGAATGAAGTAACGGCTGTTTAGATGAACAGAATTGTAAAAGCCTTCCCTGAAGGCAAACAGCTGATAGTTACATCATCATTATGTGTAGACTGGTGAACGTAAGCACAAATGGGGATATTCAGGCCTTTGTGTTCTGATTTAAATCTTTGACCTCTCTCTGGCATACTCAAAACACCGAAATTACAGCTTTCTCCCCACCCTGCAGCCCCAAACACATGGCTCCTCTACAAGCTACATCAGCATCCTGTCTTCTCCCATGACTTCCAGTTCTACTTCATTTTTGGAGTGAAATACAGCTTGCTACATCCTACAGGTGGGCTCCTGGAGTTCTGTTGGGTTCAGTACCAGATGCTCTCCCTTCTCCTCGACTGTCCTCTTGATCCCTTCATTCACCCCCTTCTCTACACATCATCTTCTCCACCCCCACCCCCAAACTACAAGACCCCCAAAAGTCCCATGCCTACAGTTCACTGCCCAGAGTTTTCCTTCTCCTCGTACACCAACACTACCTTAAGCCCTCTGCTCCAGTTTACCACCCCATAACAGACAACGTAAAGAATCAAACATATTTGGTGGCCACTAAGAAGCTCCAGAATTACGCTAAATACAACAGATTATGTCGGCTTTTTCCACACTAGTCTCTTTCAAGTACTCTTCTCTCTTCCTCCTTCTATTCACCTCCCTTCTCATACTTAGAAAAAGATTATTATTTTATAGGAGTACAGATAAACTTTTGGTGCTTCCATTCACAAGTCTTTCTGCATACATTTACAGCAGCAATGAGAATGGCATTGCTTAACACTCCATTGAAGTTCTCGGCTAGCACAGGAACCGGTCTTCTTAAGCAGTGATATGATCCAGTTCATGCTGAGATCAACACAAACAATAACATTCACATCCATGGACAGCAAATCAAACTGGAAAATGCAGGTCAAGGAAGAAGAAAGTCTAATATTTAAAGCAGGAAGATAGCAGCTTCCTGCCAAAATAACCATCGCAAACAGTGAGCCACAACAACAGCAGGATGATGCAAAGGAGTAGAAAAGATGTCTTCCTATCTTGTATAAATTCTGTAATTCTTGAAAAGCCCTCCACTAAAATGCCTTTCTGTTACCCAAATGACCAAAGATGAAAAATTAAAGTGTCAAATGAAGGATTAAAAATATTTTTTTTAAGTTAAGAGACACCGATGTCACGATGAAGACTGTACCAGGAGGTGATGCAGTACGAGATGTTATTTTAATTTATTTCTCTAATCTAACTGAAGTATATGAATGATAATTTACAGTCATGCTCATGAAATGCTGCCTACACGTGGGTTCAAAAAGGCATAAATAGATCCATGGAAGAAAAACCTATTAAGTGCTATTACATACTAATACAGCAGGTCTCTTCCTTCAGAATCCATGAACCAATTGGCCACTGCCAACTACAGCACTGTACCAGGAAATATCACCACTGTAGTCTTTAGGCCTACCTGTTCTCCAGACATCTACAATTGACAAGAAAGAGAGAGAACAAATCATGCCCTGGCAAACTCCAAGTTTCCTCTCCATGGAAAACACAATGTCTATTCTTCACGCTCACGCACAGTCTTGCATTATAATCCAGGCTACCAAAACAAGAAAAGGTTCAGTTACAGACATGACAGCTAATAAAAATATATATATATATATTCAAGTTTATATAGAAATTTGCAAAGGTAGAAAAGAGGTCTGGTAATTGCAACTCTCCACATCTGACTGGTTTTGAAGATTTTTTTCAAATCACTCCTCAACATCATTTTGCATTTGGGAATCTCCCTCCTGGGACCTGTGCAAAGCTTGTGCAGGCTGTTGGGTGCTAATGTCACAGACTCAGTACTTCAAAATCTGCCTTGTCCATAAAAAGACCCTTCAAGCCATTCCTTTTCACATAGGTTTCTTATGGTATAGCTGAGAGAGTGATATTTGTGTTCACTTGGTAAGTTTCAGTATGATGAATAATGAGATTTCATCTGTTCCCTAAAAAGATGTTCTCAGGATGAGCACTGGGAACACCAGCCGTGGTCAAGAGCTGATTCACTTGCACTCCTTGTCACAAGGGGCAAGAAGGAAGGACTGAGTAATTGCATGACTGCAAGCACGTCATATGGACAAGAATATTCACCACTTCAAGAACCGTTAATGGGATGAGGATAGAGCCCCAAGCTGACATGCAGCACCTGAAATAATCACTTGTATGTAAGTACAGATTTAATTAGTTGCAATGAAGATAGTACAAATACTAGTGTATGTAAATACTTACAAGACCAGTGCCAAATAAATATCCTTAAGGAAAAATCTTTACGTTCTTTCTACTAGATTTATGATTTCAAAGGATATTTGAATGGACTACTCTTAATTTAAACATGTGTAATATATTCAATAATTTGCAAAGATTAATTCATTTTTCTTTAGAAGAGAAGACCTTTAGCTTTAGCTTTAAAATTACTCACCTAGAGATTAAATCTCTCACATAGGTGTAATTATCTTGTAAGAGGATAGTTATATACAACTGAAAGACTATCAAAAATCCCTGTTAGAAATTAATCCTAAGAATTAATGAAATACAGCTGTTTTCTTCCCCTTGTAAAAGTTGCTCAGATTGAATGCAAATGTTGATTCAAAGCCATCTGTGACTTGTTTCTGCTTGCTTTCTTTATTCAGAGCTAGCACAAACAAATTTGTGAATTCTTATTTTTGCAATCTCCAAGGTATCAATAGCCACCAATAATAATAATTTTAAAAAGCTAGCATTCCACATTTGACCGAATTATTCAAAATTTGCAGCCTGTTGAGTAGTGTCAGTAATGCTCCACTACAAGAAACAGACAGATACAACACAGGTAACCCAGGCAACTAGCCAGTACAGCCCAACATTGGCATCCAAACATCAAGCAATACCAGCTATTTGACAGCTATTCATGTGGGAACAGCATTGCATAAAAATGCAGGGAGATTTTTGAACAACAAATAAATCTCATGATGAGCTTGTGAATAGATCAAAAGAAGAAAAGAAGAAAAATTCAATGGATAAGTCTTTCATTATAGATGATTCGTCTACCTCCAGGAAAGGGAGTGACCCTATTCACAACCAACAGCATTTCTAAATAAGAAAACAAAGTTTAATTTTTCAGAGTTACCTTCTCGAAGTATTTTGTTTAGTCTGCCACTTTGAAATGTACTTAGGCTCACTGAAATGAGGTTTCCTTCGGGGATTTCAAAGTGTGTATATTTAACAACATTCTCCTTTTTCCCCTCATCTGACTGCTTTGCATTCAGACCTTTCACTAAGGGTGGGTGTTTGGAACAATCTTTTTATAAACAGAAGTTTGAGTAGATGTGGTGATGCTCATTAGAGCACTCTGGATTAGAAGCACACCAGCCTTCACATTTCTGTTGACAGCCATAGCACACAGCATCACTACATGCAAATTCCTCTAATGCAGTGGCTTGACGCCTTTTGAGAAAGCATGCACTAAAGTTAGCATTGCGGGTCTTAACCCCTTGCGAATACTTTGAAATATGTTTCTTTTTTCAGGAGTTTCTGGAGAAAATCTCATAATGGTGACCAAAATAAAATCATAATCCTGAGCTTGCAAAGCAGAAACTGCAGCACAACCAACACAGCACTCCGGTGGCATCAGTGAGGAGGTAACTCTATACCACCCAACACGAGAGAGCTCACCCAAGGTAAGAAAATGGGTATGGTGGATGCCTACCTGCAGATGCAAATCTGTAGACCTGGAGGGCCTACTAGCACCTTTGTGTCTCTTGAGAGAATGTGTCCCACTGTCCATTCTCAGATATAGGAGACCTTCCTGCTACTCTGAAGAGAGGGCCAAGAGAATGGAGGGTGAAACGCTTCTGGGATCTTTCCACTGCTGCTGCTCCAAAAGAAGCTAGTTCCCACAGAACTGGAGCCATTGGATATCGACTCCATGTGTGTACTCCTAAATAATCCGAACTGAGGCTTTCTCTGTGCTGAGGTATTTGTCCACCTCTCTCATTTTATCTCAGTCGAAAACCTTGGAGACTCAGAGCTGCAGAACCAAGCACCTCAACGCTTGAGCAAAAAGAGTTTCTATATTCACGGTCTGACGTTTCCTGTCAAGGCAGCCAAAAGCACACTCACCTCAACTTGCTTAACACTGTCAGAAGAATAATTCCTAATTTCTCCAATGTAATTAACTAATAGTGCTAAAGCTTAGTATTTAGCTAAGGAGATGAAACCATTGAAACTATGAACTGCTGCTTAGATCATTTGTTAAACATAAGGCATTGAAGCCCTAATGCTTTACCCTTCCTATTTCTCCCTCCCTTTCATTTGACTCTTATTCTGAAGAACTTCTAAAACCCAGAGTTTCAAAGCTTTATTAATTTCATATGGAGTTATTAAGAACAAATGATGTGCAATAATGAACCATTCCCTTTCCAATTTATTTTACAATATGCAATGCGAATTCATGTTCAGCGCTCCCTACAGTAGCTGACGTGAATATTTTCCCCTTTCTTTTTCAAGCTGTTGCTTCAAATTTCAGCTGTCGAGACCTTTCACGCAGTTAGCTCAAGAGGCACAATCAGGTCTTTCAACATGTTTGCTGGTCTCCAAGAAATACGGTTCTCTGAATTTCCAAAAAATTAAAAAAAAGGCTGGGTCAACATATGTCACTGCTGCCCACCCATAGTCTTCAGCCTGCACTGCTTCATGAGACACACCTGATCCACCAGGATCTTCACGGATTCACGGGCTGCAAGCAGAGACTGTCTTTAGGGCTCTGGCATCCCTGTTTTCCAGATCTTGTGGTGCTGTTCTTTCAAATGAGGACTTTGCATTAACAAAAGCAAAGTAAGAACACTGCTAGTTTTATGCCTTGTTACAGGCAAGGACTGGCACCCTGGAAGCGCCCCCTCAGCATCTTGGCTCATACTGCAGCCTGGCCTGTACGACTCCTCTAGCAAAGGTGCCAGGGACTGAGTGACACGTTGGCATGACCCAAGCAAGTGCAGAATTTGGAACAAATACATGTACGAGAGGTCACTGAGACGTCCTTCACCTGCCAACATCCCCATCTTATGGGAAGTCATCAACCTAAGGACTGGTGCCCCAGTTCTGAAGTGCATTGCTTAGAACCTCCAGAGATGAGGCACGAACAATCTCAGATACACTTCTTCATCTGACATTCAGGGCAAACATCTCTGCAAAAGCCTAGCCCAGGCCTCAAGAACAGTTTCCTGCATTTACCTGTGGACCTCAGCACTGGTCCAGCATCATTTCCTCCTCTCTAAAAGAACCATCTTCCACCCCCAGCAAGCAATCTCAGAAGGAGACTCAGAACAGAAGGTGTAAAGTTGTAATGCTCCCTGAAACATCAAGAAAGCCTCTTTGGACTGGGGAGGCATAATCTGTCCTTTTTTGCATACTAGAGTGCTATAAGCAAACTGTATAAGGAGAAGACTGGCACCAGAGCCTCTTCCACTCTTCCTATGAAAAGCTTTCGATAGACTGGCAAGATAAATCCATGGATTCATGAGAAGCAAAGCTCGAGCAACAAATCACAGTCCGGGCAGTCCTCATTTTATAAACAGAGAGCTTATTGAATCACTGCCCTATGTCAGTCCCCTGTCAGAATGAGTTAGTGCAGGCTGCAAGGCCTCTTTAACAGCAATCCTTGGCCAGCCCAGAGACAGGCCCTCGGCATTCCCCTGGGGAAGGCACCAGGCACATGTGTTTCTCAGGATGCCATTCCCTGGAGCAGGCTGAATCCCACCTAACTGCCAGAGCAATTACTGTGTATGGCAATTGCACTGCAGGGAGTGATGCAGACTCTCCGAACCTGCTGAGTGCCTCCCATGACATTTTAGCTCAGGAGGGATATGAGGTTCTTAAGTACATGATCAACAGCAGAAGTCCTAATGTATCTGCTAACGAGGAGAAATAATATCTCCAGAAAGAGAGCGGTCTCCCAGAGCTGGAAAGATCTCAGAAATTGGGCAAACTCTAGAATTGGGGGTGCAGAAACACACTGAAGAGATGGTGACAACTGGCCAATGCATTTTTCAAATGTTTATTTCAAGGAAAAAAATTTACTATTTCTTGGCAGTCATATCCACTTAAACATTTATTTGTAAGGAGAGGGGAAAAAAAAGAGGACTTCATTCCAAAAATAACAGCACACACACTAATTTTCTAAACTTAAAAATAAATAAACACTTGTGTCTGTTTACTGAAAACTGATTTAATAACCAGATAGCTAAAATCTGTTTTCAAACATCACAGTTTCCAACAGCAACACTGCATTTAAACCCAATATTCTTTTAAACACATAAATGCAAGGGGACTCCCAAAAGCTTTTCTGGCTCTTAATGTATTTGCTTAACCTACCTTGCACAAAAAAAAAATAAAAATAAAAAAAATAGTAGGCATCAGCACAAGTGCAAGTTCTATTCATGTCAAGCTGACAGATGGATCAAAGAAGAAAAGTAGCTCAGGGAATTTTAAATATCTATTAATTTTGCCACTAAAAATATATCCAAACTGGAGACGGCTTTCACAGCCTCAAACAAAATCTTTTTCAAGTACAGTTGAGTATCTCCTTGTCTCTCACTGATTTTAGGCTGTGAGGGCATGTAAAACGAATCTGTCATAACTACAGATTAGTCAAGTGAGTCACCACTGGGTTACCTGCCAGAAATCTGTAAATACACAACAAATTATATGAATATGCATTCAGCAAGGTGGAAAAAAAAGTATACTAAGCAAGTATTTGTGAGCACAAATTGCAGATCTTCCCTGTACAGACAAAAGCACAGGCTGTTTACAGCAGCTCTGGCCTAGAAGTGACTTACCAAACGTAAAGGTCACTGAAACAATCATTAATGACCAGGCTTCCACTCATGTGCAAGGTTTCTGCTCTCATATAGGTACTGAATTCATTGCTGACAAATGACATAAGCTAATATGTTTCTTGAGAGTTGAAAAATTAATCCTATAAAGGTGTTTACATGCTAGAAACGTAGAATGTGGTGTAAGCTATAATGTTAACTATTTATACGGTCAAATTATACATTTGTAACAATTGTGGCCTACTGATTCAAGAAAGGGAAGAAAAACCTTTAGAAAAAGAGCAACATGTTTTATGGGAAAAAAGGATAACCTGGGAGCACACACTCTTTCCAGCATTTCTTTTAAAAGAAATCCAAACTGTTTTATCTAGGGCTATTAGTGGATACCATATTTTATCAATGCCACGATGACGATCTGCAGAAAGTTCTCCACAAAATACAGAAAATATAAAGCTTACAGATACAAACTGAAGTAAAATTATCTTGTCAAAACTAATGCTTTGTCTGAGGAAAAAAAAAATGACACCAGGCTTGAACCAAAGAAATGGCCCGATTGGGGCAGGAAACTGCCTGAAGCAGCACTGTCATGGTGCTGCTCTGGTCACGTTGCCTACGACACCGTCAGGCACAGCTAGAATCAAACCAAAACAACCAAAATTACAGATACAAGGCCCTTCTCTGCAGACTTCTCTTTGGCTTCAACAGCACCCTGAGGTTTAGAATATTTGCTTTAACTTCCCAAAATCATCAACAAAAACCCTTTATACAATAACACTCAAAGGCCTACCAGCCCTAAGAAGCACCTAAGCGAGTCTGAGGCATGCTCTACCACTTGCACTTGCCTTTGACAGAGACGTGCATGACTATAAAACCACGTGCTCTCTGGAGTTGGCTTTTTTCCTGCAGAAGCCCATATTCTGAATAACGTTAATCTTTTGCTTGCCAAAAACTGTTAATTTTACAATGGCAAATCCTACCTCCATTTCCATGTGTACAACCATATTGACTTTCAGGCAGACCTACATGGAAATGTAGGTCTGTGGGCTAAACCCTGCCTTAACTCTTTGAAAGCAATGGCAAGCCTATCCTTGGCTTTCTGAGGTGTCAGGACTGGCCCTGTAATTAAGATATACTTACAAAAATATTGTCAGATCACCCAAAAATATCTGAATTAAAAATGTATGAGATCATATTCTATGCAGCACTCTGATGCCATTTGATAGAAAGATGACAACGGGCACAAGAACTACTTCAAAAGCTGTAGCACCAAGTAATTGAGCCCTCAGCATAGTTAGCTCTTTATGGGTAACAGACATATTTTGTCTTACTTCCCTACTTTTCTCTGAGCACACAAAGAAACTACTCAGGAAAATGCTTGTTGAGAGAACTAGACTGAATACATGTGATATGCTTAGTCCTCGAGCCTGTATCTAAAACAATTCAGATTAGCACAGTTGTGAATATTAAATTGGGATCTTTTCAGCTCTGCACAAACATGAATTTTTAGACTGTTTCCATAAAATGATAGTATTTGGGTTATAGATAGTAGCTACAAGTATCAGTGTCTTTCCGGAAGCAAAATCGTTTACTGAAGTACTCCAGACAAGCTAAAAGACAAGTGTATGGTTTGAGGACTTTGCTCATTACACATAATTAGTTTGATTTCTGCCTGAAAGCAGAATCTCCTGGATTTCTTCTCCAGATGGTCCCACCAATCCTCGAGAGGAGGGCTGGGTGTGCAGGGCTGCAGCCACAGTTGCACTCCGCAGTGCAGCAGGGTGCTGAGATGCTTGAGCAAGGGGAAGCTGGAGCTGGCCCACCCCAACAGCATTCAGATCCTAGCCAGGTAACCAGGCAGCTGCATTCATGGGGCTGATCCTAACAGGACTCAGTAGGGCCGGCCCCACATGCAGTCACCCAAACTTTTTTCCACAGCACTCCTCAGCTGCTCTGGCTCCACAGAAAGCATGGGTAACACTAACTCACCCATCTGGACACTCACAGCACAGACAATCCCTCGGTCCTAAGTGACACCTAAACACATCTGAAATTAGTTACCACGTGATGGACTCCTTCACTTCCCCGCAATCCTCTTTCCTCTAATGCTTTTTTTTTCCCCCATTTTCTTTAAATATTCATTCCATAAGTTATGTGCTTTGCTAGTGGTTATTACCCAAAACACTTGTGCAATTGCTGCTCATTGGAAGCAACAATTTGTCCTCGTTTCATATTGTGTATAAAACACTCTTTATGCCCTTTTGTTAATATATTTCCTACTCTAGGTCAAAAGAGAAAAAAATATGAAAAAAAAAAACACCATCAATAGTCGTAGATTGTTTCCATCTATTCCACAACCCATCTCACTTGGATGCAGCACTGAAGACCTTTGCTATTTGTGTGCATTCCTGAACTCTACAGATTCTTCCCAAGCTGTTTTTTGAGGATCACTTTCATCACTGTAGTAGCAGAGCACACATTCAGTATGAGCTATTGAAGTACCAGCAGAGATTACTATTGCAGAATCTGCAATTTCTTAATGAAAATGAAGTTGCTTCTGAAAATAAACAAATGTAATTAGCAAGCCAGTGCTGTGTGAAATGTGCACCATTCTCTTGTTAACCTATGTGTCAAAATGTATTACTTGTGTGCATGTAAATTTGCATTTGCAGTTCAGTAACCTCACAGATCATGGTCTAACCACTTTTGGAAATATAATCCTACAAGAAATAAAAACAAATCCAGTGTCTGGCTATAGTTTGTTATTTTATTAGAGGCTTTCTCTTCAGCATTTCTAACTGCTTAGTGCTTGATCTTCATAAACAGCATTCTGTCTAAAAGGAGTTATATTATTTCCACAACAATTTCTAATTCTTTCCCTGCTCCCAGTTAAGTCAAATTAGTCCTCTCTTGCATCTAGCTTCCTCTTTACAGGATAGGACCCAAGTACACAAACATGTTATTAAACAACATTATGTCAAGTTACTTGCGGGTACAAAATTTTGCTTGGTAGGGCAACTTGAGATCCTCTCAAAAGGCAGGTCAATCACCCAAACAACTGCTAGAATGCAGGACAGATTCATCCTGTGTACCCTCATAACAACAGATGAACTATCCTTCTTGTTCTTAATTTTGAGTAACACCATACAAAGCATGAAACGTTCCATTTCCAGATGTAGCCCATCCTGTGACCTAGCCTAGAAACTACACAAAACAGGAAGTTTGTTTATAAAATATTTTGCAAACCAAGATTTTGTGCCACCCTCTACAAATCAAAAGCAAAAAATAAAAATAAATTCCAACAGCAGTGGTCCAACTCCCCACCTCTGTTGCTGTGGCTGACAACATGATTTCTCCATCATCTAAATTATTTCTCCCATCCCCTCACAGAACTTGCAGTAGCAGAAGCACCCCTTTGTGCCTTCTGCTGATCAGAAACTGTAGGAACTCACATGCTTGAATAGTGATGCTGGTTGATAGAGATGGATCCACTGATTCCTACTCCCCTCCTGCACCTGGATGCAGCCCATTTCTCTCATCCCCAAGCAGCAAACCATGTCAGCTACCAGGTCCATTTTCCTGCCATACAAAAGGTCTTTAAAATATATGGGCTCTCATTTCTATAGCAAGAACATTCAAAACTGGCTTTACTCTGTAGTGCTGCTCTTAACCAAAACTGGCATTAGGGCTGGAACTGTTCATTTACCCCGTTGCCCAGCATGATGATTGAGATACCCTCTCTCTTCCTTTTCTTTTCCGGTTCTAGCCAGAAGAGTGGAAGAGGTTCAGGGAAGAAATAGCATGCACATAGTTACAGAGCATCTTCCACATGACAAATAACTAAAACTATTGCTTTTCAATGCACATAAGGAGACAACTAAGGGAAAGTATGATGCAGTTCTGTGGAGTCATGATGGCACTGAGAAAGTGTATAGGGATGACTTGATGACTTTCTCTTCAAATATAAAACTATATGGCATCAAAAGAGCTAGTAAGAAGCAGGTTAGAAACAACTGATGGAGATAGTTTACCAGACAGTGAAGAGCTGAGTCACAGAGCTCTCTGCAGAAGGTATTGTGGGAACTGAAAATCTACATGTCTTCAAATACAGACAGCTGTCACTGAACAGATATCCATTCAAGAAAATTAAATGCACAGAAGCCACATTTGGCTTAAGAGTCTCTGACTGTCAGAAAGCTGGAAAACATTCAAAAAGAATCAGGCATGCTTGTCCCCTCCTTACCCTTTCTAAGCAGCTGCTCAGGACTGCCCTTGGGAACAAGGCACTGGCCACATGGGCTGACCAGTACAGCAGTCCTTACAGACCCAAACCTGGCAATGCTGTCCAAACCCAGGACAAAGACTTCAACAGACTGTCACAATTCCTGCAGAAAACACACACGGGTTACTCCTGTTTCATCAACTCTTCAAATTCTCCCTGTAGCAACTTCTCTGGAGTGCCAGCTTATTTTTATGTAGTACAGAGCCATTTGTTTTGGAGATACAAAGCTAGTTAGATATTGCTGCTGAGATTTTGTTCTTGTGCCATGAATCTCTGATGTGATGACAATGAAAATGCACTGCAAGGGAACATTGCAGTATTCTAAAATATTAAATATTGATCTCTGGAATCTACAGTTTTCCCCCTTTAATCTGGCTCTGTGATAAATGTCCTATACTATCTTTTCTGATCACCTATTTGATTACAAATGCAGACTTGACATCGTTGCTTCAATTAGTTTATCAAATAGCCCTTAAAATAAGCCCTTAAAATCTGGGGTCAAACTATTATCTGTTATTAATTCCTTCAAAATATTATGGAGAGCAAAACCTGAGATTAGGGCATGCTTTTAGAGCTGCAGTCTGTGGGCTCAGCAACACCTCACCAATCAAAGGAGAGTAATCCACCAGTACGTCAGCCTTCTCTCCTGATTCAGACAGACTTGTATGACTTTGCAACGATTAAGACCACAAGGTCTCGTCAGCATTGTCTTCTGTTTTTGTTTCAGCTTCAGATTTTACATTTGAGCAATTTCCAAACATATCCACATGTAGGTGTTTTCGCCTGGTCAAAGTCAGGAACAGACATAGCCCACGCCATATTCTCATACTTCTCAACTGATGAACAATATGGATGACAACATTTTCAGTCTCATGCTGTGCGGCAGGACAACGTCTAGGTGTAGTTTTCCTTCACATATATTTCAGCTTTACAATCCCAGGTTTTACATTGGGAATTGGTTCATCTTCTCTAAGTGACATGCATCCCCAATCAGAGTTGTTTCATGTCTCCCATAAGTCTGTCAAAATTTACTCAAGCAGTTTTTAAATCATATTCATCACACCCAGCTATTCATGCTGCAGCTCTTTAATTAACTACAGGTGCAGCTGGAAGCAACTCCTTCGCAAGAAACTCCATTATGCCTCCATTGGACTTAGGGTACTCACTCTGCTCACTCCTGGCATTTGTCACACAATTATGGCATACATTTGGGATACGGAAAAAAGACTGAGTAGAGATTTGAATGTTAAACTTCAATATGCTCAGTGAATGCCACAGCTCTTGGGCTATAATAGCAGGTTTCAGTTGGCCAATACATAATTATTTTTATATGGTAGAACGGCTTCAGCAGGGGATCTGATCACAGACTAGCACAGTGGTTAGTTTGCTGCCTATCATTTTGCAAGTATAAATGAGAAACATTCAAGAAACCTTGATTTTCCAGATGCACAGTGGGAATGTTCAAAATCTCAAGTATTTTCATAGTTTTCTTCTCTGCTCCATTTGTTCATTCATGGAGGAAGGCAGTTACCCAGTTCACAAGTTGTACTTACAGCCTAACACTATCGATAGCCCCTCTGGGAAACCTAATCTGTTGTTTTGAAGATGAGAGATCACAACAGTTTGTGCTGTCTAGTATGACCACAAATGCTGCATCTACCCAAAGTTAGCGAATGCAACTCAGCCTTTATCTGCAATGCTCCCATTTCTTCCATTCTGGTCATCTCCCCCTCAGGTGAAGGGTCCAGGAAAGAAGTCTTAACGAGGAGCAGCTGAGAGAACTGGGGTTGTTCAGCCTAGAGAAAAGAAGGCTCAGGGGAGACCTTATCTACAGCAAGGTGGGGATTGGACTTCTGTCCCAAGCACCAAGTGATAAGACGAGGGGAAATGCCCTCAATTTGTGCCAGTGGAGGTTTAGGTTGGATATTAGGAGAAATTTCTTTACTGAAAGGGTTGTGCAGTATTCAAACAAGCTGCCCAGGGAAGTGGTGGAGTGACCATCCCTGGAGATCTTCAAGGTGTGTGTAAATGTACAAGTTAGTAGCATGGTTTAGTGGTAGACTTTAGTACTAGGTTAGAGGTTGGACTAGATGATCTTAGAGGTCTTTTCCAACCTGAATGATTCTAAACATAATGTATAATTGTCCTGAATCATGTGCCAGTTGTTCAGTGTAGGAGAAGAACTTGAATGAAGCCAACAAAACCAGACAGCAGAGATCCTCAGGGAAGACAGGCAAGTAAGCTCACATGAATTGCCATTGACTTCTGCCAGATAGGAGGTTCTGAACTTTTTTTTTTTTATCCCAGCATATGTATCTAAAATATTTTGTATGTGATTCACACACAGATAAATTAAGGTCATCAGCAGAAATACACCATTGGCCTCAGTCATTATCCAGGCAAGGTAAAACATTCAGATTCATAACAACCTTGAAATGTATTCGCAAGACCTCACCACACACAATTCCTTCAAATTAGGAAGCAATTCACTATTGTGATTTTCTGCATAAAGACTAGCAAAACCAAGAGAAATTGCTTGATTTTTGCTGCCCCATGCTACAAAAATACTGGGTAAAAATATTGCTAAGAAAAATGAAAAGGCAACAATTTTTCAGTTTTGGAGAGCCGAAGGTTTAAACGTACCTTACAGTAAGAAACTATTGGGGGAAAAAAAAAAAAAAAACTTACTAGGGCTAATTAGTCCATAATGGACAAATACTTGGATGGAAAGATTTCACAATAAACCGCATACAAACCACAGATACTGCCCTAACCTCCTCTTTTCTGAATCACCACCAATTTGCCCCAATTTCTGAATCCCCACTCAATTTTACATACATGTCCACTACTTACTGCCTTGCAAAGGGCAACCTGAGCTATGCTGAAAGAGCTCAGCAGGAGTTGGGAGTCATTCCTGCCATCAGCAAGAGAGAGAATCCTGCTTATTGGCTTGCAGCTTTACAAAGACAGCTGCTCTCAGGCTCCCAAGTCCACAAATTACAAGATAATATTGAAATATAAACCGAGGTGTATTTTTTGCACAATTTTCCTGACAGAACCTTATATTATGTGCTGTTAAATGTGTTGTAAATGATATATTACATAAATTAGTTGAAACACCTCATGCCAAGTCCTCCCTCCAGCATATAGTTTGATAGGTAAGCAGAAAAGACAGTCTTTGTTTATTAGTACTATGTGAAAATAGAAAGACCAAGCATGCTTGAAAAATCAACTCAAAACCATTTTTTACAAAGTCACACACAGTAGCTCAAGACATTAGTTATGATGATCGTAATTAGTACCCAGACATACATGGCCAATATTATATTTCCTCAACTACTAACTGTTTTGTACCACAGGACAAGCAAAACAATGCATTGTGGAAATATTTTGCCTTGTTGCAGTAATCTGTCTCTCATTCACTTGTGTGTTGTTTTTTTTCTTACTCCCCTGAAACATTGTAAAGGGAACACTATCTCTCTAAAAACACTGCTAAGATGGTCTTTTTGCTCTTTCAATATGCCATTTCTCAGGGTAACAGTGCTTAACTTTGAAAAGGAGCAGCAGCCATCTCTTCCCCCTTGCCCCAGCCTGACTACCAGACCCAAGCAGGAGGCAGAGGTACACTCACATCCCTCCTTTTTCAGCCCTCTTCCCCTGCAGCTGGCCAGCACCTCCACAAACTCTCCCATCTAATCTGTGCCCTCAGCGGGGTTGCACAGGGGTGACTAATTGCCATTTGGCAAACCATTCTGGTCTGCCCGGGGACCAGACCCCTGCTTGCTCCCCATCCACCGTGTCAGCTCTGCAGGGACAAAACTATCGGCACGTTCCTTCGCAGCTCAGAACTGATGGCACACAAAGAGCAGATCTATCAAGGCAGATACAGGGTGGATTTTGAGAGCAGACTGGAGCGGAAGATTAGCAAATCACCTGTAATAATACTTCCCTTTCTGGTCTGAATTCCTAAGAGGCATTTTCCTCTCTTCCTAAGCCATTGTCCTCCCGGTAAGGGCTCAGCTGTTAATGTCACTATCTTTTGAAACAGGTCATGATAATGGCAAGCTTGCCTTGAGCATATTGCTTCGAGCTCATTAATATGCATGTTCTCCCTCCATTCATTTGTTTCTCTATTTACTTTGAAGTTGCCTAGCTGGAACCTGCGCTGTTTTTTTGTGTTAAGACTCTTGGCTGGCATTTTTCAGCTTGCTGGTTTTTGTTGGCTTTTTTTTTTATATAATTCTAGGATGGAAATGGGATGGAATATTGCAAAAGTCAGTTAATAGCACATCAGGTGACATTTGGTGCACAACTAAATGCGTTTCTTGGCCTCCTCACCCTCTCTGGTGAGAGATATTCTTTCTACTTGCTCTCAAACTGACTCTGTTTACATTGCAAATTTTAGGACAAGTAATGTCTCTGTATTTGTCAAGCACCTGCCCCCAGGGAGTATAGCCCTTCATTGTGCTTCTACAAAAAATAACAACACCTGAGTTACCATAAGGCTCTTTATAAATGCCTCTTCCACCTGAAAGAGCTATTTCCAGCATGGGAGGAGAAATCAACTTTGACTCAGATATCAAATTCTCAGTGTGATAAGGGAAAGTGACTCAGCTGTCTTCTTTTATTTTTGGCTTTGTGATTCAGGAGCAGTTCATTGTTCAGATGACACAGTCAGTCATAACTGGGAATTTCTGGGAGGGGGGAGAGTAAAAGCATTTATATAATATTCAGAGGTCATTTTGAATTAATATCTCTCCCAAACAGATTAGTCTCAACCTTGTCCTCTGCAACAGGCCCGTGCCATCTAAAGTTATTAAGGGGAGAAAGACTTGGATACACCACTTTTCTCAAAATACCTGCAGAAATAGCCAGTTAGCTAGTTTCTCTTGAGGCTGCAAGTCATGACAAGGTAAGTCTGCTTCCTACCAAGTCCCTTCCTAGCAAATTTGCATATAGACACAACTTTCATGAGTCCTCCATATGAACAACCGTTTCTTCTCAGTAGACAGCCATTAGAAAAGCAAAGAACGCATCCTGAAGCATGTGAGAGGAAACAGACGGAGCAGGGTATCAAACCTGTATAATTAGGGAGTGAGGCTTTTCCATTAAATAAATTTGGTGGCCTCATCTGGAGGACTACAGAAGAAAGAAAAAAAAAGGGGGTACAAACAAACTCCCTTTTCAGTAGATGGGACTCAGTAGATGGGACTCTAAGACAGTGCTAAGCCAGTGCATCAAAACTATGACAGTTTAACAGAGCCTTTTTTGAATCTGCTTTCAATAATGGATCCAAGTTACTTCCAACCATTAAAATCCTCACTGTGCTTCTCATGTAGGAAAGCAGTAGTACACTGGGCAAGTTTTAAGGTAACCAATTTTTCTGCTGGATCTCACAGAATTTTTCATCAGATGAAATATTTAAATATTGAGTTGTTTTCTAATGCAATAATGTTTATGAAATTATTTGCAGCATTGGTTTTAACACAATACACAAAAGCAAGCTGCACACAGCAAGCTAAAACAGGACAGCTGAACTGAGCAAGCAGTATAGCCCAGGGGTCACCAATCTATGTAATGATGCAAAGGACAGCACGTGAGCTATTTGGAAAATGGCACTGCAGTAGGGCTGACAGGCGGGCAGGAGCAGAGAGTCCTGGCAGCTTGACATAGCCCTTCAGTGCAAACCCTCACACAAGAGGCAGGAAGGTTCCAGTTGGGTGGTCATCTAACATCTTTAACATGCAGCCTCTTCTGTTCTCACTTTCTTTTGGAACATGCCTCATTTGATGAAACATAAAATCCAGCTCACAGCTACTGGCTGAGGCATTTGACCTCAGTCTAAATCTACTGCTGCACAGCCTTGGCTTCGGAACTACATGTTCTCCAACAGGAGCAGTAACAAGGATCCAAAATCATCTCAAAATCTATCACACTACAATACAGTGAACATCTGCAAGACTGATCAGTGAGTACAGAAATAGCAGTGCTAAGAGCCAAAGTGGCCACCTGTGGAGGAAACTAACTGTAGAGCTGAGAGCACACACCAAAATGTTTTCTCCCCCTCCCCTCTTGCAAATTACCTTGCTTACTTGTTTTCAGCACCTTAAAGCAGACAAAATCCATCTCAGCTAGCCCTTGAAATTGGATGGTTATTGCATATAAATAATAAAACTGACTACTTAAAGATGAGTGTTCAGCTGTGCTCTTATTAAAAATAATGGAAAAACACCTAAAGCTCTGTGATTGTCACATCATAGTCATCTGAAAACACAGTCAGCTCTCATAAGACAATACATGTCACTTCATCAACCAAAAAGGAGGACAGATAAGAGGGAGCATGCCACATAATGAACTGACTCACGGTGGCTAATTTCTGAACATCTTCATCAGATGCTCCCAGTGAAGCGAGTCCTATCTCTTGCGAAAACTGGGCAAATTTGGGATCAGCAAGTAGAGGCACATGTCCCAAGAGTTCATGGCACGTATCCCTAGGGGAATAGAAATGAGAAGAGAGTCATTACAGAAATAAATTCCATAATCAATTTGACATAAACCATTTTACATGGGTCTGACCTCTACTTGAAAAGTCTTACCACAAAGCATGTTTTTACAGGCTACCTCTTCCCTCTGTATGGTTCTGTAGAAACACACAGGTTTACTTCTATTAACTGGGTTAACACCACCTGTTCCATGATTTCCCCATCATTTCCAGACTGACTGGTAGGGCATGATCACTGTTGTCTTCCAGTCTCAATTCCATGAAGAGCGAATTGCCCAGAGGAAAGCCACTTGTCTCATATGTACATTTTTCGGCAATTCTCTCCACATGAATCAAGTTCAAAATCCTACACTCTTCTTCTTCTCCATTACCCCTTCCACACCTGGGTACAGCTCCATAACCAAACATTTTGCTACTTGCCACAGGAAATTTAGGGCATTATTTACAGAAATATCTTTGTGGTTTTCATTTTGCCGTGACTTCCTCCTGAAATTAAGAAGTTGCTTTCATTATGAAGTCCAGTTCTCACCAAGCAGATTCCAGAAAAAGCAGAGAACTTGTCTTGTTTCAGAAAAAACTACTGTCCACACCTGTAAGTGCATTATTAGTCACAACAAAGTACGAATATAAGTCTAAAAAAAAACCTAACCAAACAAACAGAAGTGCACATGCATCATCTACAAAAGCTCTCAAACAATTCTGAAAGTTTTGGTGCATTTGTTCACAGAAAATAATGGAGTTGGTAATAAAGTTCACTTTAAAAATCGGATCTGACATTTCCTTTGCTTTTGTCTCTTCAAAGACACTTCTCTTTTTTTTTTTTAAGCTGTAAACAAATGTTTTAAAGGCAGGGAGAAAACATCAAGCTTTCTGCCTTCTATCCAAAATCATCCAATTTGTCTTTTATAAACTATTTTTGTTCTAAAAGACATAGAACCTGACACTTCAGATAAATCATAAACAGAAAAACAACCCTCTATATAATTTAAAGCCTCCTATTCTTACTCACTACTCTTTACCATGAAGCCTGTGCCAACTGTGCCTAGGTAGGTAATGGTTTCTGAATGCATGCAAATGAACATTAGCATTTTGGCACTCCTAGTTTGCCTCACCAAAAGCTGATCAAATATGGTTCCAGTATCATAAGGTTACTTGAAAGTCCCTCTTCTCAGCCCAGCTGGCCTCACTGAGAGATGCTTGCCAACATTTCTTTATGCTACCTTCCTACTTTTTGGTGAGACAGGCACAGCTCAGAAGTTGCGCATGACAAGTTGGAGCCAAGCTCGCATTCAGGTAATTCACTCAACCATCTAGAAGAATTTCCAAATCTCACTTATCTTCTTTCCTAGACATACGTATTTCCCAAAGAAGGGTGGAGGTAAGAGGATGCTCATGACACACAATGCAACAAATACGTTCCACAGATGTTACCTGGAGATTCAGTTGCAGCAATATAGACTGAGTGCTCAAATTTATTGTGTGCCAATATAGTTATGCTGTGTTCTGTGAAGTTCTGATACGTACAGGCGGCCAGGAACAGCATCAAACTTGCATAAGGAAAATTGCTTCCCCCACCCCATCCACTGCCTGGGAAAGCTTGCCCTTCCTTTAAGATCTTCCTTCCTTGTTCCTACATCACTGCATGTCCTTCAAGAGCCTGGGAAATTCACAACTTCTCCTTATTTGTATTTATTCAAAACCAGCTGGCAAGAAGGCTTTTTTTTGTTGTTGTTTTAATCATCTCCTCACCCCTTCGATTGGCGATGCTCTGAGACTTACAAGATCAACATTTCCTACCATAGGAGCTGTAGCTTAGATAACCCAGCTTTCCTCATTGGAGCTCAGATATGAAAAATTGGCTTGCTCTGCATGGTATCATCTCTCTGTTCAGGAGATGGTTTGCATCACTTGAGTGGATAATCATCAAAGGTTAATGACCCTTCTTTATTAATTCAGTTCTAGTCACAACAATTTCTTGTCATCTCCTGCAAGACTGAGCTCACTACAACACAAAGGACTGCAGGGAAATAGAGTTTGCAGTCTGATGGATGCACCCAGAGAACTCCCAGCACCAAGCAATTCTCTGGAGGAACCCGATTCCTCTAACCATCACCTTCAATACTGAAAAGGGCCACAAAGCCCATTCTCCGCAAGTCCAGAGCCCTACCTCCACCTCCCATCTTCAGTGAAATCTACACTGATTGCTAAATACTTCACCGGTCCAGACATATTTAAGGTGACTTCATATCAGTAGATCAAATAAAAGCAAAGAAGATAGAGTGGGACTGGCTTCAAGCTCCTGGCTTCAGGTAAGTGCCCTTGGCTCCAGGCAGCCTTCCACAGCTGCATCACTACTACTGGCTCCTGAGTGAGTGCCTACATCCCTGTTTTCCTGTGCTGAAGTTGCAGCTCCCAGAAACAAGTAAGCAAAGATGTGTTATTCCCGATCAGCACTGGGGCACAGGCTCTTTGTGTCACTTCCATCCTTGCACACAAAATGAGAACAAAGGCCAGCCCTACTAACTCAGCTCTCCTGGAAAGGAAAAGAGGATGAGAAGGCAGAAAATATTTCTCTTATGCCTTTAGCTTGTAGATTTTTCCTTTAAAACTGTGCAAAGTATTTTGAATAGGTAATTATAAAGAAGTGACCTTGAAACATAAAGTGTATGAACAGCAACCACAAAAATAAAATAAAATAAAATAAAATAAAATAAAATACACCACAGCTTCCAGGCAGAACCATGAACCGGCATTTGGGATTGGCATTGGAGTCCCTTCGATTTCTGTGCCGGTCTGGTCCTTTATAGATAGTCTAAACAATATAACTCTTTGCTTAACTACCAAGTCTTGATTCTTTTGTTTTGTTTTATTCAGAAAATAATTAAGTTCCTTTAATTTATTCACACACATTGCTCAGAGAAAATAAGATTTTCGTAATGCACTTTTCACAGCAAAAGATTTTTCTTGGACTAAATTAGTTAGCTGAGCAGAGGAAATCTATATAGCTCTGTGAATGTAGTAGGAACATAATGAAACTCAGAAAGAAATGTTTTAAAATGCATATAGTAGTGATACAGATCAAACCAAATGAACTCTCTAATTTGTATCTAGCTCTATAGCCTGGGTGTTAAATCTGATGGAAAGCCCACTGAAGTCAAAAGCAGTCTTTTTACCAGGTTTATATCACTGAAATGCAACATTCACCAAGCCATGGACCTGCAGCAAACCTCATTATGGCCCCATATATCAGCTAGCAGATCTCAGGCCATTGCAGCTGCTGTGGAAGATGAAGAGCTGTCCCTGCTCAAGTCCGTTTAGTTTTGCCATTGATTTCAACAAAGCCAGGATTCAACTCCTACATTTCTGGTAACACCTACTCTATGCTCTATTTTATGAAAAAATCACATACAATTTTAAAGGGATTTTCAAAATTTTACAGTAGAGTTCCTCATAGTCAGTGCACATTATTTCATTTATGTGGTTTCTGAACAAGCAGACCTGCAGGAAGAAAGCAGCATAATTAGGGCATGACAACTGCATTCCTCTGTTAGTCATAGTTAGAGTTGTTAAGATCAAAATCTGAATTTTTAAGCTTAGTCCGAATAGAAAACAAAAATATTAATTCTAATTGAACTAGTATTACCAGACAGTGACTTCCCAGACACCATGATCAGAAAGGTTACAGAAAGTAGCTGCAGTTACTACTAAGGATCAGCCATGATACGCTGCATAATTCTGAACATAAGCAGCATCCTGGAGACTACAGAGGACACAAATATACAAATCAATGAACCAGAGAACATCAGTAAAAATACAGGCACACTTAATTGCTTTCTGAAAGATGTTCCTTCCTTGGTTCCTGTTGGAGTTATGTATTTAAATCCCCTACCAACAGACAAAAACATACTCCTAGTTTTAAGTTAATAATGTCGTCGTTCACCTGCTATGTATCAGCAGGTGTTGCAAACTGAGACATTGGCTTCCCACAGGAGAGAAAATAATTGGTGCAAAGCCTGGTATTTCCTAAGTATATATTTTTATTTTTTAAAATATCTACAGATATTCTCAGACCAGAAGAGATCCAGCACCATACATCCAAGCCTTTCTTTCAGGACTTAACATTGTAGTAACTTCCCTAAAACTTGCAGAGATTAAAGTTCTAATTGCAGAGATTACGGTAGCAAGTGCATTCCTTCAGTGACTACCACCTCCTTCTCAATGGAAAACAGACACAAAACTAGCCTCACAGCATTTTAGCAAATGCTTTGCCCTGTTCACATGCTGAGGAAAAGAGTAGGTAGATGCGAGTATAACAGCACCACCTGCTGACTCCGGTCAGAATAATGTTAGAGCATTTATAAATCCAGGTTAATGTGCAGTTCCATTAATCCTTTTATATCCAAAAATATTATTCCATGGTTTCAGCAGTCTATTCATGAAATCAAAGTTAGGCATGGGTCCAAATGTTTACAGAACTGAAGCTGAATACATATACATGAACCTTTTGTGTAAATTTTGGCAAAAATAAAATACACCAAAATAGTACAAGCTGAGTAAACAATGATGTAGTTTCGTGGTAGCTGTCTGATAACTGATTCACTGCATAAATGCCATTCCTGTGGTTTACAAGATCAGCAGCTGCCTTTGTTGAAACTACCTCCATATTACCTGACATGAATTGTTCTGTTATTACTGCACAGAGCACAACATATATAATACAAGACAAGAACTATAATCCCTTTGATCTGTTTTCCCCCCTCCATTTTCCACCAAGAGATCAAATGCCAAAATACTTCCTCCAAACTCACAGTACTCTGTTTTCAAAAAGCCACTATGCTGTCCCATGAAAGTCATAATTAAAGGCTCTCTTATTTCTATTATGTTCTCTGTAAAAGGCTTCATATCTAATATCCTTACTGGGTGAGAGAACTGTGCCTCGCGACTTGCTGGTGGTGTATCACAGGCAAGAGATGAAGTTTGGCTGTGGAGTCTGGCCCAAAAGAGATCAATGGGGATACAAGAAGATCAAATTATAATTCTGAAAGTGATTGTTTTCAAGGGATTTGGTGCTTTTCTTTCAAACTTCCTTCCTTAATTGTCCACCAGAAAATTGAAGACCTTTTTTTTCAAAATATTTAGTTGAAAACTTATATTTTCCACTGCAAAATAATTCAGGCAGATATTTTTGACCCAGCAGCTAAATAACACAGCTATTTAAGACCCTTGTAAAAAGTCCAAGAAAAAATTCCTAATTAAATTCTGATTCCCCTAAGTGAAGTGTTTTGTCATTGACAGTGTAATTACATTTCTACATTTGCAGCAAGATTCCTCTTTTCAACCTTGGCAACTTCAATTGGGTCTTTTAAAAATTCTGTGAGCATTTTTTTTCCAATCGCTAAAGCAAATGTAGCGACTTACGGTTCTGGTGTGTAGAGAGGATCTGAGCCATGTCGTATATACTGAGTACAGTGAAAGACTCTGTATGCTAAGCCAGCTAAAAAATCTCGGGGAGAGAGGTATCCAGCAACTGGTCTCACTGTGAAGCCAGACCTTTCTGAAATGAAGGAGATAATAAAAGACCATATTATATATCACTACATCAATTTCTGAAGACAAGTAATGGCCTGCAGTTAATTACCAGAAGCATGACATGGAGAATATTGGCTGAAGATCACCGTATATAATTTTCACCTATTAAGTACAAGAACTATTTTGCATTACTAGCATATGTTTTACGAAAACAGCATGAGGTACTTCAAAGCTTGTTTAAATAACTTTGTATAGAAAAGAAGGTAAGGTACCATAAGGGACGTTCTCAAATCACAAAGCATCTGATTTTTACATCTGGTAGCAAAACAGGAGAGAAGTATCCAGAACAGAGGATGACTTCTGTAAATGTATTAAAAACTAACAATGCAAAACAGGATTAAACCAAACCTGTCCTTATTTTTACAGATAAAATACTGCCTTTCAAAGTTGAGGTCCTCATTTGAATATTTAAGAAAGTGTTCCTTCATCAGGTAAGTCCCAGTAGGGAATTATTTCAGACTCTGTAACTTTGCAAAGGACATTTCTCTCCCAAATTCATTCTTTATTCTTTCCAAGCATTTACAGGAGAAAAACTGTTTCAAGTTTTTCTTCAGCAGACATTACTGTTGTTCTATTTAGTCTGAAAACATTTCTGAAAGAAGTGCGAGTTTTTGAGTTTCCAGTTATGGAAAAAGAACCTCTAGACTTTAGCATCGTTCCTTAGAAATCATAGCGCAGTCCATGACAGATCCAGAAGGACACAACAAAATCCAAAGACCAGTAAGTACATTATTAGTAAATGCAGGTGTTCACAAACAAGAGTTAAGGATGAAACAGGGATGAGGGAAAGTAAGCCTTCTATTATAAATGTTACATTTCTCTTAGTTAAAAGTTTGCTATGCACATTTGGGACAAAATAGGTGGTGTTTTTTTTTTCTTCCTTCCCCCTCCATAGCCCTTAACAGCACATAATATTTTTTCTGAACATATATCTTTGTGATATTTTAATTCCTGAGCAAGAGGATTAAGGAATAAGTATATGTGTCTGGAGGAATCCCTGGGGAGAAGAGAAAATCTTAACTGGATTCTTTGGCGGCTTTTCCTCTAGAGTTAAAAGTAACAGTCTACCACTTCTCCTTCCACACAGGATACATTTCCATTACAGATAAGATAGCAGAGTATTTTCAAACTCTACTGTGTAATGCTCTGATCCCTTAAAAATAACATGAAAGAAGTAGCATATCACCCATGGAGTCCCACTGAGTTTTTTCAACATCCAAATGTAGTGACCAGCTTCATGAGGTTTTGGGCTTTCAGAAAAGCCTCATATTCCTCAGGCTGTACATCAACATGCCAAACCTGCTCTCCTCTTTGAATTCAGTTATCTTGACAATTATTTTATTTATTTATTTATTTTAAACTGCCTGTATGTTTGGGGGATGCATGCTGTGGTCATCAGGACACCTACCCTGTGGTAATCAGAACAGCAGAACTAACTCAGCTTTCTTTTCATCATACTGAAGGGCTTTTCTCCCTGTGCAAGATAGCATCAACGTGATACATGATTAGTTGTTTAATTCATCTCAGCTTCATACCTGCAAATACATACAACTGTCTTCACTCAGCAAATTCTCTCCCATGGAGAACATCAAACACAGAATGATACTCCAGCCTAAACCAAAGTTGGCTGACAGTACTGGGAGCCTTTTCATTCAATGTGCTTTGTATTACACACTAACAGAAAAAAAGTGTTTTTATGAAACACTATCTATTGATAAATCAAATATGAATCTTACCTTTAAGGAAAATAGAAACATCTTCTAGCTGAGGCACATTATCCTCTCTATATCCACAGTACTTAGTCAGCAGAGGAAAGTTTTTTAAATATTCACGACAAGCATGGGTGGGATACAGTTTACTGAGTTCCCTAAATACCACCCCCCATGTCTTAATTTCTTCAGCTGTGTACTCCACTCTGGGAATGGGTTGACCACTGGAAAATAAAATTAAAAAAAAAAGGAATGGAAACAGATTCTAAATAGATTCTGGATAACAAAATTTCTGTTAGAAGTATTAATTAAACAAAACTACATAGAGCTTATTTAAAAAAATATTTTGAAATAACAACTAGATGCTTCTTTCTTGGAGTTTCTTCCCTCTATATCCCATTTATTTCATAAGAACTGCATTTCTTATTAAGCAATGAGATTATTTCTTAATCTTTGTATATATCATATTAGAAAGATGGATTTCTTACATAATGTGTTTGTATACCAAACTAATAGCTCTGTTTTCTGCTGCTGATGCCTTTGCAATCATTAGCTGAAGATCTTAATTCAGTCTAATGTGTATACTCAGTAAGACCATCAGTAGACTTCACGCTCTATCCATTCTGTAACATGCATTATATTCACAGAGCATCATTGCCTAAAATTTTACAAAGTGAAGATTAGGCAATTATGTAGATGTTTAGAAATACTAGGATCCAATCAAAATACATACATTTATTGTTTGTATTGATGTTTAAATGTGTAGGTGTGTTTGGAACCCCAAATTCAGGACTGCATGACGAGGAAGCTCAACTCAGAGCCAACAGCCTAGCCTGAGGGAAACTAAGCCTCTAAATACATCTCAATATTTTTCTTCTGCACAATTCCTCTGCCTCCTCTCCCTTACTCAGATGCATAGAAATTGCAAAGCAGGAGCCTCCCAGGGTGCCTGCTAATCTGTTTCTGACATCCAAGATTTGCCTTAGTTGTTACAGCTAATTCAAAGCTGACTGACAGCATTGAGTGTGAAGGGCTCCCTCCAATTTGCACTGCCTTGTATTTAGCTTTAAGGAACTTCCCACAGCACGGTCTTCAACTCACATTATGAATTCCCTCTGGAAACTTTACAATCTTTCTCTGGATTTAATGTTCACAATCTATTGTATGTAATCATGAAATCTGCTACGTTCCAAGCTATCCTTCTCTTTTCCCAGGCCATTACCAAGCACAGATGAGCAAAGGGATTCACAGAATCCCCTTCCAGTCCCCTTAGTCCCTATCTCCCACTCCCGTGCCACAGAAGGCACCCCCAGCTCAGTGCTGCAGTGTCATTCAGTGTCCCAGACAGCAGACCTGGGTGGCTGGCCCACCAAAGGGGTGCACCAGGCATGGGGAAGTCTCACTGCAGCAGGAGAGCTGCAGCACTGTGCATTTGCCAGCAGGCTGTCTCCTTCCTGGCTCTCACCTGGTTCATAATCCCATCTCCACCATGCCAGGTAACAAAGAACGAGCCCTCGTGTCACATGCAATTGCTGCTATGCAGTCCCTATACGCACTAGAGAAGAGCATCTGCCCTACATTTGTTTGTGGCTGTCCTTTACTGAAAACTTACTATTTAATCCCTGTGCCTTTCACTACATCAAGGTATTTTGATCCATAGCAGTACCTGTCAGTTAAAGGCTACTTTGTGTGAGGCACTCACACTTGTCAAAGACTCTCTGAACATACAATGTGTTAAATCTGCTAGCTCCCTTTCAGCCATGCTTTTGCAGACCTGACAAGAATTGCAATGCGTTTAGTGGAGCATTTCTCACCAGCAGAAGCTGCGTTAGCTCCACGTCCATTATACAGCGGGAGTCAGCCCTCCACATCTACCATCTGTCCTCACCAGTACACTCCACCAACCTTACACTGCTTGCCAGCTGATGGAAAGCATAACAGAGCTATTCCAAATTGTACTATGCACACCAGGTATTTTCCCTTTTCCTTAGACCCAACATCTACAACAACATCATCAACATTCTGCCCGTACAGGTCAGCAAAGCTGAAGAAATCTGGGCACCAATGAAAAAAAAAATCAAGTTTCTATTTAGCCTGTCACTAGAGAGGTATAAAGAAGATCAAGGACCTGAACCTTGTTCATTGTTCACTACGAGGTTTGTAACTTTGTTACTGTTTCAATTAATTCATTAGTACTGAAATAAGGTTCACTGAACATTAATTCCTTATTAGAATTTATGCCTAGGAGGGCTGGTCTTATTTCCAGATGATGGTGATGCTGGTTTACAGAGATCACAGTAGCCAGACTTGAGGGAGGACTACGCCATTTTCACTCAGCCCTGCAAAGCTCAGTTTTCTCACCCTCTTACTTCAGCAAGCAAGCCCCACCTTGCAACTCATCACCCAATAAATCATATGAGTGGCAAGCCTGCAAAAACAGTTTTCTTGTGGCTGAGGAAGACAACTCTACAGGCTAACCTTACCTGATTTTTTATCTCCTCTTATTAAAACAGGGTCTTTCCATTTTGCCATGGTCATGAGCTATCAACTCCCATTATGAATTCCCTCTATAAACCTCATATTTTTCCTCCAGATTTAATTTTCTCAACACTTTTTCAATCCCTAATTGCAAGCCAAGTCTCAAAGGGCTAATTAGCAAGATTAACACATTTTCACTATCTCTAGGATAGAAGCTAACTGAAGGAGGGAGGAATATTTACTTTTTGGTCCATTTATTTCATACAGCTGATCTTCATTGATGTGCTCTATCAACATGTCTTTGGCTTTAACACCTAGCAACAGCAAGTAGCTGTTCCTCCAGGTTTGATTCTTAGTGTTTTTTTTCTCCCTTTCCACTACTGAGGGCTCTTTATGTTCCACCAAAGCAGAATATCTCCTGCTACAGAACAATAGCAACTCATAAAAGAAATGCCAATCAGGGATTTTCAACTCAACAGTTTTTGACAGAGCCAGTTACTTACAGCCAATTCTTTGTAGCCAAATCTTTTTTTTTTTTCTTTCTTAAATCTGAGAGGTTCAAGACAATGCTCTAAATTTGTCTCAAAGGGAAGCACTCCTTATACCAGAACTGTCATCTACATTACCAAGAAGTTC
The DNA here is from genome assembly GCF_013377495.2 of Cygnus atratus. Lineage (NCBI taxonomy): Eukaryota > Metazoa > Chordata > Aves > Anseriformes > Anatidae > Cygnus > Cygnus atratus. The sequence goes on along the minus strand of NC_066362.1, from coordinate 39,108,246 downwards.
TCCCAACATTTCCTGCCAAAGCTGTTCTTTTTGTATAAGTAAGTAAATAGTCATCAGACTGCCGGAGAGGGTGTTACGAGATTGCAATGCAGTGTCAAGACACCTAAATTAGTTTTGAATGCACCAGCATGGGTAACAGAAATAGCTTGGCTGTAGCAGCACAGGGTCCTCACAGAGCTGATTTACCCCATCTCAGGCTGCCTCTGCAGGGCAGACATCTGGGAAGAGAGACTGACCGCACAGCCCAGTGGAAATGGCACTTCAGTGGGGTGAAGATAGCTGCTTCAGCAGACCTGAGGAGTATGCATGGGTTTTTAACCACGTCTTAGGTAACTGCTCTAATTACTGGCATCTCAGACATTTTTATTTTGGTGTTGTTCCTGGATAAAAACACTTAAAGCATCTTGTTTTCCTGCTGCTGATAATACCAGGAAGAGCTTGAAAACTTTTTAGATGTTTGAAAATACCATCGGGATGAGGGAGTATTTCTGAGCAGCTTTGCTGAAGTGCAACATCTGGCCTTCAAATAACTTCTCTTTGGGGTTGTTTGTTTATTGTAATTTGCCTGCAGAAATGCTCATTGAGCCTTCAAAATCTAAGGAAGGAAAAGAATTCTCATTTCCTTTATCTGTTTGTTTTTTGTTTTCTTAGAAAAATCTTTCATGTTCCCAGAAGACGTTTCTCACTAGTTTCAGAGGGAAAAAAAATCCTTGTAGCAGAAGACCAACCACTGCTCAGTGAACCAGCAGAACCTTTTCAGCACTTAGGCAGCTAAGAGGGGAAGAAGGGAGGAAGATATTTCCAGCAGCTTAGCAACTGTGAAATGCAGGGCACTACTGCAACCACCATGGATAAATGGAGAACTGTCCAAGTTTACTGAGAGAGCTCTACAAGTGCACACAGTCTGCCCTCATCCACAGGTACCTGCTTGACACTTCACACAAATGCTAGGCAAGAATAACTAACTCTACAGCAAGAATTAGACTGGGAAAAAAAATTGATCAGTTGCAAACAAACAAAAACCCTGTCTCGACTTATATTTGAAAACTGGCTAACTTAGGACTTACCCAGTCAAAGGGAGCAAGGAAGCTTCTCCACCAAGCAGCACCCTGCCCCAGCAGGCAGAAGTCCAGTGTGCTGGATGAGTGCCACGAGCACCCAGCTAAACAAATGCCACCGTGGGCTGAAGAAAGGGGAACCAAACACTGGCACTTGGACATTTGTTAGATTGGTTATGGCATAACAACAGGAATGGGACAAAAGCAAACAAGAAACATAATCGGGATTATATGGTCACAAAGCAGAGTTAACCTTCCTGTCTCCACCCCTAGCCTTCTGCAGCCTGTGGATTAGCCTTACATCAAAAACAAAAAGTAGAACCAAAATCCCTTCAAAAATCCTTTTCTGAATTGCTTCCTGACAGGATGTGCCTTCTGTGAAGGCAGCAAAAACTGTTGCACTTTGTATCCTTTAAACAAGATACATAGAAACCTCAGTGGAGAAAAATTAAAAATCTGAAAAAGTAAAATGGAAAAATGGAAAAGAACATGAAATTAGTATGTTCTCCCCGTTGATAATGAGGACAAACAAAACAGTATGATTAGAATTAGTTGAATGCTTATGTGACAAGAAAACTGCAACGCAGTAGGTATTTGTAGGTAGCACAGAAAGTTTCCTAACTTCCAGGGATGTCAGCAAATTGAAAATACTGACTTGACATGGAAAAAAGATCAAAAGGAGGAACCACATGGAGTGTACTTGTGTGCGGGCACCAGGTCCATTAACTACAGGGAAACCCACTGAATGAATTCTGAGTTTACAGCTGTGGTGGCAAAATTCATAAAAAGCATTTTGCAGCATCCAACATATTAAGTGCATGAAAAGAATCGTAACTCCTTTTTCAGTGAAAAATCAAATAAAAATTTCAGGCTTCAGCAAGTTGAGGCCCTGATATCTTCCTGGCTCTATGGAAACTACTGATGTATGGGGGGGGAATCAAGGGGGACACCTAATTCTGCTGGGCTCTTCAAAATAAAACTCTTTAAACCACAACTGTACTGTGATATTATGTCAAGGATTTTTCACAAAACAACACAGATAAACAGCATCCAGGGTTCATAGACTCTTTCAGAGTGCACATCACATCCAAATACTGAAGAAATTGCTTTAGCCCCTGTCTGCATCAAGGTCAGGACTGTATTGGGCACCAACTCTCTTTAGTAATCAAAAATCATTCTAGCAGTAAGAGTAAGGAGCAGTAATTCTTTGTCAGGGATTCAAACATTGCTTCCTATATTGGATAGCCTGTACAGACTCAAGTTTTCCTTCCAGCTCCCTTCTCTTTTTCTTTTCTTTCTCCTCTCTGTGTCATGTTTGTCACATATGGAGTATCCCATGCAACAACATATTCCTGCTCCTACCTCAAGAAGCTCACCCTTAAGTCAATATGTAGTTTTGGGGGGTTCTGAACACCCTCGGGACCCGACTCTTATGTTCTGGCAGCGCTTCTGCAGGTAGTGATACGAGTTATTTAATAATTGTTACTGACTAGTTTTGAGAGTTCATCCTATACCAATGGTAGGAATCAAACTGTTGTGACAAACGCAACACTTGTATGAAGCAGGGGAAGTGTACAGCACTCCTACTATGTACAACGTTTTCCTCTGGGTGCCACTCCAGGTATGTGTAGCAATTCTCTTCACAACAAGCACCGTTTTCTTTGGTCAAAATAGTGAGTAATGATTTGGCATCCAGTGACCATGCAGGGACACTGGCTATGTGTGATTCAGTAGTACATCACTTTTTCATTAATAAAAGAGTTCCTTAAGTTTAACCAGCTATGAATAAAATGCGGAAAAGATAGAGCTCACATTTCGAGTGCTTTACTTGCCTGTATCTGTATTGAAAATGTAAGAGGATTCCAAGCATCAGGTTTGTGATTTATAGGCTACACTAGCAAAAGTTTAAAGGACGACGTTGTCTGCTGCAAAACTTCATCCTACAGAATTAAGTAGAGCATGAATTCTAACTAGTCAGCAGCACAGGGAAGAATTATACCAGTACTTACTATTTATAGCTCATGGCAACATCCACGAAGTACTTTCTTCTCTGTCGATAGACATTGTCTTTAAATCCCTTTAGTGAGGAAGAAGAGAGTAATTTATAATAAAGATAGAAAATTAGCTGTAAGAATTATAAAATAAATCACTGAAGTGTTTATTTAATAAAAAATTATACTGTATTTTGATTAACACCATCTACTGGACTGTAAGAGAAGACAAGGATTTTCTTTTTCCCCCACCAAAGTCCCACAGGAGTATTTTCAAGACAGGTTTGTGCATAGTTGTCATTCAGCCAAGACAGCGAAAAAGGGAAACTTTTTCCTTGTCATTTCATCTCATGCAGGTTTTCCTTAATCTGAATGGAGATCTACAGGCAGGCATCAAGCAGAATAACTGACCTTTTCTTAATGCATCTGTCATCACTAGAAGACTGAAGTGCTCAGGGTTCATAAGTAACTCATTTTGAAGACGCTGCTTCAGCAGTTGCCATCTTAACCAACACATCAGGGACTGAACCATCAGCCTCCAACAACAAATACATACATTGCTTCAATTTGAGTTACAGAGGAAACACTTCACATCGTAGACTACAGCAGGCTCTTACCTTTCACATATTTAGCACTAAAGAGCTGTATAAAACATGCACACCAGTCAGTTACAGCCCTTCAAGCTATTCAAAACTAAACCATCATTTCTTCTGTACCTATAAAAGATTTGGACACTTCAGGTTTTAGACTACAAACGTTATCTACTTTCAAAGCAGGAATTGTAACCTCTTGAAGATGAAAGAGAGTAAACAGCTATCTAAGCTCCACAGTTAGTAGCCCAGAAAATGCATTTAAATTTCCTCGAGTGTCATGACCTAAACGGGCTGCTCCCATCACCTAGGCACAGCTGAAAAAGAAAATGCCATTTTTTTTCCTTACAGCTCATGTACACAAACACAACTCAACAAAAGGAATTAAAAGACAATGTCTTGATTTGAAATGTTTGTATGAGTTTATACGATAAAACTTGGAAGGTATTTTACTGCCCTATAACCAAAGCTGTACTGCTAGGGCAGAGTACTGGAGAATGTCAGAGGCCTACAGAAAACCTCCAAGCCTCCGCTCTCACACAAGGTAGCAAAGGCATTATACAATCTGTTTTCTTCCTTGGCATTCATTTGGTTATTGACTTGCTGTACGTACCTATCGTGAGATCAGTTACTTCATAAACTCAAGCACATATCTGTCCTCTCTGAACCTGTGTTTGTGTGGCCTGCTTTCAACAGAGCATAGCGCTTCCCCTGCAAAATGCAACTGAAGAGTACAGAATGACACATTATAATGACACTGCCTACACAGAAAAGCTTTTTGATAGACAAAAATTTGCTGAAATTTTGGGGAATATCCTTGTCTGCTTAATACCTTTTGACATTAGCATTATGTTACTCAGCTATAGACCATTCAACAGACAAGGCTGTTTAGGCTGGACATCAGGAAGAGGTTCTTCACCGAGAGGGTGGTCGCAAACTGGAAAAGGCTCCCCAGTGAAGCAGTCACTGCACCAAGCCTGTATGAATTTAAGAAGTGATTGGACTGTGCACTTAGTCACATGGTCTAAAATTTTGTGTAGACCTGTGCAGTGCCAGGAGTTGGACTTGATGATCCTTATGGGTCCCTTCCAACTCGGGATATTCTATGATTCTATGACAAAATGGGATGGACAACAGCACAGGTAACTTAAAGGTCCATCATGTACAGTGAAATCTAGACTGAAACTATTAGCCAGTTTGGAGGTGGTTAGTATCTAAAGTGTGCTATTCTGGTTCCATAATGGGGTAATTCTCTTTGGTCCTCTGGCATCTACATACCAGCACGAAGGAACAGAGCAGGCACCAGAACCAGCATCTGAAAGGCCAGTCACAGATTTTAAGAATTCTTCCTCCACCTCTAATACCTAGTGTGCTGCATAGGCTAACAAATGGTGTGTAAATTATGTTTATAAGAGTTCCCCCAAGTGTAAAATATATATTCATATAATGCAAATGTCTTTTTTCATTGTCTGTAAAAGTGAATGCAGATTTTCAGCAAAGCACTCAAGAATTTAATGAAGGCACCCGCTCAGAACATAAAACACTATCAAATGGCCCGTCACAATCATCAACTCAAGCCTAGAATGAGTTGCCATTAAGGCCTCTGTTTGAACCAAATTACTGTTAATGGCTGAAGGTAATCAACAGATTTTTCTATTCTGAAAAAAGAGTAGGTAAATCCTAGCTTGTCATCAAGAAGTATGTGGCAGAAATCAGGACCCAGGAACGTCTCTAACTGTGTGCCCACAGAGCAGGAAGGGCTCATGCTCTGCAGAGGTGGCTGGAAACCAAGCAAGGTGCTGATGCTTATCATGGCTGATAGGCAACTGACACCAGGGACAGGGAAATGAGAGTGCCAGGGGACATGGTGATGATGCCAGTTTGCTCATGTATATCTGCACCCAAGACCCTGCCACAACACCGTGGCTGTAGGAGCTATGGAGCAGCCAGGGCAGGAGGCAGCGGTCTGACTGCCACTTGTGCGCTGCACAGAGCCCTAAGCACTTGGCCACCAGGAGTGCCTTCCTCTCCTTAGCCAAGGCAGCCACTAGGGAAGAGCCCAGACAGGCACTGTAACACCATGGTATGGCACAAATGCACCTTTGGAGTCCCCTACACTGAACTGATCTATGTGAATGCATTTAAAAACTATCCTGCACACCGCCAATGAAAAGATGTGTGACAAAAAGCAAAGGAGACTATAGCCTACAACTAGTTTTTAATCTGAATCTGGAACAAGACAGTCTTATGGTCAGATAGTTTAGTTCATTACTTCCCTTCATCTGGAAGTTGAAGTTTCCTACAATATCAGTTGAACCCCTCTTTTTTTTCAAATGGTTAAAAAAAACACTTTGGAGTAGGAACAAGTACAATTAGTTGACACCAGTAATGCTCAGCCAAGGTGTCCAAAGGCAGAAACTGATTTGAAACAAGTGAAAAAACTTCCAACACAAATGCTTGAAATCATCTGGCATTTAAAAACTCAGAGGTTAAGCATTTATGGATATAAGCAGAAAAAAGAAATCTTTTTATTTGCCTCTTGCATTGAACATTTGGTACTACTGCAGATATTGCTTATGTGAAACGCAAGCTTTTGTCTCCTGTCACTAAAGACAGGAAACAATGTGAAGCACCTTACCACCTGCTGCATCCATGCAGAGAAAGGAACATGTGGCTCTGTTCTATTTTGTAATTACCTTCTGAGTGCCCAGGATGTCTTTCTCCATAATTCTTTCTTCTCTGACACCTAGGTTAATATCAGTTCTGATCTAAGAGCCACTTGTGACAGAACCTAAGGTCACATTGATCTAAACTCCTCAGTTTGTCTGAAAGCTTCTATCAACCAGCTAATTAAAAAATAAATAAGTGAAGGCAGGACAAAAGGGAACAAAGTTGTTCAAGAGTGAATAAGTTTTCTGGGTGACTTCCTTCTTGCATGTCCAACTACAGAAAAGGAGAATTGATTCACTGAGAACGCTGAAGAGAACTAAATCCCCACCTTCTGAGAATTCAGAAAAGTACTCAAAATCAGCAGTCAGCAGGCTTTTTATTTGACTGGCAAACAACTTGAAGAAATTATCTACAACACAATTTTTGTTACACTTACAGGGTGATCTGCATCGAGCTCAGATCCATACATCAAAACTCTCTGTGAGCATTTGTCTAATTCAGATATCTTCCTGGGGAACCAAGGGACACAGTCAAGATCTGCAGAAGACAGAATGCAAGTTGAATGTATTGAGTATGAGATTGAGATACATGTCCAAAAAGTTTGTCAGTGTCTAAAGCGAGTGACATGAAAGGAGCCTTGCCTTCCTCATCAGTCCAGATGTTCTCTGGTGGATTGAGAGACACGATATTAGTTTGAAACTTGAGCAACTGGATTAGTTCATTAAATTCTTTTTTACTGCAGTCACAGTCCACAAAAATTTCCACCTCTGAGTTCCTTCTCTTTGATTTTCGTGATTCAATATGAACCATGCTGACATGTTTCTCCTGTGGAAAGATGAAATAATGGATTAAGTATAGCCATATCAGTTAGAATGGTAATATTGATGACATGTTCTTTAGGAAAGCTTTTTCAAGTTTTAGATGAAGGTCCCCCTCTGGTACAGCCAACTAGCAGTTTCTGCTTTTCCACCTCTGGACTTGCATAGTAGATAATCCTTTCACTGGCACGCTCTGTAAGGAATGTATATAATGCATCTCCTTAGCTAACTCGTTTATCTAACATTCACAGAAGGAAAAGCCTCCATCTGCTGAGAGGTTTGAATCTGCTATTTGTAGACTAGCTATAAAGCCAAGTGGGATCATTTTGATGATCTGTTCCTGAGTAACACAGGCCATAGGACTCCCCTGCATGTTTCCAGCTGGCACAGTGCTAACAGTTTTAGACATTCTCTTCAGAAGTAGGAAGAGTGGTTTTGATATACCCTGGGTTGAGAAGAGAAGACTTACAGCCTAAGACTTGCATCACACTGCTCTGCTTTAATTATCCTCAGACATGCCTCAAAGTCTTCTCCAGTTTATTAATGAGGTAAGCAGACTACATCGAGTACCAGCAGCCTGACTGAAAACCCCCATTCTATACAGGAACCAATACTTCACAATTTACATTCAAGTTAGACACAAAGCCCTGACCCTGCAAGCACTTAAAGGTGCATTTAAATTTATGACCAAACATTGTCCTGCAGCAAGGCTGCCATCACCATCTGACTCCAGGCATATAACTTAGGTGCTGAACTGCTCTCTGAAAGTGCTTTCTTTCATCATAGTCTGTACAGAGAACTTCAAACCTAATTTACGGTATTGAGAATCACACTTTGGCAATCTAAAGCGAATAGTGTGAACATCAACATCACTGTTAAACTTTGTTCCAGAAAACTCTTTGTGAGTCCAAAATGCTTTGTTGAATGATCCATAAAATTTGAAGTTACACTCTGCAGAATTCAATAAAAGTAACTGCACTCCCCGGTGCATTAATTTACACCAACAAACAACCTGACCTTCCTCAGTCTGGTCCACAGAATGACTTTACCTGGAAGAGCCGGAGAGCTTTCACCAACCCACCAACTTCATTCTTCAAGGAAAACACCACAGCTGTCTTTCCACCTTCAGAAGCCGATTCACCTTTCCCATTTCCCTTATTCCCTTTCTTTTCCTCGTTTTTCCCAGAAGTCGACCTGTTTAGCTACAAATGGATAAAGAACATCATTTCAGATGCAAAAGGGCATTTCCCAAAATTAAGTCTGTGTACATGAAGAGAAATACTTGTTAGAAAAATAACTGAATGGAACCCATCCAGACTTAAATTAAAGGTTAATTCATTCACTTGAAACTAGAATCACAATTCAAAAGCATCTGTTAGAGATGATTGTGTAAAAGTTCAGTTCTTTAAAAAAGAAAGGAAAAGCATATGAAGGCATAAGATACAAGTATAACGATACTATTAGGGCAATGCTATTGTTGGTAATAAACAAAGTGAACAGAGATTTTCAGAATTAGTGCAAAACCACTAATTGCGGTGATGCTACTGTAATTTGTAGGAGTCAATTTATGCTGATTTACACTGGTCTGTATTTTTGTACTATCCGTTGTCAGAGTCCAATACGCTCTGTCCAGCTGCTTTCAGATATTCCACACGTGGCAAGTGTAATGTTTAATATCAAATTTACTTCTTTGAAGATATCTGATGTTACCCCAGAGTGATACGCAACGTACTGAAGACGCAATACAAAGGTAAGCTACACTTAGCAAAACACAGCAGAGACAACCCACAGTTCAGTCACAGGACCGATGCGATTTGCATTACTGGTCCCTATGCTACGCTCACTGTCACACTACCACACAACCAGAATCCCCAGGAAGGGATATGAGGGTTGCAGCCAGCTCAAGCCCACCGATCTCTGAAATCCTCCTGTTCGTTGCTTAGTTTCTATACCCCAAGTTGGGCTGAGCCGTGCATTCACTCCCCTCCTACAGCTCTGGGACTCAGGGAGATATTCACACCCTTCTAATGAACTCAGGGAGAAACATTTACACCACCAGCTGATCCATTTCACTGCTGACAGCTGTTCACCTAAACTCCCCTCTGTGTTGGGAGGAAATCAGCTTCTTTGCAGCTGCTGTGGCCAGTCACACCCCGCACGATTCCCTGAGCTTCACTGGCACGTCCTCCTGCCCACCTCCACTGAGCCTTCCTCCCTCGTAGGTAGGGGTTTAGTGGTCAGTCACAGTCATTACATTCACAGCATAACGCTTATGTTATCTGTCATAGCACAGTTAATGTTGCTATGTAAGGTCATTCTTCCCCAAGGAAATAAAACCCCTGGTGGTTATACATATGAGGACAGAAACACAAGCTGAGACTGCACCTCCCACAAGAAGTGGGCTGGCTGAGGAACTCCTGAAAAAATAAAGGAAATCACACCATCCTTGGCCACTCTTACAACCTTCTCTTAATTTACAGGGTAAAGATTCTGCTTTAAGCCATATTTCATCCAGTAGCTTCCAAAAAAAAATTATCAACATATATTTTGTCGAGATGCCAACGGTACAGTGAGTCAGGCTTTATAGACAATTTTGATAACGCTGACCATAGTTTTCAAAAAAACAGTCTGCATTTTCCAATGCCCAGGTTGTGGCTCCTGGAAAAATGACATGCCCAGCGAGAAGGTAACTGGTTTTTGAATAACAGCATCACCTGTAATACGAACGCTAAAAGAAAACATGTGATCATAGAAATTAAGATTCATATACAGGTATTCCATAACTGTTTGGTAAATTGTAAAACAGCAATAAAAGGAAAATAGCACCCAAATAAATGGAGTTTTTAAACAGGTCTCAACAGCTGATTAAAGCCAAGATAAATCTATTCTTGTTTTATTGCCTTTCATGTAGGGCTGTCAAGGCAGGTTATCCCACCTGTATAATGTCTGAGGACCTGTGACGATGGGCTTCAGACAAGTCTCCCTGTGCTTCTAAAAGACTTTAGAAGATTTCATCAAATGCTCCACGACGCAGGAAAAAAGTCAGTAAGCTTTAGTCTAATTCCTCTTCAAATTGGATTATTTAAGATAGTTTTCTTAGAAATAGATATTGCTGGCAGAGGAGGTATTTGCATCACATCCACCTCAATGCATCCACACGGTTCACGTCAAACTGGAATATATCCTCCCACTGCTGAATGAGACCACAGCTCTCAAGTCAGCTCTCACTCGATATTGAGGCTTTTTTTAAAAAAAAAAAAAAAAAGGAAAAAAAAAGCACAAGAATGTGCTGAATTAAGAGGAGGGGTAGTTGAAATGCATCTTCTTACCAAAAGCTACTCTTTAAAACAGTACAAGTTAAACAACCCACACTCCTTTCAGGGCATGCTGAAGAGTTTGTGGTCTCTTCTCATCCTTTATTAGATCACACAAACTGGAAAAGTAATTCTGCTTGTAAAATGGCATACGTAGGGTTTTAAACATTTACTTTGCAGTAATTGAGCTTATACAATTCTGCTTGGTAGGAGGGTTGCTTAGGAGAAGATCACTTTGGCTTTAACTTCAATATAGTTGGGATTAACTTAACTAGTACTTGGGATTTGGCTGAGGAATTTTCACACGTACCAAGAACACAACCTCCACACAAAGTGGCAAAGATACTATTTAGATAGCATCCGTGCTTTTCCACTGTGTGCTGCTTTCTGGAAGCTACGTACAGAGGATCATGCGGTCAGCTGAGTGCCTGAGAATCTCGGTACCATTGATCCCTCCAGAAAACAAGAGCACTCGGCACCTTCCAAGACTGTCCCAGGTTCACCAACACTTCCAAGTGAGCTTTACCTGAAGTGATGACTGAAAGCCTCTCTCAAGTATACGAAAACTAATTGAGATGAGTCTAGTAGGGGGCTGTGATACTGCAAGAACTCAAATCTTATCAGCCACGCATATTAATACACTTGATAATTAAATAATGACTAGCAGATCAACTTTCCTAATGAAAACAAATTCTCTAGAGCAAGCGCAAATACTCAAGAATGAAAGAGCAACCTACAGCAGAACACAGTGAAGTAACTCAAATATGAAAACTGTGAAATGAGTTTATCGCAGTTCATTCAATATTGCCAACAGAAATAAAGCACGTACAGGAAAGAGAAAGGGCATTTCATGTTTTACTATAAAGACTGGTTCACAACTGGTACAAACTGGCGTATTCTGTTGGATCTATTCAAACTACCAGAGCCTCCACACACTGTGGATTTGGCATATAGTTTTATAGGAGTTAGGCACTGATAACCTTAAATATTTAACATATTCATAGCAGATTACATTATAGCATCCGTTAACATTCTTTATTATTAATAAAGCAAACCTGCTCAAATCCCTTTACCTGTAAGCACACAGAAGTGTGTCCCGTGCTCGGGATCACCCAGGCACCTGTCGCACCCGTACGGTCACCTCACAGAGGGCTGCTCCTGCCTCCTGACACCACCTCAGCGGGGAAATGCCCACACCTGCCCCACACAAGGCTGCAGGACGTCCCACTACCCCTGTGGGCCGGGGGTGGATGCCTGGAAGCTCCCAGTTCCATCAAAGCTGCTCAGCAATGGAGGTGTCAGCACCAGGCGTACGCTCATACGACTTGCTACTATAAAAGTGTTTTAAAAACCACGCTAGGAGGCTTACACGTGCTTTGACAAGGTGGATGCTACCGGTACAGCACACAGACACCGGGAGCACCGCCGGGCTTTCAAACCCCAGCGCTTTGCTGTCACTGCAGCGGAGCGGTGAGGCTTGCGGCTCCGGCAAAACTTTTGCTGTGGCTCGAAGCCACTTCCAAAGCAGCAGCTGGTTAAAGCGCAAAGTGGCTGCCTGCCCGCACAGCGCCGACCCCCGGGAGCACCCGGGTGCCCGGGCAGCACGGCTCCCCTCCCTCCCTCCCTCCCGAGCCGGGACCGAGCCGAACCGGGCTTCCCTTCGGCGCCTCGGCTCCCAGCCCCGGCACTTACGGTGAGGCCGGCGGGGCGCTCCTCCGGCAGGGCCGAGTCGAGCGAGAAGCCCCTCCGCGCCCAGTACTTGCTGGAGAACATCATCATGGCGGGCTGCATGGGGCCGGCCGGGCGGGGGCAGCGCCGCGCTCTGAGCCTCGCCCGCGGCGCCTCCTTTTATCCGCCCCCGCCGACACCGGCGGAAACCCGACATGGGGCGACCCGGCGCCGGTGGCAGGGGGGCGCTCACGGCCTCCGCTGACAGCAGCCCCCGGGGCAGAGCCCAGCCCGAGCCCCCTCGGGACCCCCTCAGGAGCCGCAGGCGGCCGAAACCCCGTAGGGCGCCGCTGTGGGGAGGCTCCCCAGGGCCGGCCCCAGGCAGCGGGTTCGGTTCTTCACTCCTCAGCGCGAGGGGCTGGGGCACCGAATGAGGCAGCAGGAGGTCACCTGGCCCAGAGGGGCATGCTGGATCATTAATTGTTTAATTAAAACACCTTCATGTGGATTCCGACTCCGTGTGCTTAATGGCGGGGTGCACCGGGCACGAACCCATGGCTAACAGTTTGGGCAAGGGAATGCTGCTCCAAACACAACTGGAGAACCTAAAAATGTGTGTCTGGAGCCCAAACTGCAGCTGTGGGTGCCAATAGGTGTTGGCTACAAGCCAGAGCCACCAGGGTCCCTGTGGGTGGCCCTGGGGGGACCCAGGGACAGCAGGCCTCGCCCAGTGCGTGCCAAGAAAAAGTAGCGGCTGAGTTTCTGCAACAAAAAGTTGTATGGAAATATTTTCACATTGACTTTGATGTGAGGAATTCTTTGATGTAGGAACTCATCTCTCCCCGTTTTATAAAAAAGTAGGCTGGCTCAGAGAGGAAGCATTAAGGGATAGGAGATATAATGAAAGACTTAACAAACCTTCTACATTAAAGGATGATTGATGACTTGCAAAGAGTATTTCCACTGAAAGAGAATGCTTAATTGGAGAAAGCTTTTTAATCAAGGCAGCAATGGCTGTGGTTTCTACCTGAGCTACGTAAGGGCCAGACTCTTCATACGACTCTCTTCTAACCACAACATCAATAAGGCAATTAATCATCTATGAAGGTAAAAACAATCCTGTATGGCTCCTGGAGGTCTGCTTATATATTAGACAACTTCACTTGTCTCTAAATTACTCATGTCTCAAGGGTAAAGATTTTTTCTAAAGAATTTGTTTCCCACTTAATTTCAGACTCGTTTAAGCTCAGAAATTGTAAATGAGCAGAAAGTAATTGCTCAAACAATAATTTCACTGCATTGTTAAGGTAATGTCTTCGTCTCTCAAGTCTACATGGGAAATAGTGTTAGGATTCTTTATTTCTCTTATACTAACATACTGAAGTCAAATACTCGTCACTTACTCTTGTCACTTTCTCTTCCTAGTATTTTCTTCCTCACTTCTCCTGTTTTCCAGAACTTTTCTATTAGCCATCGTACACAATGTAGAACTGAACACCACAACTGGATCAGGAGCACTATTTCGTTAAGGTTTGTTCAAATACATACAGTTTTCTCTGTTCTAAAGCACCGGTCAGGGGAAATGGCTGCTGTGTCCCTCCGCAAGTCTCCAGCGGTGCTTTTCCCTGCAGCATCCCCAAGCAGGGGCAGCCTAGCTGAATGCGACAGCTAGCACCATGCGGCCTTAACTGCTATATATAAAGATCACATAGATCGAGAGGAAAAAGTTAAAATCAGAGCCACTGAAGCTGAAATGCTGAACAGGAAGTTACACAAGTAAAGAAGCAGAAAGCTTTAGTACTCATGGTGCTAAGTTTCACGTCACATCTAATACTCAGCTGTGGCTTGCCTCACTTTACAAAGTCTACATCTCTGGCTTTAGCCTCAGCATCTTATACCTAATGTTTACGTATCTGCCTTATTGAGGAATTCATTTTGCTTGTAAAAAAAGATACCAGCATGGAAGCACAACAAAAGATTTGAGACTGTGGAGTACCATGGAATCTTATCATTTACTACAATTAACAGAAACCAGCAAAAGCTTCAAGTCCAAACTGGCCCTTGTCAGAAAGGTGACCCCTTTCTTAAAAGGGAAGGTCATGCCTGGTGTTCGGGGCTGGGATGGGTCCGCAGCTGCCTCAGTATTCATATAAGGTCTGAAGCAAGCACATTTAGCCTCACTTTTCCAGAGTTTCCCATGTGTAAAATGTAATAATGGTCCTTTCTTCTGCTTGACGATAAGCTTGTAATTATATTTGGTTCCCCTACTTGCTTCTGTAATGCAAACCAATCATTTTCATTATGCTAACCCACGAAGTTTTACTTTGCTTTCCCAGCTGGGGAAAGCATGTCTACATGTGTTAGTTCAGCCTTATATCCAAAGTTACCAAGAGATATTCTCTGTCATGTTTATTCAGTATTTTTAATAAAGGGAAAGCAAGTCAGAGTCTTTAGACTTTGATATTCCTGTCCGCTATGCATGAGATACCTGGACACAGTTCCCGCAGTTGAACAGTTTACGTGAGCAGGATTGCTTAGCACTCCCCAAATGCTCCAGTGACAAAAACAAGCTCTACTCTAGGCTTTTCTCCTATCATCATGACAGAGCATGATTTTATCTGCTGCTAGATGCTAGTTGTGCAGCTGGGACACCACACAAATCAGGGATGACCCCACTACCCAGTAGCCTTGCTATCTATCACAGCTCTGTTTGGTGACTAGAGGCTGGCAAAGATTTTCTGTCTCTCGTAACCTCTTCAGGATGACTCATGAATGCAAACCAAACAAAGCTACTTTATGTCAGCATGAACTATATAACAGGCAGGGACTACTGAATGATTCAACTCTTTTAACAATGCTGCCTGCCCGTGAGTCCCACAAACAGATTGCCTATCCCCAGAGAGGAAATTATTCTTTTGTAACTTCTGTTTTGTAGGTGGACTTTTCCATATCAATGCCAGAATGAAGGACACATATTTATGGACAGAAAATGTTTATTTCTTTTTTTTCCTAGCCGCAGTACAACAAACAGTATATGGCTCTGGGAATACTGCTAAACTACAAATTTAGTTTAGAGCTTCTAATAGCACTAAGGAGATTTTAATCAAAAACAGCTTTTGGGAAAAGATATCTACCAAGTGATAGACTGACTAGGAAGGTCTGGAAGTACAGGTGGTAAATTTTGATGCAGGTTTTAGAAGAAAACAATGAAATAGAAGGCTCTCATAGATTTGATTTGAGCTAACAGAGAGAAACTGGTTGAAAATATTATGCAGAATGTGGACTGTGTGACAGTGAACATAAAATGAATTCATGATCTTCAGCAGAAGAAGGGTCAGAGAAGAAAGCAGAAATTGACAATTTCAGATTATTTTTTTTTAAAGAACTTCCATAAATTCAGAGTTATTACAACTTCCAAAGGGATGAAACCCAGTGCAGAAAGACAACCTTCTCCTTCCAGTACTGGCTTTATCTCAGATAGAGTTAATTTTCTTCATAGTCACTCATATGGTGCTGTGTTTTGGAGTTGTAACCAAAACAGTGCTGATAACACGCCAATGTTTTAGCTGTTGCTGAAGGATGCTTACACAGCATCAAGGTCCTTTCTGCTCATGCTACCCCAACAGAGAGTAGGCTGGAGTGCACAAGAAGCTGGGAGGAGACACAGCCAGGACAGCTGACCCCAATTGACCAAAGGAATGTCCTGTACAATACAAAGTCATGCTCAGAAATAAAAACAAGGGAAAAGAGGAGAAAGGTGAGACATACAGAGTTATGGCATTTGTCTTCCTAAGTACTTATGCACAACGAAGCCCTACTTTCCTGGAAATAGCCTGCCAATGCAAAGTAGTGAATGAATTCCTTATTTGCTTTGTGCACACAGCTGTTGCTTTACCTAATAAACTGCCTTTACCTTGACCTAAGAGTTTTCTTTTACCCTTCAGATTCAGCCCCATCCCACTGGAGGGAAGTGAGCAAGCAGCTGTGTGGGGCTTAGCTCCCTACTGAGGTTAACCTGCAATGCTCACTTAAGGAAAAAGTTGAAGTGTCACTGGGACACTATTTCACTGTAGATGAAGTGGGGTCTTCTACTATACTTTTACTGCGAGTATCATAAGTCATTAGTTTCATTTCCCTCAATTCAAAAAAGTGACTTACACAAGATGAAAACTAGGGCTGAGCTTCTACATACAAACAGCATAACACATTAACATGTAGACAAAAGCTGTGGTACAAAATTCACAGCAGCTAGTGTAGGACATCAAAAGATTACTTTTTCTCTACAAATACAGCAGCAGTCAGAAAATAATGAAACTATTAGCCCACTACAAGGAAAAGACAAGACAGAAAAGAAACTTTTTTAAAAAAAAGTATTTAATGTTTTTGTTTTTTTATTTTAAATTATGCTTTGCTAAAAGAATCTACTGTGACCAGGGGGCTATCATAATTAATAGCAGGGACAGATAGATAAGCTCTCAGCTTTTCACAGGATAAAATTTATTGGAGAATACTTGGGTTAAATCTGATCATAGGAAATAACATGGTGCAGAAACTATGCTAACAGAGTAGGCACATTAAATCTCAGCCATCAATAATTATTTTGATAACTCAGAGGATGGACACATGAAAAAATACTTAAATGATGCCTATCTTTGAAAAGATATGGGGGTAGGAAGGGCTGAAGAGTTCTGGACCAGCCTAATTTAATTCTGGGGGGAAAACAGTAGTAGCAAAATTATTTGTAAGAACCTAAAAGATAACAGATGATTAAACAGTCAAGATGGATTTGCTGAGAACAAATTGAATCGAGTAAATCTCATTTCCTCCTATGCCAGTCCTGTGGACCACGGCAAAACAACTCACATCATCAATCTTGATGGTAGTGAAGCATTTGCCATGGTCTCTCATAACAATCCCATGAGACAGATAAGGAAAAATGCAGATGAAACCAAGAGATGGGACAAAGGAGCGGATTCAGAGTTAAATGGAAGGGTGTAAAGAACAGGGGAGCTGCAAGTACCTACCCTCACTCCTATGCTATTTAATAACAGGCCAAAGGACCACAAAATGACCACCCTTGAATTTCCAGATTGTATCTAACTCAGAGATGCTCAACAGTTACAAAAATCTAAATAGATCTTGGGTAGGTGATGGTGGCAAGCTACTTACAGACCAGCTGCACAATTACAAGGGAAAGCAGAGCTCATATCCAGGGAGTCAGAGGCTACAGAAAACCACCAGCTGAATGTGATCACTCAATCTACCATGGAAGCATACAAACACCTGAAAAGTGTTTGGGTAATAGCCTGCAAGAATTACAGTTATTCTCCAGTCCTCTTCAATATGGTGATCTCACCCAGGCTACTCCAGCCAGTTTACATCCCAAGATCAAAAAAAAAAAATTATATGGATCATCTCTTGTCCAGAGAACGTCTATAGGAGTGCAAAGAAGGGTGATCTGTACATAAAAATCTATTGCAATTATGGCAGGGTTTGTTTGGGTTGGGTTTTTTTGTTTGTTTGTTTGTGGGGTTTTGGACTAAGCAGGAGAAAAGGACAAAACTAGCTACACAGAAGATTGCTGGAAGAAGCAATGTTTTCCATGTCGGTAAGCTCTTCCAGTTCAGTGTGAGCAAAGGCCTTCTGACAGCAAGAACCACCAGGCCATGGAAGAGTTGTCTGCAGCAGTTGTGGACCCAACGTTATTGGAAGCCTTTAAGAAGAGCTAAGGCAAGAAAGCATCTGGCAGAAGCAAGATATGCCTTCCAACAGGAGATGCTCTTGCTAGTCTATAGTCACAAGCTTTTAAAAGTGCCTTCCAATGTTGCAAATCCGTGATTTTAACAAACTCGCTGTATGTGTATACTCAGGTATACACACTCGTGAAAAAATGTGCAGGATGGTTGACCTGGCTAAGAGAACTGGTTAGCTCTGAAACTTATCAGATACTTTATGTGATTTAACACACACCTGCACAAATTGATCATACCCACACAAACAGGATAGTAGCACAAGGAAGAGAACAAACAATCTGGACAACCACTTTTTCTAGCAGTAGCTATATTGCTTCACTGCTTGAGGAATTATCGAGTCCGTGAAATCACATGCCTATACTTTAAAGGTCTTCTTGGTCTCCTGCATCAGTTACTTTAACTGAAGAGTGTGGAATCTTTTAAGAAGAGTCTTTTAAACACGAAGAGCATTGAAGCTCTCCAACACCAGTGCCCAAAGCTGGCATGCACCCAAGTAACTTAAGGGACAAGCGGACTAGTTAAAATACCAAGAGTATTGTGGCAAAGTTTCTGGTGTTTCACCTTGCAGAGTTAATGACAGGCAACAGAATGACTGAATAAAAGTTGCTTGTATGTAATACAACCATTTCGGTATCAAGTCTAAATGGGCATTTAAAAAGTATGATCTTCAATAGGAAGGATTAATTTAGTGTAGCATGAGGTCGCACACCATCAAGTGTGGCTATTGTCATATCGTGCTGGGTCTGGCTGGGATGAAGGTAACTTTCCTCACGGTAGCCCACATGGTGCTGTGCTTTTCATTCATGGCTAAAGCAGTGCTGGTAACACCAGCTTTTGGCTACTGCTGGGCAGTGCGTGCACAGCACTGAGGTTTTGTCTCTTCTTAGCCCAGGGGTGCACACAAGGTTGGGAGCGGACAGCTGACCCAAACTGACCAAAGTAGTTAATGAAATCTGTGCACTTTGCTTGCAGGAGCAGCTTTTGCTTTCCCTGTCATCGTCTCCATCCATGGCTCTTCTCACCTTCTCCAACTATCTCTACATTTCATGAGAGGGGAGTGAGAGGCTGAGCAGGTGCCTGGCTCCTTGCTGGGGCCAACCACACCGCACACAGGGGAAACAAGTGACAGCAGTCTCCTGAAGTGCTCACCTGGGCAGAAAGTTAAGTTCTACCCAACAGGCAGGCAGTTGGTTAATAACAAGGTACGTACGGAAAAGGACTAATGTTACTGTGTGGCACATGTATCCTGTATAATCAAGATGTGCATTATAATCCAATTCCTTCAAAACGTAACTGTTTTAGAAGATTTAATTTATTTGAATTACAAGGACAGTTTGAAATATACATTTATGACTAATTTCTAAAATTTATTTGGGATGGGGCAAAAAGTGACATCCTACAATCTATTTTGTTTGGAATGCATCAGAAAATTAATTTGTGACAAAGATAGTGATTTAACATGAAAACATAGCACACGTGCTCTAGAAAATGTTTATGGTTAAAATCCCCACTTAAATGAAAAATGATTTTCAAGCTTAATTTATATGAGATCTGCACTGCAATAACATCACTTAATTGAATAGCAGATGTTATCAGGTCCCACTAAACATGAAGCGCAATTCATTTGGGTTTTTAATACCATGAAAAAGCATTTGAAAGTATCTTTAAATGAAACCTAATTGCAGGCATATATGAAATCTGAATGCTCTGCTATGTAGCTGTGTCATGTCAATGTTCATTTACAGTCACAACATAGGTACATGAGCACACGCGCAGAACCCAGGGTTGGGATTTCCCACCACAGAACAGCTCAAAGAATTTCTGCCGTATGAACAAGCACCAGCCTCTGTCACAATTCTTTCACACAGACAGAGGTGGCACCAACCACTGTCTGGAAGTATTCAGAAAATAGTCAGCAGGTTGGAAAATATATATATTTTAAGATATTTAGTTAGCTACAGACAAAATCTTGTTACCAGCCAGTTTTCTACAGCACATGGAAGAAACAACTTCAGTCTTAAATTGCATCTATACCAGAATATCAGTTAAATGAGAGACTGAAAAATGCTCAACACTTTTCCTAAGCAAGCGATTATTCCTCCTCATAGCCCACTTAAATCACCCATTTCCACATTTTTAATGTCAATCAATACTTTTATCAATACTAATGTCAATAATGTCAATCAATACTTTTAAAATTCCGGTAACCTCATCAGCACTTTCCTTTGTTGTCCAACATGGAACAAGTTGAGAACGTACACGTTGCCTATGGAAATGCAGTCCCTATAACTCAGCAAGGCTCCATTTGCAGCACACCAGGACATGCACGAGTTGTGTCAGTGGTACCAAAACTTCTGTCTATGGTTTACATTCTAAATGCCAAATCACTTACAATAAAATCTCTTTTTCAAGTTTAGGGGAGTCCCGTAGCAGAAAATTAGTTTTAAAATGTGAAGAAAGTGTCTCAAACTTATTTTGAACTGTTATCTTTAGAAGTAAAAGTTGTGAGAATACTTTTGACTGCTTTCTAGTAAGTTCCCACAGTGGAACTTCGATTCAGCACTCAATAACGCATCTGAAAGTATCCTCACTGCGTAGGTTGATTGAGAGCCAAAGAATTTTTCGGGGAGCAATACGTGAGAAAAACCTAGAGAGAGTAAGTGAGGAGGCAACATCAGCATTACAAGTTTGTCTGCTAGAAAAAAAAAAAAGCAAATGTGTTATTAAAAAAAAAAAAAGTTAGCAAGAAAGCTGGCCTTATTGAACAGTAACACCTTCATTTTAATTAAACTACAGATCAATGGGAACAACTTGCTAATACAGTCAACATCACAGGATTTCCATATCTGGTTCTTAAAGCAGTTAGGACCCGTTACTATATGTAGCCTTGATATTTAGAGAAATTACCCACAACTATTACTAACACTAAACTTCCACTCCTGACATGGGTTTGAAGGCCACTTGCTATGATGCTTGCCGGGTACAAATACAGTGATTACAGATGAACAGGACAGGCACACCTCTGCTAAATCTATTCAATATAACTGGAGTATTAATGATGAGCAAGTAAGTACAGCATCACCCTTTTATAAGATTTTTAGACCTGCCACTACCAAATCCATTCTATAAACGTTGACATTAGTCCAAACTCCCAAGAACCTTTAGAAAATTCTCTTTCGTACAGTAACCTCAAAGCCTCAAGAAATTACTTTCCAGGCAAATAAAATTGCCCAAACAGGCTCAAAATGGAAAAACATCTCTTAAGGAGAAGAGTACATAAGTGTAAATCTTACCTTGGAACAGGTACTATTAGAATACTAAGACTGAAAATCATAAAGTTTTAAATACGCACCCCCAAAAGATAACTATCTTCAAGTTCAAGCATTAAAAAACAGGTTTGCAGGAACCTGCTTACAATTATTGCCTTATATCCTAACAACTGTAGCCAAAACTATATTCGGAATTAATTCATATTTGTTAATTCTAAGCAATCTAAATAATGCAAGAATTTAAAAAAAAATACATAATCACACATCCAGAACCTCCAACCCATGAGCATTTTTGCTAACAATCACAATCCTGATTAAGGCCTTTCACAATGCCTGCAGTCTCAGCTTATACTATATCCATCCCTAATGATCAGGAACAGGTTGGTGGAGGATGAGGTTGCTCTTGATTGTAACTCTTGCAAGTTGCCTGTCAGCAGAAGGAAGCTACAGATAATGAACACTGCAATGGGCATTTCACTGCTGGGAAGCACAGTAAGCCTACCTACTCCAAGCCTTCTACAGCAGCTGCTCTCTGTAGTTTAGGAGCAGCCTTCTCATCCTTGACTTCCAAGTGCTTCATACAAAGGGAAAAGGTCAATAATTATACCCAAAAAGCAAACTTTTTTTTCCCCTCACAGGGCTGGTAGTATTTGTTAGTCACAACTGAAATTTTTAAAGAAATTACAGAATCCCCCTTAAATACATACGCTTTTCCTAAGCACTTAAATATTCACCCGATTATTACTTCAAGATCCTAATGTTGCGTATAATTTTGTGACTGCATATCCCGAATAACTAAGACCCACGCATAGTTAATTGACAGACTCGTGCATTACATTTCCCAGTTTTAGATGTTTCCCTTCCCTACTTTCATCTTAATTTTTGACAAAAATATTTAACAAGTACACTTCAAAGTGAACTAGGTGCTCCAAAAATACTGAAACTAACCTGCTTAGTATATTTGAACCACGGTGTTGATTATATAAATTTTAATGCCTTTTTGTATTCTACACCATGTTAAATGAGCTGCCAGGAAGCACAATGCTCCACAGTGAACAAAGGCATGATGCTTCACAGTAATTTCCTGAGCAGGAAATGAAAGGCTATAGATATGCTGAGCTGTGGTGAATCCTTGACTTTCAACGCGTAAGATTTTCTTATTAGCTGATGAGAGATAGCGCATTGACGATATTAAAAACAAAGCCTATACTGATTCAGCTCTTCAGTGTCTGTTCACAACTGGTGTGAGAAGTTTGATCAGGTCTCAAATTGTTGTAGAAACTTGATTTATCTATTAAAGCCTTTTTGTATTGCTTGTGTTTGGCTTTATGTGTTACAAATACCATTTGTAATAGCAAACTGCTCCAAAAGAAAAGAAAGCTCCTCCGTATCCAGCATCAACAGTCCAGAGACGACAGGCATGCTTCAGTCTACAAGAAAGATATTCCCCCTGCTCTTCATTACACATACGATATATATCAATGGACTAATGGTTGCTAGCTGTCCCCTCTATCTCATGATTAGATCAACAACGAGACAACTAGATTTTTTCTCTAAATATGATTTAATTAAAAACACTAAATCAGCTTTGATTTTTATTTTATATATGTACAGTAGTTACCAAATAATGAATACACTGAATCAGTTATGTTAAATTTCACATAACGTCAAAGGACATCATCGTGGCATGGAATAAACTCACACTGCCTTTTGCATATACAAAAAATGCATTAATGTTAATTGTGATTACTTTTTTTAATAACCTGCTTATTAATTCTCCAAATAATCTTGGCATAAAAAGTTTAAGTAGTTAATTGATCCGTTAATATATTAGCAAAGATAAACATTAGTAAACTTGCAAGAAATTATTTGCAAAATGACCTCAAGTGTAAGACTGAATGTATTCACATGAAAGTTTCCTTCAGTTAGAAAATAGTTTTGAAAAAGAGCCCAAGTTTGAGCTGCGCATTAATTTGGTCAAACTGATTCATATGAATGAACAGTCAAGCTTATTCAGATATTGAAAATATGACTATCCTTCTAGTATTCACAAACATCTGTGTATATAGTGTATGCGTGTAAATATATATATATATGCATATATAAAGTGAAGATATGTTAATGTAAAAATATACTGTTCATCCACTCCCAGATACACAAAATTCAGTATTTGGACATTAAACTGTATGTAAAAATGTCCATTTCAAATCTACATTCAACCAGCAACAAATACTTACAAATATTTTTGTAAACATTTGAGATAAGGAAAACCCATTCATTTACAAAATGATCTTTAACATATCAGCATCTCTTCAGCTTGAAATTTTTTTACAGCAGCTTCAGCTGGCCTATTGTGAATCTGCTTAAATCAAAGAACTCACACCATCTTAGATCAATGTGTGAAAGCTCAGCAAATATGTACTTTCCAAATTCTTTCTTAATCACCATTCAATTCCAGTTCACCAGCAAAAAGAAAATGCACTTGGCTACAAAAATATTAAGGAATGTTATTGAAAACAAAAGGCTATTTTGGTAGAAGAAACTACAAAAATAGTTACGTTGAGTCATGTCGTAAAGCTTTAATGCAAGAGCATTACAGTACAGATTTTCTTTCCAACCTTAAAGCTTAATCAACACCAAATTTAAATATCCATCTCTCAAGTGCTTGGAAAAAACTTGCTCAGTAAAGTCTTTCTTCAATTTAATCAACTGTAATTATGCAGGTGTCAAGCTCTGCATCTCAGACATCTGTTGAGTGCTTTCTCTTGTTCCATTGGCAGCAGTTACAGGTGTTGAGATACTCTGATACAACGACGTAGGACAGCTCAGCACTGTTGCACTTTCATCTTCTCCAGTATCTGAATCTGGTGTTACGGAACTGCTTTCTATGCCCAGGATCTCACTAACTGCTTGAGGCAATTCCTGTAAAAGAGAAGGAAAAAACAGCCCAACACTGTAATTAAATTTAAAAATAAAATTTACAAATTCCCCCCTCCCCAAAATAAGTAATCATTCATCTGAATTTGGCTGTACTGCAAACATCTCTCCCAGCACTATTTCCATTAAAGAGACTGTTTTCTGCATCTGCTTTTCAAAAAGACAGTAAAAGGCTCAGTAATCAGTTACTGATTATCTTCTTCATCACAAAAATAATACTCCACGTAACTATTATAATTACACTTCATATTATTGAAATTACATTTTTTAAATCAAGTGAACCATTAGTTGCAGTCAAATACATTTGGTATGCATTCAGTGCAATGGATCTTTCACCTCATCTTTTCTGAGCACACCAAATATCAAACTACTTGTACTAAGGTTACCTAGTAAGAGTAAAGAAATTACAATCGAGAGGCACAATTCAGCTTCTCCCCCCCGCCATGAACAGTATTTCCCTGTAACATTAATCTTGCTTATAGACTTTTGGAACGTAGGTGCCATATAGATACAGCACACCCTTTATCATACCCAAACATTTAGTTGTTTCACAAGTCATACATATACAATTAGAGCCAACTACTGCTTTCACTGTCTAGAAATGCTCACAGATAGATTCAAAATATTGTTACCTTGCAATTCATCATCTGCATAGAAATAGCTTCTGCTTTGCAGAGTATATATTCCACGTCAATTTTCATGGACAGCTCATTGATATGCTGAAAATACATTCACAAATAACAGTAAGTGTAACAAGCTGTGTGAAATATGCTGTATTGTAAAATATAGTAATACTGTGCTGCACTGCTAATAAGTATCACAGGCTTGCCCCTTAAGCTGTGAAGTGCTAAACATACTCTATTTGCATTAACAAAATAGGTACTGAAAGATGCATTTAACAGCTAGGTTTCATCACTGTCTGAGACCTTTCAGGAGAATCCATGGTATTTTCAAATGTGACAAACTACCCAGCCTTTCCAGTTAACCCCAGCTCACTTTTTCAAACATTTATCAAATAAGACTATAGAAGACAAAGCAAATATTAAGAATAAACATACTAAGCAGCAGTCTAAGCAAGAGAACCATCTGTTAATGATCTTACTACAAACCACAGGCATCCAATAAGCCTTTTTGAAATTATGAAAAACATATATTCAAATTTTACACTTCTGAAGAGAGTATGTACCTTCCCTACACCTATTCCCCCTAAACATGAATACAAACATACTGTATTCACTCCAGAAAGTTAATTAATATTTAAAATTATGCATAAGAACTTAATACCTTTAATATTTCATTAAAGCCATAGTGCTTGTCCATTATTTGCTGTTTTTCAGATTCTAAGATAGCACAACAGAGAAGAAGATGAAAATTCTGGCAAGGCAATTCTGTCCACATGACCTGTTAAAATATGAGAAAAACTTTTGAAATGCTTATGTTCTTCCTCTGAGAAGAAGGGTAAATGTTAGAAAATAATGTTTTAATGAAGCTTCAATAAGCCCTAAAGCCTAGTTGTTTAAGAACAAGCTATTTTTGATGGCATCTAAGTATTTCTAGAAATATTTAAAACTTTTCTTTTAGCCAATTAGTGACAACTGCAAGTTTGAATCACTAAATGCCTAATTCTTCCTTTTCTACCCAGTCTTCCTGTGCCATCTTGAGAATGAGGCAGTTCACTTGTGGAAGGGAAAAAGATCAAAGGGCTGGCTGGAATTACCAGGTAATATTGTATGTCGCGGGTATCCAGTGTGAAGGAAGGACTGAGCTGCTCTCAATTTTAGGACATCTCAGCAGCTGGTCAGTATGCTATCTGGGTTGAATTTGGGAGAGACTACTAAAACACTGTACATAATCCCACCCAGACAGAGCAGCGGAACGACTTAACTTGCATTCATCTTTCTGTAAAAAATGCTGAGTATATAATGTTGCACATAGCACTGCACATGACTCTGCAGTCATGCTGTGCAGCCCAACTTAACCACACAAGGTAGAATGTTGCCCCTCTAGTGCACGCACTGCACAGCACACCCTGCTGCCCCATGCAGTGATGATATAACCACCTACATTTTCTACCCCAATCTGATGATTACAACTCTTGCTTAGAGAGCGTAAGGTTCTAGCTGCTGGTCAGCGTGATAGAAACGGATATGCCCCATCTCTAGGGTGAACATCTCATCACCAGCCTTGTGAAGAATCTTCTCCATTCCTTGTTTTGATATAAGGCACTGAACTGCTAAATGATTTCCTTTAGACAGTTTTATATACTGGTCCTCCTCTTCAAGTGGAAAAAATGAATGAAGCACCAACATTATATTTCATTATACCATAAAAAACATTAGTTTTCTTTATAGGAGAAATCTTACACATCTCGGTCCTGTTCTTTTCATAACCCTTCTGTTCCCCAGCACAACTCTATGTGATGTTACGTCCTAGAAAATACTCATTTCCAGGCTGCTCCCATTCATCTGAATGTTTACATGAAAAACTCCCAAGTGAGTGTATCCTGTGCTCTTGTTAAATGCATCTTGGACAATAGAGCTGTACTGTTGTTAGACTTTCTTCTTGGAACAAAGAATTAAACACTGCTCAAAGAAGTTTGTTCATCTTAATTATGCTATCTGAACCCAAGATCGCTTCAGTAAAAAAAAAAAATCTCATTAACCTGGAATTATCAGAACTTCCACATTTTGATATCCTTTATAGTATGTTACCTGGCATCATGAAGCCTCATCATCAAGGTTAAAGAGGATAATGTCAGAAGATTTGGTTATGGCTTTGGCAAGCACAAAAACTACCTGCCACAGCTTCATTCCTCATAATCTATAAAGCAACACCAATATCAAGCCGAATATCAGAAAGATGAGTAACTAATAATCCGAGACACAAGTGCTATTTCTTCTGTTTTTCACAAAAAAAGTAAGCTGACATTCTCCAGTAACTACTCTCACTTATGAGCCTCATCTGAGGGATCCTATCCAAACCTTATGAAAAAGCTGACTTGTCCCCATCAGATCTTAGAAGGATTTTTTCATTAAACTCCTAAGTTGTTGTTTTGGCTAAAAAGACATAACATATGCTAATGTCCTCTCTTTATTACACTGATGCAGATTTTTTTTCTTCTATGAGCCTATTAATTACTTTGTAGAATGACCCATGCTTTTGTACTGAAGAGGGGTACTTTACAGAAATCCAAAAACTGATGGAGTTTGTGTGATGAAATACCTGCTTACCTCCCAGAGTCGAAGAATATCTTGAAAGCTAAATTCCCTTTTAAATCTGATGAGAAGCCATCGGAAGCAAAAATAAAGGTAGCCTGAGTCTTGAGATTCTAGGAATAAGAGTGTTACATGTCAAAAATACCAGATTTGGTTAAGACAAAGGGGGGAAAAAATAAATATATATATATATATGTATATATACACACACATATATATACACACACACACACACATTTACAGGTGCACAATCATACAGCTGATCTTTAGTATGGTAGTCCCTCTTCAAAATCAGTGATGCTTGGTAGAGGATGGCTTATTTTTTAATTCAGTAAGAAGATAACATTTTTTCAACACTCACGGAACAATTATGAAAATCTCATAGGCGTCTCTAATTTAGAAGTCCAGTAAATGAGTCCTGTGTACATTTAATGTTATTATTGGAAATATGTTTAAAGACTGCTCAGGATATCAGTGCACACAGAATGCAGTAAGTTCTTTTAGTTATTGTGCATGAATAACACACCTACCTAAATAACTGCAAAATCCATTGTCTAGTAAACGAAGCAAAGTGCTCAGCTGAATTAGTTGTGTCTTCATACCCTGCATCTGTTCTTCAAAATTCTGATGCTGGATTAAGTACAATATTAGCAGTGTCATTTATATCAATCAAATAATGATGATTAAAATTTGCAGACATGCTTAATTATAACAAAAAAAAATTATCATAGCAAGTGGATCTCACCCTTTACGTATTTCATGTGTGGAGCACTTAAAAGATTGCACTTGTATTTAATGAAATGTCTGCCTTTTACTGAAAGGTTTGAGTAAAGCAGTGAACTGTGTTTCTCTAACAACATTGTTTACTTTGGTATATAATAAATGATATTTTAAATAAGCCCACACTCTGTACTGCAGCATCACTGCACTCAAACAAAAAAACCTTTTCTTTTATTGCTGTACCAGTTTTTATGTGCTGTACCACATACTGTTTCACCACAGGCACAATTCAGAAAAGCTTCTGTTTGTGGGAAGTCTAAATTCCATTTAACAAGTACCAAAAGGCAGTTCTGACAGAGAACCATTACCCTGTACAAAATCCTTCTGGAGGACTCCTGACTGATATGAATTTGGGCACTCTGGCTCTGAGTTACCTCAGAATTTTTTTTGAGTACTAGCTAAATTCATCTGTATTGTGTAGTAAGAGTATCATCAACCCACTGTAATTTCTGTCAACAATCAAAACAGTTGGCTTCAAACTTATGATGATCTTTGTTTTAAATGTATTTTGTTTTATAAACTTCATTTTTTTAAAAAAAATAAGCCCAAATGCTATCTGAAGCTTTAGGTTTCCTTTTTTGTTTTATGCAAGCCAAAAAAAAAACCAACTTATTTTTACCATTTGATCCATGTATGACACAAAGCACCAAAAGGCATCTACTTCATTCTCCATAACATACAAGACAGGTGAAAGCAAGTCGCTCATTCCCTGGACATAACCTCGATGGAGACAAAAAAGGCAGATAGGAATTTAGTTAAATTCAACAGTTAAACAGTTCATTTTTTTCAAGTGTGTTGAATAACCAAGCAAAACAAGTTTTGCATTTCAGGTTTGTACAGACACTATAATTGTACTTAACAGCACGCTTCAGAAGAGTAGAAGAAAAGGATTTTTAGGGCTCGTTGTTTCCCCTTCCTTCTCACCCTCTCAGCTACCTTACAACTGCTGCTATAGTCAACTTATCTACTGCCCCACTGCTGCTGGGGACTTTTCTAAGCAAGGGAGAAAATAATTGATGTGCATGTCTATCATCAGTGGTTGGTTTAACACAACATTACATTTCTCACTTAGACTCAAGCTTGGCTGTTTGCACTTCTTCACGATGCAATTATAACTGAGTAACCAAAGAGAACTGAAGTCAATGAATGTGAAAATAGGAGCAGGTGTGAGAAGGAAAAACAGAGAAAGGAACAGAAAACAGGTAAATAATTCAAAAAGGACAAAAGAAAAGTTCTGCTCCCTGAATTTAATACTACAGCCAATTAAAATAAATCCAGAGAAAATGCTGTTCAAGACAGCTTAAGTCCCTTAAAGATCAAAACCAGTTTCATTAATATTTGACTTGAGGAATTCATTCGGAAAAATGTTGTATCAATAGGTTGTATCAACAGCATTATATCAACAATTGAGTAGCTTATAAACCCTGGAAAGTGAGTGGTGTCAACGGTACCGCATTTCCATTATTCTTGTTTGTTTATAAAACATAAGACTTCTCCCCTGCATAATTTTAAGCCATCTAAATAATTTTTCCACCACTGTGTAGGTGGTGAACAAGCCTTTATTTCACTAAGATATATGTCACTGCATGCTAATGCAGATAGAAATGTGGGAAGACAGGGAAGAGCTGTACTTTTAGACAGAGTCTTTTCTAATTTTCCCTTTTTCAAGCCAAAAGATCAAGTGTCTTTACAGACTTGACAGAAGGGACAAAATCTGACAAGTACTATTGCTCTGCAGCAAGTTTATTAGCAATTAAAGATTAGTTCCTACTTTGTGCATTCAAAATCTGTCAAAGCAGACTTTTAGAATCCCACCACTTTTCTGAAACAGAATACCAGCCCACCTGCAAGTACAGAAGAGCCCAATGTCATGCCAGGGGTGAAGGAGGGGGAACCAGCTAGAAATCTCTTTTCCCTCCCAAGACAAGTAAAAAAAAGTCAAGACAGACATCTCAGCTATACTGTAATTAAAGGAAGACGTTATGAACTTTTCCTTCCGCAACAGATGTGGACTCTATATCACGGTTTTTGACAGACTGCTAAGTGTACTCCTCGAGAATCAGCTTTTGGAGTATTCATAACAACACTCATGCTTACAAATAGCTGGTTAAGCATGCTGAGCTTTAAATACAGCAGTGGCAGCTGGTTTATAATCGTAATTAGTGTATCAGTCTTAAAAATGTATATAATGCTCAAGCTCCAAATATCCAACCCCAGATAAAACTTTGAAAAGCAAACTTGCTTCAACTCTACAAAACAACAGTAAAGCTACTGTGAAGGCAAACTGCCACTTAAGTCCTAACCCCAACTCAGCTGAATTCAGATGCCTGCGATATTAAATAGAAGAGAGGAAGAAGCAGCAGACAGGAAACAAAGTTATTTACATTATTAAAATATAAACATTGACATTTGAAGAAAGTATTGTAATTAAAACAAGTTGAATTGTATTAACTGTCCTTAACACAATTAAAGCTGTAAATCAGAATCTAAAAAGACTAAGTTCAGAGGAATGCAACTTACCTAAGTCAAAGTCATACATGCAATAGGTCATCAAAATATCATGAAGTAAAATCAATCCTGGATTATCTTCACCTTCATAGAATTTGTTTGTTCTATCTGTCCTGTTTACATCTTTCTCTAAAAATAGTTCAGAGTTAAAAACATTTTCAAAACATGTTCTACAAAGCCAACATCTAATGAATTCAGGATAGTTTAAGTGATTTTTTTGTCAAACACTGTTGCAAAGGTTTGAATACTGTAAGACAACAACTACATCGCTGAATGTCATTTTGAAATAAAGTAAAAAAATCCTTCCTGTCTTGAATGAAAAGATTCACTTGTAAATGGACTTGAAACCATTTTTTTTAAAAAAAAAAAAAAGGTTAAACTTTTTAATGGAATAATTACTGATTATGATTCAGAGGACATGTTCTTTACTTACAGGGATTAAGAACAATTTTATGTAAGTTATAGATGCAATGTTATTTATGAATACTTACGATATTCAGCATAAGGCACAGTAGGGAAGTTACGACAACATCAGCAAAAAGACACTGTTATAGTTCACTACAGCACATTATATTTTTTAACAAGTTCCTATAACCCATATTGAGCTGAAACCACCTGTTTCATCAGACAGTTCTCATGCCTCAAACATACCAAACACACAGTATATTCTTTAATAATTTGAAATTCAAAACTAATGTATTGAAACAAGCAAAATTGAGCACACTTGAAAGAAAGGGACTATTCTGTAGGGTTGGATTTAATTTATGAAAGCCTATTCTCTTTTACGTTTCGAATTCTTCGAACAGAACTGCTTCAACTGCAAAAAAACTTCAGCCTTTTTTGAACTCCAAAAGTTATCTCCTGTTAACACATACAAGCACACAGACTCTAATAAGGCAGTTTACTAATCTAAGACCCTTCTCAACCCCTAGATTGCCTGTTGAATAATTTGCCGAGTAAGTTTAGTTGATAATTCAGAGTATCACAAAAATCTTACCCTATCTCCAGAAACAGTTATTTATAAGTTTAGTAGTCTTAAGTATTGGTACCACCAAATCACTCATCTCACTACCACCAAAAAGGACTAAGGATACAAATTGCTAATACAGTCAGCAGAACTTTGTGAAATTTAAAAAAATAGCTGAAAGAAAGTCAGAATGCTTATGTACAAATCCCTGTCAGAAATTTTAAAATATAAAGAGGCATAGAAAATCCTTATTACATCACCATTAATTTAATGAAAATTTCAAGTAGAATTAAATTATGTAACAACATGAAGTAAAAAGCATTTTGCTATTAAGGAAGTAAAAAAGTCCAACCTTTCTGTAATACTAAGGTGTAAAGCTCTGAATTACATTGGTTAAAGAAGTTTTAGTGTTGAGCATATAACAGAATTTAAGACACCTTTGAGAATAGCAGCATGTTATTTTTTAGCGTTTCTTCATGCACGTTACTCAAGATTATATTTCTTCAATTTCATGTTGAATTGTACGTGTTTGAGAATTCATAGTTAGATGTTTCTGAAACTAAATTTACCTATAAGACTCCGGTAGTCTCTTAATCTTGAATTTCGTTTTTCCTGTTCCTCACTGACAGATTTCCACTGCAGTTTCATCCTGAAATATTCATCCCTGAAGAAGAAAGATCATTTTGAAACCAAAACATGCTCAATCATTCCTTTTTTTTTTTTTTTTTTTTTTTTTTTTTTTAATTTAAGCATTCATTCTACTTGTTATTTGGACCAAACAGGCTAAGAGCAATCTGTTTATGTAACATTTTTACTTTCCTTTAACAGAACAATCTTTTTAAGGTCTATCAAACACTTCACTGCATTGAACGAACTTTAACAGCTGTCTCTAAAGATGTGTTTTAAAAGAAAATTTTCATGTATTTTGTAACTTAATAAAACCGTACTCACGTTTTCCTCTTTTGCAAATTTGCTCTCTCTTCTTTAGTGCTATTCCAAGGAAAATACCCCAGAAGAAATTTCCATGCCTCTTTTCTTAAAGTATGGCAGAGTCCCTAGGAAAAAATAGATATGAAACATTAACAAAAAGACCATTTCAATTTTGGAAGGAAACGCTTCTATATGAATACAATGCTTCTCGAAGTAGCAACGTTAAAAAAAATCTGTTTTCTCTTTCTACATTGTAGTCAAATCTTATCTGCTAACTACATAACACAGTTGCAGGAAAAAGAGGGAGAGAATATGATTAAGAAGCAATACAACTTAGACTAGTAAAAAAAACTGGAATGAAAACCAGTTTAACATGTCCCACAAACCACAGAAGCACTCGATTCATCCTTAGAACATAAAGCAAACTTTACGAAAGGTATTTCTTTATATATTTTTGCTTCACTGCTTGGAATAAAAACCTTAAGGGCATCACAGATACTAAGAAGTTAAAAAAAAAAAAAGTACCTTTAAAATTTATATATTTAAACATGATGCTGTGTAACTGCCAAACTTTTGCTCTCTCCACAAACTGATCTTGAGTACTAGCCTTTTATTTAATTTTACTTTTTTTTTAAACAAATAGTTACATCTAACAAGATATGGCCAACATGCAGATGAACCTTCCATGCAATCAAAAATACCACTGTCTACTCAAGGACACTATTTTCCAGAAATCTAAGTAAAATTCATTTCTATATGATAAAAATGCAGTAGCTGAATCCTATACCACTTATCAAAAGAGATTCTTCCAACTCCTGCAGTACAGTCACGAGAATAAAGCATTTCTGCTAGAACACTCCAGAATTTACCAGTCCAAGGCTAGTCTGTGTGCTGGGGACACAATGCTTGATGCCTCACTGTATTTTTTCAGTTACCATTAAGTTGAGGCAAGGAAGATAGTGCTGCAAATAGCATCAGCCACTGAAATTTGGTGCTCTAGCCAAGCAGTAACTGGAACTTTTCCAGTAACATGCAAACAATTTAAGAGAATCATGCTCTTGTAAGAGAATCTGCATTTAACGTATTGGAAGTTACACTGGTTCCAGAGTCATGAATAACACTGGGCACTCACTCCTCTGGCAATGAACAACAGAGAGGACAGGGAAACTTCAGCTGCTGGGAAAAAAAGTTTATAGGAATCGTCATGAAGGGTCCTTAACTAGATGCCTCAGGGCAAGAGTATATAAAAGAACAGTCAAACAAGCTGTAAAGGGCCTCAGTTTTACTTTGCCCTCTTCACAGTACATTCCTTAATATGTATTTTTAAGAAAAAGACTGTAATTTCAATGTTATTATTCTCTATCCCTGCTTAAACTCCCAGAACAGGAGACGGCATGCTTATAAACATGCACCGACAGGTGCACAAAGAATGCATGATTAAGGCAGCTGGATTCCCTTTAAAAAAACACTTCAGTTTTAAAAAAAAAAAAAACACCTAAGTATATAGGGTAGAATAGCTACAGTATAGTTAAAATTTTTAAAAATTGTGCTGCTGAGACTGAATTCACATTCATGTTGCAGTTCAATAATAAATATCAGCAAATGATGAGTACTGAGGGAAAAATCCAGGTAAACTGCTCAGCAAAGAAAGAAGCTTTTGTTGGAAAAAGAAAACACCCTTAAGAAGAAAAGAATAAAACAGCCTAACATTGCAGTGTTTTTCTGAAAGGCACTTTGATTTCTCCCCTCAATCACTCAGGCCTCTGTCTTTCCAGCTCACACCCTTTAGCCATCCACCGTAAGATCTCTCTACTTCTACAGCACAATGTCTGGTTGCAAGACTCAGGAGGTATTCAATTAACATTAAATCATTTTTTATAAAGTCTGTCCAACAATACCGCCTGGTTTGTGCCTGAAGTCCTGCATATACAACATTACATATATAAAGAAAACAGTATAACCATGGTTTGGGATGGAGAAAAAAGGGGCCAGAAGCCAGCCACAGGTCTTGCCGACTTTAGAAAAACAAGTTACCCCTTTGAATATTGATTGCTTTATGTAGTCAACATTTAAAATTCTTCCTTCGGAATCCATATTCTTAGCCCATTCTTCGGTTGACACAGGCTCTCTTCTACTAACTTCAGGTTGTTTTCCCAGATCAATCTGAAACAAACACAAAGGTGTTATATGAATCCCAACGAAATGCTTTGGTATTTTTGAACAATCACACAAATACTACAAGCTTGCCAGTTCCTTATGTACAGTTCAACTATGTTTTCCCATGTGCATATTCAAATTAGCCATAGATCCTTACAGTTAGTAAATCTACATTAGCAAATAGCGTGGACCAATACAGGCAGTAAGAACAAGACACTTTGTGCTAAGAACCTGGTTATCTATGCTACTATTGCAGATTTTGGAGGAGGTTGTATGTTTTAAATAGCCTTCCACCATCCCTAGACACCTCTGAACTGACTTCAGCCTAGTCCCATGGACTGAATGCCTCTAAGCAACCAAAATTGCATTAGGTATGTGCAGCACAGCAAACAAGGACAATAGGGAGCTTCACTTCAAAAGCACGTTATCTTAAGAGAGAACAAACGCAGGTTTGCAGATGTTATGCCCACACAGTCCAAACGGTGTGGCTCTAAGATCAAATAAAGTACACTATCCCTTAAAAACAAACAAAATTGTTTCAGAACTCCTAATGCCGAAAGTTCCATAGTTCAGCTGTTAGTCTCACTCCAAGTTGCATGTTTAAGCACCAAAGAACTCAGCAGACAGCTGAACCTTATTTCCTAGAACCACTTCAATGATAGTAACCACCAAACCAATTTGTTTTTCACGTTTTCAAAGTTTTTGACTTTGAGAAGTCAAAGGCATTAGCCAGATTAACACATACAGGTCAGTATTGTTTTTAATATGTAGTTCATACGTAGTTCATACTGTTACTGGCAAGCTATTAACACTATTTTGAGCTCAAGGAAAAACTGACGAAACAGTGAAACGCTAGGAACATGAGCTGCTTGAATAGTAATCACAAGCATTTAAAAATACAGCTTTTCCACTGATCTGTAGAAGACAACAACAGGAGCCCACAAAAGTGATTCATGACACAATTACAAGTTCATTCTAGTTTTGGTTCAAGTGATACATCAATCTGTACATTTATACACCACAGACATTAATCATCCAATTAAATATTTCATTTTAATGTTTTTAAACCATCTTAGATCTCTTAAAACAAATTGAAAAGTTAAAGCGATGAGCCATGAAAGTTAGGTATTAGCTTGCATACCCCAATTTTACTTAATACTGCTCTCTATCTGACCACAGAGGGAACACTAAGCATGAAGTGAGACAGTTCGGTTTGTAGGGCAGTTATTCTATAAGATAAGGATAATCAGGATTTTCCCTGTTTCAGCTGTGACAATTTTCTTTTTAAACAAAACTTGTACTTGCAGGGATAAAACTGATATTCAAGAAGTGGCTGCTGATCCTAATCTCATCAGCAAATGGCAGGGCAGAACATGCCACAGCTGCCAAACAAACACTACAACTCATCAAGCTTCAAGTCCTACAGTTCCTTTAAACGTACACATAAAAAGAACCAACGTATCTGTATCATATTCATTTACACACTCACTCGTGTAATGACTTCAAATCCTGGTTCTTCCTGCTGATTTATCTTTAGCCCTGGAATAGCATCATTGAGAAAGTCTGCCATTTCTGAGGGTGGTCGCCGTTGAGTTGAAGGGTCACTTAATCGGAAACTGTCAAAAATATAGTTTGTGACTTTGGAAAATCTTC
The DNA here is from genome assembly GCF_013377495.2 of Cygnus atratus. Lineage (NCBI taxonomy): Eukaryota > Metazoa > Chordata > Aves > Anseriformes > Anatidae > Cygnus > Cygnus atratus. The sequence continues at coordinate 39,071,968 of NC_066362.1, read as the reverse complement.
CCATTGTTACTGTGTATGGATCTTTCTTCCACTTCTGTGTTATAATAAGGAAAACAAGCAAAATACGAAAAACCTCAGATTATTTGGAATTGTTGTACTCAACGTAGAAAGAAAGAATTAACATCTACAGTAGGTCTCAAAGCTATTGAAGTCTCATGTATAAGTACTTTCACACAGTACATTCATTATACAATAAAAAGAAGTATGAGATCTTAAGTATTAAGATAATACTACTGATTGATTTGAAAGGTTGGATAGCAGTATGCTGATGTACGTATAAGGTCAGATTTAGTGTTTACTTTCCTGTGATTAACGCCACAAAACTTCTTCTTTCTGCCTACCTTCTCTACCTGCACAGAGGAAAAGCATCTTGAAACGCCACATACTCTGCTAGCAGTATCACACAAAACTTTTTTCTGACAAGTAAGTCAAGAAACTAATGCAATTCACTTACGAAGATTTTATTTAATTAAATGAACCAATGGGGCAGAATTCTGGCCTCATTCAATCACTAGAAATTTTGCTGCTAACTTTCATAAGGCCACAAACTCCACCTAATGATAACCAGTTTTAAGATTAAAAACCTCTTAAGCAATACTGTGCTTTTTGCTGGTGTATTTCCAGTATCCCTTACAGAAAAAGAATATTTGGTCAAGGAAAGCTTAGGAAATCCTAGCTGATACATTTTGATAACACCTACATTTTTTCCTTCTTTCAATTTCTAAAACCATTTGTACCTAAATGTACACAGGCAAAATTAACTTGAATAGGTTTGAAATAGTCCACAGAGAGGTAAAGAAATGAGTAGCGTACTAAACTTACAATTAAGTGTAGTTTCTATAGCAAGCATTTGTTTTAGGATACCATCAACGGTTCCAGAATGGCAATGATTCAGGGGATATTTATGATACAGAAAGGTTGGCTTTTTTCTTTCAATAAATGGTTCAGAATAAAAAAAAAGTCAAACAACGCATACTTGCAGTAAGCCATATGATGGTTCATCAAGGAGATTTTCAAAAGACTGAGACAGAGACTTGTTCTGAGAATTCACAAGAAGAATTCGTTTATCCTGTGGAGATCTGCGAGAAAATGAAAGCATGGTGTTTCTGTTAAGTACCACCAGTTTTTCCTGAAAATGTTTTAGAACTTTTAAAGGTTTTGGAAGTCACATTTCAGGTTTTGTGTGAGGAAAACAGGCTTGATACAAGATCATTCTTGGCGAAAGTCCACATGCTAACATATACAACAGGACTTTCACGTTCCATAAGATTAGTCATACTCATTCTCAATTACATTCTTTAGGTTTTCAAAATATTACAATGCTGTACTGAGAAATTACATGTGGGTTGTAAAAGTTATTTTTCAGAGCAAGTATTTTCTACGCTTGATAGTGGACAAAGAGAGGTGACACAGGAAAGGAAATTGAGTGAGAGACAGTCAACCCCAATACACACACTGAAACACCTCTAATGTAACTGGGCAAATGAAAAGAACCGATGTCACCATAAGCAGTTAAGGGATTCTTTCTACCGATCAGTAAATCTTACATTAAGATATACTGTAAAACATTACATAAAGGAATCCAAACTGCCTTTCAATGTACGAAAGCACATCAACAAATTTCTAACCAACAGTACTACAACAGCTACTGTCAACGTATTTTTAAAATTCATACCAGTAAGAGTTTATCAACACCACAGCCATTGTACTGTGAAACAGGAACACCTCATTACAGCCACACATATATATTTTCATGCAGACTCCAAATGCTACATGAACACAACTGATTTGACTTAATTCACTGTTCTGGGGGTTGTTTTTTTTCTTTTTTATAGTCTTGTACTTCAGACTTGCACAGTCAGATGAAAACTATAGCAAAGGTAGCTGGGACTATGCTGCTCCTTTTTCTTTAATCCATTTTTTTGTTATTGTTCTCATTCCCTCTACATCCTCTTCACTCCTCTGGTATGGACACCTGATCAATTCATTATTCGGCTTCTGAATCACCACAGTTTACAGCTTAATATATTACAGCAGAGAGAACAGTTCAGAAGTCACTCTGACGTACAAGCCTTGGAGTTAGTAGCCAGACTGGAGAAAGCCAAGCATTTTGCCATCTGATCCTAATCTACTGAACAGACTTACGTTTACAAAATACGTTTTTCTGTTGTTCTCTCCCAAAGTTTAAATCCACTATTTCTAGTTTTAGAAAGAAAAAAATACTTTTATTTTTATGAGTACCTGCATCATCTGCCATGTTATTAAAGTTAATGATAAGAATTTTTTAATAAGCCTTATCTGTCTTCAATTCCAACATGACAGGACACTGTTAACACTGACGGATATGAAATCCGACAAGAGATCTCATTTTGGAACAGCCACACACCATAATCACAGATATGAAGCAGCAACAGTTAATGAAGCTCAACTGGCTTGCTAAAAAAGCAGCACAGGGGCACAGGCTGAGTCATGTACTATGCCTTTTCCTAACTAAAAGAACAAAAACTTTGTACAATATTTCCATTTTAATTAAACATTTGCACTGGACAGCTTGTTCAATATGGGCAGCTACTTGGATAATGTTCAAAACATATTTGTGAGCTAGACACTTCAATAAACATTTATTCATAATACTACTGCTTAGAAAGGGTCATCAGTGTGGCATTTTCCTCAATATTACCCTGGTGCAGCCAAACTAGGAAAAAAAAATCTCTAAAGCAAGCGATTACAAGTATCTTGTTCAGGTTCAGTTACTTCACACATACCAATTTCAGCAATGACATGACATTTTATAATGGTGTTAAAGAAATGCAAAAAGCTTTGAGGTAATAGAAAGGTATTTTAGGAGAATGCTCTGTCATAACATCAGTACCTGCTATCTAGATAGATGTAGAGGCTGGATAAACAAGTAATTACATTGACATGTACTTCCCTATGCAATTCAGAAAACTGAGTAAGCATCTTTCCCTAAAAGAGACTGTTAGCTTACATACACCATATATTAAAGCATAAGTAACTATTAGGAAAGGACAGGAACGTATAAAAAATAAAGTTTGCCACTTGCACAAGTTGTGGCATAAACTTTTTTTAAAAAAAAAAAAAAGAAAAGAATCATAAAAGAATCATATGTGACTAGACCACAGAAAAGACTTTGGTGCCAAAAATAGATCTTAACTGGAAAAGAGGAATCTAAGTAAGAAAACTAAAACTGGAAGTTCCTGTTCAACTCAATGCTTGACTTCATGCAAATTTAATTTCCATAGCTGCATCAGCTTTTTGCTTTAAAGTTTCCAAACTATCTGCTGTTCCATTCTGCAACACTCAATACTTTTTCAGGCAGCAATACTACATGCCAAATGCCTGAACATGCCCTCAAGTTTCCCCGTCTTCCCTGGCTAGGGAACTCTATCTGGTAAGCACTCCTGAACCCTCCAGTGGGCACACCTGCTGGATCAGACTGCATAAGCTCTACGCACTGCCTTCTTTTAAGAACAAACATGAGAGCCTCTCTTTCTACACTTTTCTCCTCAGCCTGAGGAGAAATGTTGCTTTGCACTGTCCCAGCAGGAACATCCACATTACCTGGCAAGAGGCTATGAAGGGCAAGAATCAAACATCTACTGGATCAAATAAAAGAACGTTAAAGTGCCCAATCACTCACCACAGACCATGCGAAAGAGTCTTTTGAACAGGAACAAAAATCATTATCTGCTCCATTTCCATTCAGGGACTCACCAATAAGCACCAATTTTACATAGCAATATGAATTACAATTATTTGTACCACATGACTCTGTAGAACTGGAAGTAAATAAATTTGCCATCCAGGATTTCCTAGTCTCTAATTATATAGAGAATATTCTTAATTACCTCTACCTTGGCTCCTTAATGCCCTCCTGCTTTGGTGTTAATGAGTTTTCCCACCAATGAAAAGCCCACCAACAATGCTACCAACAGTACCATTTCACCAGCTCATCTCACTGACTGTGCCACCTTCTCCAAGCAGTTGACAACTTCAGAGTATCCCAAATTCAATCACCACCATACTGCCAAAGCCTTTTGCAAATCAACTCAGTGACTACACTACCCTCATATCCCATTGGCTTGCACTCCGACCTAACAATATTACCAAGGCCTCAGCTTTAACTACTTGTAGAAGAAAATTCTGACCTTCTCAATGTTCCCAACATGAGAACCGTTCTCCATAAGCATTCTCAAAGCCACTTCACTATCTGCCTTCAAATCTTTCATCAGAATATGTTGTTGCAAGTGATGCTAAAAAAACCACATCTGAAAACACAACACCTGTTATACTGATGAAATACATCATGGTTTCTTCATGTTCTAACTACCCTTAGATACCCTGTTGCCTTTTTAAATTATACTTCTGACTATAAGATGAAAGCAGCACATTTTATTTTATTCTGTGTTTACACTATGCCTGTCAAAAACGCTTTTATCCAGCTAAAAAGCCTGGAGGTAACACAATATAAATACATAACAAAACTCAAGTATTTAACACCATGATAGGATCTAATTATGCTTACCTTCAAAAAACTGATTTGAAGAATAAAGATCAAATGTAGTACCTATTCCCCACAGCAAGAAATTACAAGGGAACTGAGTTCTGAGGCAAAATATTTATATATAAAGTGATTCCATTGAAAATACTTTAAGTTAACTCACAGAGCAATGTCAATACTCAGATATTTTACTTATAGTAGGAGATCCAAAATTTTAAACAAGTTATCCCATTTAACAGTAGTGCTTCATGAAGAAGGATTTAAGTTTACATCATCTGAGTGTTCATGACAAGCTTCTGTATCCACTAGAGGGAGCTACACTTCAGCAGATTCTGAACTAGTTTATAAATTGTTCCAAGTTTCAAAGCTTCAGCCCACATTCTGAGTGTATATGTGAAGTTTCAGCTTTAGTCACCTTGACAATTGATTCTACTAATAGAAAAGGGACATAAAAGTACATCAGGATGCATTAATCTGAACCTCACTGCAGAATTTAAAAAAGTAAACAAACACTCCATATTTTAAATCAGAACTAAGAGTTGTCTGATACTTACTCACTCAGCACTACATGATTTTCAAGGCATTTGATGAGGAGTTTGCTATCTCCATGATGAAAGTGAAGAGCTGGAAGCTTCACGTCATCCTTCAGACAGAACACCAAATAAGACCATCCCATGCCTTCTTTGTTTTGTTTGATTGATTTCAAATCTGCCAAACTGAACAGGAACGACCACTTGCTTTCTCCGTTTGCATGAGCTGTAGCATCTTAAAAACAAAATTACCACATGATTTTAGTTTGACTTCCATTATTAGCAATTACAAAGATTTATCTGTCACTGTTTCTAAAAACAAACTAAAAAAAAACCACACAAAACTCAAAATCCAGCATTAGTTCTAATAATAAAATGTACTGTAACTACTACAATGATTTCTCATTGTGCCTTCTTGTCTTCTATGGACTTAAAATAATAAGCAGTTCCATCAGACTGCTTCCCTAAAGCTCTGTCAACAGTTTAAGAAAGCAATCCAGCAGATAAGTATGCAACTGCTGTATCAAATATCAGCAGCAGATGAATCCCATCAGCACCTCTGCCTGGTAGTAGTACTCACTCGAGCTAAATGTAATATACATTACAGTACTGTATGCTGTGCACTGCACACCACGTACATGTCTTGTCAGGCTGCAGTTAAGACACAGAAGAAGGAATTGAAAAGCTTCCCCCACACCTCTTACTGTGCAAGTATATATACACTCTATGCAAGAATACTGTGCAAGACTGTATACATTAAAAACGAAAGGATTGGTTACGCTACCATGGGACACAAAATTGCCAGAGTGCCTACAAGGACTCTGGCACATATCCCACCCTACCCTGATCAAATTACAGTAACTGGAAATAAGCAGAAAGTGACAAAGAGCATCATCCCTGTCACTAACGCTCACTGTACTCTGCCTCTTAAAACTGCAAAAAAGTATTCTATAAACAAAGACTGTGCTTCACCCCCAAACTTTCACAACCTCAAGTCCAAACCCTGAACTCATAAATGACATATGACAACATATATGACAGCCAGCACCATTTAAAACCATCACAGATGGGGGGGAAACAAGTGTCTCCAGTTATACACTAAGAGAATCAGAGGGAAAAGCTGACTGGAGATTTTTTATTTTTTTTTAAGCACATCTACTGCAACAGTGTAACCTGAATAACGTAGCCGTGAAATTATTTTGCCAAAGTACCTTCACTAGACAAAAATAGGTTTTCTAAGCTTTCACATAAAGAGACCCAAGTACCAATATAGCTGTACATTCCATCTCCCCCTGCTGCTCCAATATTGAAATGCATTTGAGTAAACAACTTTTTTTTTCTTCATTTTCCTTTCTAGTAAGGCATCACGTTCAAACTCCATTTGTTTGAAAGAATTTAAGAAGAGCACAATGCACATAAAACTGCTGCATCATTTAAAGATCCTGACAGAATGATGTTAGATTTAACATTTACGTTCTGTACACTTCTCTACTAATTTAAAGAAGAAATGAGATTGGAAGCAGAAGACAGGTATTCCATTGTGGGCTTTTGTTTTTTTACACACTCATATACTGTATATAGCAGACAATTCTTCAGTTACAGGTTAATACAAAGAAAAATGAAAATCCGCTTATTTTTGAAGTACCTCCATTTGAATGAGGTTTCTTTTTAAAAGAGACTGTGGTGACCATGTCCCATTCTGCTTCATAGCTATTTGGACGGTCTGCTCCTCGGGCAAGTTTTTCTTTGGGAGCTGGAGTCCACTCTACAACAGAGCTGGAATCCTAAGCAAAAAAGGTAACCGTTATTAAAGCACAAGACATGAAAATTGAGCTAAGAAACAACACAATTCAACACGGGAAATTTTACTTACGACAAAGACTGAGAGGTTTTACTCAAATTTGGTGCTAAAATATCCTAGCATCTCTCACAGACTCTACTAACATAAAACTCTATTTAAATGTAAAACTTTAATCTTTCTGCTTTAGTCACGTTCTCTTAATACTGCTTAAATATTACTGGCTCTTGGAACCTCTGTAGACTTTTTTCTTTACTTTGCGTTAGAACAGAGTCTCTCTGTTTTGAAGAATGAATCATCAGAACCCAGCATAACAGATGCAGAGGGACCAGTGACTGTGATTTGCTTTACACTCATTTGGTCTTTACTATTCAAGCAAATAGTTCCCTTCTATTTCATGTATGAACCAAGCACAATCGCCTAAATATATATCCCAGTAACCCGAACCGGGCTGTAGTCCACAAGTGCGATCCCTACACATAGCTATTAATACCGACAGTCACGGAAATAGATTTTCCTTCCAGTTTTGAGATCATCTACCCCGAAGTTACCACAAAATGGAAACAGAATGAAAAACATTCACAACTAACGAACATACCTTTCCAGCACAGAGGATATTAGAAGTATCCAAAGTATCATCCAGTGGCCTCCAGTCTACTATTACCTCATTTTCCTACAATAAAAACAATCAATCTACGTAAAGTACACATCTCCCTATATACCCACAGTATGATTCAGGTATAACTTACATTATATATATATATATATATATAAATGATGCAGACGGTGTCAAACATTATGCAATGTTCATTCATTAATGAGTTCCAGTACTTGAGAACATTTGAGATTTACCAAATACATTTTGTGCTTGGCCAACAAATATAAGAAGTTTCCATAATTGTATCATACAAATACCTTTTCTATGACACGTAGTACTCCTGATATTAAGCTGTCCTGATCGTCATTTTTTCCGCAGGATGAATGAATGCAAACTCCTTCTTGCTCATATACAACCTATAACAAAGAAGAAATAGAAGATTTTAAAATTTTATTTCCTGTTAATATTGGCATTTTGATTCACCTACTTAAGTTGAAGCAATCAACTAGCAGTTGTTACAGTTTTCTACCTCTCCTTTTATTTCCCCTTCTAAGAGTCTTTCACATAAGTCAAGAAAAAACAGAAACTGGAACTGATTAAACCTATTCTCTAAGCAGTAAGTTTGAGCACTACACAGCATTTAAAACATTTGAAGGCTCTCTTACATAGTTTGTCTTTTCCCCACTTGTTACCTAAGCACGTTGAAATGATAACCTAAATTTACACTAAACTGTCCATTTTTTAGTTTACAAAAGATGAACTCCAAAGACATTTAAAATTGCAGCCTTAAACTAAATAGCAGCTGCATACACTCAGGTTGAATAGCAAAGGTTCCATTGCAAATGTAGAATGTGTGAGTCACATAAGAGTGGCCTGCAGGACTGTGCACTGCCCACCAAACTTCAGCATTTAAGTGTTAACAGAAATACAACCAAGGGCAACGCTCCCCACAGAATTCTGATAATGCTCTTAATATAATAAAACTAACATTTTTTCTGTCAAAATTCAGCAGGTTCTTCAAAGCTACATTCTATGTAAGAGTTCCTAAGAACCGTATAAACAACATAAAGAAGTTCTTTTTTAAACAGCTCTTCAAGAGAAGATAGAAAAGTCCCTAACACACCAAGCTAAGATTTTGGGGAAGTGAAATACGTAAGAAGTAACAGTAATTTTCTATAATAATGTTAGGTTTTCAAACCAAGCAGCAACCACTGCTTCAAGAAATACATATTTTTAAAAATAAAATAATTTCTTATTTTATCAGAAAGAGAGATTACATTTCTTTAGTACTAAAACACCTGTATCTCTTTTTCTCAACTTACTCATTCGTCAAATTTTTTAAATCATCACAATTGCAGTCAGGCCAGTAAGCTACAAGTTTAGGTATGTAAGCTTAACAGTGCTGAAAAATACCAATAAAACTCTGATTTACTTGTCCTTTCTGTTGTATATATATTTCTTAAATTTCAACAGAAGCAAGAAATTTCTAAAGTGTCAGGTTTAATCACAAAAATACTGCTTGGAAGAGACCTTTAGAGATCACTTACTCTAATCTCCCTCGCGAAGGATTATTGCCAACACTTTATTAAATTCCCTTCCAAATACTCAAAGTCTTCTTTTCTGTTCTCTATTGCAGGTTTTCTTTTTTCTACCAAAAATGATCCCCCCTTTGTATCTACCAAAAACATGCTTTGAAATTCAGTCCGTTTAAACTCTGCAACTTTGTACATTCATTTCAGTTTTACCTTCTAGTATTTGGACCTGATCTATTAAGTCTGAACCAAGAAGCGATCAATCACTGGAACAGACAAACCACCCGTACCAGAGTTGCTCTGGTAGACCCGCATTTCTGCCAATAATTTTACTAATTATCAAAGTACATCTCCTCAGTCTAAAAACACTTGGTCTAATGTATTATACCAGTTATTCCATGCCATCAAAGCAGCCCTACTACTAACAGTATAACAATTAATGCTTTTATTATTTTCCATCCATTGATCTCTCAGAAGGACAAACTTTTCCCTTCACAGGAGAAGACAAAGTGACCCCCGTGCCCTGGTTCTTTGACTCCATGCCACAGCGGTCACCTAACTGGAAAGTCCTGCATTGCTCCACACATCTATTCCTGCCATGTAATCCCACATTGCTCTGTGTAACAGATCCACCTCTGTTATAACATGATGAAATCAAAGAACCAGGAACATGCTCAGAAGAGGACATCTGTAAAAACAGAGCACTTTCCACAATGCAGTTTATTTCCTTCGTACCATTACTCAAGAAAAAGTTTCTCCAAGTTTCAAACACCAGGAAGTCAAGCTGTCAGGTTTTATCCTTATTCAACAACAGGTATAATCTTGTATTTTTTTCCAATTGTTATCAAGTATTTAACACAACTGAGCTTAGAGTGTTTTTTTAAAAAAAAAAAAAAAAAACTTGTTTCAATCAGTGAAGAAGGCTGAGTCTCTCCAATGTTTTCATAAATGACTTGGATGTAGAACTAGAAGGTGTTTTGACTAAGTTTGCAGACAACAACTGGGAGAAGTTGTTGACTCAACTGAGGGTGGAAACGCCTCGCAGAGAGAACTTGACAAATCAGAGGACTGGGCAATCACCAGCTATATGAAGTTTAATGAGAACAAGTGCCGGATTCTGCAGCTGGGAAGGGACAGCCCTGGCTTTACGTACAGACTGGGGGGTGAGAGGCTGGAGGGCAGCCCCACAGAAAGGGGGTTCTGGTCAACAGCAAGCTGAACACGAGCCAGCAGTGTGCCCTTGCAGCCAGGAGGGCCACCCGCACCCTGGGGTGCATCAGGCCCAGCACTGCCAGCCGGGCGAGGGAAGGGATTGTCCCGCTCTGCTCTGCGCTGGGCGGCCTCACCTCCAGCACTGTGCATGGTTTGGGTGCCACAACATGAGAAGGACATAAAACTGTTAGAGAGTGTCCAAAGGAGGGCTACAAAGATGATGTGGGGTCTAGAGAGGAAGAGGTATGAGGAGCGGCTGAGGTCCCTTGGTTTGTTCAGCTCAGCAGGCTGAGGGGAGGCCTCATGGCGGCCTGCAGCTCCCTCCCGAGGGGAGCGGAGGGGCAGGCGCTGAGCTCTGCTCTCTGGGGACAGCGACAGGACCCGAGGGAACGGCATGGAGCTGGGACAGGGGAGGGTCAGGCTGGGTGTTAGGGAAAGGTTCTGCACCCAGAGGGCGGTCGGGCACTGGGACAGGCTCCCCAGGGCAGTGGTCACAGCACTGAGCCTGCTGGAGTTCAAGCAGCATTTGGACAACGCTCTCAGACACAGGGTCTGATTTTTGTGTGGTCCTGTGTGAGGCCAGGAGTTGGACTTGATGTTCCTTGTGGGTCCCTTCCAGCTCAGGATATTCTAGGACTCTGAGTCACACATAGGTGGTAGTCTAGAAGATGCAATAACATAACGAGTTTGAAGAAAAATATGGCATCAATCTTACAAAAGAATACCTAAAAAGTGCATTAACAATTTATTCCATTACAAAACATTTTGTAAGTCATCATATTTGAATTATCTGAAATATTGAGTTGCTCTCTTTAGCTGCACTTTATGAAGTAATTACATAACTGAATTTGAATAAGTTGATTTTGAGAGTGTGATTTTATAGTGGTAGCACTTGAAGATTGGCTACACTTGGCTGTGTTTCACACAACGTTCTTAGCGAGCTGAGAACTCAAAAACTCCATGAGTATTCTTACAGCACCTTACAGCAAGATGTAATTTGTGACGTATTTTTGTTTTCTTGTATGACGGCAATGGCAAGCTATTAGTCAATTAAAAGATGGAAAGCAACGTTAAATTACACATACAAGTACTAAGGAAACTACTAAATTAAAAGCCAGTATACCAATAGTTAGATTTGAATAAAAGCCATCCCTCAGTAGACAACTACTAAAACACTGCATAGCTTGACCCGGCGCACCATGCAGCCCACAAAGGTGTTTGTTCAGTGCCTCGCAGCCCAGCGATCAGGCGAACGTCTCATCACCACACACGGACTTCTTGAACGGCCAAGGAAATTGATGTTTCAAAACCAGGCAATTGCAGCAAGTACTGTCTCTTGCCTGAACAGCACGTTACTGCAGAACACCTACGACGGGAACCTTTAAAGAAGGTGAGGGAGAACAGACAGCAAATGCTGGAGAACAATCAGAAGCATCATTAAAATAGTTAGGACTTGTGTAAGATGTGCAACCAAAATCTACGTAGTGAGCTCCTGGTATGTATAGACAGTGAAGGAAGTAGTTATGAACAGGGCAGCATAATGAGCTCCAGTTGCCCCATTGTTAGCAATTAAAGTAACTGTGACCCCCAAAAAATAATTTATAATCCTATCAACATTACCTGTCAACACCATCTGTGCAGTAAAGCATCCTGTAATCCTTTAAATCTTGGTAACTTTTTGGCTTCAGTGACAGGTCTGATCTAGAAAGGTCTCGTTATCCGCTACGTGGAAGAACTCAGCAGTTTCAGGAGCCCCACCTGTTCAGTTTGTTGACTATGCTTCTTGTATTACAAGGCAGGAAGGTATGCTACTAGCTCACCTTGGTTTTGTACTATTCCTTATTTTACATATTTCATCACCGTCTCTTTTTCAAAGAGAAGAAGGTGGAATCTAGCTTAATCTTTCATTTTCTTTTCGTATGATTAAAGTCATCGCTTTTACTTCCTCTGAATCTATACATTAACAACCCCATCATGAAAAAAGTTGGAAGTTAATAAGCGCACAACAAAGGTGACTAGGTAAGTTGACGTGCCCCTAGGATTTTAAACCCAAAGGTAATCCTCATCCGAATATTACAGCCCTTCCACTCGTCCACCCCCACGGCCACCAGTAAGAAACCTGTGCTCTGCAGAGTCAAAGAATGGGTCATGGAAACAAAACCCCAGAGAAGCAAAGCAGCACGTTACTTACCTGCTTGAGGCCAGAAAAGTTGTCCAGCCAAAGCTGTCCAACCTAACTACACTGATTTAAACAACTGTACTTGCTTTTTTCTACACCTGTTTGAAAGCATATGTTGGACTGTCCAGAGTTCCTCAGGCTTAGATGTTACTACGCACGTAAGAAGTCAGACCCTGCTGGTCCCACAACTAAAATAAAATGAAGAATGAACGGAAGAACATTCAACACAAATGCAACTAAAACAAATGAAGATGTAACGTGACAAGCTAAACAACTTTACAAATAACTTGATTTTAAATACATTTGAATTGTCTTGCAACTGCACATATAATTCAAAGGTTTTCAGACATCTTATAACTTACAGACAGTTCTATGAAAAAGTTTCCTTAATACCACAGTAAAATAAGTGTAACCAAATCCAGGTTTATCCATCTATGATATCCTTAAGTTCCTCAAATGTTTAAATAAGTATTACCCTCTAAGGAGAGCTATCTCTGTAAAAGCATTCAGTTGGCAACTGTTTCCTAAAAAAATGGTGGAGAAAAAAAAAATCTAAGTATTTTTTAATAATCTTAAAATTTCACGCTTGCCGGCTGTAAGCATGAAATTGTACTATGTCTATTTTCCTAATTCTGTAGGATGAAAATGAGACACACTGCCTATTCCATGCAGAATCTTACCAAAAGATAAAAAATTGATGCAAGAATTCCCAAACACTGTTAAGCCACCTGTTTTGTTTGTTTCATTGTTTTTTTTCCTGTAAGTACAGGGAAAAAAGCCACTGCTTGACCTGTTTGTTTTTTTCCCTGTAAGTACTACAAAAGTCAAAGGCAAATTCACAATTCATCCCAGTCAGTCGTGAACAACTCTGTGCCACATGGGGACAGCAGCTATTCTACCAAGTAAACTGACAGAGGGTCCACAGAAACAGGGAACCACAGCACAAAATTCAGGAAAGCCGCAGAAGAGCTGTTTACCACCTCCTACGAAAAGCAGAAGGAAGAAGCAGGATGTCGGCTCAGTTTACCCAAGACAGCCCCCTGAGAAGCACCCTCCGCTGTGCTCCTCTGGGAGGCATCACGGCCTATGCTCGTTCAGGTTACGGAAAACTGCTCAAGTATTTATAATCCCTGTCCAGCAAAGTAACTTTCTGAAGTCCCACTATTATCCCAGTAACATTTTCTGAGAAACAGGAGGTATCATTCTTAATACTGTAAGGACAGAGCATGGAATTTTTTATTTATTTATTTTTATCTCCAGCTCATCATGCTGCTTACAATAAGGACTCAATGGGCAACGTTTACAGCATTTATCGCCAGGGACATCCATCAGAAGGCCTTCACCAAAACCGCACCGACAGTTACAACATATGCCAGAACATAAGCAAGGTTTTTGGATTAAATGCTTGTCATTCAAAGGCAATTTACGGCCTTCCGCAACCATCTAGTGAGAGACTGACAACACCGCATCCAAAGACAATGAGGTGTAGGCAACAAAAAAGGAGAGCGACCCCACAGCAGGGCACTCCTGCCCTCCCTACTTGCCATTTCCCATCCTGTCTGTGCTAGGCACAAAGTACTAGCTGACGTGAGCTGGCAACGTGAGCCTGCAGCCCAGAAAGCCAACCGTGTCCTGGGCTGCATCAAAAGCAGCGTGAGCAGCAGGGTGAGGGAGGGGATTGTCCCCGTCTGCTCTGCTCTCCTGAGACCCCACCTGGAGCCCTGCCTCCAGCTCTGGGGCCCCCAGCACAAGAAGGACATGGAGGTATTAGAGCACGTCCAGAGGAGGGCCACAAGGATGCTCAGAGGGCTGGAGCACGTCTCCTATGGGAACAGGCTGAGGGAGCTGAGGTTGTTCAGTCAGAAGAAGAGAGGGCTCTGGGGAGACCTTACAGCAGCCTTCCAGTACCTAAAGGGGGCCTACAGGAAAGCCGGGGAGGGACTCTTTGTCACGGAGTAGAGTGACAGGACAAGGGGTAACAGCTTTAAGCTAAAAGAGGGAAGGTTTAGATTAGATGTAAGGAAGAAATCCTTCCCTCAGGAGGCGGTGAGGCACTGGCACAGGCTGCCCAGAGAAGCTGTGGATGCCCCATCCCTGGAGGTGTTCAAGGCCAGGTTAGATGGGGCGGGAGGTGCCCCTGCCCATGGCAGAGAGGTTGGAACTGGATCATCTTTAAGGTCTCTTCCAACCCAAACCATTCTGTGTTTCTGTGATACCACATGCACTCAATGTTAGTACCTCAAATTCCTCCTCTTACCTCTGTCGCACACCAACAACCCATCAAATGCAGGACATTTCAGGGAATGGAGAAGCACTGCAACTCTACGAACCAGTCCCATCTTTCAGATACTTCATATTCTCTCCCCATATGCTTGATCACATTCTCCTTTTCTGCCAGAGTACGAACTGGGACCGCTGTCACTCCACCAGATGCCATCCAGCTTATGACAGACACAGCCTGTAGCACTTACGCAGTGAAACCGCCACCACGCTGGGGTCAGTGAGCAATTGCGGCACTGTGCGAGTCTGGTCTCTAACAACTTTTCAAGAGCGGTTCTTTCATTTTTGCCTTATATTATAGCATCAGGTAAAGGACCTCATCGTGGATTCAACAGCTGAAGTAGCAAGCAGGCATGCTCATAAGAAAGTAACTCCATTAGAAAGTCTGAATGCTCCCCAGACTACAAATTAAGGAAAAAATTGGTCTGCCTGCAAACATTAACAAGATGCTAATCAGCTGCTCTATCTGTTATTTCCAGATCCTGACAGAAGGTAAACAGAACAAAAGATGCAACACCGAGGAAACAACTACAGGCCAATAGAATAAATTCAATTTAGTCAATGGCTGTTCTGAGATACCTTACATCAACAAAACATAGTAAAGCCAAGCTCTAAAACAAGCTGTCAGAAGAAATGGATCTCAATTTGAAGATCTGCATCGTGCTGCTTTCATTTCCACCTCCCTCTCTGGAATAGCTGAGGTTTCCCCAGAGCGCAGTCACACAACCACTGCTGAACTGTCAGTGGCCATGTCCAAACTGCACCAACAGCCCGCTTCCAGTGCCCGGAGACCATTACATTCAAGCGCTCTGCAAAGCATCAAGCTAGCATTATTGACCAACATCATCTTTTGCTCCAAAGATACCCAAGAACTTCTGGCATTTGAATTCAAGGTTTAGGAAGACTACAAAACCATACCCTTGTACGTCGTGTTTGCTGCGCCTGTGCTCAACCTGTTTCCTAGGACAGTGAAATCTCTCACCCCGCTGGTCTTAGAAGCGTGAAACTCTCACACCAAGTTTCTAAGTGGGCGGAAAAAAGCACAAACATTCATATTGTGATAAATATGACAAAGCTCCCAACAGTGGGAACCACATGTCATAAGAAAAGGCTTCCTGCTTTACAACAGTAAGTTTTTCAAGTTCTGCCTCTGCAAGTTTCTGGAATCAGGTATTTCTGCTACTTGTGCAACAGCTGTGGGGTATCAGCGAAAATACAAGTGTAGAGTAAGTGCTTGAGACAGAACGCAGCATTTCTACCACAAATACTTCTGCAAGAGAAGTCCTTAATGAATAACTAAAAAACGGAAAGAATATATAAGAATTTCAGAATGATCAGTGAACTGCTTTAGTCAAACATAATGAAACCTTAACTAAATTAAAAAGAGGCAGAGGCAGGCAGAGGCTTTGTTCACAGAGAAAAACGTATGAAGTACAAAATATTCAGCAAAGATTACGATTCTATCCATAGTAAATGATAAAGGGTGAAAAAGATATAATGAAGACTTTAAATCAAGTGCTTCATAAAACAGTACAACCCACAGAATGGGAGTTTTGAAGCCCCAAAATTCAACTAGTTGACGGTGCAACAAAACGCTGCTTACACCAGAGTATATCTACATCTAAAAGTTGGCTGCATACGTGCCAACAAACTACCTAGAGGACATAAAGCTCATTTTAACAGACGGTATTGTAAATCTTTGTTGATACTAAAATAAAAAAAACTCAACCACACACCCCCCAAACACTACAGCTTTTACATCACAGTTCAGGAACACGTACAGTGCTACTTGAACACTTGTAGTTACTCTACGCTGGCCAAATAGCTGCGCTTAGACCAAGATTTAGCTTCAAGAGGAAGGGCACGAGCAAATGAGAAACGACTTCTGACAGCTCGTGTGCCAACTAGTAATTTGAGGAAGATCTAACAGCCCATATGCTGAAGATAGACTCAACTCCAAGAACATGAAACAAAAATCATTACTGTCTTTAGACCAGCTGTAATAATAGCCTATACACTGACAGGCTAAATTTATACTTGTCCCCACACACAACTTTTTGCCTCGTTTTCTAACATAGTTTTCTGTTATAAGGGTGAGAGACGGTCCAGAGACTTCTCTGAAATCAGGGAAACAAAATACCACTTGCTAAGCAACAAAAAGAGGTAATATACCTGCTTTCATGTCAGAAGCACTGTAACCAAAAGACCTTACTGCCAAGTTACACACAGAAAAACCTAGAAGCTCTAAGAAAGGGCAAAAAAAATGAAGTTCACACTGTTCTAGGGCAAGTGGTCATTAATAAAGGATGAGTCAGGACTCCAGAACTCTGGCGATAACCTCAGTCTTCTGGAATTGAGTTAACTGTATATAGAAAAGCACTGAAAAGAACCTTCACAGTAAAAAAAAATAGGACAAAATTCTAAGGTAAGCAGTACATATGGTTACATGAGGTGACTAAATTTACAGTTCATACCACATTCATATATGAAGCTGAAACTAGAGCTCTGCAAAAAGAGATGAGAATATGAAATAGTTGAGTTGTGAATCCATTTCTTTTAACGATGTCTGGGAAATAAACACGACGGAAGAGGAAAGTGAACGTGGTGCAACTAAAACCCTCAACCTTATATGGTTTGCTGAAATAAGATTTCATGAAGTCTGAGACAATGCAGGCTATCCCAGCTATTTAATCTATCACCCCGTGCACTCTGTGGAATTACCTTGTGCCATATTTTTCAAAAAAGAATTTATACATCAGAATACATCACTTTCATGTTACCATACCAAATGCGACTAAAGCACCCCACAAGCTAGTACCTACCACTCTTCCAGACACCTACCACCTGCAATACCTCATTAAAACACCGCACAGCCAGAAGGAAAAGTGGAATCAATTTAGGACACTCGTAGTTTGGAAATATACCAAAATGCAGAATGCCTTATATGAGAATACTGAGTCTGTACCAAGTTACACTGTTCATTCCACCTGGAGTGAAGGTTTACTACTCTGTGAGCCCGTCTAGAATTCTGCTGACGTCCAAAGAAAAAACTTGTGGTCCAGCGCATTCCCCAAACTAAAAAAAATGAACCCAGCCAAAAATAAATTCACAGTTTTATGTATTTTTTTTCAGCTCCCTAAATCGAATCACTTAGAGATCAAACGAGTATAGTATCCAAACAAGCAGAAGCGCAACACGCAGGTGGGGAAAGCCACAGAGTGAAATTGCTTCTAATGACAGCAGCGAAATTTCAAATCAGCAACTCTGTGAGGTTTTAGAAAACACAACTGTCACTTTGTTCTCTGTATCAAGAGCTTTTACTTCGTTGAGATACCACAATTAAAGTACTTGAACACTAAGGCCACAATTAGAAGTCACGTTAACAAGCTGCATGAGCACTGTAGATGCAGAATAATTGGAACAGAATCTTGCAGCAACTTAAGAGACTTACAAAAGTCCCAAGTAGACAGACTAATAAAAATGTGAAAAAATATGAAAATAGTTACTAAAACCCAATCAGCTACTGACCTTTTTAAATGGTCAAAAATCACAAATTTCATTTAGGTTGGATTTTTAAAGAGCAGCACGATTTCAAAGTTTATTTTCCAGACTTTTTGGAAAGACATCAAGAGAGGCATGGCCAGCAGGTCAAGGAAGGTGATTGTCCCCCTCTACTCTACCCTCAGGAAGCCCCACTTGGAGTGCTGCGTTCAGGCCTGGGGCCCCCAGCACAAAAAAGATGTGGGGCTGTTGGAATGGGTCCAGAGGAAGGCCATGAGGACGATCAGAGGGCTGGAGCACCTCTCCCATGAAGAAACGCTGAGAGAGCTGGGGACGTTCAGCCTGGAGAAGAGAAGGCTCTGTCGAGACCTCACTGCGGCCTTTCAATACTTAAAGGGCTCTTATAAAAAAGATGAAGAGGAGCTCTTTACTCCTGTAGATAATGAGAGGACAAGGTGTCACAGCCTTAAGCTAAAAAGGATAGACTTAGATTAGACATTAGGAAGAAATTCTTCCCTCAGAGGGTGGTGAGGCACTGGCACAGGTTGCCCAGAGCAGCTGTGGATGCCCCATCCCTGGAGGTGCTCAAGGCCAGGCTGGATGGGGCTTTGGGCAACCTGGTCTGGTGGGAGGTGTCCCTGCCCATGGCAGGGGGCTGGAACTGGGTGGGCTTTAAGGTCCCTTCCAACCCAAGCCATTCTATGATTCTATCACTCTGTGATTCCATGACATTTCTCAGTGAGATGAGCATCCCCGCATCAAGACGCCAAGAGCCTTGAACAAAAACAGTCTGTTTCAATTTCAGGATTGATCAGAGAACGAACATAACAGCAGCCTTCGCTCACATAAGCGAGGGCTGCATTTACCTGCCTGGCAGCAGCGGGCAGGTCAGCGTGCCTACCTTAACCCCTACCAGACCTCAGACCAGTCACGAGCCCCCCCGAGCAGCCCCCGAGCACACACACCTCCCCCGCCCGCCCCTGCGGACACAAGGCCGCCACACCGCACCGAGGCGGCTCCTGGCCGAGCCGTGAGGCCCAGCACCGGCGGAGCGGGCCGCAGAGGGGCCGGGCCGCGGGGCCGGGCCCCGCCGGGAGCGGCCTCCCCCCGCCGCCCCGGTCCCGTCCCGGCCCGGCCGTTACCTTGCCGCTCGGAGGCGCCGCCATGTTGCCTACGAGTGTTTATGGTGACGTTGCGCTCCTCACGTGCTGCCCCCCCCGCCCCACAACAAGCCCCGTCAGCCCCTCGGCCGCCGGCGCATGCGCGCTCGGGTGGGGACCGCCTGCCGGCGGCCGCCCTCGAAGCCCCGCCCCTCGAAGCCCCGCCCCTCAGCCCCGTCTCCTAGCAGCCCCGCCCGGCCCAGGCCTACTGAGCCTTTTTCCTGAGCCCCCTGATGGTCGTTACAGAAGCACAGAGCCGCTTTGAGATTTAATCATAATCGCTTTGAGATTGTGCTTTATTTGTGCTTTATTGCAAATCTGACATAAAATCACTCTCCAGTTGGTTCCTTTCCATTCTTCCACAACATCAGTACTAAGGAAATACCAGCCCATACGCACCATCAAGCTGCCCTAATATCAGATTTCTTCTGTCAGTAAAAAATACAGCATTTTGTAGATGAGATTTCCCTTGGCTTTCAACAGCTAACACATTCATAGTCATAATGGGATAAAGCCAAATTTTAATGGCAACAGTGTTAGCAAACGTTCAGCGTTTGGATGCATGCAGATTTACAAACTGAAACAATTCTCCTGCTGATATCAGCAAAGTTTGATTCATCTTCTTTACCTGGAAAAGCACATAATGTGTGTTACTATTTAAATATAAAAAATTAACTTAAAGTCTGATTAAATAAAAGAATTACCTTTAATTCAGTAAGTCTGAAATATTTGGTTTTGCTAACAGCCATAAATCAAGTTGGTTTTTAAGACTACATTTGTTTTATTCCAACACCTTATAAAATATTTTGAGTAAATAGTGTATCCCCCAAATTGTGTAACCCCAATTTTGTTTACCCAAAACATGTGGTTGAGATGCTCACAGGGAAGTGATTCGCTACTCCAAAGGAGCAAAAGTAATCGGGCTTTTTTTGCCTCTCATAAAATGGCAGTATAACTTCACAGAATCACAGAATCGTCTAGGTTGGAAGAGACCTCCAAGATCATCTAGTCCAACCTCTGTCCTAACACTAACAAGACCTCCACTAAACCATATCACTAAGCTCTACATCTAAATGTCTTTTAAAGACCTCCAGGGATGGCGACTCAACCACTTCCCTGGGCAGCCCATTCCAATGCCTAACAACCCTTTCAGTAAAGAAGTTCTTCATAATATCCAACCTAAACCTCCCCCGGTGCAACTTTAGCCCATTCCCCCTCATCCTGTCACCAGGCACGTGGGAGAATAGACCAACCCCCACCTCTCTACAGCCTCCTTTAAGGTACCTATAGAGAGCGATAAGGTCGCCCCTGAGCCTCCTCTTCTCCAGGCTGAACAATCCCAGCTCCCTCAGCCGCTCCTCGTAAGGCTTGTTCTCCAGACCCCTCACCAGCTTCGTTGCCCTTCTCTGGACTCTCTCGAGCACCTCCATGTCCTTCTTGTAGCGAGGGGCCCAAAACTGAACACAGTACTCGAGGTGCGGCCTCACCAGAGCCGAGTACAGGGGGACAATCACTTCCCTAGACCTGCTGGCCACACTGCTTCTTATGCAAGCCAGGATGCTGTTGGCCTTCTTGGCCACCTGAGCACACTGCTGGCTCATATTCAGCCGACTATCAACCAGTACTCCCAGGTCCTTCTCGGCCAGGCAGCTTTCCAACCACTCATCTCCCAGCCTGTAGCTCTGCTCGGGGTTGTTGCGCCCCAGGTGCAGGACCCGGCACTTGGCCTTGTTGAACCTCATACAGTTGGCCTCAGCCCATCGCTCCAGCCTATCCAGATCCTCCTGCAGAGCCTTCCTGCCCTTGAGCAGATCGAACTCATGTCATGGATTGTACAATCCACACGTATCTTTTGGGCTCTCTGCTCGCTTATCCTAGTCACTGCACCAAGCCTGTCTGAATTTAAGAAGCGTTTGGACTGTGCTCTTAGTCACATGGTCTAAAATTTTGGGTGGGCCTGTGTGGTGCCAGGAGCTGGACTCGATGATCCTTATGGGTCCCTTCCAACTCAGGATATTCTATGATTCCTCTTCACTATGACACACGCACCTAACTTGGTGTCATCTGCAAACTTACTGAGGGTGCACTCGATCCCCTCGTCCAGGTCATCGATAAAGATATTAAAGAGGACCGGCCCCAGCACTGAGCCCTGGGGGACTCCACTAGTGACCGGCCTCCGACTGGATTTGACTCCATTCACCACAACTCTTTGGGCCCGGCCATCCAGCCAGTTTTTAACCCAATGAAACGTACGCCAGTCCAAACCACGAGCAGCCAGTTTCTTGAGGAGAATGTTGTGGGAAACGGTATCAAAAGCCTTACTGAAGTCAAGGTAGATCACATCCACAGCCTTCCCCTCATCCACCAGGCGCGTCACTTGGTCATAGAAGGAGATCAGGTTCGTCAAGCAGGACCTGCCTTTCATAAACCCATGCTGACTGGGCCTGATCGCCTGCTTGCCCTTCAAGTGCCGCGTGACGACATTCAAGATAATCTGCTCCATGAGCTTCCCTGGCACTGAGGTCAAACTAACAGGCCTATAGTTCCCCACTTCTGGCTTCTCAAATTTAAAACTTTTTTGCTAGATTAATATCTATACTGTACTTTTAACCATTGAAAAACAGACTTTTGTAGGTTGTCGGGTACATCTCGCTACTCAAAGCAGGACAGATTTTGTAGTTGGGTCAGATTGCTGAGGATCACTTTTGCTCAGGATGGTGTCTTGGCAGACACAGGAAAACAGCTACAAAAGCATTGGATTCAGCTGAGAAGCATGATTCTCAGCTGAAAGAGGGACCAAAACCAGTGTGTGGGAGTTAGACATACCCAGTGTTAACGTGTTTACAGAAGATCCTGCTCTGAGCAAGACAGATTTTGCTTTTTCTCATCTGAGGGTGGGCGAAAGTCTTGCTTACTCCTGACCCAAATTAGGGTTGATAGCTGCTTTTGAAGGAATTTGGTCATTTAAAGGAAAGCCAGTTCAAGATACTGCCTTTCAAGAGACTGGCTTATGTACCAGGGTTACAGACCAGGCTACAAAAATCTAGCACAGCAGGATCTTGATCCTTGATGAAATTTTGAAGGTAATGTCATAATCTAATACTACTGAAAGCTGCTTCTTATAGTGTTTCCATGGCTAAAAGCATGCTAATTGACTGTTAATTACAGTACATCTGTAGGCTCCCTAAATTCTAACCTGTGCTCTCCTATGCATTTTCCCTTAAGCTTCCAGCATGCCCACATCAATTTGTACAGTCACTCAAGGAGAATAGAAACACTGTGTGGAAATTAAAAATTACTAAGATGCTGAGATGTGGTACTGTTAGAGACTATATAAGAGGTGAGTGGTGAGGAACAGCTACTGTGTGAACAGAGTGATCCTTGTGTGAACACTTTGACCTAACTTAGGAGTGGGCTGTGTCAAAAATGATCAGGAAGGCAAAGCAGTCACTCCAGGCACTCTTTGTGAGGGAAGAAGGGGTCTAGTACAATAGGTTTGTGTATCTATGCACATAGCCAGAGTTGCTTTGCCAAACATGGAACCACGACTCAAAATAATGGCAAAAGTGTTCTATATAAAAAGGACAGGAGAAGAGGATTACTTAGCAGAGGCCAGGCTAGCACAGAGAAACTCAGCAGAAATGTTTGAAGGAGATGGAGCTGTAAAAATATCCAGGAAGTAGTAAATTATTTCTAGACTGATTTTCTTAACTGTTTTAATGTAGATAAAGACAATTTAATTAGGACTGGTTATTGTTGCCAGACTTGCACTGAGGTAATCAGTATTTGTCTAGGGAACTGTAGCTCACTCAAAACCTGAGCGAAAAGACATATTTTCCATTATTTAATGAGAAAAGCAGCAGCTGGGACTTCCAACACTGGACTTTGAGAAGATGAGGTATAAGAAAGGTACCCTCTTTAAAAATCATTTACCAGCAAATTTTTGATCATCCCTGAAGCTCATTGGAACCTGAATGCCTATACCTAACATCACAGTGTTCTGGATACAATGTCTTGAGAAGAAAATAAATAAATAAATAAAAACATGAGAAGAGAATGACCAGGCTTAGCTTTGAGACTTTATGTTCCGTTGATGGAAACGTGTTCATTGCAGCTTCCTTCTCCTTCCACCAGACATAGGAAATGAGTTTCTGCCAGAAGATTCCTTGGTGAGTGTTCAACAGTTCCCACAGGACTCTTCCTGGGACTCCTTTCCCACTGCAGTCCTTTCACAGAGTCCCATTCATGAGAACAAAGTTTTCTCGGTCGCACAGAGCAATTTAATCCCTGAGATGCTTTACCACTTTCTAGCTAGTTTCCCAATCTCCCAGACATTCCTCTTGGGCCGTTCTCCCTTGTTCTTTTGCAAACTGTCATTGCATAACAACGAGCATGTCGTTATTCAAGACAGAGAGCAAAATAGCTCTTCTCTTTCAGGTTGCAATATCAGAGGATCACAGAAAGGTTGAGGTTGGCAGGAACCTACAGATATCCCCTAGTCCAGCCCTCCTGCTTAGAGCAGGATCAACTAGAACAGATTGCTCAGGACCTTGTCCAGTTGGATTTAGAGTATCTCCGAGGATAAAACCACCACACCCTCCCTGATCAAGCTGTTCCAGTGTTTGACCTCTCTTGGAGTGAAAAATATATTTCTTATGCTTAAATGG
This sequence comes from Cygnus atratus, assembly GCF_013377495.2. Taxonomy (NCBI): domain Eukaryota; kingdom Metazoa; phylum Chordata; class Aves; order Anseriformes; family Anatidae; genus Cygnus; species Cygnus atratus. Next base: position 39,047,989 of record NC_066362.1, on the reverse strand, counting down.
ACTTTCATGTATTTCAATGGGTGCCCATTTCCTCTTGTCCTGCTACTGGACACTGCTGAGAAAAGTCTGGCTCCATCTTCCTTAAGGACAGTAAGAGCACAAGGTGACATTACATAGATTTATGCCAGCATCCAGCCCCTTGCACACTGCACAGATGGGAGTCTAACAAGGAGGGTACCATCAGCTCGGTGGCTCACTCTTCTTTGGATTTTAAGTAGCCATCTGCTCTAATAAGGAATCTTCTGCAACATAAAGGTAGTCACTGACTGTGCAGCCAGAAACAGTTCCTGGCTTTCCTGTGGTTTCTGTTGCTGTCACAGCTGCAATTGCAGCTACTATTGCTATGCCAAGAGCTGCAGCAGCTGCTATTGTTGTTCACCCAGCTATTTCAGCAGAGCTCCAGGCTCCATTCCCGTATCCAGAAGTGTCATCTGCCCACATGCCCAACCACAGGAAAACCTGGCCTGCACAAGACAAGTACAGATTCTGTCAAGTCCTTCCATCACAGGCTTAATTTGTACGAACAAAAACCTCACAGCAGAGAAACTAAGATATACAATGCCCAAAAAAAAAAACTTCCCATGACCTCTTTTTCGCTTACAGCAAAAGGTTATGTTTCAAGCTTTGCTTTGACATATACAACCCATAGTTTTTCCAGGCCACCCCAGTTGTCACAAGTGACAAGCAGACAGTAAATGTGGTACTGTGTCTTGGACTCCAGTTGCAGCACAACACCCAGGAGGAAGTTGCAGTCCAGGCTTCAGTTCCTCATATTCTAAGAGGTGCCAGTCCTCAGCACGAATTATATCACAGACAAAGGATATCCCAGGATTTAGCTGTCATATGCTCTGCTTTTCCACATATAAGAGGAACAGAAAACAAAATAATCCTCCCATCCTACTTCACAATTAAAAGAATAGGAGGGAGACCAGGCTGCAGGTACATCAAATAAACCAAGCAAGCCTGGGGTACTGACCTCCCGTCATCCTTGCCGTTTCATCATTAGCATGCTTCTGTGTATAACTATGGTCCGTAGCATTCAGGTTCCCTACAGGCTGATATCTAGATACAGTGTGGTGAACACACAGCCATCCCAAGCAGGCAGTATGTAGAAGTTTTTTAAAGGGGAGCAGATGGTTTAGGCACACGGATGAAAAGCTGTACTGTGCCATTTGCTCTCAAGGCCAGAACTCCTTATGCCTAATTTACATAGTAAAAATAAAATGTAGCCTTTGGGACTAATGAGGGTCTTCTAAACTCAGTTATCGTCTTTCCCTCAATGTAGAAACCAAGAGACTCTTTCCTACCTGTTCCTTTAAAAAAAACATGCAACACCTAACCTGTGGAAGTAGAGCACACCAGTATATTTATGTTCCATGCTTGGCTTCCTTCTGCTGCAAGGTTACACAAGGACAGAGACAAAGGAACTAAGCAGATAGACTGAAATTAAAAGGAAGGAAATCCCTTTCCCCAGTAGCATTTATTTGCATTTGGAGTGTGAAGGCATGGAGATGTATAAGATATGAAGGCAGTACGCAAGATAAGGAGCTTTCTTCAAGCATGTCACATTTTATATATACATAACCATACCTGTTTGTTTGTGAACCAGATTTTTTTTTCTAATCTGTGCATATCAAGTATTAACAGAATTCCAGAATATGAAACAACCTAAAACATACAAGAATCAACATAAGAAAAAATTACGGTTGTTAAGAATGATGTCAAGTTTACAATGACTCTGTTCTCTTGGTGGGACAAGACATTTTATTTTTATTTTTTAAGTATAAAACAAGCAGAACAGACACCGACACAAAATGCTCTGTATTTGCCATGCAAGGAAAGATTCATGATTGCATCAGCCTCCAGAGAGGAGCTGGAAACTATCCGAGAGTGATGACTAAACAGAAACTGATCTGTTGTTTGCTGAGCTGATTGGCATAAACCAGCATTGCCAAAGCTAGGAATTCAGAGAGCAAAGACAAGCAGTAGTACCCCAATTGCTTCTACATATGCATTACAACACCACCAACCAGAAACGTTTCCCAGAAAGAGCAGGAAACTAACGGAACAATTGTTTTAGGGCGGGGGTAGCCAAGGCTGTATTTCATCTTAACTGCTCAAAGGTCTTGTCATTAACAATCATTTCCTTCTCTAATTTGCCACCATAATCCACTTCAGATATCACTGTTTGCCATACAAGCTGAAATCCTTAAGTCCTGAAAACCCATGAAGGTCCCACAGTGCCAAGCACGGCAGTATTCACATACCAAAAGGATTGTCAGGATTCCCAGAACGCTCCAATCAAAGCATAATCTAGTATTTTAAACTTTAAACCAACTTTTCTAACAAGTACAGGCACATCTTATGGTCAAGGATTGTTTTATTGTTTTGTTACTCTAACTAAAGTCACAAAACAATGGCATGGGCATCTCCATGAGGGCAGGCAGGCCACCAGAGGTGCACTGGACACTGCCACCTCTACCTGAAACATTCCCCACAGGACGCTGAGCACGGGCCAGTACTAGAAGCAGCACTCCTGCTCCTCACCATTTAATACAGCGCCCTTAGCGAGATGCTGAGAGCGTGCAGGAAGAATAAATCAGTGAAAGCACTACATTTACTCAAAAAAAACTCTTAAGACCTTACTTTTTTGATCAATAAACTACTCAAACAGAAAATACACCCCTTGATGCAAAGATAATCGGATCTAAGTACTGACTTTTGAAAAGTGCAAACGAAGGGGTTAAGAACAACCAATGCAGCATCTGTGCAACACTTCTGTTCCTGTGCTTGCTACTTTCATTCACAATGTCCATCCAGTTCAAACCCTCAGCAGCTGCCGACCAGTGACTTTCACTAGGGAAGCGTGCACAAACATTCGTTACAGAGGTGGGACATCAGTATACTGTCAACACGACTGTTGGTAAATTCTCAGTCTTGGTTCCATGTCTGTTGAACCAACAGATCTGGTTCAACAGCATCTGCTTCTCCCTTATCAACTGCTCTGCGTTTTGAGTATCAAAGCTTCATTTTGATGAGTCCTTGCTCACCCTACAGTCTCTGAGGCATGTTAGCATAGCTTGAGCAACCTTTCGGAGCCAGATTTCACTTCTTAAAGCCATCTTTCAGCAGATTATACTCGATGTGTTCAGAAATTGTAACATGAAAAAAAATTTATTTTTTTTTAACCAAACCTATTCATAAGCCAGACCACTCTTCCCCAACCCCCAGTAATTTTCAGGGCCACTTTATTTCAGAGCGTTCAAGTTTCAAATTTTATCATTTATTATACGTAAGAGAGAATTCAGATACAACGGTAACAAGTTTTTAGCTTTTCTCCCCTATTAGACTGCCCAGCTCTGTTTTTTCATTATTTTTTTTTTTCAATACACAGAGGTACCAGAGATAGCAAGGACTTCATATCAACCTTCCAGTATCTCCCCTTCACTGGGTTTGGGGGCAGGATAGGACCAACTGCTACAGCAGGCTGAGGGGAAGATCATTGCATAATGTACTCACCCTCCTTTGTTTCTGTAGTTTCAAATTACATTGCTTCCAAGTAACCTACAAATGAAGTATTAACCCTCACTCCACCACCCCTCACCCCCACATCCCCCAAGAAATACACGTTCCCTTTCTTGTACGGGGGGTATTCTGTGGTAGTGATTCATTAACCATGAGGAACAGGGCAGCCAGCAAGCAGGAAAAGAGGGACACGAGCTCCTTATTGACTCTATGGCCACGTCAGGTCATGCTGTTTGCCTGAGTGCACAAAACAGTGGGAAATAGAAACTATTAAACTATTCTTTCAGGCTACCTTTCAACATCCTGGTATCGGATATAATCAAAGCTCTACACCATCCAATGGAATGAACGCTCAGCTACCCCGTGACGAGACATTTTAGGGCTGCAGAACCTGCCAACCAATTGACCTTTTTGGCCCAGTTTAGTAAGCCTGGCGGTCTCAAAGAGCAATCAAAATATATCACCTTGAAATAAATTTTCATTTTGGAAGTAATTTGAACAATTTAGATTTTTAAACAGGTTTTTTTTTTTTTTAAGCCAAAACATTTTTATTTATCTTGAGCACAATAACACCTCTCTCATAATGGAGACAGTTTAGTAGATTCTCACTTTCCAAGCCAACTCAAGATGAGAAACATTGCAGATTTCCCAGTTCTCAAAGCTGTTTCTCTGTCTCAGTCTGCTCTACACACAGTGGCTAATGAATGACAGCTCTGAGAACACAGGAAGGGAAAGAATATACACTATTATTTCATTGAGAAAGCCTAAGTTCAGTAGATGGCTACAACACTGAAATGGCACAGGTTGGCCTTCAATAAAGTAAAAATCTCGGTGTTGATCAGAATCCACCCCAGAAAGTAGCGTGAGAAATATGCCCAGTTAAAAGGCAGCTGGTTTGTATTTGCACTTGTGCAACAACTAGTGCCAAAGATCTTAGCCTTCATCTGCTACTCCTTGACACAACAGCAGTTGTCAGAACTTCTCTTCCAGTGAAGACAAGTCAGGAAAAAATCCCAGTATTTGATGTGAAGATGAACAAAATCAAGTAACCAAATATCTCATAAAAGGAACATATTTTAATCAATCTTTAGGTAGGGTAGTATTGTGCCTGAAAGCCCATTCAAAGTTAGTTGTATTCTCTTCTTTAAGGCAAAAAAGAAGAAAAAACAGTATTTCACAGAAGGAAAACTAACCTAGGATATCACCTTAGTAAGGTCTTGAATTAGGCAGTTACTGAAAAGACATGCTAGCAGCTCTATTAAAAGCTGGTTAACTTAGCCCAGACAGTCCATTACCAACACCTTCAGTTTTTCCTCTCTCTCTTATTCCCTTGCTCTACCCATTCATCCCACTTATCTGCTTTCAGCTTCTGAAGATTTCTGATCTCCATTTACCCTCAAGCAAGCCTTCTATCCCTCTTACTTTCTTTAAACTGTTTACTCTGACAGCACCCTGCATTTTCTCTGAACCTCATTTGAGTTCCCACCACATTCTGTGACCTCCTAACTTTTTGCAAACTTTTTAAAAGGCTTGGAATCTACAGCAGAAATTGAAGAGCTGTAGGCAGATGCAAGTTAAACACCTAGAACAATTAAAAGTGGCAGGATAAAAGGGCTAAGGGATACCTTTTGATGTGGTAATAAGCAAGAATGCTTGTCCATAATGTGTCAATATTGTCAGAGAAAAACACACAAATCAAGGCAACACTCCATTACTACTGTCTCAAGAGACCAGTCAATGCACTTCACCTGGACATTAGATTTCCCCCGTTTGGAACTCTATGCACATCCACTGCAAACCACATTAAGTAACCACCCCAAACCGTAAGAGCTAGTTACACTCATCTCCAAGTACTACAGATCTGAAATAATTTAGTAGAGCGTCCTCGTCTCAGTTGGTCTAGCTGGTCATGTAGAACTTGTGAACTAGCGCCTAAATACATTAAGGCTGCATCCATAAACAACTACTAATAGAGATACATAACCGCTGCATTCCTGGTTTTGGACTTTGGTTTGTTAGACATTATTTCAGCAAGTCATAAAACTTTGCATGTATCTCAGGTATTCACAGCAACGGCAAAACTGTGAGCAGCTAAAGTTGTTTTAGAAAGGTATTTTTACTCACAGGCTACAATAAAAAAGGTCTCATACCAATCTTTGTCAAGATTTACCCAGAGGAAGTGCATTCCATATTACAAGCACTTTTAAAGTTGACTTACGTGTTGTAGGAAATGCCTGGCTGGTAATACCTATCCAACAACAGAGGTGTTTGGTAAAGACAGTTTTCTCTTGCACTCTTCTCAAGAGAATGGGAAATAGTTTTCTTGTTGGCAGCAAAACACTTTTCCTTAAACAGATACTTCAGACATACAAACCAGGTAATCTAGATTTCAAAGGCAAGATTCTTGAAAACCCAAGCCACACAGTAGTAATGCTAGGTTACTCAAGGAAGATCCTTGAGATCAAGTATAGAAAACCAAGCTATCTGTACTTCCTTGCACACTTTCTCCACATAATCTAGATATCCTCTGTAAATAATAAAAATGCCTTTTCCAGGAACAGTTGTACTTTGGCAAGAATGAATAGCTTATGTTAATCAGTTGCAAGAACTAATAATATTCTCTTGCGTCTTGGAAACAAACTTTCATGAATTCATATTCACCTTGAGACATTTACTTTTTCAATTTCTTCCACCTCAAGCCTTTTAGATACACAAGCCAATTCATTCTTCTCAAACTTTTCAAGAAACCGTAAATATTTTAGTCAATGCCACAGATCAGTAGGTAGTATTGAGGAAACAGGCTTCTAGGTGACTTTCACTACTCATGCAATTAAACACAGTTGTTACTTCTAGCTAAGAAAACTCAGTGACAGGGCACAAGTCCACCCACCCCCCTTCACAAGGATCAATCTTGCTACAAGTGTTTATAAATAACTCTGATACTAATCCTTACTGTAGTCTATGGCATTTGCCTGAGACATTAGGTTGTCACATGTATATTGTAATACCTATGTCAGAAGTAGGATTTTTATTTTAAAAACTACACTCATTAGATACTATAATAAACATCTGTGCTTAGCAAGGTATCAAGTTCTACAGATAGAGTCCAGGCCAACTGCAGCTTAGACAGAAGCTCCCATTCAGGATTTGTCATGCTGTAGTTTCACTGAATCTAAGGACAGTAACTTCTCACAATTTCTTTTAAAAGGTATTTTGCAAATAATAGTAGTAATAGTAGTAGCCAGAACTTTTTTTTTTCTTAAGATACAAAGGTGTCAGCTTCTTTATCCCCACCCAAGTTTTCAGTAGTTAATAGTTTTAGTCTTGCAAGTGACTTAAGAGTTGGTATAACATGGCTTTGTTGGTGAGACCAAAGTCTCACACTGCCCCTACTTCAGAATACACACTACAGTAAGACAGACTACTGAAGTTTGACACTTCAGTGGTCAAACATAACATTTCCTTTGATAAACATCTTGTATGAATTACCAGGCCAGGACCACAGCTGTCTAGTTCAACAAAGCAGGGAAAGCTCTGCTCTGGAGAAAACATAAGCTCTAATGAGTTATCTATGCCAGAGCATATCTGCTTCCTTATCAAGCCTAGTCGAGATTTTTTTGCATCTTTTTAAAAACTGAAATTGGAATCCAAAAAATCTGCAACTCTTCTTATAATGAAATTTCAATCTTGAACAGTCTCACCAATTTCACTCCTCAGTGAATATCAGTATTTTGTTACTTACAAGACTGACTAGTCTAGTGTATGGATTTGAAGGTACTATTTGTTGTATCAAACTGACCCCAATTTAGCTTTGGCGAGGCTCACTTATGTGAGATATAATATCAGGATGTTGGCTTAACACAATGTTGGTATATACACATAAAATCATGAATTTTAGATCCACAGCAAGGCTCTGTACAGTCAAGTAACTTTGTCTTCACTAACAAAAACAGAGCACCTTTGCCCATCACGCATACAACATCAGAAGAGCACACCAATGTCATCTTTAGAGAAAGTACACCGCAGTTTTGGCAGAAAGAAAGGAAATAAAGAGCATTGGGACCAGTCTGTAGCAAAGCCATCTATTATTTCAGAGAAAATAAGTCAGATGAAGACAGCACACTTCTTACATGTCAGACTGATTAGTTACTACTACTCCTGTTGTGCATTGTAATACACCCACACCATTAAATGCATTTATATGCAATATTAGTTCTACCCTTCAGAAAAAGGAAGGCCAAGGAATATTCTATTTTGTCATAGACATCACCTTTACTGTTTTTCCAAGCATGACAACTTAAGTAAAAAAAAGTCAGACCACAAAACATTTTGAAGTTTCAACTACCACCATTTGTTTTCCTTCTGTGATAGTAATGTATACACTTTATTTCTGAACACCCTCCTCCCAAACCTTAAGTGGGCTTCAAAAAGCTTTACAAGAGAAAGAGCAAGTCAAGATTAAGTTCAGTTTTGTCTATTATTCCCAAAGTTACAATTGCATCTGGTAGTTCCATATCTTCCACATAATCACTCAAAAATCAGAAGCAGTTCTCATTAATGCCAATTCATTTGTTCACTCAAGCCCTGCAATATAGGAAAAAAATTACGCTCATAAGTAGTTTATAATGCTGCCTTGGGACACAAATGTCTTAGAACAGCTTAAGAGCTTCCCATGCATCTGGTTTAGCAGCCACCAGACAGACAAGGGCTAAATTTGCTTCAACTTTCTGGGGGATATCTGGGAGGCTGAAGTAAATGCAGAGGCAAGATAAATGCATGCTCCAACTGTTTTAGCTGGGAGTCAAACGCCTCAGTGTTAAACAGCAGTCTAAAGAAGCATTCCCTTCCTACTTAGGGGGTACTCTAAATACTGCTGCTTGACAGAAAAAGCTTTAAAAAATGCTGTAGCTGTGAGTTTACCAAAAAAAAGCTGTTTTCAATTTTCAGGAAAGGGGAATAGAATGAGCAATTCAACAGTACACATGAAAAGCTTGCATCTTTTCACTGACTTACTCACTTCACAATCACTGACAAGACTGATGTACATATTTCTGCACCTGCACTTGTAAAAGCAGATAAAATATTTAATATGTAATTTACAATGTATTTTACCAGCTTGGCATACAAGATGAACAGAATATATCAAAGTAGTTGACGGTTATAGGCTTGTGGAGACCCTGCAAAAATATTACTTCAGATATCTGCTAATTTAAAAAAAATCAATTTGCATTTTAGAAGTGATATAATTCAATCTACCACAAAATACAAAGAGCTGCAAAAATGTATACCATTCCAACAACAACGTATATAAGTTATTAAATAATGATCTGATTTAAAAGAATATAAATGAAGCCTTTAAGTAGGTCTTTTCTACATGCATATTATTCCTCATTAAAGAAAAGTATGTAAAAAGGCCATTGGTAATTGCTTTGTTAACCACTGTAGAAAATGCCAATTCTCTGGTCACAGACGCCACTAGTTTAGCACTTAAGGTCTCTGCAGTGTTATGTGTGATTATTTTTAAATACTGTTAATTCTATTACTCCACTGGTAAAGAATGTGTGACTTTGAATATGGCAGTCTTCATATTGAGAGGGCAGTGATGCACAGTTTTGTTACTATCCGGAAGAACAGCACCCGCCGCTGCTCTGTACTTGGGGTTCATCGTCAATGATCTGTACACCTCGCCTTGCTGTTCCTGACTGACTGGAACCATTGCCTCTTGCTCTTTCATCCACTTGAGCAGTTTCTATCATTCCTGTAAATGAAGTGTATTAGATGACATGTATTAGTACTCCACTGCATTTTTACACAAGGCTTCAAGATCTTAATCTATGAATTATGCGCACGAAGTTCAGCAAGACCAGTTTTCTTACTAATTATGCAGAAGTAAGCACTCTGGTATCTCATGACATAGTCTTAAGAAAATACTTAAGTGTTCTTCCTAAAGCACCAAATACTCAGAAGCTCCTGTTGACTACGGAAGACCTTAGATGCTCAGATGTTCTGGAGTTGGTGACTTCAAAAGCTAGATTTACCCACCCATTATAAGAACATTTATTAAACAAAAATACCACACACACCACTCCTCTAAAAAAAAAAAAAAACAAAATGTTTTGCTTAATTTCTTGTTTCATAAGAACAACACAAATGGGATAACTTCCTTGTGCTATGGTTATACTGCATCCCACATTCTTTATCATTTGCTTCAGCTGCTGTGTAAGATTTGCGTAATTACAGCTTCAAATTCATGAACTGTAATTCAGAAATCTTGTCAAGTGATGTCAGAGATGTTGCAACAGGGTATAAAGTAGACAATAGTGAGAGCAATCACATGGAGTGACTGCAGATCAAGCTTCATGTATGTAGAGTAAAACAGAACTCCAACCCAGGACTCCAACAGTGGCAGAAAGACGTTCTTAAAGTACAGCATGAATTTGCATCTACACATCAAGCTTCCATAGCTGTTATAATACACAAGTGGCTAGAAGTAGACTCAAAAGAAGCCAGTTCTTCTCAATGGTTTAAATTAAGGATTTTCTATAGGGTTTGAAGCATTCCTGAAACCTTTTTGTGTAAGAGCTTTTTATGAGCAAACAAGACAATACCTACTTTTACAAAGGTCAAGAAACAGTTCTTCAATTCCTTTGTTCTGCTTAGCTGAAGTATGATAATGTTTTGCTCCAACGGATTCAGCGTACCTGTAGGAAGGCAGATAAAGAAGAGCTTCATTGCACTGAAGAATGCAGTCTTCCTAAGCCACCTTACATGAAGTGGAACAACTCTTAATTCAAAATAAAAACTCTTAATCCACACATGCTGACTTAAGGGGAACTGTGGTTAGAATTGAGTAATTCATTAAAAAAATTGAAACTTTCCTGTTTAGAAATGTATTTAAACTACAAAAGTTGATTTTCAGTGATGTACAACTCACAAGTTACACTTCAGCCAGTAAAGACATCCCAAGACTCAAATAGGAACAGAACACTTAGCAGCCAGCGAGGCATGGCTGGTTTACGCCTGCCAGCTGTTAAGAGCATAATTCTGCAATGACTGTTTCTATTAATAATTGGTGTGACTTACGTTTCTGCTTCTTGCACTGAAACATGCCTCTCTTTTTCCAAGTCTATTTTGTTACCTGTTGGAAACAAGTTATGCGATCATTTTATCCCATCAGTTTCTTACAAGCTGCCCCAATGAAAATTGGCTCTTAAACAGGTCTCTATCTAGACAATGACAAATGATTTGAGAGTTCCTTTCACTCAAACATATACAGGCAATGAGCTTCTATCAAAAGACCAGGGATAGCTGAATACCTTAATAAATTAAAACAGAAGTGGTTTTTATTAGGCCAAGTATCTGTACCACAAAAGTACCTTTTTGTAGAATATCCATATATCTAACCTCCTGAAGGTCTTAATCACTAGATCTGATTTTAAATCTAAAACAATATTTACATGCACTTGTAAAAAATGCATTGAAATATCCTAGTTTTAAGAATTATTCCCCCTTGCAAGCACGTGATTCTAAAAACAGAAGTATCCTTCTATGCCACTAGAAACAGTGCATAAACAAAAAAAGAGTCTGAGAACTTGCAAGAAGTATATGTAGCACATTAGATGTTTGTTTGTTCAACTATGCAGTCTGCATCTGTCTGTACCCATTCACTTTTGCCATTACGTATCATTAAACATTTTTTTTCCAAATTAATTCTCCTTTTCTTCAGTTGTGATCTATTGAAACTTCTAGCTCAAATTGCATTTTTAATTATCAAATTCACATAAGCTTTACCCCTTCACATGCACAAACTATCACAGCAGCATTTGGAAGATGTTATTAACCAAAGGAAACTTTTCTGATTCAGTCACTAGAATTAGATGTTAAAAGAACTTACCTACTATACATAAACAGATTTCATTTCCCAACATTTTTCTTAATTCCTTAACCCAGTTTTTTACCTGCATAAAGAATAGAGATAAGTTTATTTTTTCTTGATATACTACTACTGGTTTGGGCACTGCAGAACTGACCTATTTCCTTCATTAACTGTTCACCCTAACCTTGAAACAGACATGTTTAGAGCAATGTAGATTGACCAAATATTCTTTGTATTGCTGAAAAAGAGCCACATGCAGATGATTTTAGTTCACAGTTGAAACTTAGAGCAAAGTGACTTGTATAAAATGGTTCAGTTACTCCAGAGATTGAACTTGCATTCATATTAGTCCCATTCCAAAGAACAAGTTCATTACATTGACCACTTTAGGGCAGGCATGAGATCTTCAGCCACAGGAACATACTAACACATCAGAAGTGGGTCCTTAAAGGTAGAAGTACCTGAACCAAACCTGAACCAAGTTTTTCAGATTAGATTATAACAGATGTTTGTTTCCTAAAGGAACAGATGAATGTTGAGTCAGCTGGCACTAAGGTGTGTTATTAAGTTTGCTGTCATGCTTTGAAGTTGGATGGTCACTGCATTAACTTGGAGATGCTATTTTAAGGGAGTTTAAGCTATGAAGAGAGGCGACCACTTCAAGGACCTAGAAATAGTTAGGATACATGATACATAGGTAGTTATGCAGTAACTTCTGCAAATTAACCTTCCATCTTACTTCTGAGAAGTAACTTGAGTGTCTTGAGATGACAGCGTTTTCGCTAAGCATGGCTCAGCATGAAAAGGCCCGAGTTGAACTCATACAAGTCACAGCTCTACAGATAGGGCCCAATGCTGTCACCACAAAGTGCTTCACTTGCCCAAATCAGACTGTTTAAGTTGCTTATTCTGCTGGGGAACCATATCCTGATACTACTTGCAACACTGCTAGCCCAAGCCTAGCCAATACAACCATGACTTCTTACTCCTCTACACAGAAGTCCTACAATTTTTACCACAATCTAATCAGGTCCAGACTCACCTAAGAAAGTATCAGTAGCTTTCAGCTGGAACAACAATACAGTAGTACCAGTCTGACATAGGACTGGACAAAAAGTCATCTGCCCTGACCTGATCAATTGATTCTGCAGTAAAATAGTTAACCATCGAATTTCAGATTAAATGAAGCCTTGGAAGTCTAAATACCTATTGTTACTGAGAAAGTAACACTTCCAATGTCATGTATTGTGATTTCAGAGTTCGGATCTGTCAAAGGTCACACCACTTAGTATCTTTTAGCAATTTGATTTATACAGTAGAAATCAGTACTGTATATTATCGCAAGAGTGCCACTTTACATTTATAGCCTGCCACAGTTAACTCATACTTTATTTCTCTAGTGTTCTTTGAATAACCCTACTAGACCTTTATTAAGAGTAGACTTCAGAAAATATTAAGGTGTACACTTTCATTACATGGTCTGAATTTGCAGGTATAACAGAAGATTTGCACGTGGCAAAGTCAGATACCAATCCTGTAATTCAGGCAAATTAAGCATAGATGCTATTGCTGAAACGGAAGATTCCCGTGTATGCACTCATATCACAGACCCCCTCGCAGTTTACATCTTACGTAGAGGTAAAAGTCTCTCCAGTACCTTCTGAAAAGAATCTTCATCTGTTATATCATATACTAGAATAGCGCCATTAGAATCTCTGTAGTAGATCGGCCCCAATGCATGAAATCGTTCTTGACCAGCTGTATCCTGCATTTAAAATACTCTTGTTAGCACGGAAGACTAAACAAACACATCAAGAGATTCCAAGTACTTCAAAATTTTACTTTATTACAAAGTCCCTAACATTTGAGTTCTATCAAGCAAGTACTTTTTCAGGAAAACATTTTGTTTAACCAAGAGGGGAGAGGTGATGCACAGTGGGGAGGACAGTGTAGGAAAGCAAACATACCCATATTGCAAGGTTTACTCTTTTCCCGCCAATATTTAGCTTCTTTGTAAGAAAAGATGCCTGGAAAACAAAACAGAGTTCAATTTTTTACACACACAAGTGTCTCATTTGACTTCAGATTTATTTACTAATAAAAACATCTGAATCAACAGAAGACAGATTCCTCAATCCAAATACTCCTCAAGCCAGAAGGCTGGGTCAATACTAAGCCAGTTAGTCATTCCACTACAGTTTGCCAGAAGTCTATTCTAAATAAATTTGCCTTAAGCTAGTTATTTCCTGCATCTTTTAGCTGTTTAGTGAATGATTTAGGAAGGATACGAGGGTTGGGTGTGAGGAGTTTCAATTCAGAACACTGCTAAATCTAAGCTGAGCTTAACATTTCATGATAGTACACAAAGGAACCAGCCTAAATGCCTAGATTTATAGATTGCAAGAATTCACAAAATAGTTCGCTACTAGTAAATTACCAGAACAAAATAAAAGGGTTTGAATTTATAGCCAAGGTTAACTTCTGTCTTTTTCCTGAGTTATACTCAGTTTTCCTTTCACCTCAGCGTGCAGTCAGCTATCAAGCACTCAGCGGTATCTTAAGATACATTCATCACAGATTATTTTAGGCTGGCCTGCAGCATCTCAACACAAGGTCTCTGCATGAGAGCACTGAGCAGGCATCGAGCTGACTAAAAATCACGTGGATGTGGGAAGGGAAAGTGTCATCGGTCAGGTCAACTGCTTGAACCAGGCTGCTGCTTAACTGCATAAGCAACCAGTACCTGCACAGAAGACCACAGGAGTTCAATTTACACCAGCCTCAACTGCTGTGAAAATACCTTTCTGGTGTGCTGCCTGTGTTAAATTAACCCAAGTCAGCTCCGAGAGCAGCTCCTGTTCTGCTGCTTCTCTGGCATCGGTAGGACTGAAGAGGCGATGATTCAGTAATATTTTCCGGAAAATATTTTCTCCTTTTCTGAGAGAAGTTCGCTGCAAAGCTTTCCACAAAGTGTGACGAACAGAGCAGATCCAGAGAGAAGACAGCCCGCAGGGAAGAGAAACGCCCAGAAACTTCCCACCAGCAGGTAGAAAAGAACGATCCCTGTGACCGCTGGCTGCAACATACCTAGCGATTCCTGCTACCCTTCTGGTCTACAGTAAGGTGGCGTACGTCAACTTCAGGAAAAACTCCGGGCAGCGTGTTTGAAGTACTTAACGCCAGCCAACTTGTAACAAACAAGTTAACAGCAGCGTAGCAAGTCTTACACATCCGGCAAGCTTCAGTGGATTTTCAGGCAAATCCAAAGTACCGCACAAGTTATTTTACAGCTTTCACCCAGCTGTCCCTAAAGATTGTACGATCAGCGTCAAGTCTTCCTACAGGTTGGTTCTACAGCATCACAGCTTAAAAGCTGTACGCTTAGAAGAGAGTTTAGAAGTTTCAACGCACTAACACTTGGACCACATTAAGAGAAGCTATGGGTGAGGCACGCTGAATCAAGCTTACTTGCCGATATGTTATTTATCTGCTGTACTCAGCACTTGACACAGTACTGTAAATCTCAGAGGAAAAGCTCTTCAGGGCACTGTTGGCTTTTGTCACTATAATGAAAAGTCAATTCTGCTTAGTTGATGCAAGTTTCACAGAAACGCTTGAGAACCACATTTCTGGGCTTCTGGACCAAAATGAAGAAAACTCTCACTGAAACAGGAGTTATATTTAACACAGAACACAGCATTCATAAGGTTATGTCATCGGGGCCTCAGACATTGGCCTAGTCAGGGTAATTGTGCTATTAATTGTCTGACATATCTAATATTAAAGTGGGTTTCTCACCATAGATAAAAATGTGGTTTTTTGTTTGTTTTGTAATAACCTGTCCTTCAGGTCACTTCAGCTTTTGATACAAATACTGCCTTTTAACACTAAGAGTGAGTTATGTCCTCTCCTGTACACCCAAGTATTAGAAGGCCAGTACATTCAGGTCAGCAGTCTTTTCGTGTCTCCTACAAGAAGTGACAGGAGGCAGAAGCAAGGACATTTAGGATTGGCTATTGCACTTGCTCTCTGTATTATAACTTGATGAATTTGTACTTTTTAAGATTTAGTTCAATAAGATCTTACCTCTTTGGCTAGGGATCTATCCTAGATCAGATATCCTGATTACAAGCAAGTTTGTATAAAAAGCTTGCTTGATAACAACACTGGAACCTGGTATTGGAAGCGGTTGGAGTTAATAACGAGCAGAAAGCTTTGAGCATACTGTGAGAACCTGTCAATACTATATTACACTTGAAATGCTTAATTCCTCAGTGTTCATATACTTGAGGAATACTGTTAGCAGGTCCTGTTCTTGAATTAATTGGTATGGGTAAGTCTGGCATAATTAGCACCAGTTAAGTGCATTTTAAAGCCACAGTGGCGCACACTTTAAGACCAAACAGCAGATATCCAACTGTTTAAATAAAACTCCCCCCACTCAAGTTCCAGTTGTCTCATGAAGAGTGAGGTTATTTCTCTTCATTAATTCTGAAGTTAGAGAGCAAAAAGCTCATCAAGTGACTGGCAGGACACAGCAGTGTTTAGAAATCTGGGGGGGGTCCCACGTGTAAAGAAGAGCCTTAACTGTAAGTTTAAGGCAGTGAGCTCCGAATCCAACCTAGTTTAGAAAGAAAAAGCGTTGCTGCCAAGAGCATCATAGCCTTTTAAAGCAATGCAGTCCAGACAGCATTAGATAATCACACAAAGAAGAGGACTTGACATTTGTTCTAGTCTCTTGAGACTTCACTAAATTGAGTACGAGAGAGTTAAGTATCAGTCACAACTCGGTTTACAATCAGTAATTCCTTTCCATATTCTTTTCATTACTATGGCAATTTGTTTTTGCTAGGACTTTCAAAAAACACAAGTGTACGGGTTCTCAGTTAACTCAAAGATAAGTAATCTCAAACAGCTCTTTGAAGTATGCTACTAATTTGGGTATTTTGACTCCAGTGTCTTATGACTGGTCTGAAGAATACTTATGCACTCAGAAGAAAAGGATAATGCAATTACAAGAGCTAAAATACCATTTTCTTTACGTGTCTGCAGAAAATCTTCCCTTTCCTTTCATTCTTTTTTAAGAGCTCAGTTCCACATGTGCATCAGGCCCTGTTGAGAGGGGATAAAAGGGCCTGAAGAGAACGCAAAGAAGATACAGCTAGAAAAGATTCTCTTGAAAAAAATAGGAGGTGTACATCACCCACCCCTTGAGTGCTTTATCACCAGGCACATAAACATCACATACAGCACTGAGCCGCCTTCTATTGCTTTTTTCCAAGCTATCAACATCCAAGACAACTCTGCCAGGTCAGGCAGGTCCCCCAAAGCAACGCGGATCACTCTGTATGATTAGCATCACCACTCGAGCGGCTCTCTCGGGTTGGATACTTGGCAGCCCTCCAAATGTTTGAGAGATTAGTACACAAAAGTTATATTTATCCTGAGCAATTAACAGACAGCATCCACCCAGATTTTAAAAGGGCAGTTTGACAGTAGGTTTTGTTGTTATTATTAGAATATTTCCAGTGTATTTCACCTGGCATCAGTTTACAGCTTAGGTACATCCCAAGACGAGAGCACCGACCTCATTGTTTTGATCCATGGGAACCAACTCTAGCTGTCCCACCAGGTCTGACAGCAGGTTACACATTATCATTATTTCTTTAAAAAAAAAAAGACCCTAACCTTTCCTCCTGCAGCT
Organism: Cygnus atratus; assembly: GCF_013377495.2. Taxonomy (NCBI): domain Eukaryota; kingdom Metazoa; phylum Chordata; class Aves; order Anseriformes; family Anatidae; genus Cygnus; species Cygnus atratus. The sequence goes on along the minus strand of NC_066362.1, from coordinate 39,030,884 downwards.
TTTTTCACATTATTCTGGGTACATTTTTCTTCAGCAAACCAGTAGCAACTTTAATTTCAGTTTGCAGGTCACTGATATCTTAAGTGCATGACTTCAAGCTAACAAAACTTCAGCAACATGTCCCAGCAGCCTCCTAATCTCGATATAAGGAAGTCCCAGGTCACCATTTCCCTCTCGACAGCGTTTAGGGAAGGGGAGGAGGAGGGGGGGGGAACCACTCCCTTTCACTAAAAACGTCCTTACCAGAAAAGAAGAAAGTCACCTTTGTGTGTGTACACACATAAACCCCACAACAGAGTAACACCGGTGTTAGAATTCAGATAGGAAAACAGATGTACATTTAGGTGAAAGATCTGCGCTGCCCAACGTGGCTTCCTGTGCTCTCCTGTCACTGGGGTGACGCAGCAGGAAGCACCGGGCAACCTCTCCAAAGCACTTTTCAAAGGTCTCACCACTTTTCTGGTGCAAAAAGGTTGGCGTGAGGTTCAACAGCACTTGCAAACCCCTTACAACTCCCACACCGCCCCCAGCTAAATCAGATTACTGTGGATTGAGGCCCTCATCCCACTGACCAGCAAGATTTACAGGCAGCTCATCCCCGTGGCTCCTTTGCTGCATCAGGAGCCAAGTATTTTTTTTAATTTTGGCTTCATTGGAACAAAAGTCATTTGCTGCAATACTTTGAATTGATGCCATGAAACGAAGCCACTTTATCAGATTAAGCCCTTAATCGAAAAAATAAGGAGCTCTTAGAAAAAAATGTCACTTGGTTGTTTAATCAGTTTCTCCATAGTTTGTTTTTCAAGGGATGTTTTAATTTGGCAGCGAAAGCAGGTACTAAACCTTCCTTCTACAACTCTGAGATGCAGGAAAACAAAAACAAGGCAGATTATACTTGACAAGCGCACGTTACATACAGTGCGATTAAACGGCAGCTGACACTGCATTTTCCAATCAATAACCCGCATGTGGCTAAGGAGGTTCGGAACAGAGAAGCAGAGAACAGAAGGGTGAGTTGAAATGTATAATGCGGTTAAAATAGACTGTTAGCAACCAGAAACCTAGCCGCAGCAAAGGGACAAAATTTCAGTATCGCATGTGAGCATGTGTTCCTATTCCTTTACAAACATTCTCCTGCCACATAAACAGGGAAAGACTACAGCTCTCAGGCTGTAGCATCTGGAGAGGACATTTTAGGGTCAACATTTTGGGCCCATTTGGAGTTCCGTATCATGACATCTCTGACCCAATTCACTTTCTGCTTTTAATTTCAGGCTTTCTGCTACAGCAGAGCTACATCCCATGACAACCTACTCTTTCTACCCAGAATTCAGCTACACACAATCGCTTGCAGTGCACTTTAAACACGATTGTTTGCTCGACACTAGGCTTTGGGCAGTGTAACAGCACAGAGGACAACTGCACCCCTGCCACCTACGAGCCACTAACCATTCCTGTAGCACAGCAAATGTTAGGCACCTCCATGGCAATCAGATCTACAATTAACCTGACATAAACACCTCGTCATGCCTAGTAACCCTAACAATAGATGCATCCAACAGCTGAGTATGAACTTGAAAATGTTTTTAGCTATTTATAACAAAAATGGAGTGACAGTATCTGTTGGAGAAACATTCACTATGCTGTTTCCAGTGCATCTCTCATGCTTCCTTTGTTTTAAGGGAAAGTTTCACCCTTAAATACTTCTGAGACACCCAGACCACAAGAATTTTCCCCTAGATGTGCATGAATAGCACACAACTACGCAGAGGCTCTATTCTGGCACCACCTACTATTTATTCTGTCTTCCACAGGAGAAATTCAAAACCCACCACTGGCCCACGTGGTGGCAGGGTTTGTTTGTTTCTTTATTTGCAAGAAAAGTGTATTAAGTGTAGCATATGATAGATGGAGTGCTACACGTCCATAACTGGCAAAAAAAGATGCTGTGTAGCTGCCGTAACTGCAAGTGAAGAGGAATCATAGAATATCCCGAGTTGGAAGGGACCCATAAGGATCATCGAGTCCAGCTCCTGGCACCACACAGGCCCACCCAAAATTTTAGACCATGTGACTAAGAGCACAGTCCAAACGCTTCTTAAATTCAGACAGGCTTGGTGCAGTGACTAGGATAAGCGAGCAGAGAGCCCAAAAGATACGTGTGGATTGTACAATCCATGACATGAAGTTTAAAAACACATTTTCCATGTCCATATATAAAACAAAATAAAATGTATGGATATTGCAATGTGGCACACACACCACTCAGCACGAGGGGATGATGAAAAACATCGCTTTGGAGCAGACACCATCACACGTCTGTATGTGGAGCATCATTTCTCAGTTGTTTATAAGTTAGCTGACAGAGAGCCAGGCCAAAACTCAGGGAGACACGGTGACGTGCAGGTAAGCCTTATGGACCTCCTCAGTCAGCGACCCATAAGCCTTCACCTCCGAGGGCCTTTTGCGAGGGCTGCCCCTTCCAGATGCGGCTATTTCGGCAACTCCAGCGCCGGGATGTCGGGATCCGAGGGCACGACGACGGCTGCAGTTACCAGGCACGCAGCACGCACGAACCACTTAGTCATCAGCCCACCGCCACCGCAACAGCCACCTCACCTCGAGCCCTGCCCGCACCCCCCCCGACCCAACCACCCCAATTCCCCACGAATTCACCCCAATAATCCCGCCCCCCCCCCGCCCCGCCCCGCACCTGCAGGGTGGTGATGTGCTTGTCGTTGAACTTGTTCTCGCAGTAGCGCAGCACCAGCGACGTCTTCCCCACGCAGCCCTCGCCCAGCAGCACCACCTTGAAGGAGAAGCTGCGACCCCCGGCCGCCGCCGCCCCCGGGCCGGCCCCCGCCGCCGCCATGGGCGCCCCAACGCCGCCGCCTCACATCCACGGGCCGGGGGGCGGAACGCGGGGCGGGGCGGAACGCAGCAGGCGCCGCCGAGGACCCCGGGGGGGAACCGGGCCGAGGGGACACCGACGGGCTCGGGCCGACACCGTCCCCCTCCCCGCGGCAGGCGGCCCCGCTGCCCCCTAATGGCGGCTCCTTCCTCCTACGTCACACGCCGCCCGGTCACGCGCGGCGCCGCCGCCAATGGGAGGGGCGGGAGGGGCGGCGGGGGGAGGCCGCGCCCACCGGGGAGCGGAGGGGAGGGGGCGGGGCGGGGGCGGGTACGCGGAGCCGCCCGCGGGAGCGCGCGCACGGGAGCGCGCAGCGGTGGCAGGGCTCCCGCGGGTGGCCGCGGACGGGCCGTCGTAGTCACAGAATCGTTAGGGTTGGAAAAGGCCACCAGGATCGTGTGGTCCAACCACCCCCCTACCACCGTTGTCACCCACTGAGCCGTGTCCCTAAGCACCACGTCCAACCTTGCCTTGAGCACCCCCAGGGACGGTGACTCCACCACCTCCCTGGGCAACCCGTCCCAGTGCCTGACCGCTCTTTATGAGAAGAAATGTCTCCTCATTTCCAATCTGAACCTCCCCTGGCGCACCTTGAGGCCATTCCCTCTAGTCCTATCGCTAGTTATCCGCAAGAAGAGGCCAACACCCAGCTCCCCACAACCTCCTTTCAGGTAGCTGTAGAGAGCAATAAGGTCTCCCCTGAGCTTCTTCTGCTCCAGACTAAACAGCCCCAGCTCCCTTAGCCACTCCTCAGTGTTACAAACATAGGGTTCGCTTCACCCCACCAAACTCCTGTGCCCCCATCCACATGGGCTGTTAGAATTTGTTTGCCAAAGCATCCCATGATAAACTGCCTCAGAACTGAGATGTGGGAGTAGGGTGTGAAAGGGGCAAGAAAAGCGTTCTGTGGAGCCCCGTGGCCGTAGGGGTGGTTTTCACACACCTAACGGTCAAGAGCTGGGTGACTGCCTTGTGAAATTCAATATTGTCCCTTAATTAAAAGCAATCCACACACACCAATCCAAACTACTGCAGCATGGCTTCTCAAGAAGTTCTCTTGTGATCTACACATCAGTTATTTCAGCAAGTTACAATAAACACGCTGTCTTCAGAGAATGACAGAATGGTTTGGGTTGGTGGTCTCTAAGGTCCTTTCCTAGATCCAGCCTCCTGCCATGGGCAGGGACACCTCCCACCAGACCAGGTTGCCCAAAGCCCCATCCTGCCTGGCCTTGAGCACCTCCAGGGATGGGGCATCCACAGCTGCTCTGGGCAACCTGTGCCAGTGCCTCACCATGCTCTGAGGCAAGAAAATCCTGCTGGAAGTGATACTGGCTTCTGCCAGTCATGCCTTCTGTGTACAGGCCGTAAATCTGACTGGCACACTAGCTATTCTTCTTTCAGGCTGAGCATATGAAGCAAGTAATATGGGGTTGGGGTCAGGGTTGCCAGAGACACTGGAAGCCGATGCTCGAGGCACAAGCTGCTCACAAGGCCCCACAGCTTGAGGCTTTCCTGGGTAACTGATGGCAAATGCATCTGCTGAGGTGCAGGGCCGCGTGTAAGGCTGTCCTGAAAACTGCTAGCAAAACCTTTCCTGTTCTTGCAGCTTTTGAGTGTTTTCAACAAAGCCAGGTTCTATGTGCGTTCTTTGTAAAGACACAGGGTTAAACTGTTTTTTACTTTTCAGTTCTTCTTCAAATAGGAATAATTCATATATCAGTTACAACTTCTTGGTCAAAAGGGTGCTTTTGCATGGGTAATTCTTCATCAGTCTTCAGCCAAGTGTATGAATACCAAATACTGTGATGGAACTACAGGCACTCTTTAGAGTGAGAGAGAATTCATCAATATTTAAATTGCCCCTTGCATCAGAGCCAAAGCTTTTAAAAGGGCTACAGGAGAGCCACCCTGCATGAAGTCCACATGCTGACTGTGCCTGACCATAACTGTGAGCATCGTTTTTCTAACACAGACCTAACAAAGCATCAGACACCAGCTGAAGCTTAATTCTGGCAGACTGAATTTCTCCAGCAATCCTCCGTGGTAGTGCACAGTCAGAAGTGCATCTTCCCGCTGACAAAAAGCTGTTGCGAGTGACTACGTTATATCATTCCTGTTTTCCTCTCTCTTGTCTGGAACTTACGATCATGGATTGGAAGCCCTGTAATATCCAAAACTTAAGCCACCACTACTAAATGAAATTAAAAGGCTAATCTGGCTGAGCACAGAAAATTGTCCGAGCTACAAGAAGTGTCACATTTGACTGTAATCTGATGTGTATGACATTAAAATCTGCAGGTTTAAATATCTGTGAGAGTTAACAAATTATTTTATTTTAGTAGTGTTAATTAAATTTGGGAAGCATTTACTTTATTTCACCGTATTCAAGAAGAAAATGTCTCTTCCATTTAATTTGGTGTGCTTCCTCTTTTTACATAGCTTCCTCAAATTACTTTCACAGACCTTCTGCTTTATTTTTTTTAAATATTGATCTTTTGGTAACGTTTTTCACAGCTTTTAAATGAACTGGCTTTACAAGATAATCTATTTTGTAGATATCTTATAGCCCCATATGTTTAGTCACTGCTCCTGAGATTCATCATGTTGGCTGCTGCAGAGGCCTGGCAGTCAATAGATCCGTTTGAGAACTGAGCTTGTTGCTAACTGGCATTGACGTGACAACACTGTCGTGCCAGTTTTGGAGCAACACAGAATCAGACACAAGGCAGGGCTTTTGCAGCGTGAGCTCCAGGAAAATGAGTCCCGTGCACACTGAGGATGTAGCCACTAGCCCCTTAGCTTGGGGTTTCATTCACCCAACTCCTGGACACCTGCACTGAGTTGGATAAATCCCTGCTCCATCTGTTTGAGGAGGAATGCCTGGGTGGCCTGGTGGCACATGCTTTTCCCCACAGCTTCAGTGAAACAACCGTTTCACCCAGGCAGTGACAGGTTCTGACAGAAATGAAAATGAAAGTCAACTGTGTTGCTGGCTACATCTGCAAGAAAAATGTCATTCGAGATGTATTTTGCACAAAGAAACTACAGTACCCTGTATCTTATGATACCAAAACTAATTGCACCATTGTATCCATTGCCACTACCATTTATTGTGCTTGTTGAGGCTTTACACAAGCCTTTGCCTCTGAAAAAATCATCTCTGAATATGAAAATCATGTACTTCTTTTGGCTTGCATTATTAGATCTCCTTATAAAATAGTAGATGTCTTAACTCCAGTGTAAAATAAAGTGCATTTAGTAGCTGTGCAAAGGACATTATACGCTTACTGGTTGACCATACAAAACTGATTTCTGGGTTAATTATCAGTTTCATGTAAATACAAGGATGGCAGTTATTTTAAAGGTAACATCAATCTTGTATTGGCATTTTTTCCCTTGGGTAATATTTCTAAGCACAATGCGCCATAGTTGCAGTAAAGCGCTCCGATTTTATGAGGTTTACTTGGAAAAGAAAGACATTGTGAAATCTCAGCCAATTAATGTACAGTTTTATAAGATCAAATGGCTCTGTGAAACTCTGTAGATATCCATAAAAGCAAGGAATAAGAACAGGAAAAAAAAAACAAAAAACTCTTATCATGAAGTTGGTAATATGGTCTCAATACTAGCAGAAAAGAAAGATGCTCAGAATGAAATGCACGTATTTGTTTTTCTGACGTGACTGATATGAACATCCAGCATGGAAGGAGAGATAGTAAATGCTGCTCTACCAAACGGCTATCACAAGTAGCATCAAACTATCCATCAGAAATATTTGTAGGTATATTTATCTAGGGTAAAGTCCATACTTTGAGTTGCTTAAATCATGATAAGTACATTTTAAGAAATATCAATGTATTAAAAAGGTGCATTCTGCTCCAAAAAGAAAGATGACTATTCAGGTACCTAAGATGAAGAGTAAAGATGAAGGAGAAGAGTAAAGATGAAGGAGAAGAGTAAAGCGTATGAACCTGAGCAGAAAAGAACAATTCAGAAATAATGTTGACCCAGGAGGACTTTTTGGAACATATTTTACCCACTCAATGCTTATAGCCTCGGTGTACCCATAGTGAAGTACTTGACAGGTTCAATAATGTGCTTGGAGACTTGGCTCAGCACGAGACTTGTTTCTAATTTGTAAAGTAAAACATGGAATCTGATTTCTAGCTAAAAAATAAGACCTGCATAGGACAATGCTTTGTTTTGTTCTGTTTTCTTGTAGAGAAAAAGATTACTGTTTCTTAAAAGATTAGCTCTCCTTGTTGAAGAGGAATTGTCTGTAAATGTCATTCCTCCCAGGACAAGCAGTTCTGATTCCTTTGCCACTATCCATTATCTTTTCAATACATACACTGAGACACGTATGGCCATGCCAAATCCCACCCCCACATGGTTCTGATATCTTTTCAGGCTCTAACTACTCTGTCCAGTGTTTCTCCTTTTCCTGCTGTCTCTGGAGTGGGTGAGGGAGTGTAGGACTGAAAAGAAAGCAATCAGGTAAATGTTTTATTCATTCATTGCAGTTCTGCTGTTCCCCAGGAAAAGAAGAAAAGGAGAGTGAGTAACAGTCTGGGCTAAGAATGAAGAGGAAGTAAAACTTTTTCCTCTGTTTCTCCCTCCTCTTTTTTAAGTTCTTCCTCTTATATTCATACCTTAAATTTTTCTCCACGTGCCTTGGTTTTGGAAAAATTGGCCATTATCTTAAACGTGCTTGGCTGACCAGAGTGGTATAAAGCCACCCATCCAAGTTGCTGCAGTTCTTGCTGTATTATTAAGAATTGAGCTACCATAATACTAATTCTTGTGTTCTCTGACAACATTACTCAAAGCAATGTGTGGATGTGCCATGTTTATTATAGGAAATAAAACATACAAGATGTAACATGTACGTGAGAGAAATATCATCCACAGGAATGCGTTTTGTCAGAACACCGTTAACTTCAGCCCGGATATTCCCAAAGTTGACTGAGTGTAACTATTCTCACACACCATTTAATTTCCCATAGGCCTTTAATATGAATTTCAATTATTCAGAACTTGCAGAAAAGGACATGGAGACAGAATCTAATGTGCTAGATTTTGGGGGGCTGAAGAGCAGCATATAACAGCAAGATTCCCTGGGACTCTAGGATATGGAAATTTCTCTTCATGACACATTGGAACAAATTGACTGGCATCCCACGGAAATTACACAGAATCTGAAAGAAATGAGGAAGAGACCAGTGGTGGTGTTTTAGTAATGCCTTTCAGTGCTAACCCACGTTCAGTGGGTTCTTCAGTGGGGTTGTTCAGCCTGACAGTGGCCCCGCTCCAGGAGGTTTGGCTGCGGGGTCAGGGCTCACATAGGGCCGGTGGCAGCCCCTTACATCTGGGGAGATGTCCCCAGGCAGCCCGGCCAGCCCCCAGCCCGGGGGCACCCTGAGATAGCAGAAAATACTCCATACAAACGGTTGGGGACTCAGCTGCTGTCAATACAAGTTCAAAGGTTTCATTTGTGAGGGTTAGTCCTCCTGGTTGGCAACCAAGATGAAATCAGAAGAGGTAGTGAGAGGATAAATACATTACAAATCCATCTACATTGCATTATATTTATATTAGCAGCCTGGGAAGTGAGCAAGAGGAATAAAAAACAAAATACCAATGAAAAGAAATGTGCTATGAATAGTGTTTCTGAAGCTTGTGTGGATATCTTGAATAGCTGGAATATAAAAATAATATGCTATAACCTATTTAACGAGTGTAAAGATAGTGGAAAAGTACTCATGGGACACTATTACTTGTTTTGAAGACACTATAACTTGTGTCAGTATTATTAACAACTCGGAGAACCTTGAATGCACCATCTCAGCCAGCAAAAAGCAAGAAAAGGAAACTGCTGAGGATCTATAAAAGACCAGCAACCAAACAGAAAATGAGGTTGGATTTCTTCATAAAACTCGTCTGCATTCTGCCTGTATGAGGGAGGAGAAGGAGAGGAGATGGTGTAAAAGTCATATATTTAAAAAGTCTGTATTGGAGGACCAGGTGACTGGCTATGAACTATCAGATGGATTTCAGGAATGCCTCATCTTTCATTTCTTAAAACAAACAGTAGAGCATGCGGCATGTGGTTATCTTGTTTTGGACTTGATGCTTAAGAAGGATGATGGCATTGAAGATGTTTCCCTGGACATCAGGGACAGAAAAAGGAAAGGAAAAAAATATATATTCAGTTAGTACTAGGCAAAGAGCTAATTTCACAAAGCAAGAAAACTTTTTGCTTACAAAGGAAAGTGGAAGTCATAATTGGGACTGCTAAGAAGAGCTTGTAAGGCTAGAAAAATTCTAATGCCATAATTTAAAAAGAAAGATAAAAGTCAGCTTTCACTAAATATCCCACATGGATAAGCTGGAGCAGAAATAAAATTTAAAAGAGAGAGAGAGAGGGAGAGGGAGAAGGAGAGGGAGAGGGACTGAAGGCAGGAGAAGTAGAAAGCAGGTAATAGTCATTTAAGACAGTGACAGGCAGAATATGAGCAGGACAGCTAAACACTAGAGGGGAAACCTGCTGCTTTTAAAGTCAATAGATTTTGAAACTTCGTAGGAACAAAAACAAATAGCTCCCTCGCCCAGAAGAACATTTACAAGATATGCATTATAAAAGTGTTAAGAAGGAAAAGAAAAAAAAATAAGGCAAAAATAAGCAGAAGTGCATATTCTAAATGTGTGCTGGTAGACCAGGGAAATTCCAGAGGAAGGCAGAACTGGTAAGCTCAAGTCAATATTAAAAAAAAAAAAAGGGGACCCATGTAATTATCAGCTACCTAGAATAATATCAGTCCTTGCCTTGTTTTTAAGGACTGCCTTGTTTAAACAACCTTGCCAATGTTTTCAAATGCAGAAGGCCAGCACAGCTGCTGGCAGGTCTGCATAAACTTCACGGGGAGTATAAGAGATGAAACTTTCCACCAGCATAACCGGCTGCTGCAGGGTACAGCGGAAGATGGGGAAGTCAGGGGCACCATAGGTTCCCTCATGCTCTGTGGTCAGCAAGGGTGATGCTGGGGCTGGGCTGGGGTGAGACCCTGCAGCGTGCTGACTGCACATCAGTCAGAGCGGTGATAGGAGAAGAAAGGCTTTGTACTTTCTGGATGATCAGCCAGTAAATTCTCCTAAAGGTCCTATCCAGGGAACGGAAACCTGGAAAGGAAGGGTGGATGCTGACAGAGTTCCTCAGGGACATCCTAAGGCTCACTTGTCTCAGTGCTACTGAGCTGCAGTCAAGCAGTGATAATTGCACAGGTGAGGAAGGGAATGAGCTTCTCTGACAAAACCAGTCTGTTTTGGATCACGGGAAGCTTAATTAATCAACAACACATCTTCATCCAAATCATCATCACTGTAACAATAACCAGCCAGTTCAGAGACCAACTCTTTGGCAACAATAATTGCCTATTACACAGAGGCTTGTCCTGCCTTTTGTACACACGCAGACCCTGACTCATCCCTCCTCATCATGGCATTCATATCTTCGGCTGCGGGGAGGAGCAGGTGACGACAAGGAAAAAAGTAATGAATGGCGAACAATTACATGAAGCACTGGAATATTATGTGTGCCAGTCAACAAATTCTGATGGAAAAATAGGGCTGGTCAGACAAACCTGCAATGAGATTACAGACTCGGCTGTTAGAAGATAATTACATAGCTTTATTAACTTTAAAACTGCTTGACTTGGCACCGTGCGTTAATGATCAGAAAGAAAATTACTTCATAAAGCAATAAAGCACAAATTCAGTGCATCAGTAGCTGATTGGGAACTTCAAAGTAGCTGTCACTGGGACAATTGTCTTTGAAAGCTGATGTTTCCTTTGGGGTTCTTTGGGGTTCCTAAATTTTCTGGGAAGCAAATATAAAATTGCTGCAAATCAAGCGTGATGTGGTGCTGTCAGTGTGATAAGAATCAGGCTGTCAGCTGCATGACAAGCTATCTTCTGGAAAGTAGGAACATTGTAAAGGATGTAAGAGTGACAACTCTTAGGCAACATAAAGAGTACGAGTGTCAAAACCTAACAAGCATCTCAATGTATGACTGCAGCAAAAGGATGATGGTAATTCCTGGATATGAAACAAAGGAATATTGGAGATAATATTATCTCTATATATAGCACTGCTAAAACTGATACTGGATTTTGGCATGTAGCTTAAAAATAAGGCAGAGAACAGGAATGAGCTCACTTCAGCCTGTGCATCCATACCGCACCAAGGACAGGCACAAGGGAAGAACTTGGATTCCCACTATCAAGTGGGAAACAAGCCAGACAAATACAGATTCAAAATGAATCAAAAGTTTTTAAACCAGGGAGAACTACCAAGTGGAGCAAGAAATTCCTTATTTCCTGACAGCTTTGCATGAACTTGTGGGGAGCTTACTGGCATGACTTTGGCCAGATAAAGGTTGCGTTTCAGGCAGTCACCACAATTCACAGGAGACTGATAGTCTCTGGCAGCTGTGAAACTTATAAAATTATTTTTTAACACCATATTCAGCATATTTATGGCTGAAATAAAGATAGTCAAAATTATTAATGGCCCAAGTAAGTATCCTACCTTACTAAAATGTTGTGCATTCATCTAAGACTTCTACAGTTTGGAGGGAAAAAAATGCATTCTAAACATATTCTTTATGGAAATAAGTGGGGCAATCCTAGGAATACATTATATGATTTAAATTGAAGCAGTTTATCCTAAAGCAGCCTTCAAAACAAGGAATAAAACAGCTAAGGCATTTTAATAATATAATTCAATCACTACCACTGATTTAAAAATAATTGTTGGATTCTGAAATACTTTTCATTTTATATATCCTTTCCTTTGCAAAGTGTTCCTTACAGTGCTTTCAGTACAGATACTGGCTATGAACAAGTGAACGAGTAAGCAACAATAATTACATGCTCTCCTATCACTCCTGCTCAGTCCTGCATTTTAAAATATTGTATAAAAGGAAAGTGACCGGACACCAGGATTATTATCATATAAACTCTTAAAGAAAGTGCTTTTATTTCTGATAACTGATCAAATAAAGCAGAATCAGTCAGCCTTTTCCTTCCCCTCATCATTTCTTTCCTTAAAAATTTCTATTTTAAAGCCACTTCTTGTTGAAATTACAATCAGTAACCCAATTTGAAGACAGTCACATGGGCACAACAGAAAAAAAAAAAAGGTGTAGTTCATCAAGGGCAATTACATATTACTGTCAGAAGAAAACATCCCACAAGAATAAACCTATCATCTTGCATTGACCGATTAAATATTTTCTTTTAAAATGCAAAACCCCTCATTGTTAGAAATGGAGAGCTGTAGCGACAGAAATAATTGGTCTCGCTTTCTGTCTAGAAAAATGCCTAAATCTGGCTCTTCTCCCCAGGCCTGAAGCAGCTGATGCTGCAGGGCCCTAAGAGGGGTTTACGTGCATCACCTCAGCTCTGAAGGAAACCAGAAACCAGGATGACATGTTTCTGACATCCACATGGTAACAAGCGCTGCTCAGAGCCAGCGGCAGTGCTGTGTTTCTGGCCCAAATCCTCCACCTGTCCGTGAGGGAAAGCACTACAGTGAGCTGCTGGTACATTGCATGCCTGTCAGCACTGGGTTAAACAGCCCCTGGAGAGCAAGCACGGCAGTGTATGCAACTGTGTGCGTGTATATACGTCTATATATATGTGTATGTAATGTTCTATAGTATGCATATATGTTACATACATAAAAGGTGAGATTAAAGTAAGGATTAACCCCATTACAGTCATTCAGATAACAACATACAGTTCTGCAAGTGGGAAGCCCTTTGGAGAGAGATTGCCTGTATCAAGCAGTTTCTTGTTAATTGGTAAAAAACATAGCTGGTGGCCTTGGCCCAGTGGCCGGGGCAGAGCAGGGGCAGCAGGGGGGCTGTGGTGGGCACACACGAGGCTGTACCTGCCCCCTGCTCTGTGGGAGCGGGCCTGGGACCATATCCCCACCAGGACGGGGCTTCCATGGCCTGCTCAGGCCTGAACTAAAGTCGCAGAGAGCAGGCCTGGAGCCACAGGTCACAGCTCCTTGTGCTGGAGATGTAAAATGTTTCACTACCCCAACAAAGATGAAGTTGCAGATGTGAGACTGTCACAGTTTCCAGTGCTGATTTTCTGTGTTCTCATTTGGGAGTCATATTTTATTTTAAGCCTATAGTAATTGCCCTAATACCATTATTACAAAACAACTCTCAAGCCAAGTTGAGGTCTTAGGCCTCACCCAGTTGGTTCATATACAGCTTTCCAAGGACAAATGATACAAATCTTCAATGTTTCTTTTTCTGCACAGCTGCTCACTTGGCAGCTTTGGAGGAAGATTTGAGACTTTGTAGGCTCATGAGAATTTCATATGAAAAGTGTGGGGTGATGAACCCCCAAACAGCCCCAGTGGTTCTCGTTGAATGATCACTTCCGGAAGAGTTGCCCTCCTTAACCTGACAGTAATGCTAATGATATTGTACCATTAAGACATGTAGTTTGTAGGTGAATTTATACACAAGTCTGAGGTGGCAGTTGCTTCTGGACTTATACGTAAAAGAACACTTTTCATCATACAAAATTCATCATTCCCTTAAAAAAGTAGTCCTCTGAATCACAACAATAAATAAAAGTTTTACAGAAGAAGCAACTAGGAAAGCGAGCAAGTTTTGTTAAAAATATATTTTATGTTTTCTAGATTGCACTACTTCCAGAAAATGACAGCAAGCAAGGAACTCACTTTTTATCTGGGATCCTCTGATTTCCATCATCTGAACCTCTATATGAATCTATATGGAGGAGTAAAGCAGTTTATGCAAGATATTAGTTATATGTACTTCAGAAAAAGTGACTAGTAAGACCATTGGTCTTACTAAGAACAGTGGTTCTTCTGCAAACTATATATATGTATATTAATGACTGAATCCGTGGTTAGGGATTCTCTGCAGTGTTTTTGTGAGTTTTTTCTCCCCTTTTGGAGACACTGATGGCTACAAGACATATTGCTGTGTTCGTTTAAAACAACAACAAACACACACAGATTTATTAACAGATTTCTTAGAAACAATGGCATTTGCCAACTAGAACAGCCAAGATCCATCATTAAAACTTTAACAAAGAACAGCCCTCTGTGGGAAAGCAATGGATGTTCCAAGCCATCTATACAAGCACTGATTCAAAATATCATTGCACCCTTGGTTAATACATTTTTTTCCATGAGTACAGGGGTGGGAGCTGGTTAAGTGTTACTGAACAGAACATGCTACAAATAAACCCTGAAGAAGGGACAGAAGGGGTGTGTGTGTTTCTAACACCCATTAACTTTTTAGCAATGAGGGCGTCAGTCCTATTGTGAATTGGCCAAATGGACTTTTTCTTTGCTGCCACTGCCTGCTTCAAGTGAGGGAGCAGGCCCCACTGTTTCACAGCCCACCAGGCGTGGTAGGACCCCAGTCTGCTCCGCTCGGTAGGTGTTGCAGGCAGGTAACAAAAGGCTGTTTGCTGCAAGCTAGAGGAAAATCAAACAGATGTTGTTCACTTTGAATTATATGCTGCTTCTACAGAGTGAAAAATGGGTATCAGCATCACATTAAAATCCCAAACCTTTTCACAGAATAACCTTTGCTGGCTGAACGGACCCAGCCACTTAACAGCTTCACCTGGAAGGCACAGGGATCATGGCTACTATGATTAATACAAATAAAACTGTTTTCTTGATGGTTTGTAATCAAGCTGTTTGCAGCTTGTTCAGTCATTCAGAATAGTCATACCAGTTCAAACAGGGGCTGAAGAAACCCTAAACAACTAATGGATACTTACCCATGCAAATAACATGTTCTGTTTCAAGACTTCACGTTCTTACTTCTCCACAGGGGTTATTGCAGCCTCCTTCTCCCTTCCAGCCTCCTTCAAAGAACCCAGCAGCTGCAGAGTGTTGTTTTGAGTAGTGTTGCTTCCAGGTCTCCAGCACACACTTAGTTACTTCATATTCCACCTCTCTCTGATATCTGGGTTCCCTTTGTGGACGTTTTCAGCTCAATAATGTTTGCTACATACTGCATGCTTTGCTTTTCCAACTGGGAGAAAAACCGTAGAGTATTAGGGGGAGTGTCAGCTAGCCTGAGCGTGCACACCATACGGCCTCATATGGCTACCTCTGCGTGGTAGCAGTTTTTAGCAGAAGCCTATCTTTTTTTTTCCCAGTGGAAATATTTTAGGATTGAGCTTCTTGCTGAAAAACATCATAAAAAATGTATGTGAAAAATGTTTTTTCCTCTTCTCATCAAATATTTTTATCCTAGAGAGTAAAAAAATGAAAGCATTTTCTGACAAATTCAAATTCTCACATATAGTAAGTGTTATTTGCTTTGTTCAATAGGTTGCAGTGATCCAGAGCACCAGAACCAAGTGTTGGTGTTTTCTCGTTTGTTTGTTTTGTTTGTTTAAATCCTTGAGTGGCTCAAGAAAAGTGCTTCACCATACCTGCATTTATGGGTGATGTTTGATGTATAATTACCAGCAGATCAGACTTGCAGAAAGGTATAGAACTGCTGGGAGTGCCCCAGAAAGAATTTCACTCTATTTTATTCACTAAGCTTATCTGGAATGTCCCTACGCTCTCTACTGGATATCTCTGTACCTGTTTCTATCCCAACATTTATGCTAGGAGATATATTAGCACAATTGTGCAAATACTATTACACTACTCTGGCTTTACAGTGTTACAGCCATGAGGACAGTGTAACCTGATTAAGAAGCGTTTCCTGATTTAGATACATCAAATGATGCTCACTGAATTTGAAAAAAGAAGGCTCTCTATTCTGAAACTGGGCATTTTATTATAAATATAGCATTATAATTATTTTTAGGCCACTACACCTACCCCTGTAGTTTAGATATGTTTCTTAGCATCTCTAATGTACTCATCAGAGTGAATGGAAATGACTTCTTTACACACTGACTGTTGTCCCTTCCCTTTCTTTAATCGTTGCCTGACTGCTCTTTAATGATGGATGGTCTCCTCCATCCTCACCTCTTCAGGCTTAGCCCAATTGTCTTAAGCAATAATTCTTCTCCCACTACTTTTGCTTTCTTTTTTGGACAGCCATGGCAGAGAGAGGTCTAAAAGCAGTGGAGCAGTGATTGGAAGGAGAAATGAGGGTGAGAGGTGGCAGTACTCAAGTTTCTGTCATCAGATACGATGACTCAATGCGCTGGCATTTCCGAAGCAAGAGGGGCCAAGCATTGCCTACATATTTTTGTTGTTAGAATGGGCTTGTTGTAAAGGTAATTCAGTTCTTCAAATGGCTGTCATTTTTTGGTGGGCCTTTAACCCACCTGATTCAGCTGTGCTTTGTACAACTGCCCAAGAGGAATTCAGTGGGTGACTGTGGAAGGAAAGGCGGACAGCCCACACTGCTCACTTTCAGCTCGTGTGTGTAGACAGTGCAGTGTAGCTTGGTTTTGTGTTGCCTGTTTTGTGCCTTCTTATCTTATGCAGTGGCAACAGAGAGTTTAAATGGTGAGACTTTCTTGTCTACCTTGTCTATGTAAGGACAGCTGCAAGGGAAATGCTGTGAGCCTCCAAGGGAGATGTGGATAAGTCTAGGTTCAGTCATCATCTTTGCCTTTCAGGTGGTGAGAGCATGACAGGAGTTTTAAAATGCTGTATAGCAGGCACCTCTGAGCTGGCAGCTCTATGAGGTCTCACCTCTTAGCTCCTGGACTCCTCAGATGTGTACCATTGATTAAAGTAATGACAGGAATTCTAAAATTTCAGGAAATTCAGCCTGTAACTCATGTGAGTTAAGACATTTCCACTGTGTGCAAGTCAACTCCTAATTGTCCAGGCCAGTTCTCATGTTGATTCTTCCTTTGAGGCATCTAGCGCTGGCCAGTGTCCAGAGGCGATGCTGAGGCTCCTGCTCTGATCTGAAGGTACATTGTGTTCCTAGAAAGGTATCTCTGCTTGCACTTGACAAAGGAATGATACAAGATCCCGGAATGCAAGGAAGGGACATGCAGTACTTTCACATGGCTGTGTCACGGGAACTACAGACTACAAGCAGGTGCCTAGAAGCCTCAGGCTCAGTTTGGTAGATCCCTACTTCATTTTCATACAGGGCAGGTGTTGCTAGTGTTGAAGGAAGAGAAGGGAGGGGTTAGAGAATTGTCCTCCTTCAGCAGGCGCATTCTCAAGAAAGGTCTGAAGCTATAGGTGATGACTGGTTTTCTACTCCTCTTTGCGCTGAGTGGTAATTTTGAATTCTCCAGAGAAAGATGAGCAATTTCTTGGACTCTGTTTTTCCCACGGTCTATTAGCATCGTAAGGGAAGACATGAAGGAAATAATCTATCGGTATAAACAGCTTGTTAAAAGATGAAGGCTGAAATTACCTGCCCATCTAAACTGAGCGTTTCCCTGGGGAAACATAAAACAGTCACTTACGTACCTCAACAAAATGACAAGGTCTCTCTGATGCCAAAAGTACGCTATGATATTGATCACTCTCCACACATTTTTATGCTCTGTTCTGTGAGAACAGTTTTCTCTGACCAAAGGTCGACCAGACCTTCTTGTCTTGGTGGCAGCAATGTTTGTACCTACAAAACGAGAGCCTTGGGAGCAGCACTACAAAGGATTGCTGTTAGTGCAGATTGTGGGTCTGAACAGAGCAGGAACCTGAGCTGTAAAAAAAAAAAAAAAGGGTTCTGGAAAACTGGAAGGTTTGTGATTTTGGTATAGCAATGAAGGGAAAAAAAATGTTTCATGGACACTTGCAGGCTTTTGTTTTTATAAACCAAGGTAGCTGGTGTCTAAAGGTTAACACAGAAAAGAGGATGACTGGTTCTTAGGTAATTTCTTAATTTCATTAAAGTTTCTCTCGCTGGTTGTCAACTTTGATCTAAGTTTCTGTGCAAAATATGGGAACTTTGCGAGCAGATAAAACCATCAAACATCACTGAAGTGTGGCGGAATGAAGCTACAGCATAACCTCCAGTGCAGAACAGGTGAGGAGAAAGAAATCCTCACATCAATGCAGCCAAATTGTCCCAGGTTACATCAGTCTGCCAGGTTACACCTTCTGCCTACTGCCTCTGTGCAATTTATACAAGAGGATCCTTGGCTGGAGGAGGCTGCCCTGTGTAAGGGAACACGGTGCTTGTCTGTGCAAGGGGATTTCTCCACTGCCTCTTTGCAGCCTAAATATATCACTGATGGATGTATTCAGGTAGCCACCTGTGAGCTTCTGCTTTCAGGTGCCCGAAAACCTGAGCCTTTAGGACCTGAGGCCTGTAGACTTCACTGGTAGTTCATAACGGATGGAGACAATTCACAGCACCTAAGTTATCCTTCTGATCTGAATTGCCCACTGAAAAAGAGGAATCATCAGGTGTGAACAGACCTTTTTTATGGCCCTGAACAGTCTTGTCCAGGCCTTCCACAGTCCACCAGTGGCCCAGGAGCACAGCTCCAGCCTGGGCACCCAAACCTCATCGGAGTTGCCATAGGGGTGCCTGTGCTCTGTTCCCTGCTGTCCTGCCCACCAACCGGTCTGGCTGGGTGGACTTGAGACCCGTGGGTAGGTAGCCCTGCCCATCTCCAGCCCTGTCAGATGGTCTGTGCCTGAAGTTTGACTGATGTTGTAGCCTAATTGCTAGCCCTGTCTCTGTTCGTTCCTCACTGGACTCCCTGGGCACTGACCAGGCAACCTGGCCCACAAAGCTCCGAACTCCCAGTTCAGGCAGGAATAAAACCCATTTGCAACAGAGTTCAAAGAATTCACGGAGTGAATAACTCCGTTGAGTGATAACTCTCTTGTAATGGAAAAACATTGTGATGAAAAAAATCATGCACAATGGAGGACAGGATGAGCTACAGTAGTGGGGCAGAGTGCCTTTGCATGGCTATCTGAAAATGACGGGCTTACTGGTAAACCACAGACTTGTGAGATGCTAAGGATAAGCCCAAACTTGCTGCTTATCATGAAATTCACTTTGCTGTAACCTGGATAGCCCATGGAGTAAGGGGAAGTGGTGGAGCTCAGCCAGCTGTTCCCACAGGCCTCTCCCACCACCAGCCAAACCCAGGTGCCTCAGGAGGTGATGCTGCAGGGGTGGCGGGTGTCTTGCTGGAGGAGCAGAGCAGGACGGACACTGCCGAGTGTCTGGCAGTGCCAGGGTTTTCGGTGGGATATAGAGCAGAAATTTTGGCTGCCTTTGTTGTTTAATTAGGTGACGAGACATTTCACAGGACTGCATAAATGCATGTTCATGTCAGTTGTCTGCCACGTGACTCCTATGTGGGTAAATGACCATGCTTATGCACAACCAACCTCCACCAATTTCAGTGAGAACTTTTTCTTTTAGAAACAAGGCCACCATGTTGGGAATTGCTGCTCATTCAGATGCATTTCTAGTCCCATCAAAGTGGTCAGTACAGAAAGTTCACAGACCAGCAAGCTAAAAGTTCACAGACCAGCTATTGCCATCAAGTAGTCCAACCTCCAGTCTGCTCTACTTGTGGCATCCTCTCTGACTCATTCTCATATGAATTGGGGCTTATCTTTTAGACAGGTATTCAAGTCACGGTTTCAGCCTTCTATCTGGGTAGTTGTAATCACTCTCTAACAGCCCATTTCACCTGGAGAACTTTCTGTCCTCTTCAACACGGATTGCTTTAGTACTGTATAATTCAAAGGAATTTTACTACGCCCAGTTTCTGGGTGCAGCAGTTTAAAATATCCTACCACATTCGTTTCTTTAAAACTTTCTTTGAAGACTATCAAAATGCATTTTCTGACACAGAAAATAAACTCCAGGGCAAGGAGGATGTGTAGTGATGGCAGTAATAATGCCATCATTTTGAATTATTTATTTTATATTTGAGGATTAAACACAATTCAGCAAAGTTAAAACCAATTGACTCAGTCCTGCAACTGTGCCAGGACTTCATGAACTTGACTGACAGGAGCAGGGCACATCTCTGGGCGGTGAGGCAGAGGACCATGCAGTCCAACAAGGCTCTTCAGAGCCCATTTAACAAGAGCACACCCCTTGGTTGCTATCCCTTCAGCAGGGCTGCTCTCATGCTTAAAATTAACCACGTGCTCGGGCATTTTGCTAGCTCACATCTCACTGCTCTTCTCTCTGCAGGGCCAAATCCCGATGAGCCAGAGCTGTGCTGGGGTGCCCGTCGCTGCTGACCTTGGCAGAGCCAAACCAAGAGTTTGACCTTGGCAAAAAGTTGTTCAAACTCTGTGGTGAAAACAAGGCAAAGGAAAATCAGCCTGCTGAAAACTTTGACCAGCCCGTGACACTTCCAGTTAAGACTGCTTTATCGTGGTATAGATAAAAGTGCTCTCACTGCTGTGGGAAGGCTTTACAAGAAGTACTAAGCAGGCCGTTCCTTATTCAGGACAGGATAATGTGAGTGCAGGTGGCTTGGCAAAGCTAATTTTCTTTTCTGCTTTTCAGCTTTCACATCAAAAATACGGAAGGCAACTAACTCTAGGTGCTTTTGGGTAGAGAAGCAAAATAATCCTGGTGTGGACGTGTCTCTGTTGATACGGTCTCAGGCAGGACCAATGCCTGGGCTGTATAGCAAGATGCTGAGCTGATGCTTTGGGATTGCCTTCAGATATAAAGGTGTCTCTCTGCATTAAACTCCTGCCCAAGAGAGGTTATCTCAACACTCCTCTGTAACCTCAGGGCAGAAGAGAAGCTCAGCTTTCTGCAACCTTCATCCCCAGCAGTCAGCTTTATGTTTCACTTTTCCCTCAATCCGGATGCCAAGGGAGACATTATAAGCCCCAGGGGACATTGGATCACATTTTTATATAGCTATTTACACTAGCAAGGAAAAAATAATTGCACAAACCAGACCAGTTCTGTGCCACGCACAGAAATGTAAACACTAACGTTGTACCAGCTGCTCTGAAGAGAGCCACTGTTCTGTGGTTCCTCTCATTCACATTCATGAGGATTAAAGAATAGCTGCAGACTGAAGTCCAGGAGGAGCTAGAGCAGAAAACAGAGAAAGAGATAAAGGAAACAGGAATGAAGGAAACTGAATTCTTCAGATAATGGCAGAAAATAAACAGGAAAGGATATGTTTCTTATGCTGCAGACATTTAACAGTCTAAAAAAACAAACAAACAAACAAACAAAACAAACAAACAACAACAAAAAAAACTGTAATGATGACAATGCAAAGAGCTCGTGAAAACAAGCCCCAAAAGACAAACATACAGGTGCTGGTTTTGGACTTGTAAATTCCACGAAGACACAGGTGTAGGCTGATACATATTCATTGCCATCACTATCATCTTTCTCTCACTTTCTTGCTCAAATATCAAAGCAGAGCTGCCAGTGCATAGAGGCATCATTAAAATGAATTTAAGAGACATCACAGATTTAACAGTAATTTTCAATAACTTTAATTCCATTTAATCTCTAAAAATAGTTTTGGCTTACATTTCTAATATTCCCTTCTTGGACAAGAAAATGAGTAACCTTTAAACAAAATGTAATCCTCGTAATGGTGAGTAGAAAAATACTCATCTGCAATGCACTTTCTCTTTCATGTGAAACGGATTATAACAAAGCTTTTAAAACAGCAGGATTTTAACTTCAGTAAATGGCTGGTCCTCAAAGAGAACCTTCTCAGCGGTTTTAATTTTTGAAAATTAGAGGTGTCAAAAAGCAGTCTTGTATGTGCCTATTAACTCTAGTGGTATTTTACTGTTATGCTACGTATAAATATCAGCAACAGCCAATGGCTAACACTCTTCAGGGCATTGTTTAAATGCTGAATATCAACATAAACAGGCACCTACTGGAATCCAGGCTGCCGTTAAATGATATGTTCATTTGTGTTCCTTCACAGGACATAAGCTGTTGCATTCAGCCATTGCATTCAGCCGTTCCTTCTTTTCAGTTTGGCCACTTGCAAAGTTTGTAAAGCACTTGCTGTTCTAAAATGGCAGATACTCGCTTGGGAGCATCAGTAACTTATTTTTTAGCATAAGTATCGAGAGTAAAGCATGGTAGTTTTAATCTTTTAAATAGAAGCAGTATTTGCAAAAATCTCAACAAAATGGTAGGGTAACAACACTGCCCTCTTACTGTGAAAATAATCATGAATTAGGTGAAAAAATCTGAGATACAGTATCTCTTTCACTCTACATGTGCCAAATATCACGAGTGAAATATAACCTATTGGCCGTGAAAATACCGAAATTCTCTAATTAATAAGAAATTTGTGGTAAAAGTCACTAGGCTGAGTTGGGGAACATTCGAGTTAAGCCCTTGCGTATTTTCTGAATGAGGACTTTGTTCTCATCCTGAAGATGCAATTGCAGGCTCAGTCAAGCCATGCACTGTGCAAGTCTGAGTTTCTGAGGTTGCATTTAGGGCTGGAGGCAGAACAGTTTGCCTAAATGCGATTTAAGAGCACAAGTCCATGAACTGGAGCACACTGTCACCAAGCCAGAGCTTGCAGTCTAACACAAAAACATCTGCAAGGAAGTACTGGGCAAAGCACGGCACCCTGCATCTTCAAAAATACACACAGGTTTCTCCTTGCCTCTCTCCTCCTGATTTTGTTGTACATGAAGAACGAAGACAGTTCCTTATGTAGATCATCAGTAAGTGAAGACAGATAGATAAAGAGCAGTTCTCCGTTGCAGGAAAGAATCAACATCCATGGTAAAAGACTGGTAAAAGACTTCACAAGAGATAAGAAAAGGCATCTGAGCTTAAAATCTGTATTACATTCTTATTTCAGGTGAATTCTGAAACCAAGTGAAAAGGTGTTAACTCCAAACCTATCTGAATCTGGTGTCTTACTGACAAATCTATAGGCAAGCCAGCGTGAGAATATTTTTGTTAGTTTAACTTTAAACTCAGCAGTAAAATAGATTAAAATATGTTTCCGCTTTGTCTGGTGATAATGGTTTGGGGCGTTTTTTTATCCCCTGGCATAACTAGATTAATGCAGAACTGCACAGACCTTGACTGCAATGCTTACATGTTTTCTTACAGTGCCTACCAGAAGCCAGAGGACTTCCCAAATCCCAGCGCTGCATTACACTCATGCCTCTTAGGAGGCCCTTAATGTGACAAGAGGATGCAGGTACGTGTTGGGAGCAGCACACCCCAAGGCACTTGGCAGTTTAGGGCAGGCTCGCAGCAGACTGACAGGACCACTGCTTTGGAAGAACATTGGATCGCAGCAGCTTTCAACGGTGGGATGATTTCAGGACGTAGGACATCAACAAACGGAATAACGGAGTATCAGGACATGGAGCAGCGGTCACAAAGAAATCAGGGTGACAGGGCTCATCACTCTTCTAGCACTGGGGCCATCTCTGCGGGATCGTTGTAGCAAGTGCCCATCAGCCGGGAGCGACAGAGCACAGCCACTGCTGTTGCCCCACTGACTGCTCCCGGCCCAGTGTCAGTAAGAAGCGTTATGTATACAATGTCAGCCCTTAGGGCTGATGTGAGTTTTTATGAAGCCCTTCTGCCTTCAGAGTTTTGCAGCTAGGACTGCAGTTGCAAAGCCTTTACGAAACCAGTCACTGATTATGAGAGGGTATTAACCAATGAGCACCAGAAGACTTCAGCTCTTACTCTTGCTTGCTTTCTACTGACATTTTCTCTAATTGCAGAATGCATTAATACTTTCTTAAACTGCTGCCATCCTTGCTAGTGGCGTGGGTTTGAACCTCCAAGTCTAATTTTGATGGTGATCACATAGCGGTGTTTAGTTCTGCTTTATGTTTGTTTGAACAAAGCCACAAAAAAAGCAGCCACCAGGAAAGAATAACAACAAAAAAGGTGGCAAACGAGTTACACAGGGCTTCACAGGTTGTTCTGCAAGTCCAACCAGGTAGCTCCCAGGGACTAGCAGTTGTTTTCAGACTGGCAGTGTTCCCCTTCCTAAAATCCCTTCCCTCAACCCAGGTCTGACTGGTTCTCCCACATTTCAGCTAAATCCAGAATTTTGTCCTCAGTCAGCCACTTGGCTAGGATCCATCACTTGCCCCTGCTCCAGGATGATGGATCCCAGGGCAAAACAGAGCAAACAACCCTGCCAGAAAGTCTGTTAAAGGAGGGTATGCTTGTTCTAAAGATATTTTCAAAGTGATAATGTGTATGACATTACTACTTCGTATTATCAGTCACATGGCATGTTTCCTGATCTCACAGGAACGCAGAGCACCATGGTTATCCAGCTCGCTGTGTTTCAAAGAAAACGGAGGCTTAGTTCTTGGTCGTAGTGGCAAGGTATTCATACTGACCCAATTCCTCCTGGGGGGCGGAAGTTCAAGAAAAGCTACTGAATAAATGCTGTCCTGCTGGAATTTGCTTTGCTTTGACGTGGAGTTTGACAGACCTGGAAGTACCCAAGCATAAGATGCCATCTGCCTGACAGCTTTATTTCCACAATGCTGTTATTTCATTTGGGACTTGCAATAGTTACTGAAGGTGGCTCCGTCCTTGGGAGCACTGTAGGGCCCCACACAGTCTGGGTGAATTCGTGTACCTGCTCTTATTTACACACCACAACAGGCCAGTAATTCTGAAAACTGCACAGCCCCTCCGCCCCCCACCCACCAAAACAAAACAAGTATTTAAATGGAGAGAGATTATCCAGTTATGGTAACTTTTGGTACCCTATGGTAACCAAGCCTCAGTGAGACCTGGCTAAAGATTTCTCATACACAAAGTGATTGCAAGATGTTATTTATTAAAAGTAAATTAAGCCATAAACATACTTTTACTTGAACTTCTAACACATCTAAAAATCAAGCAAAGAATGACGACCAATGTTTCGTAATTCAGTTAAAAAAATCAAGAGTATCCTCCTCTTGAGGCTGTGGAAAATCTTGGTGCCACTTCAATATGAAAGGAAATTTAGTGACAGTTATCTCATATACTAAAGGTACCAATAGCTCTGAAGCAAAACAAGCACTCAGGTGTTTTTAATTTCTTTGGTTTTATCCCAGCTCCTCCTCCTTTTCCCTTTTACTTCCTACATGTTCTTTCTCTCCTGGTATCACATGGACAGGCAGTACTCCTGTGCTCCTTTCTCATCTCTGCAACTGCTCTTAGTGACACACATCAGTTCAGAAGCAGATAGTCAAATACTGTAACTTCCTTCCTGTAATATCTATTAAAAAAAAAAAGTAATGAAATTTCCATAAGGTGTACCCCAGTCAATACAGTATACTCAGAGTTAACGCTGTCCCTTTTAGAGTTAAAGAGTGTTCAGATATTTCTAAATATTGCAAATTTAGGATTGGAAATTTCATAAACAAGTCAATGCCATCACTATGAAGATATGACAAATGTTAAATTCTCAATAATGGCCTTTGAAGGTCCTACCTGCAGGAGTTCATTTGGATCACAATAATTCATATGATAACAGATCAAAGCATTTCATGCTGCTATGTGTTTTAAATTACAGATACCTTCCAATTGTGACTAGGCAGTTTTAAAATGAGACTCAAATAGTAGTGAAAAGCAGACTAAGTCTACTTCAGTGTTTGATTTAAAAGCATACTTTGTTTCAGGAAACAAAATAATAAAAAATAAGACATTTAATTGAAAGCAAAAGTATCTTACAAAAGAAAATTATATTTCTTAATTCTAGAAATCACAAAAATATTAATAAAATCTTAAAAGACTGCTAATACAGCGTTTACATAGAAGCAGCATAAATCTAATCAGTGCATAAAAGTTTCCTGTCTTTACTGTTACAGATTAAGTGCATATATTCCTTTTATAACCATGTACCTTCCCATAGGAACACTGGCATACATCAACCATACAATTTGTTCTTTTCAGAAAGCTTTCATAAGGTTGAAATCTCATCTATATCATTGGGTAATACAATTAACAAGGTCCAATGATAAATTCTAGATTTCAAATGAATAAATTCAACATGGGAGGTGTTAAAATATTTGAATATTCTTATAAAAGGTGACAGAATACATGATCCAAGTCAATTTGGACAGGCAACGTACATATTTGTTAAAAAAAATAAATAAATCAGCTGTTTAACACAAATACTCATCTATCTCTGAAGATAAAAAGAAATATCTTTTATACATTAATTGTACAGGCTCTACTTTCTGAATGTCTCCAGTTATTATGAGGGTATTCATAACATTTAAATATAATCTGTGCTGGCTAAATTACTTCTACATCTTATAATTAATGCTGAAAGATGGAATCATCTAATATAGCAGCTTGAGCACCAGAAGGTAAATTCCCCCTTTGAAATGCTTTGTCAGTAAGACTCTCCCTATGCGGATAACATCTGTAGCTTCTTTGATTGAGGCTATCACCTGTGAATAGCAACCCTGAACAAAACAGAAAAAACTTACACTGCTGAAAAAGAACTAAACAATATTGTTTGCTCAGAATGCTAAATATTATAAAGTAATTCTATGCTTACAGAAACAATGTTCATATTTATAAAAAGATGAATGTGAATGCAAAACTGTAATATTTAATGTTACATAATTTAATAAGTACCACATTACAACAGTGTTAACAATCTTCTTATATAGCATTAATTAAGAAATAAGAATTTCAAATAAACATGGACAAAGTTATTATTCTTACTGGAAAAGCTAGTCATTTCTATTCTGAACTCAGTCTTTTGCTTCAACCATTATTATAGCATTATCATAGCATCACTTTTACCAACCCTATTTTCGGGGAAGTGGAGATTGTATCAGGATACAAAATAGGCAACAAGGCTTAATGCTCTTCCTCCTCAAGTATTTCCTCAAAACCTTACATCCTGCAGATTATGGGAATTACTAAACCAAAATTCATCCATTTCACCCGTGTTACCACTGCATAAAGTTGCAGAGTATTTTGTGCCTGGCTTGAACAGTTGCAGTGCTCTATCACACTGGTAAATGTAGATTAGACAACTTCTATTTCCAGCTTCTTGCTCTTCCATAGAGAACACAGAAGCCAACCCTTCAGCTCCATGACGATAAAAAAACAGTGCTTCGCCTCATTTGGCAATGATCTACACCCACTTAAAGAGCAGCAACAGCATATTGACAAGACCCCTCCTTTGCCCTGACAGATGGCTACTGCCATATGAAGCTTGGCTAAATAAGTTGAGATGGAAAGTCCTTTGGCTCTCTCAAAGGTTCAGATCCCTCTCTGCAAGAGAGCTCAAAGAGCACTCTCGGGAGTCTTTAAGTAAGACTGAATATAACTGAACCAGAACACGCAGAAAGCCTTAAACCATTTCAACCTCTTGGCCAGAAACACCATGCCACACCGGGAAGCACCAGAGCAATGAGTACAGAAGAAAAAAGATTTACTGCGTTGTTGTCTAGTATAGGTTTTCCAGATATGTGCTTGGAGTCTTTTGTTTGGTGGTTGACAACCATGCCAGTGTTCTTGTCAAAACCTGGGAAAAGAAAAAGACTTCATTTTAAAAAGCCCACCCAGATGAAAAGAAACTTAGCAAGCAAATGTGTGCAACCTCCTAGGTTCAGTTTACCATTGTGGTGCCAAACATCTGCGAGAAAATACACCAACAGACTGACCTGAATTAGTTAAATCTAATCAGTTAGCTAAATCTGGTAGATTCAAAGAACGGGATATACATGCAACGCTTTATGTTAGAAGTTATTTCATTTGAGAAGCTGCACTTCTACCAGGTCTACTGATCTCTTTACATAGCTCCACAACAAAGCAAGTTGGTTTTGGCTATTTCAAAAGAGCTACAGAAAAAAAAAATCTTCAAAGCTTTATATTTTAATCCTAACACTTGCTATGTTTTAGAAAGTCCCAAGTTTCCTTGAGAGAAAAACTGGGACTACTTTCCATAAATACGTATCACAAATTTACATATATTGTAGATTCAGAGCATAAACACGTAGAACAGTAACAGCAAGCCTTTACACTAGCTTGCTATTTACAAAATAGGTATAATCTCAGTTTGGCAACATAGGAAAATCTGGATCTAATTCTGCCTAGCTGCTGAAGCAAAGTTCTCGTGTGTGTGGCAGAGACGAACTTTCTCTTAGGAACAGTAGGAACTACAGACTATTACATAAACTGAATCTGTGAAGATCACAAATACACAAAACTTTGACAGAAGAGATAGGCAGCACTGGCATATTTAAAAAAAATAATAATAATTTATTTTAAACTTGCTCTTCTCCAGCTTTCAGAGTTCAGAGCTTCACTTCCATCCACACACATTTAAAGTATTTTAAATGTTTTTTAAAAGATTTTTAAAAAACCACAACAATTCCACAGTTCTTTGTTAGCACTGCCATATTTATATATTTTTTCAAGATGCTGCAGAGAGACTGGAGTACTTTTTATGAAAGGACATTAAATTTGGTTGGGAAAAGTGGGTTAAAATAAAGAGGGACACATAAGCTAACAGAGTGCACAACCACGAACAGCACTTTTTCATCTATATTACAGTATGTACAGCATAGCATGTATGTGTGTACTGTATATATTCTCCAGCTTATGAATTTGGGAAATTTGTGGAACTTGCACGCTGTCCCTGCTGCAGCTCAAAAAATAAGTTGCTGAGCATGCAAAAATATCTGAAGTGAAGAAGAAACAGATGCTGACAAATGCAGCCATGCATTAGCTAGGTTTACCACATTCTCATAATGCATCTGCCTCATTAGAAGAATGAGACATTGCCTGAGTGCTTAAATGTTCCCTCCTCAGTACAGAAGTATATAAAATTCCTCAAATGGTTGAGCATTCCATTTTGTTTTGGACTTTCCTGGATCTACAAAGAATAGAGCATAAAAACTGCTGGAAAGCCAAATCCACAGTCAGTAGTTTGCAGTTCTCACTGTGATGGTAGCTTCAACGGGCTTCTATCTCTCCGACAGCTCATCTCCAAACTCAAACCCTGACTTCTAACAAGAAGTATACTGACAGTAAAATCTGAAAACTTAAATTCTCTCTGTAAAACAGTTGATGTAAAAGAAGTGTCGGATATAGTCTTCAAACAATTTTTAAACGTAGGGCTTAGCCTGAAGGTTGCCTGTATTTACTGTTCATTCACAATGATTCTAAAGATCAGTGAGTGAATAAATACTGGAAATATTTATAATCAACCCGATAACAATCTTTTTAAATGGACAATATTTATTTTTTTATTTTTTAAATTAAAATCAGCTTGTCTGTGAAACACTTAACTTACAGGAAACAGAACTAAGCAGTGAAAAAAATAGAATGTAAAATACTGTGCACATCTTCTCGGAGCTCCTCTTACTTAATTCTTGAAGTTGACACTACCACTAAGTCTCCAGAGTAAGAAATGGAGACTCAGCGGTTACCAATTACTCTGAGTGAATGGATAAAATTAAGCTGTTTTCTCTTATAGAAGCTTGCCATAATTAAATACATTGAAAAGGAGGAGGCAGCGACTGGTTTTTCCAAGGTAACATGTTGGAGATCTCCGGTCTCTTTCAGCTGTCAGCAATACAGTGATGTAAGATACACAAACCAAAACGTGCAAAAGGAAGAGGACGAAAGACACAAGGACCAACCGTCCTTGCTCTTGTTTTCATTACGATGCCCATTACTTTGGCTCTCATTGTCCTTTGTGATGCTAACTCTGTATTTTTCCCCACTTAAAAATTACCTCCTCAGCCATTCCCGACACTTAAGTCCATTTTTAGATTACATTAGGAAAGGGAAAAAAAAAAAAAGAATAAGATTCTTACCACTGTATTGCATTGTAGCTCCCAAATATGAATCAACAATTGATCCCAGCAAGCCAGCTGCTGCACCGAACACAACAATTGGCCATTGTGGCGCGGACACATCCAGATCACTCACGAAAATGAGCTGTGTTATGAAGTAGGCTGTTCCTACTGCCATGCCACCAAGCAAACTTGAGAGGAGACCCACTAATGTAATTCCTCCATTAGTACCTAAAATCAAACAAAACCAAGCTGATTTACCAACTTTTTCTTGCAGACTTCGATTTATTCAGATGTCTTATATGAAAACAAAACTACACTCATAGTCATATTTTCCTCTTTTATCCATAATACTCTGCTACCACAGCTTTTATTTACAATTCCCACGAGATGCTGAGAAGCTTACCCTGTACCACTACAGCCTGTGTATTAATATTACTTTCCAAGACTCTAAGCATAGTTATCAAGAAATATTCACTAGCAATAAATTAAGTAAAAATATATTTTTTTCTTCTATTGATTGAAATTTTAATGACTGAAAAATTCAGATAACTTGTAGTCTTTGCATTATCAGCAGTATAAAGGCTTCTAATAGTACCAGAGACAAGAAGTGACAGCATTCACTAAGGATGGTTTTAGCTCACAGGATGCTGTGTTGATGAATCTCACAGATGATATGCAGCAGAAACACAACCAAGTAAATCACATTTCACAGAATGCATTCCTGCTAGCATTTTCTAATCTCAAATTCCTAATGTTTGCTTTTCTGAGGCTTTTTTTGAACTTTTCAAGTTGGATGCGTAATTCAAAACAATCAAGAAAGTATTAAGACAAGAACATGTAAAACAGATAACTCCTCACCTACTGGAACTTTTTCCCAGGTTGTTATTAACCTTGGCTTGCTTTTACTCATAACACTACCAATCTCTGACGCCCACGTATCACCAGCAGAGCATGCCAAAGCTCCCAAAAGCGATAAGCACATCCACGATGCTGTGTATTGCTTTGAAAAGTCTATTGGAATTTCACCAGGTCCACTTTCTATCATATATAAGATAGCCAGCTCAGTAGGAACACCGCCATTACAAAATACTTGTAACCAATTCCTCTGTCCACCTAAAGTGACAAAAACCTAAATGTTAGTATTTTCAGACAACCCTGAAATGCAACAGCAGGAAGACATATAAAATTAAATTTAAAAAGACATTTTCAAAACAGAAAATATAAAACAATTTACTTAATAGGGCGGAAGAAAAAGGTAAGTTGCTCGCTACATTCAGGGGGATAAGGGGATGAAATGACAGGAGCGTTCTCTTCTTTGGGTGTTACATCTCTGACCCTTTGAAATAAAGGGGAATATGCAGTATTTACTCTTCACAAGGGATCTGACAAAATCAAAGTGCTAGGGCTTACCTTCTTTGTATTCGGAATCTATTCGCTTCTTTATATCTTTTTTCCATTTAGTAAGCTTTGAAGAAGTAACAAAAAATACAAGCAAAGAAGTGAAGAAACTGTAATTTGCAACTGTAAGGATAAATCCAACCACCAATCCTACAAAGAAAAAAAAAACATCTGTGTAATGTTGTTCCATGTAACAACTTAATCTCTTTAGTATGATCTTCATGATAAGTGATTGTCATGATAAATCTGAGATAAATATGCAGTAAGGGAATTACTGAAGCATCTAACACCTGTAGTGAGAACTCCAGAGACATCTTCACTGACATAAAACAGTTACTTTTATCATTTTCTCCTAACTTTCAAAGCTAAATTGCTAATTTTATTGCTATTGCTAAAGCATATGACTCTTTCTGAAGATCTTCTGTTGCCACAAATCAGCAATACTGTGCAAAAGACAGAGAAATAGAGAAAAGCCGAAGGATATGTAATTGAAATTTACATACCCTGCCCAAAGAATTTGATTGTTCGTATGAGAAGCGTATAGACAGCTGTGGCAGCCTCTCTATCCCCAAGTTTATCTTCAGTTTGGGGATCAAACCTCTCCCCCTACACAAGGTCTTTGAGATAAACCATAAAACCCTCCTCCATATCTTAACAGCTGCTACTTCTCCCTTCTGTTTTTTCTGTTATTTTCTTAAGTATTTGAGCTCCTAGATGTTTCTTTTTCTACCTCCTCCACAAGAGAGGTCTAACTCACTGCCCACTGCATGATTTGAATTCTCCCTGACTGAAAGAAAATTAGCTGTGTGCAAAATGAATGCCAGTATAAGCTGGCTAGCAGAGCTGTTACATTAAGAGATAAAAGCATAGCAGAGAACTTTTTTAAATCTAGAAAATGCTTCCTTGTAACTCACAAACAAAACAAGATTCGCAAGATGGGTGACACAGGTGGAAGGGATGCGAGGACTTGCTTCTTTCCACTGACCATCAATTCAGACACCACAAGACAAAGGTCAGTCACCTCACCCACAAGTCTTGCATCGTATTTCAATGAACACTGACTGTTTTTTTTTTCTCTCGTGTGGTCAAGAAAAAACATTGCTGAAATGCTCATTGGCTTGAAGTGAAAAACACATTTAACTGTCTTCGTATTTGCAGGAGGCCAAAAATGCCTAGAACTGCTGGTATTACAGAAAGGAGAACCGTGTTATATCTGCTGGTTTCCTACCAGGCCGGTAAGGCTGCTGACATGGCTCAGTTTTAGGCCATTTCTCTACCACTGCCTCTTTCATTTTATTATCTCTAGATATGTGAAACAAACAAAACCATGCAGATTTAACTGCGCACTGTACCTAAGTTCAAAACAATCTTGCAGATTTATATAAATCTAATGACAGTATTAATCAAATGTATTACAAACAGCAGCAAAAGTTAACTTGACTAAAGCATAATTAAAATCACTATAAATTCAAGGTACGTATGCTTATGTTTATTTTCTTATTATAATAGAACTAGGTAGGAATTTCTTAAAATAATATTATGTACAGTAAAAAGGACCTTAATTCAGTTTATTAAGCGTTTAATTTAATAACCTCAGAAGAAACATACCTCCCAATGCACCACTGTGATCAAGACTCTTCTTCTTAACACCCTGTGTAGCAATCAGTAGTGGAACTGTGACTGAAAAAAGCCAGCGCCACGGAGAAATTGGTCGTAAATTACCTGGTAATTTAAATAAAATGGTTACAGATCATCCTTATAAGCCTTTTTAATGCCTTTATATCTGAAAAGTATTTCTCACCTTGTATATATTTAAAATCTGATCTTAATAGAGATTGAACCTCCTTACCTTTCAAAAGAAAAGTATGTTTTTGAATGGAAGACCAAAATACCTGTAATTATCTACTCCTTTTTTCATTCAGCCTTCACAGAAAAAAAGAAAATATATTAACTAAAATTAACAAATGGCAAATGTGTTAGAAATAGACATAGTGAGATTTTTCATTCTGAAAAGGACTAATAAGCTCAAAAAAATAACAAACTGTTAAGACCAGCTGAAATCTGATTTGAATAAAACAGGTATGTTCAGATATTAGAAAAAAAATATAGCATGTAGAACTGAGTTTCAAATATGAATAAATTTCAAACTAAAATCACAGTTAACAAAACATTAGCATTCCTTTCATGTAAAGAAACTACAAAGCAACTTCAAGTAAACAAAATAGGTCAAGAGCTGCCCTCAAAGATCATGTTCACAGAATCACAGAACGGTTTAGGTTAGGAAGAACCTTAAAGACCATCAAATTCCAACCGCCCTGACATGGGACACCTCCCACCAGACCAGGTTGCCCAAAGCCCCATCCTGCCTGGCCCTGAACACCTCCAGGGATGGGGCATCCACAGCTTCTCTGGGCAGCCTGTGCCAGTGCCTCACCATGCTCTGAGGGAAGAATTTCTTCCTAATGTCTAATCTAAATCTACCCTTTTCATTTTAAAGCTGTTACTCCCTGTCCTATCACTGCACTCCCTGACAAGGAGTCCCTCCCCAGCTTTCCTTGTAGGAAAAGGCCCCCTTTAGGTACAGGACTTGTTCTAATACATCCATCAGTCATGTTATAACTTACTCACTTGTAACTCCATGAAGAAATCGTATCTGTTAATGATGACGATGTTTTGTGTGTTTTTTTTTTTTTAATCGAAGTTCAGCATATACGAGAACAATACAGAGAATGAACACCACTGTCCGCAGTCACTAATGCTTTTTTAGCACTTTTCTGCTACGAGAGGAAACTACCTTGCCTTTCCAGCAAAGCCAAGTAGTAGGGATTTTAGGAAAAGTCATCATTGTTTATCAAAAGCTTTAGTCTGGTAGCTCTCAACAAGGAAAAGCAAGCAACCTTCTAAATCCCTTTTTTCATCATGTATGTATTCTGAAGTATTCCTAGGACGTACCTACTGTTATCATTTTGTTGTTTACATCGTCAATATGAAATTTACTCTATGTTAATAGAAGGATTTCTACTTGGCTGACAGAGGACTCCAGATGTAGATTCACATCTATGTGTGGAGGAGACATCAGTGTTTACGTAAGCTATCTAGCAGCTTGTGTTTCTGTAGCTTTGTATTACTATCCTTTCTATTTGTACGGAAATTTTACATATTCTGTAACATCTAAGTGCTTAGTTGAGCCACAGTGATGCTTTATGTCTTCTAATAAAACTAGCAGGAAATCCTGCCATTTATATACACATTTCCATTCTACACTAATTCTGTCCTGTTGGTCTATAAGCAAATCACCAGTTTATCACATCACCACTGATGATTTGTACTGACATTAGAACGGAAGCTTAGATGTTTCGGCTTCTTTTACAGTAATAAAAAAGAAAATACCTTTTTCGTTGCTACCCAAACCATTTTGTTCCACACTAAACCTGGCTGAAATCATACAAACTAGCACACTGGATCCAGCCAAACGTCTGACTCAGAATCCCATTCAGTGATTTCCTATTCACATTCTTTCTGCCATTCATGACATATAGAGATGCCCTCTTTCTGTGATTAATTATAATTATGCAGCCTTCTTCAGATGGATGCTGTTACCTGCCCTGGTCATCTTTGTTCCTTGCTGATCCTGCTGTGGATGTTGTGAGATGGGATGAACACAGGTGTAGGTAGTACTCTTGTATGTGGAGACCCCATGAATTGACTATTATAAAATATTTACATTTTCTTCCTTACTAGCAATTTATTGATTTTTTTTGGCAATGAAGTGTGTGTCATTTCCAAAAAAAAAAGATGATAATATATTAAGTAACCTGGATGGTGTAATTGCCCTCCTCATCATTACCTGCTTGTACTGACTGAACCAGGCTACTGACCTCCTTCAGTCATGCAGCATATTAATTACAGACAGCTGTGGTGTAAAATACATGTATTTGTTCTGCTGTTCTCTTCTTTTACTACTATCTGATCTCCTTTATCCACAGTAACCAAGCTCTTGGGTCCTCCTCTCCCCCACAGCAGCGTATCTCAACAGGGAGAATTTACCTCTCTCAGAGCCTGCAAACATATCCATTACCTTTACAATGGGTGTTCTTATGACTTCATTAACCAAAGCTTTTTCATCAAAAGTGTTAGCTTTAGAAACTTTCAAAGAACACTAGGAACACTAAAAAAGAGCAAAAGAACTGAAAAACTAAGCTTATTTCAGCAAGCCTCAGGTTCCCCTGTTAAATCATGACTTTTATGGAAAAACAACAGATGCTATAAACTTTTCGGATCATCTGGCTACCTTTTCCTTAAATACACAAGTCTGGTGTTGCATAGTCTGATTTCTATCTAAACATTTATCCTCAAGTGAGCTTGAAGTTATCTACTGCAGTTCTCCCAATTCTGTCTCTGTTTCTCTAATCCATGGAATTTGGTTCAGCTGAGAATCATGAATGATTCAGACTTGTTATTCTGTGCTTTGAGCAGTCCCTCTTTACTGCACATGCATGCGCACACAGCCTCTTCCCAACCTGGCAGCAGTATAGGCAACTTGGTCTGGAGCCCTGCAGAGACTTGTTGAAAAACAAGCTGCATCCAACAGATTCATGTCTTGTACTACGTGTTCACTCTCAGAAGCCTCTGGTATTTTTTCTCTGTAGTCTCTAGACTAAACATTTTCCACTTCTATGTTCCACTGTTTACTTTTCTCAATTTTATCTAGAAAAAAATCTCAGCAACACTGCAATCAAACGGTTATCACCAGTTTTGATCGTTGATTCATTAATGATAACACTTTCAATATCCCTACTCTTAGTCATTCCTTAATGTACAGGAGTTGTTCTTTCATCTTTTAGCCCTTATTTTTGCAAGTGATTCATATTATTTATTTTATTAATTAATAATAATTAATTCGTATTTAGTGACAAGAGAATTTCCCTTGCCTTGCACAGTACGTTCACATGAGGAATTGTCTTCTTTATGGTGTGGTATATACAGCAGACTGAAAACATGTATTTATGCTAGGAGTTATCCTTCTTTTTCCAAGAGCTACTGTACCTCACTTAGTGGGGGAATCCTTTCTACTGGTTTGTGTTCTCTGACAATAGCTGCAACAGAACTGTCACGTTACGGAAGTCTTGAGTTTTCACGTGAGTGGGGATTTTAGATTTACACGTTTTGCTAAACGAACGGCGCACGTGAGTTTAGGGGTGGCAAAACTGCCAACACATCTCTTGTGCTTCTGTTTACTTTGTTTACCAGCCAACATAATTTAAACAGAATGAGCTTCCTGTGCTATGGCTATATTCAAGTATTTGACTATAGCTTATTGTTTTTCCTCACAGGACAATTCATAATGCATTGCATTAAAATCTATCAATTCATTGCTTTCACAGAATCATATGAAAACAATTCTACATAATCACAGTTTCTGTATTTGAAAATAATACCGCGTTTTTGAAACTGAAGAGAAAAATTACTTCAGGCCTAGTATTAACATCTAAGCAAAAATGGCTCACCTGTTATCTTTGTTACACAGAAAATAAAGCCAGTTTAGAATGTTTTGAAGTATTTAACTGGAAAGTAATCAAAACATTTTACAAGAAATGATTGCTTTTAATGATATTCTCCACTGACAATTTTTAAATTAGAATACTTACACCACCAAGAGAGACTATTTGAACAACTCCCAAACAAAATAAAAATGGTTTTCAAAACTACAAACGGTTTAATTTTACAAACAAAATTAATTGAATAAAAAATACTTCAACATATTTTATTTTAAAGATACTTACTCATCAAATTATCTATATTTTTTCTTGAGTTTCCAGTTTGTCCCCTTTCTTAGTCATTCAAGTCATTATGATGTGAATTTAAAAGAGCTTGTAGAACAGAAAGACAATATCCCACTCAGCTGTCATATTCAATGTGATTCCATAAAGCACCAGTGTCCATAGCAACTTATCTTCTAAGGAGATGATTTATCATCAACATCCTAAACATATCTGTTTCCTTCTAAAATTCCAGCACACTCACTAAAATAAAAGCTATTAATAAAGTTAATAAAGGAGTTATTACTGTCCATTTAGAGGGTATATTATTTAAATCATAGGGTGACTCAATAAATCTACCGCCTTAGCAGTAAGAATATATTAATATCACCTCATTTTTACTTTAAATTTAAGGACATACATTTCATTGGACAAGATCTTAAAAGTACATATTTTAGGACATAAAAATTTGAAAGTATGAGAAGAAATGCTTGTTGTAACAGTTAAAAAAAGTCTTCAATTTCTGCAGCCAGAGAGCCAAGAAAGCTATTGATTATGTCCTGAACAACACAACTTGCTCTGATAGAATTTCACTTCCACAAAAATGACAAAGTCAGTAGGTGAAAGTGACAAGACTGCTGTCTAAAACACTGTCCCTTTCCATTCTGTTAATCTTGGTGCAAGGCTCTCAAAAACGTATCTTAAGCTGATGACCATCTCAGCAAGATTTCAAGTGAGTTTTGTTTAAAAAGCCCAGAAACTTATGAAAAGTAAATTATTGATGCAGCTTTTGAGCTAAAACAACAAAAAACATGAGAAATGGTTTGTCATATCTGCTGTACAAATATATGACATCACAAATCTAGCATTAAACTGGGTCTCAATCTAATAGAATAAACATTTCGCACAGGCACAGCAGCTTGTCTTGCTGGAAAGCTGAACACGATGGTTTTCAACAAGAATGCTTCCATCAGCAGTATCTACAGCTTTGCTGCTATGCAGGCTCCTTGGTTCAAAGTAGGGCAAATGCATTTCACAGTGAAACGCTAGTCATTGCGAGTGCAAAGGTTCTCAAGATGAACAAACTTCTCTTCTGCGTCCTGGAAAATCTCTACAAAGAGGGGGATTTGTCTCTAGTCCCCTCCTTCCTATCAGTCCTTAGTCCTGATACATGTGGTATCAGGGTTCTCCACTCTATCAATTCTCAGTCATGTTAGACAGCAAGGACCGGAATACCCTGATTAGTGGAAAAACTGAGAGTGCTATACCTGTAGACAGCAGATGCATAAATGACATTATTAAAAGCATGCTTCAGACCAACTTGGTTACCTCAAAATTAAATTAACAAAACCTGTTTTTCAAGCCTGCTTCTTGCATACCTTCTGTGTATCTAGCATCTCTCCGCAAGCCAAAGCAGAACTGTCCAGAAAATGCAGATTTAATGCTGTACCAGACCTAATAGCTACCCTAAAACCTGAAACACTAAAAAGCACTTGCGCAGGGACATCCAAATGCTGCTACAAGAGTTAGTTTATGCTGGTGGTGTATTTATTCTAGCTCCTTTTGAATCCAAGGTGTCACCAAGCACCTGGGCGTGCTCATGCTGCATCCCTGGGCAATCAGCAAAAATGCCATGACAGTGAAGCTTCTCCTGCATGAAATTAGCTGAGGTCTTAAGGACGTGTGTTTACCTGTCCTGGGAAAGCTGTTAAACTCTTCTAGGCTTGAACTGATGTTGCAGGCAGTAGTGCCGTGTTTACACACTGCTGTAAGAATGGTCCTAACAGAACAACAGACCACAGAAAGTACCAGCGTCCCTGTAACCCTACATAACAAATTCACGCACAGCCCGCTCGACTTGCTTAAATGGAACAGAGCTGACTGTGTGCGCCCATGTAAAAGACTCCATGCATACATCCCTCTCTTCTTGCACTATTTCCCCTGTTTCTCTCTTCCTTGGCCCTGCAACTCTTCCTGCATGCCCTGTTCAAAGCCTGCAGATACATTTTTAAAACTTTTCAATAGGCCAGTGCTATCCTCATACACTATCACTGCTCTCCCTGACAGAGCAGGGTACCAACTCCCGGCAGGACTCGAGCTGTCAGCTGTACCCAAGAGGGAGAGGGCTCTGCAGATGCCTCTTCCAGGTCCCTGTGGGGACAGAAGGAGGAGAGCTCCAGGCCCCAGCCCGGGACGCAGCCTTTGGACTCACCGTAGTAGGTACTCGCAGTCATGGACACGATCCAGAAGGCCAGGGAGATACAGATGAGCAAGCTCAGGATGATGATGTTCGCCATCATCTTAAGGTACTCCTTGAAGAAATCCTCCTGGTAGCACGACATGGGGAGCCAGGAGGAGGCCGCCTGCAGGGGAAGCACAAGGCGCAGCGCATCAGCCACACCGCCGCCCCAACCGCCCCGCGGCCGCCGCTCGCCCCCGGCACCTACGGGCATGGCGGGGGGCTGCGCGGCACCACCGGCACGCCGGCGGCGGCGACCGGGCGGCGGCGATGGCTGCCCCCCGCCCGCCACACCGAGCGCGGCCAGCGCCGGAGCGACCCGACACGGCGCAGGCTCGGCGGCGGCGGAGAGGGCAGGAACGAGCTGCGGGCGGCCTCCGCCCCGCCTTCCCCCTGCACCGCCCGGCCACGCCACCGACCTGCAGCCTGGGGCCGCACGGGGGCTGCTGTGGGTCGGGCTCGGTGCGGCCTCGCTGCCAAAAAATCCTCGTGAGGAGGCGAGGGTCACTGCTGCGCTGTGCCGGCGGCACCCGCCGCGGCCATCGCGGCCGCTGGGGCGGCCATTTCCTCGCTCCCCGCCGGTCCCGGCGCAGCCGTGTGTTCAGTCTGAACGCAGTATGCCCCAACCCTGGCGTTCATCTACGTGTTAAATGAAAGAAATCTTTGTGAAATAAAAATCCACTTTGCCTCTTTGTGGAATAAAAACGGAGGGATGGCGGTTGATAAGGATGTGAGCATTTTGATGAGGTTTGAAACCTGGTGGAGCTCATTGCAAAGTTCATTAACGCAAGAAAGAGAGACTCGAAACACTACCCAAATTCAGCTTGGAATGAAAACAAGCCAAACCTGCCCATAAGCTTTTCTGAGGGCATGCCAGAATCGCTTGCAAAACACTTGAATATAAATAAAGAAGCTAACACGAGTTATTAGAAGGACTCCACAGCTCCCTCTTCCACACCTAAGAGGCTTTGTGAACAAAGCACAGAAGATGTGAAGCTCCAAAACTTTTCAAAACCCCTCCCTTTCTTTCCTTTAATGCTGCTACCTATGAAATAAGATTTTAAGCATCTCAGAAGAGAATTTTGATGTAACATATTCAACATTTGTTCTGTGGAAAGCAGACTAAAAAACCTTAAAGCTTACAAACACCCGCACAGATGAGTCATTTCATGAACATCAATAACTTCAGGTGCTTATTTTCACAGAATTGAAACAGCAGCAGAATATTTAATTATTCAGTGAGCGGCTGAGTAATAGGAAAAAGTTAATTAAAATATATTTTACATAGAACAGGTAGCACATTTAGTTACGGGCTTTGGTTGTCTTTGAGGAACAACAGAAGTTCTTAGGCTTGAAAAATCTAGTGAATAATCTTCATTTAAGACGTGATAGTTTACCTACTGGATTTAGGAATATTTCTGGCTCATTAACACCTGATTCATCTTTGAGGCATGTTCTGTTGCTTTTCGTTCAGCATCTGCAGTAAGTTTCTAACAGGATGAGCACACAGTCCACCTTGTGGAGTCTTTTTCAACAAAAGCTTACAGTTTTGTGTTGTTATGAATGAAACATTCAGTTATCACTTGGGGCTTCTTCCTCAGATGTTGTCTAAACTAGTGACCATATTCTGTAAAGGCCTACAGATAGTTGATTTTATCTGAAGAGAAGTAGGCCCGTTCCAGAGGCTAAACACTTAGGTATTTACAGTGTATTGGCTGTAGGCAATTAGAGCCAAAACTTGGACCAGGTGCCTTGGACAAAGTTGAACAGACTTCATCTTTTTTTCTACTATATTTATTGATAATAATGACTGGGCACACCTGATTTTTCTCTGAATTAAAGATCCTGAAAAGATTAATACTAATGTAGTAGAATTGACTTTGGTATATCTAGTCTGCCATTTCACCTTTAAATTTTTCATTAAACCTCTATCAGAGATCTGGATTTGAAATCCTGGGATGAGTAGGCGAACTGCTTTGTAAGAACAGGACACCTTTTGAAGGATAACACCAATACAACATTGCTTAGATGCTCCTGCCATCTAAGTTAATGACTTTTGATCAGAGCAAGATTAACTCTATGTAGACTGGTGGCTGAACAAGTAGCTGCTTGTTCAGCTGTAACCAGCTCCCATAAATGTGTTCATTCAAACACACTGTTAACTGCAGTAATGCTTTATTCAATTTATTGCTTACGTTTTGTTTTCTAACCTGTTGTATTGCGCTTATGTGGCAAGGTTTTGGTAGCGGGGGGGCCGCAGGGGTGGCATCTGTGAGAAGAGTCCAGCAGTGGCCCCATGTTAGATAAGGGCCAGTTTCAGCTGGCTCCAAAAGGGACCTGACACTGGTCAGAGCTGAGCCATTAAGCAAAATTGATTGTGCCTCTGGGAAAGCTTATTTAAGTAAGGGAAAAAGTGCTGTGCAACAGCAGCTAGGAGGGAGGAGTGAGAACCAGCCCTGCAGACACCAAGGTCAGTGCAGCAGGAAGGCAGGAGGTGCTCCAGGCACAGAGCAGAAGTCCCCTGCGGCCTGTGGAGAGGCCCCTGGTGGAGCAGGCTGTCCCCCTGCAGCCCATGGGTCCCACACGGAGCAGATCTCCACGCTGCAGTCCGTGGAGGAGCCCCTGGTGGAGCAGGTGGATGTGGCCTGGAGGAGGCTGCGGCCCATGGAGAGCCCCCGCAGGAGCAGGCCCCGGGCCAGAGCTGCAGCCTGTGGAGAGGAGCCCACGCAGGAGCAGGGGGTCTGGGGGGAGCTGCCGCCCGTGGGGGACCCGTGCTGGAGCAGTTTGCTCCTGGGGGATGGACCCCATGGTACGGAGCCATGTGGGAGCAGTTGTTGAAGAGCTGCTGCCTGTGGGCAGCCCCCCCAGGCTCAGTTCAGGAAGGACGGCATCCCGTGGGAGGGACCCCTCGTGGAGCAGGGGCAGAGAGTGACCAAGAAGGAGCGGTGGAGATGAAGCATCATGGACTGACCGCAGCCCCCGATTCCCCTGCACTGTTCAGGGGAGGAAGAGGGTGGATGGGGGGGGAAAGTGTTTTTAGTTTGCTTTTAGTTTCTCACTGTTCTCATCTGCTAACTATAGGCAATAAATTATATTAATCTCCCTATGTTGAGTCTGTTTTGCCCGTGATGGTAATTGTTGAGTGATATCCCTGTCCTTATCGCAATCCTTGAGCCCCTTCCATCATATATTTTCTCCCCCTCTCCCTTTTAGGCGGGGGAGTGAGAGAGTGGTTGTGTTGGAGCTCAGCTGCCCAGCTGAGTAAAACCACCACATCTGTAAGAGACTGATGCTTGAATTTCTGATGGAGAAAAAAAGGTTCTTGCAGGAATCATACAGCCCTTGCTGATATCAGTGGGACTGTACAACTATGTGACCACGATGAATCACAATCCACCAGCTAATGCAAAGAGGAGACATGTTTGCAGAGCTCTAAAGAACCCTTCATCTTCCTTTGTAGCTCCCATACCTGAGCTAAGAAGCACTCTTTAGACACATACCAGATAATTGCTCTTGCTTATTCACAGGCCTTGAATCTTGGCGTAAAGCCACAGCTGCTGCTGCTCTTGGAATTTACAATAGCAAGAAAAGCAAAACAGAATACAGCTCTCAATGCCTGGCATGGTAGAGGTGATTTCAGTTAGAAATTCAGTAACAACCATGGCATGAATAATGTTGACTTTTACTCCTATTTCAGCTCAGAGACATCTGTGTCATGTGGCCTTGTGCATCCCTCTTCCAGGGTTTTCGATGATATGAAACCTAGATAAGTTCCTGCAGTTGCTTAATATACATTAAGTGTTACGGCTAGAATCGAAAATGAAAGAAACCTGAAATTAGACTTCTATATTTGGAAACTGAAAGAAGTAGACACGTTTCTGAAAGTAACGAGTCTACAGCATTTACTGCTGTTGACCCAAATGCTATGTTTAAAGTCCTGTTTTCTAGATATTGCTCTTTGTTTTTACTAGGTCCTGCAATAAAGATAAATAAATAAATAAATAATAATAATAATAAAGCAGTTTTAATGGGCAAAAATTAATTTTTTAAAAAAATGTACATCTAGATGGTGACAATAATGTGAATTTAGAATTCACATACTTAAAATACCATCTTGAATCAGTTTCAAGTGTTAAGTCACATGTAATACATGCAATATGTACATTTCATAAACAATATTTACTTATATTTAAAGAAAGATTCCCCATTCTTGCTTATATAGCTAAAAAGCTTGATAATTAAAAAAATGGCAAATAACTGTTGCTTGAAAGCTTTTCACTACACTTTCCTATACAAATACATACTTGAAGTAAAAAAATCTGACAAGTTTTTTTTTAAAAAATCATTAGACTTATAAGCAACCCAGGTATTTAGATGAAGAGTTCCTTCTGACATTGTACCTAGGACTATAGGATGCAAAATACAACCAGCGCAGAGTCTAGAATTAAAAATAAGTATGGTAATTTAAAAGGACACAGGAATGTGAGGTGAGCAAAGGCAGCATGACAAACTGAAGATAATAGCATGCTAATGTACATAGCATGCTAATTAAAATTAACTCTTTCGCATTCATTCTTTTCCTAGGAATAAATTGGAATTCAGGTAATTTGCTGTAATATAGCATAAAATTTCCAAAGTTTCATGAAGATACTTTGAAGCAGCTTTACGTTCTGCTTTGCTTTTCTTCTACTTTTGTCTCTCTGGTATGGTACTCTCCATTTCTCTTCCCTGCTTAAACGTTATTCATGTTTGTGAGGACTCTGTTTTTGTAATGTTGTTCTTTTTTCTTAGTGGTATAAAATTAATAGAAAATGCTGATCTGACCATAGAATAATTCATTACACCTCCCTCAGTAGTCTTTTTTACAAGATAAATATTTTTTATAGTAGAGGAAGGATGAAAGAGAAAGAGAGCTAGCCACTGTTTTTTAGAAGCTGAACAGATTACATTATTAAAAATTTGTTTGGAGACAAATATTGTTTGTCTTATAGTTAATATGACAATGAATGCAAAGGAACCCCTTGGAAGATCTTGATTTTTACTACTTTATTTTTTAACAGCACAAAACCCCACCATATTTAGACATGAACTTTTTTGATTTAATTTCCTTGTTAACTCTCCACAAGATTTTCAATATATATTTTTACTTTCTGTTGTTGTTTTTTTACTATATTTTAAGGGAACCATTTTCCTCCCCCTTTCCCTTTCAGGAGGGGGAGTGAGAGAGTGGTTGTGCTGGGGCTTAGCTGCCCATCAGGGTAAACCCACCGCAACTATACAAAAGAGATGTGGATGAATGAGGAAGGATCAGCAGAGTTTCGAGAAGGTGTTGAGAACTGGCAGCTGAGGCAAATGCTCCCATGGCATCTGGCTCTCTGAAGTACTGAATGAATCCAGGGTGTTTGAGAGCTCTGCCCCATTCGAGAGGATCCTATTGGCATGCGTTAGGTAAAAGCTGCAGGACTTTGAGGTGGTGCAGAGCACATCTGGGGTTAGATGTGTCAAGCCTTTGAGTACATTTGGAGCAAAACTGGGAGGCTAGGCTCCTCCAGGAAGAACCGATCTCATGGCAATGAAAATTGCTTTGAGAAATGAATGCCAGCATATGGTGGATGAGAACAGCCATGGGAATGGCTTAGTAGCTCCCCTGTTCTCTATCACCACGCTAGGTAGAGCATAGTCTCTGTTGACAGAATATTAACTATGCAAGGGAACAGGAGTGGCTGGCTTTTAGATTTAGATAACTTTTAAATGGTATAGAATCATTAAGATAAATACATTTTTAGCCTGTAAAAACACATGTCCTTCCACTTCTGCCTCAACACAAGTGGGTGTAACCTGTCATACATAATGATTTTAATTAGCAGTTTGATCTGTTTAGACA
Organism: Cygnus atratus; assembly: GCF_013377495.2. Taxonomy (NCBI): domain Eukaryota; kingdom Metazoa; phylum Chordata; class Aves; order Anseriformes; family Anatidae; genus Cygnus; species Cygnus atratus. Next base: position 38,985,935 of record NC_066362.1, on the reverse strand, counting down.
GACTGGGCAGAAGTGATGGAACTATGCATGGAACATATATTTTCCTGCATAGATCACACTGTTAGATTTAAGATTTTCAGAAGAACTATATCACATTTACCTCTACAATATTGAGTAGGATTGGAGAATTCTGGAAAATACTGCTCAAAGTTCAGATTATTAGTAACAAGGCCTGAATTCTTACAGGCTTGCCAAGCTCCCATTGATTTCAGTTGGAAGTGAGTGCCTGAGTATCTGTGAGGAGCTGTAGTCTTTTAAAGGGAAAATACTTGGAAATGCAGTCCAGAGGAAGGGCAGATGAGGGCTATTAAAGTGTTGAGCTGGGTCTTCATATAAAGAAGGCTTCGGGTAAAAAATAAAAAAGTAAATCTGTAGCATAGAAAAGAGGATTGCAAATAAATACTGTGTTTTTCACAGTGGCAGGCAGAATGCTTGAGGAACACTGTTGGAGAAAGGGTGGAGCATGGGAAGAGCCCTCAGGCAGAACAAGAGGTAGGAAAACCTTTGCTGAATGATGACGGCACAAAGAAAAACATTGGTAGGAATGCAGAAGTGATAATATAATGAATGGATGAACAAGTGCAAAGTAGATGCTTCAACACACTTCAACACCGAGAGATTTTTGACTGCAGACATAGTTCCATCAAAAAATTCAAATCAAGTACATTCACCTCCAAACAGCTTGTTAATGACAGGAATATAGTAGACCAATGTTTACTGGCCTTTACTAGTCATTACAGAGCTAGGCAGAACAAGGATTGAAATTGGGTTTACTATTCTTAATGACTACTCTGACACCAGACTACTGGCTCTTCTACAGCCACTATATTATATGAGTTTTGTCCACACTATGCCCTGACTTAAGGAGTCAGCAAAAATAGCTGGAAATAATGTTCTGATTTTAGTACGTCTACATTTCCCTAAATAATAATATTAAAAAAAAAAAAAAGTACATAAAATTCCTAAATATTTTTTCCCCATAGAGAAACCACACCAACAGGCTGTCAAGTCCAACTGTTTGTTGAATTTATGTTTCACTCTAGAAGATAAAAAGTACACCAGTCTACAATGATGAGCAACAGGGAAATATCCAACTCACATTTCAAATATAATCTCCTTAATAGGATGGCAGTTGCTCAAGAACCAAAACACACACAGTGTCCATGTGAAGAGTTTTAAACTAAGATATTTCAAGCAGTTGCTCGTCATGCCTTTATCTGCATCTGAAATAGAACAGCACTGAACGATGCAATGAGCTTTAGCAGGAGTAACTCTGCCAGCATAATCAATGGGTGGTAGTGCTTCAGTTACCAGGTCTCTGGTCAGGGCATGACTTGTACCTCCTCCTACTCGTCTCTTTTCCAACATTATTTCAATTGCTCTAAGCGAGAGACTCCACTTCTCTGCCTTTTCCATGCGAAGGGGGGCAGCATGCTTTCATAACAAAACAGAGACTTATATAAACTCTGGGATGAACACTTTGTGGCTGTGCAATGAATGGTGCAATGCCCTTCGAGGCAGTGAAGATGTGTTACACAATGTGCAGACCTGACACAAAACCTCAAGGCAGATGCTGCTAACACCATCAGGCTGATGTAGTTTCTCACTAATTACTATTTTAAAAGCAATCTTGCAGTGAGAATTGCTGCTTTATTAAAGGAGAGATTGGCTCTCAAACCCCAGTTAAATGGATTTATTTTCTTGTCTCTATGTTTTTATTGCTTGTTCCATATTAAATTTCCACTTTTTTTTTTTTGTAAGTGCTCCTGAGAAATAAATATAGGAAATGTTATTTTTTATTAGTGACAATTTTTTTCAGAGTGGTAAATCACAAAATGCCTTGGGTTTGGGTTACCCCTACCTTGTAGACACATCTCCTTTAAACCAGGGGATGAATTACACTAGTACTAGTATATCATAATCACTGGACAGACCTGCTATAGGCTACAAAGCCAGCTTTCACTGAGCTGGTAAAGACACATAACAGAGAAGCACAGATGACTAAGGCACTATCCCTGATAGTACATTTTGCTTCACCTGCCTAAGCCATGACAGTTTGCACCGCTTTAGATGCATGGATGAAAGTGATACAATTCATATTTCCAGTGATAAGGAAGATCATTTCAGTTGAATTATCTAATGAATACTGATGTGCTACTGGTAGTTGTGATAAAAACAAAAGGTAGTCACCGCTTCTCACATTATTGAATGTAGTCTTCATTTTTATTTGTTTCAGTTTATTAACATTAGAGGTACAACAGAGGTTACTGTTTATGTACAAAATTCAGGTCTGACTAGGGAAATACACAAAAATAGCTTTCAAAACTCTTTTTTGCAGTTATATATCCTTCATTTAAATTTATAATCCATTATATAAAATCTAGTGAAGCATGCAAAATGCCTCTTAAATCAATTTCAAAGCAACTTTATTTCACTGTTTCAGGTTACTAAAAGCATGAGTTAGCAGAAAATTTAGTATCAAAAGCAAACTGAATTTTAAACGGAATGATTTATGGTATGAAGGCAGTTGTAGTATTACATTATGGCTGAATGTTATACCACAACCGAGAAGCTGGAACATCAATTATGAAGATACAGCTGAAGTACTGAGGGTGTTCTGTCTCTGAATTAGTAACACATGCTTTGCATTTCTGTAGCAGTTAAATCAGAAGTTTAAAAAGCTTCACAAACATTACATTCTGCCAAAGTTTAAGGGAGGGGAATAACATTGCTAAATATGTTGTTCCAGGTCACATGGGAAACTGAATCAAGAAAAACATGAAACCAGATGATCTGCCAGTTCTTTCATACGAAATGAAACGTTATATTTATTGTTTTATTAAACATTTGTAAAAGATGCTGTGAACCCTAACCAGAGTCTCTGGATTCTTCAATAAAATCCATGATAATTGTGCTTCAACTTTTACCTCTATAACTACCAAAGGAACTAGAAAGTTCTTGAGGGGATTATCTACCTTCAGGGTGTACCTGGATTCAAACACACAGCATTATGACCCTTCCACGCATCTCAGTTATTGTAAAAGCCTTGTATTACTGTGGTCTCGGGACACAGAAGACCCTACACATTAGTAAATATGTACTTGTTACAGTACATCTGAAAAATTATATGTTGCATTCTACCTGGACAGTTCAGAGTTTTCTGTTAAACCAGATACATGTTATTTATTTAGAGAGACATGTTGGAGGATAACACATTTGTTAAGTGCAATACAGATTTAGCCACATTTTGCAGATAGACAAAAGCAGCAGGTTCTCTGTGGCAACAAGCTGCATTTCAGAAGATACACTCTTTAATAATGAACAAGTTTTCTGTCACTAAATACTCATGCAAGTACAATCCTTTTGATTTTATCAGTGCAGAATTTTAGTGCTGGTTTACCCAGGACAAACACTTGCACGTCCAACTTTAACCTCTGCTAGATCTGAAGACTTTTTCACTTTAGGAATTGTACATTTATGTAAGAAATGCAAAGAATTCCTGAAAACAAAACAAAAACTATAGAGTAAGGAGCAAAGGTTTTGCCTAAACAATGTGGCTATAATAATGCGTTAAAAAGTTAAGCAGAAATATCCCTTACCTTTCAATACTTCTGCTCAGTCCAGATTCAGCAGAAGTTGCATAGAACAAATGTTTCAAAAGCAAGATGAGTTCAAGTCCTATGACAAAAAAATAGTGGATTCTCAATATTTTCAACAACTAAAGTCTCATCAGAAGCAATATTCAACTGCCCATTCTGCTTCTTTGCTGTGATAATTTGTCCATGTTCTTTCAGTCACAAACAGCAAAGTGATACGACAGCAACTCACCCAGCCACGAAGCAGATCAGAAGTGGAGAAATCAAGAAGCTAACAGAAAGGGTGGAGCCCAACCCACTGCTCTCACACCAAGACAGCAACAATTAAGGGATTTCTTTTCTTGTTCTTCTGACTTCAGAGATCCACCCAGTGTCATAAATTGGTATTGAAGTTGCAGGGTGCCCTATCAGTGCACAAAACACTCCAAGGTATCGTTTCCATTGTTTTTATCTCAGAAAAGGTTGTATTTTTGACTACCACCCCCCATACCTCCACAGTGCATTCTTAATTTGCTAAAGGAGTCTGCATATACTCCCTAGCATTGTCATAACAAAGATAAACAAAAGATGATGCTCTGCTTTTCCACATACCTCTGAGATATTTCAGTTTTTGGAAGTCTAGGACATCACCATAACAACTAGAGGTTATCTCATGGCTGCCAAGTCTTCCTACATTTGGTATTTTTTCTTGATGACAAGTGTCTACATCTATCCAGTGTCTACTGGATAACATGAATGCAGAAAGGAAAACTGCTTGAATTGAAACAAAATCTCAGAAGAAATCTGAAGACAACATAAAATGAATACTTTTAACATCTTGATTATTTTAGTAGAATGGGTCATGATTTTTAAAATATATTTTGTATTCTTCTGTCTCGAGACATCCATCCCGCTTTTATGAGCCTCCCACGTGTGAGTCTGTTTAGCTACCTACAATTTATTTTATATGTTTGATTTCTTTTACATCAGGTACTGATTAGTTGTAAGCTGGAGCTATCCCAGTCTTTCCGAACAAAGTATTTGTGTAAAAAACATTATTTGCCAAAAATTTCAAACTCAAATGATATTTTGTCAAAGGCTTTTGACAAAAAGTGCTTCCTCTTGCAATTGAGGAATTGAAAGTCAGCACTACCACACAGAAGAGCTTTTGATTTTTTCTTTTTTTCCTGAAAACTGACTTTACAGTTTCACTGGACAATGCTCAGATCTTAGCTCCTAGATGTAACTAGTAATGAAAAGTGCTCTATACAATCAACAGGCCAATAGTACCCGCTGACTGAGTTAAGGTACTAAAACTTTTGCAGAAATGGTTAATGTTATGATGTTCACTGATTCATTGTCTTAGGATCTTAGGACACTCATGTTGTATATATAAAAGTTATGTTTACCCTATAGAAGCCACTCTCTTCCTATTAATTAATGCAAAGAAGTGTTCTGTGTGCCCTCTGTGTAGTCAGTCAACATTAGGCGAACTGAACCAATTGGTAGAAAAATTTTTCTTTGTCCATTAACTACCACAGAAGGCCTTGATGATAAATGTATACTGCTAAATAAATAAACAGGACTTGGGAGCAGCTCAAGCACTTGACTTCCCTGTAACCCACACTGCTTAATTGCAAATTTATTCTCCAGGAGTAGTTGGACTGTTCTGACCAGCTTTTTCCAGGAGGTCCCCTAGAGACCGGGCTAGTCTTGAGCACCAGTTGCCTTTGAGGCCAGGAACTGGACCCAAGCCCACTTATTTAGCAGTATGGAGCCTTCTGTACTTTAAGTTAGTTAGGGCCTTTGTGAATGTCGTCACTGTCTTCTTCTGTTTTCTTGCATTGTTAAAGATGTATCCTGCCAAGTGAAAGTTCCTGAGCTTTCCTGAAGATAGAGTAAACAAAAGGTTTTCAGAGCTGGACAAAGCAATTCAAATTGTTTTATTTTCCTGCATATTCATAGTTCATATTAGGCTGAAGAATAACAGTAAACTGCTGCAACTAAAGCTGAAAACATTGTCCTGGCACTGAGGTTCATGTCATACCTATTTGCATACAGATTCAATTTTCCAGGAGTGTAGTTCCTACACTTTTCACAGCTAACACCTGGAAAGTAACACGCACACTCCTTTTTGTATTATAACTTATTGTGAATATACTTTTGAAAATTTAGCTCCTTTGTTGGCACATTTAACAGTATGGCACTCAGGCAGCTTGGTGGAGCAGGTCCAATGGGATGCCTTTTTCAGCTGGTATGAAAAGAAAAAAAAAAAGAAAAAAAGAAAAAAAAAGAAAAAAAAAAGAAAAAGAAAAAAGAGAAAAAGAAAAGAAAAGAAAAGAAAAGAAAAGAAAAGAAAAGAAAAGAAAAGAAAAGAAAGAAAAGAAAAGATGTATGAATGGTATGAAAAGAAAAGAAAAAGAAAAAGAAAATAGTTGCTTCTGCTGCTTTTTTTGATTGAAAAAATCTGATGCTTTTTTTTGATTGAAAAAAAAAAAAAAAAAAAACCTGATATTCTGGTCCTGCATCATCTCTTAATTCTTGCTGTTCCTCACCCTGTTACATCCCTCCTTTTAGAAGGGAAAGCCCAGCATATTTCCAACTCACAATTAATTGAGAACAAAACCTACTCCTGTTAGCAGCCAGCATTTCTCTTCTTTGCTGTCCTGCCCCTTCCAGTGGAGACCCACATGACCGTTTCACCATGACAGAACAACTCTGAACACCCTGATCTCAGAGGTGTTCCCCTACAGAACCCACACGTTATCCTTTTTCTAGATGGGTCCTGTCCCCCTGGCTCCTCCAGGCATCTAGCTGCATGGCGTGCTGTCTGCACTTCCACCAGTGGTCTAGAAGCTTATTTATTGTTGCCAACCCTCTCTTTGGCACAATTTGCAGATCTTGTTTCTCTGACTCGCGCCTTGTGCACGAGGGCAATCAACTACTCTTTACACTGGTTCCTGATATGCCTCTGGGGTTGTGCGTGACTGTGGGCAGCTTTGAGAACAGTGCAACTGCTAACGTTATCTTGTGCTCCTGTTCAAAATGGCTGCTATGCTGAAGGTCTGCTGCAAGCCCTCTTCCTTTCAGTAATAGTACAATGCTAAACTTGTGTTTCTCCTTATGATGATATCACATAAGAAAATGCCTTAACTGATCAATCAGCAAGGAGAGCAGGCCTTTCTGGCCTGCAGGCTCCTGAACCTGTTCTCACCAGCCTCATCACCACCTGCTTTTCTTTTAAAACTATCTATTTTACAGGACCTGCCCTCGGGAGATGAAAATGCAGGCTGGCTGGGCCTGCCTATTACACCTCAGTTCCTTGTGGCATTCCCAGGACAGCTGCCTGGCAGCACCTCAGGTTTCCTTCCCTTCCGTTGCTGGTGTGACCCACACACTGGGTTTGATTACAGTAGTACAACAAGATTGGTTTGCTCCACGTTTCTCAGGTAGCACATAACTGTACTGCAGTCCTAGTCCTGTTCTCCTGTTCGTTTGGTCTACGGCATTAGGCAAAGGGTTCAAACCAAAGGTGTAGCACACCCAAAACCACAGAGTCCCGTTGTGGATTTGTAAATGGATTTTATACAGATGCCCAACTGCTGTAACTACAAACACAGTCTTGTACTCATAAACAAGTTCTCATGATGAGTAGAGGCCTACCTCTGCAGACATGCAGATGCTACTGTCACCAAGAAACTCTTGAGAGAACTCCTCAGTTCAAAGTGCCCCTCAGACTACGCGGTAACTGAGGGACTAATTTCCCAGGAGAAGTTGCCCAGATGGTCTGTAAAGCCTTATGGTTCCAACAGCATTTACATTGTGGAGCTGTTGAAAGGAAGAATTTTCATTTAACTAGACTGTCCAAAATTTGCAAAGAAGCTGACCTTAAACAGTCAGATGCTTTACCATGGCCTCAAGAGCCCTGTGAATAAAAAATGTGCACTATCAACTTGTAATATTTCAGTGGGTAAACCCATAAGGTTCCTGCACACCCCACATAGGCCACTTCATCAATCCAAGCTACAGATGACTAATGTTATGTGGAATTATTAGAAAGCTCTCATGAAATGTATGAGGACTATTCACTTGCAGGTAAAAGAAGCCCTTCTAGAAGCCTCTGAACTGTGGCACTCTTGGGAGCCCAGAGACTTGGGTCTACACTGAGGTGACACACAGATGACTGAAGATCAACAGAATGGAACCCATAAAGGCACCCTGTCCTCTAAGAGTCAAGTCTCTATATCACCACATGAACTATAAAAATACCGTTCTGTTGGTTTACCATGATGGTAAAAACTTAGATGTTGTGAAATGTTGGGTGTGTTACAGTGTCCCTCATCACTCTAATGAAGGTGTCCCCATGCATCCTACAGCATGTAATTCATCGGTATAAAGACAAGTCTGGAATCCCCCAGGGCAGAAATTACTTGTTCAAGATTATCCCTGATGACAATAAATGGGAACTGATCTGAGTTGAGTAAGCATGTAAGCATGAAGCTCCAGCTCTGCCATCCACCTGGGACTGGATGCACCTGAGAACAGTTGCTACGTGAAAGCAAATGCAACATACTACATGGGGCACAGTAATTGTACCCAAACTACTAATTCTTAGAATGATACTAGACAGTTATTTGATAACTCACTAAACTGTGAGTTCAGCTCATCTTCTATACCTACTTCCTTGGGAGCCTGTTTCATTCATGGTATGTTTGCATTCCCTTGGCTCTCACAGGACCATGTTATATAGGGTATGTAACCCCAGCTATTTGACATTTGTCATCTCTTCCCTCTGAATATTATCAGAAAAGGCAAGCTAACTCACAGCATGAAAATTTGGGGGCTATTATGCTTCCCATGCATGAGGTGGCAAAAGCCATTTGCTAGCTATTATTTAAAGCAAATTGGTAATAACACTGCAGACCCTTTTTACCAAGTAACAACTGAGATGACTGGTATCTGTACAATCAAAACAGATTAAAATTTGGCTTTATGCTGGCTCATAAGGGTGAAATACACATTGTAGTTGGAAAAGACTATTTTAGCTACATGACAGACAACTCCAAAAACATTTGTGATTTGAGTGAACACATTAAAAAAGAGGCAGCCAAAGCAAAACAACCCAATAATTGGAATGTGTGGAACTGGTTTGAAAACATAAAAAAAAAAGTAGGGTTTCTAGGTTAAAAAAAATAAAATTGTATAGCATTTTATTCTTATTACTACTAGTGGTTGTATTGTATGTGTTTATTCAAGTAATCCTCTGTATGGTAACACTGTGTATTAAGAAATACAGAGGTACTGCTGTAACCACACTAATTCCTGCCTTGCAAATGGGATTTGTGTACCTTGACATGAAATGAACAGAGGTGGAAAGAGGAGAAATCCAGAAGCTGATGCTGGCATATGCCTAAGTCCAGAGGCAAGGACAGACAAGACAGCAAGGTCCTCAGTAGAAAAGCCATGAGTAAGACACCTGCATCTTGTCTGCAGCACCCCGGGGGTCTCTAAGGATTGTGAGAGGATGAAGTCTCAGATGGGGGAAGGTGGCAGCTGGCCTCCCTAGGCTTAAAAGTTTGTCAAGGACACAGCAGTGTGACAAGAGAGATAAGCTGAACAGATGTAGGTTGAGGCCCCAGGGTTGCAGACAGAGTCATGAGGAACACATTAGTCAAGCTGCTGTGACAGTCTCCTCCTGTGCAGATGCTGCTCTGTCACATCAGGCCCCTAGCTAAGCAGAATGTATCTGCTGTAAATGTATGTATTTTTGTTTTAAGTCAGTTTGTATCAACAGAGGGCTGAACCTCTGGTGCTCTGTGCTCTCTGCCTGAGCTATAGGAATAACGTACTTCTGCCTGACCTGAACCTGCCAAATAGACTGCATATTTATTCAGTGACACCACAGAAAGAGTGATTTACTTGAAAAGCATTTTGTCAAAATACACAAGAAGTGGGGTGATACGTTCTGCAGTATTTGCACTTGAGAAATTACTACTTATGTAACGTGGAATTCATGTAAAGTGAGATGACAAGTCATTTATTTCCCAGCTAAAGAAACGCAGTCTCAGTCAGACAGACTCACAGTTATGAAGGACAGGTTAAGAAGAAAACCCCTTGTCAAAAGGAGTTACTTATTTTTATCCTTTTATCTTTATTTTTATGCTACGCCTCCAACAGCTTAAATCTTCACTCATGACCAGTACAAATAAATAATTATCCTCTTATGACCCTTCATTGTCTCCATCCAAAAAGTTCTTTAGTAAAGGCTCCTTTTACTGTTGCAACAGCTAACTTCTTGTGTCCAAGACCAGTTTTGTCATCCTTCGCTCTGAGTATATGCTGTAGGAAATACTACTTTAAAAATGTTCATATTGAGGACTACTAAGAACTGAGAAAGACTACAGAACGTGATAACATATTGCCTCTAATTGTTTCCACAGTGCTTTTAACAGATACTGCAAGTTCATATAGATGAAAATGCTATAGCACGCTTTCACTTGCCTCATAAGAAAAAAGTCTCCTGTGAAGTTGATGTGAGGTTTATATTTTTCACTTCTTTCTCATTCCAACATTTGACATGCAACCCATGGCAGTATTTACATTTGATAGAAAAGGTACACTTGATTATATTATTTTAAAGCATGCTAATTTGCACTCTTAGTTTCAGATTTTCTCTTTTAAATATTCAGGTAAGTAGTTAGGAAAAATGTGAAAATATCAAAATATTGGAAATGGTTGTGTTTAATCATCTCTACATGTATTTGTATACCTATCAAATTGTAGAAAAAGACCACAGACATTTGTTCTGGGAAATAGTGCGAACATGACATTGGCTGTAGCAACCATGTGCCATAAAAAACAACTCTCTTATCTGGAGAGGAATCCAACTATAAGATATTTTTGTTTAACAAAATTACATGCATATGTTAAAACAGAAAATGAAATAAAAACACTACAGAATATTTCTATTTCTGTATATAGATCAACCATGATTACATGTGTACACAATTTGAAGAATTAAAGAAAAATAATTATCCCACTACAGGATAAAATACACTTTATTCACTCACTGTGGTCTTTGGTGTTGACCTAGATATATTACTTTCAAACTCAGCAGAAAAAAACTCAGCAGAAAAAGCCTACAGTCATCTTTGCCTTAAAGAGGGCATGAGTTATGTGTTTAAGTTTCTGACCTTACTTGCTTACTTCTTCTCAACATGACATTAATTTCTATGAGTCCTTACAGAGAGGCTTGTGTAGAGTTTCAAGTGCCAATGAAGGAGTTCCTCAGTTTTAAGTATCAGGGGATAAAGGAATGGGCATTGATGTAGAAGAAATTGCAATTCTTTCTAGGAACAAACAACAAGAAGTTAACTTCCACTTGAGTATGTGTATTCCATCTAAAATTATCAGCAGCAATTATTTTATGTTCCTAAAAATAAAGCCACTTCCAAAAGAAAAAAAAAAAAGCCTCTTGTATATACTTAACGAGACTGAACTCACAGAACCACCTCTTCCACCAGACACTATTATAACCTCATGGAAAAACTTGAAATCACGTTTTAACATCTCCCAGATTTTAAAGTCTTTATTAGTAACTGATAGGCATTGAACAATTGAACGGTTGCAAAATGTCATTTTTTTCTCCTCACTGAGTGATGGTTGTGAGTGAATGGTTGAGAGCTTATCAATATGGCTGATACATTTTTTAGTATTAACTCAGCATAGGTATCAAAAATAAAGATTAGAGTCTACTTTCTGGTTTGAAAAGCTTTTATAGTTTTCTGTAAAATATCTGATTTTTATCTCATACCTCATACAAGCATCTCCTATTTTTATCTTGTATTTCTAACTCATCCAAGGAAAGATTTCTTAAGGTATTTGAGATAATTTGCTCAGATATATCTCATGGTGAAGTATTACTTGATTTAAAGCTTCTCATGAGACAAATAATTTCTATCTATCAGTGTGCAGCTATGCCTTCTATTTAAATATAATTCTTCACTCTTTTTCTCAATCTCACTGTCTCCTCTCATTTGTCCTTCTTTTTACATTCGCATGTGTTTTGAAGGTATTAACTGAGTTCAGTAAGAACTTATTTACACTTAATGATTATTTTGAATGTTTGGATATTTGGATGTTCCTTCTTAGATATAAGCCTCTAAGCTTCTTTCTTAGGAAGATTTATTCACACAGGTTTCTATAAAAAAATAATAAAAACATGCGCACAGAACAGAAATATGCTAGGAAACAACTACAAAGCAATGTGAAATTGCAATTTGCACAGTGTCAAATTATGGATCCACCTAACAATCCTCAGAAATTCAAATATAATGTAAAATGTTTAACTATTTCTGTAAAATCCCTTCATCATAAAATTTAAGCCCCCCAAACCCGTGAAGATATGTTTAACAGTCACATACTTTGCCCTCACTTGTTTCCCACAGTTTCTAGCCAGTTCATGTTTTCTTAAATTAGAAAAAAGTAAAATCCTCATTGTTTACATAGAGCCTATCATATTTAAAATTATGATAGTTGAGTACCAAGAAGAGAACAAACAATCAAACAAAGGGCATTGAACTCCCTTAGTTCCTGAAAAAAAAATATTGTCGAATCTTCTTTTTCAGATGGTTAAGTAACTCAGGTAGAAAGTTATAATACAGATCACATAGTGGTGGTGAATAAATTCAGCACAATTGTTAGATGAACTCTGAACATATGGCAACAGTCAATGAAGTGGGACCACCACATGAAGTTAATTTCCCATAAAGCTGCTACTTCTGTGCCACTACCTTAGTTTTGTAAGCATCTTCCTTCCCCTCCTAAAAGATGCTGATACTAATATCCTTCTGGTGTGTGAAAACACTTAGGAATAAAGTTAACTGCAGAGTAAACTGGAACCAGATATATGCAAAATCCTAGGATGCCCAACCAAACAATGTTTGCTGTGAGGGAAATTTCTGCAGCTTATCATCACTAGATGTGGTGAAATCGAAACATTTATAACTACAGCAGATCAGATTTCAGACACAGAAATCTGACACTGCTCCAGATACCTTGCCTGACCTACAGCTGCTGTTTCAGAACGCTTTCAGTATGTCTTACTCTGTTCTAAACAAGGCTTCTCCTCCTGCCCAGGAACATCATCATTGCTCGCCTGACAACACCCAGCTATGAGATGAAGCCCTTGAAATGGACACGTAGTAGCACCAGAATACTCAACCTTAGAGCAGTCTGATAAAAACACGTGGTACCATTTTATTAATTTTTATGTAACTGTTTTCCACTCTGAGATGCTCGCTTTTTACTTCTGCCGTGGAAACTGGTAGGGCCGACCTGAAGAGGCGAGCCTCCCAGAAACCTCTGAAGAGCACAGCAGCTCAGCCCTGGGAGGGCAGGCGGGGAAATGGCGCCCAGGCGGATGCTGGACACCGCCAGGACACCGGCTACCGCTCCTGCAGAAGCCTGCACAACCCAGAGGCAGGCAGGGCACAGGCCCCACCAAGGGAGAAAGGACACCCGCGAGGCTGCCGAGGGAAGCCACCACACAGCTCGGCACCCGCCCTCCCCCTCCAGCCAGCGCCCTTCCCTTCCACAAGATGGCGGCCGGTCCCCCCCCCCCCTTCTCCTTCACCAACATGGCGGACCGAACCCCATTGGCTCCTGCCCCCCGCCCCCGAGGGGGGGGTAGGCTTTCCCTACTCCCCCTCGGGGCCGAGAACTACATCGCCCAGAGACCCCCGCGCGGGTGTTTCCCCCCTCTCCCCCCGCACCCTCCCCGCTCTCTCAGCCGTTGCGCAATCCGGGCGCTGTCCTCGCGAGAGGGGCCGCGCCGGGCGGGCGGCGGCAGTCGGCGGCGGGGCGGGGCGGGGGCGAGGTGCGGGGCCGCGCTGCGCAGGAGCCGCCGTCGCTCGCGCTCCGCCTGCCCGGCACCGTTGGCCTGGGGGCCCCATGGCGGCCGCGGAGGCGGCGGCCGCGCCCGCAGAGGCGGCGGCGGCGCTGGATCCTAGCGGGCTGTCCCCGAAGGAGGAGGGCGAGCTGGAAGACGGCGAAATCAGCGACGACGACAACAACAGCGGCGGCGGCGGTGCCGGGCCCTACGGCGGCTCCGAGCCCGGCGGCCCGGCCGGCGGCAGCAGCGGCAGCAGCAGCAGGCCCTACTCGAGGCGCCGGCCGCCCCCCGGCCTCCGCGGGGGCCTCTCGGTGTCGTCGTCCGCCCGGCGCTTCCCCCGCTCCCGGCACCAGCCGCCGCCGGAGATGGGCCACCTGCACGGGCACGGCGGCTACCGGCCCAAGGACTCGTTCCGCTCCCACCCGCCGCCGCTGCCGGCGCCGCGGATGCCGCCGGGCCCGCACCCGGAGAGCGGCCCGCGGCTCTCCTTCTGGGAGCGCAGCCACAACGCCCTGGACCGGTTCCGCTTCCGAGGCCGGCCCTACAGGGGCGGCTGGCGCTGGGGCAGGAGCCGAGGCGGCGAGCGGGGAGGCAACCCGCCGGGGAGGCCGCCCGGAGGGGGAGGCGGCGCCGGCTTCGGCGGCGGCCAGGGCTGGAGGGAGCCCTCGCCTCGCAAATGTATCCTTCGGAGCGGGGGGCGGCGCTGCCAGACGTGGCCCAAGGCTCTGGGGAAGGAGGAAGGGAGGGAGGGACCCGTGGTGGGGACGGAGGGAGGCTCCCCGCCTGCTGGCAGGGGCTGCTGGCAGGCAGGGCTGCTGCTGGGAGCTGCCTTAGCGAAAGGGGGAAAGCGTGGCCTGAAACAAAGCCTTAGCCCGTTGGGTCCCGGGGGCTGCTTTTCTAACCCCGAATTTCTAGCCCTTCTGTTAGGAAGCAGGCTCAGGCTTTGGCGAGGCACTTTGAGCGGATATAATTACAGCGGAGTTGCTGTAAAACGCTAAGCTTGTTAATTTCCCTTATTGGGCAACGAAGGATCCGCTGTTTTTTTTTTTTCATTTTCGCTTACAGGCCTGTAGAAGTTGCTACGCATAGCTAAAGACAGCTTTACAGCCAAACCTCACTTGACACAGGACTCTGTGCGCAGAGTGCGTTTCCTGTGGGAGTTTGGGTAACGTGGGAAAGCCACGTTTCTCTGCAAAGCCATACTCTGTGTTTCTTGGAGGGTGTTCTCCTCTGATCGCTCCTAGAGAGCTGATTAGGTGGTTTTGAACCCTTTTAACACTTTCTTCTGTTAAGAGTGGGAACTGTAAAAGTGGTGGAAAAAGCTCCTCTCATTTTCCAAGACAGAGAAAAAACAACTCACATGAAACATAACTTAGGGGCAGCGTGGCACAGAAACACAGCTGTTTGCCTAATGGAAAACAGGCAAATATAAAAATGGAAACCAAAAATGTTAAGCAAGAGAAATAGTGGTTAAAACTAATACACTGCTTTGTTGTCCGCTGTACCAGTAGTTAAAGGATGTGCCTTGTTTTCTTGGCTGTGCTGGCAGTCCCAAAGAACAGGGATTTTTTCCAACTTGTGACAGGATTTAAGGCTTTGAAAGCTGATCATTGGAGCCTTGTGTTACTTTAGATCCTAGATTATTTATCAGTGTCAACTGTTTTTCTTTTGGAGTGGGGACAGAATATGTAAACCAGCGATAAAGAGCTATTTAATCTCACCTCATAATGTTAGAGCGTTATCACTGAAGTCTTCATAACTCTTCATTTGAGGATCATTTCTTGAGAGGCAATGTGTGAAGATGTGATTTGCCCAGGGTCACATAGTGAGATGGTTCTAGTGCTGAAAGTGGATGTTATAGATCTCTTAATTTGCAGGGTTGCTCTAAGCACCAGAAAATGGTTACTTTCTGTGGAATGAGTAATTTGCAGGGCCAATCTATTGATCATCTTAAGCAGACCTTGCAATGCTTGTTAATACTGATACAGTCTCCTTGTATGCTCTAATTAAAAGAACATTCAGAAACTGATAATTCCATTTTCAAACCAAAAGCAGCAAAGGGGAGAATCTTTTATCCCTAATACTTGAGATGTACTCTTCTGCTTAAACATTACAGGCAGTTTAATAATGCTATTTCTCCTTAATGAGTCACATTTGATTATTTGTGGGTCATATAATTAAGGAAGGCCCACGATTTACTCTCTAAAATACAATTCTTTCTGTATTTTTCATATCCTTGCCATCTAAAAGATTTGAATTAGAGTATTCCTAAATACTAAGGAACCTCCACGTTGCTAATATTAATGGGGTAGGGGTGTAGTACATTGGCACGTGACTTCAGAAGAGACCTTCATGTGAAGTGGTGCAGGGAAGCTTGTGATCTGGAGTGGTATTTGGAAGTCCCCAGGGAAAGTGAGAAGTTTAAAGGTGTGTTAACAGAGAAGTAATGTTTTTTTTTTTTCTTTATCAGTGGAACTGGTACTTTGTGTGTGCTATGTAGAAGTATAAATAAATCAGCAACATGGTGGGGCACTTAGAGAATTCTTTTTACTCTTCTTTGGATATTATCTTTTAATAGGTTTATCTTTATTTCCTAGCAACTTAAATGTGAAGCTATTGGATGGGCGTTCTGCAGAAATTCATATGTAGAGATTTTTGAGTATGAAACATGAGACCAAAATATGACTTTTTTGCTGGTGAATTCTGAACCCTTCAGAGGTTTATTTTTTTTACATTTTTTCTTCTAACCCCAGTGTTATCAGTTGGTCTCTTGCTTTTGGTTGTAGGATGAAGGCTCTCGAGTGTCGACTGAAGAATAAGTGTTGTTTTAATGCATTCCTGGCTGCCTCTCATAGCATTCCACCTACTCTTGCATTCTATGTGTACAGCTATGTATTAAAAAAACAATCAACCAACCAAAAAACTCTTATCTATGAAACACTATCATGGTTTAACCTGGTAGGCAGCTAAGTACCACACAGCAGCTCAGTTGTTCCTATTCAGTGGGGTGGAGGAGAGAATTGAAGAGGGTAAAAAATGTGAAAATTTGTGGGTTGAGATAAAAGAGTTGAATAAACTAAGAAAGAAATGGGGGAGGGAGGAGGGGAATTGATGCAAACTACAACTCCTCACCATCAGCCAACTGATGCCTGCCCAGTCCTTGTGCAGCAGCAACTCCCCCATGCCAGGAAATTCCCCCCAGTTTGATCATTCAGCACAATGCCACATGGTATGGGACATCCCTTTGGCCAGCCTGGGCCAGCTGCCCTGGCTGTGTCCCCTCCCAGCTCCTGGTGCACCCCCAACCTCCCCACTGGCAGGGCAGCGTGATAAGCTGGAAAGTCCTTGGCTCTGTGAGGGCACTGCCCTGCAACAGCTAGAATCAGTGTGTTATCACTGCATTTTCACCCTGACTCCTAAACACAGCACCATACCAGCTGCTATGAAGTAAATTAACTCTATGGCAGCCAAAACCATGACAAACACCAAATTTCTGATTAATACCTTTTTGGAAGCTTCGTCAATTTCATTATTCCAAGCTCAAAAAATATCTCAAAATTTGGTATTTTTACCCAATTCAAGATGACTCCAGAAACTATTTATAGATAATTTTTAGACTTACTAAGCTATTTAACGTCTATTGTAAAAATTAGCGTAAGGTTTTCTTGGGACTCTCAATCACTAATGTTTTTTTAGAAGTAGATTGGCAAATATGCTTATGGCGTGATTTGTGGTTATACTGCACCCAGTTCTTTACCCTGTGGATGTATTTTCAATATAGTTACAGAACTTCAAATTATAATAGCATTTGCTTTCTGGATTTTATGTAGTTTAGATGGGTTAATTTCTGCTTTTTTGTGCTGAAGCTGAAGAGAGCATTGTAATAACAGGAAATGTTTTGCAATACGGGAGTTGTTTTTGTAGGATAGATACCAAGATTCTTTAGACTTGCAGTGAAACATCTAAGTTAGTGATGAATGTTGTGAGTGAGAAACAAAGTTATCCTCCTCTGTGCTCAGTATTTTTGCATTTGGGGGATACCTATTTTAGCTTCTAGTTTTACTCCGTTTATTGGTTTGAGACATGATGTTGATGAAAAAGCATTTTCCATAACTTAGTGTGAGTCAGTTGTTATCACGGAGGGTTGATACTGGAAGTTGAATGAGTCAAACCTGACTCAGTATGCTAAGTATTTTTTCCTGGGGCTAATTATTTTACTGGCTTGTTTTTAATTTTAAGAGAACTTTTTAAGGTAAAAGAAAGTGAACCTCTGATGGTGGGAATTTTACCATAGTTGTCTAAGAAATGTGTCCTTTGTCTGCTTTAGACAACATGGCAAGAAAATCTGTATCCCTTGGGCACATGTAGAGAATTTTTTTCTGAGTAAATAGTAATTCCAAACCCTCTTTTAGCATTTTGGATGTTTTGATGGCAAGTCTTGGCCACTGTTTTTTTCTTCCTCACAGCTGTTGATTATTCGGTGCCTTAATGCGTTTGTTGAGCTACAATTACTGCAGCCTTTAATTGGGCTGTGGCTAGGTCTTAGCATTTTATGAAAGGATAAAATGAGTGAGAACGAATTTAACCCGTCTTTGTCAGCTGTGGGGTCAGCGATAGCGTTAGGACCTCTGGAAGCTTGACTTGTTCCTTGGAATGCCGGAAATGTTCCATATCACAGCAATTGTTCCCAGGAGGGTACCGTGACCTAGAGAGAGAGACTTCTCAGCACTTCTATGGAATTCTTCGAATAAATAGAAAACTTGAAATGGTTGGTTTCAGAAAGTATTTAAGTTGTCCATATTTAACAATGGACGCATCTTTTACGTACTGCTCTTATTTTATGGGTGATATTTTTCACGCTGGCATTAAGGTAAAATAAAAATTTATCAGAATTGATTATGATGAAAAGAATTTGTAGTCTAGTCCTTATTGGTCATGTCTTTGCTATTTAAGGTCGTACATGTTCTTGTCTTAGTTCTCTTAACCAGTAATTCAGCCAAAACTTTTGGAAGGTCCCCATCTAGAAAACAGAACTACTCTTCTAAAAATGAAAGTTCTGTGGAAGAAAGCTTTGAGGATCTGCTCTTGAAGTACAAGCAGATACAGTTAGAGCTCGAGTACATTAATAAAGATGAAAGACTGGCTCTAAGCAACAGGGAGGAAAATGAACATGATGATGATAAAGCGGTGGACACTGAGGACCAAATAACTGTAGAAACTGACAGTATTACAACAGATGCTATAAAAGAAGTTTCTCCTGAGGAGAAAAATCCGGTTATAGCCTTTCAGGCATTTGAACTGAAACCTCTCAGGCAAAAACTGTCTACTCCAGCTGAGAGGAGCAGGTTAAAAAAAGTCAAAGAAGGAACAAAGCAGTTATCACAAAAATCTGAAGGCACAGAATCCGCCCAAGGTAAGTAATTGTAAAGTTGTTTTAGCTTGTAAAGTTTTTTGCTTCCCATTGATTCTCATATATATTAAGTGTTTGGGAATATTGTATCAAAATATTAGTTTTAATTAAAATGTTATTTGTAAGTTAAAGACTGACTGTATTTCCTTCCAGTTTTATGTAATTCCTTGAAATTGCTTGGAAGCATTTTTTTTTAAACAGGTCCTGCTGATCTCTGTCCGTTAGCTTGCTTTTAAGTCTAGCAATATAAGGCAATTATTTAACTTAAATGTCCTATTCTGAGGCTTCATCTAGTTCTAATAAATGGTTGCTGTGTAGAGGATGCACTAATGCATATCACTTGTTATCTGATGTTAGCTAATTTGTCAATGTGTATAAACTATCAATTCGAGTGGGAAGAGATTAATTAAGTGGATGGAGTAAGAAGAGACAAATTGGTCAATGGATGGAGTAAGGATGCAAATGGGTAATAGGAATACGAAGAAAGGTAGGACTAGAACACAAAGAGTCATTCATATGTATCTTCAGTATGAAAGTTTAGAAGAGCCTGTTTAAAAAAAAAAACACAACTGATAATTACTAGACAAACCACCTCATTCTAGATATCTTTCCCCTTGTCTTTCCCATTAATAAAATAAAAATTCTGGTGTTCTTTGAGAGAATGTAGTCTTTGGGAGACGTGGGGAAAAACAAGATTCTGGCCATAGAAGGGAAAAAAAAAAGTAGCTTGCAGGAGGATAACAGCAAGGCAGGAATAAAAAGGAAAACAGTCTCAGAAAAATCCAACTTCAAAGCTTAGAAGCACTGAAGATGAAAATGCAGACCATATGATAGGGAAAATAGATTCTGTAATGTGTATTAAGAGCATCTGGATTTTTGCACACCAGTTAGTTAAGTGTATGACAAAGGTGGTCTGAAAGCAGACAGATATGTAAGACAGAGGCCCTTCTGGCAATGTAATGCAGGTTTCCAAAGCATCTGGTAGATTTTAGTTATTGTAGATTCATGGCTATCAAGTGATTGTATACTACTTAATTATATATTTCTTAAGATATTAGCAACATTCATTTTTTCCTATGGCATTTAAATTAACTGGTGTCCTGGACGTCTTTCCAGACCTGTTCAAGTTGAAGAATTTATATTAAAACTGAGGGAAGTTTGTGTCTTTTTCTGGAATTAATTTTCTGTGGTTTAACTCCGCTGGTAGTGGCTTTACATTATTCCCTGCTCTCCTTCCATTGCTGCCCATTGGTCTGTTCTGCCTGTCATCCTTTTCTGATCTGAAAGGGCGTTTTAGTTTGCATACCATGTCCTTATCTGCATCTTGTCCCTTCTGTCCTGTGGACTGAATGGTGAAGATCTTTGCCTAACTTTTTTGAATTGTTTTAGAATGCAGATGGGCATTAGATACTATTTTTCCTCTTCCTGCATGTGCAAGCAGAAAGATGTTCATTTGTTAAATACCATTGTTGTTTAGGTTCAAGGATTTGGTATATTTTAAACAATGTCTCTCTGAATATGACCTTTCATAAAACATGGGGAAGAGTAGAAGCTTCACTGAGTACAATTTACTTTCTCCTGATCTGACTTGGAAGGAATCTCTTTGAAGAAAGGCTAATATAGGAAAAGATCGCCAAGCTTCCCTCTAAAAGTTTTTCTTCCTGTGATGCAGATAAACATAATTATATATATCTTATAATTATACATTACAATACTAATGTTAATTATGCTATCAGTTCTATTAATTATACACATGCTATATTGTAATTTAATTATTCATAATATACATATATTAAAAATATATTAATAGAGGGATGCATGGTTTTTGAACAGTCTAATTTGTCAACATACTAATGTTCAGCAGGAAAGCATTACTATCTGCTGTTTATTTCCATGGCACGGCTTTCTCATTCTTTGGTGTGAAATGGAGCAAATGTATTCTTATTGAGGCTTTGAGCCTTTATATTTCATTTTGCAAAAGACTGACCTGTTACTCAAAATAGCTGCCAGGGGAATCTGAGGTGCTCAGGACACCGATTGATATGAGATGGTAGCATAAAATGGATGGCAAGAAGCCTTTTTTTCTCCTCGTTTCTTGATCTGTTTTGCTCTGCTTCTTGGTGAAGTGTATGTCAGCCGTAAGACAGAGGATTGTTAAAAAATGGCAAGTCTTGCCCTAGGCTTATGAAATCTGATGTAGATTTCAACAGACCTGTCAAGTTTATATTAATGTGTTTTAATGTGCTCATATACATACAACTGCCGTTGTGTTTTATGCAGGGTACCAATGATATTGATGAAATATCTTTGCATGGGTTCAAATCTACACATCGTTTTAATATAGCTTTGTTTCATGAGAAACAGCTTGCTTAAAACCACAGTATTTTTCTTTTGGAAGGTTCAGAAGACAAAGAACAAACATCAGCGCGAAAAGTTAGTGGTTCAGATGTGGCATCTGAAAAGGTAAGAAAGTATTTATTTGTAAATGAGGCATAATTGCATTATGATGGTCTGATACCTTTTTCCAAACTAGTCAAACATTTCAATTGTAGAAGTGGTTCATTCTTCAAGAACAGCACTTTACCAACAGAGCAGTATTTTTAAGCTTTCTCATGGTAAAAATTTTGGGACAGACTTCAAAAGACTTTCAAAACAATGTCATTAAATGACTCTTCTTCACTTTGTCTCATCCTTTTTTTTTTTCTTCTCAAGAAGCTGCTTGATGAAGAGGAAGAGATGTCTGAATTACAGCTTAGGCTTCTTGCACTTCAGTCTGCTAGTAAAAAATGGCAGCAAAAAGAACAACAGGTGATGAAGGAAAGCAAGGAAAAATTAACAAAAACGAAAACTGTAACACAAAAAGTCAAAGCCAGTACAAAAGCACATTCAACAAAAAAAACGAGTGCTACAGGTAATAAGTTTAATGTTACTGAAATGACTATCAGGGACAGCTACTCTGAAATAGAAATACATAATTACATTGTGTGAAAAAAACATTTGTTGGTAGTTGAGAAGCTCGACATGAGCCAGCAGTGTGTGCTTGCAGCCCAGAAAGCCAACCATAGCCTGGGCTGCACCAAAAGCAGCGTGGCCAGCAGGGCGAGGGAGGTGATTCTCCCCCTCTGCTCTGCTCTCCTGAGACCCCACCTGGAGTCCTGCGTTCAGCTCTGGGGCCCCCAGCACAGGAATGAAATGGAAGTATTATAGTGAGTCCAGAGGAAGGCCACGAGGATGATCAGAGGACTGTAGCACCTTTTCTATGAGTTGGGGTGGTTCAGCCTGGAGAAGAGAAGGCTCCAGGGAGACCTTGTTGTGGCCTTCCAGTGCCTAAAGGGGTCCTCCAGGAAAGCTGAGGAGGGACTCTTTGTCAGGGAGTGTAGTGATAGGGCAAGGGGGAATGGCTTTAAACTAAAAGAGGGTGGGTTTAGAGGGTAGTCCCTTCCAACCCAAAGCATTCTATGATCCTATGAAATAGTGGGTGATGAGCTGTTAATCGTTCTAGAACCCTCGTCACCTACTCAAAGCTCCTCAAGAATCTAGGGTTTGGGGAACTACTTAGGTAAGGTGGAGTTAATTGCATATCTTTCTATTTAAAGCCAAGCAAACTTTGAGGAAACAACAGACAAAGACATCAAAGAAGATACAGCAACAAAAGGAACTAGACAGGCGTCAGAAAGAAGAAGACCAGAGGAAACAGGAAGAGGAAGAGGAGAGACGAAAGAGAGAAGAAGAAATCAGAAAAATTAGGGACCTCTCAAATCAAGAAGAGCAGTACAATCGGTTTATGAAGCTAGTTGGAGGAAAGAGGAGATCAAGAAGCAGGGTAATGAATTTGTAGTATGGTATTCAGGTGTTATGTTTGGGATTCGTAAGTTTTCTTGTCTTTGTGCCCCCTCCTGATTTCACCCTCACCTAGGTTTCCTTAACCCCTTAAAAAAAAAAAACCCTCAAGGTATTTTAGTGCTTTAATCCCTTTCTAGGCAGGTGTTCCCTTTCATTTGAGTAAGATTGGTTTTGTATGAGTTGTACACGTGCAAATTGTTTCCTCCTGCTCCCCTCACCAAAGAGCTGAAGAGCTGCAGTTTCAAAACTGGCTGTTTAAAGTCACTGCCTGCAATGGATTTGATTAAAAGTTGATTTTCAGTTTGCTTTTTTTGAATAAGCTGAGTAAATTGTATTTATGAAGTAATTAGAAGACATAAGTGCCTGTCTCTGAAGTTTAATTGTTCTGCTCTAGAAGAGTAACGTGAGATCAGCTAAATAAAATACCCTGTTTGCTGTGTTTAGTCTTCAGATACAGACTTGAGATGGTCTTTGGATAAACCGTCTTTGGATAGTGGAGGAGGCATATATCAGTATGATAATTACGATGAAGTTGCTATGGATACAGATAGCGAAACTAACTCTCCAGGTAAGACTAATGTACAGTTTTCTTGTATAGTGAGTAGATAAAGTTAAGAAGTAGGAAATGAGCTATTATTTTAGAAGTAAAGTCATTCTCTTGAGGTACGATGTGCGCTAACTTTTTAATGTAAGCTAGTTTTGTCTTGTTTTAATACTGACTTTTTTTCCTTTCCATCTCTGCTGTAGGGATATCTTGAAAGTCTTCAAGGTTGTACTGTACTCATTGCAGCACTAGAATTAATATTTTTGCATTCGAAAGCAGTTGTGTAGAAAGCAAGGGCCCTTGGGTGTTGACTGGATAGGCAGCAGCTTTGTAGAAAAGGGCCTGGGGGTCCCTGTGGATGTTAAATGGAGCATGAGTCAGCTGTGTGCCTTTGGGTGGTAAAGGTGAGCTGCAGCCTGGGTTGTAGCACTGTAACGAGACTATAGTGGAAGGGAGCAGGACTGAGCAAAGTGCTTATTGCCCTATGTTAACAATTTAGGAGACTGCATCAGGTTTTGGTTTTCCAGTATAAGATAATACTGGAATGAATCTAGCAGAGAACCTCAAAGTTCACTGGCAACTGGAGCACATGATTTATGAAGAGAGACCAGGAGAGCTGTATTTATGTAGAGGAGGCTGAGGATGGTCTTTGCTGCTGTCTTCAGCAACCTAGCGGGTAGTTATAGGGAAGATGGAGCCAAACTGTTTCGTGCAGTGTGCAACAGAGGGACAAGGGGCAACACTGAAGTGGTAACAAGAAATTTTGCTTAGATATGAAGGTGTTTTTGCAAGAGGATGGTTGCACACTAGAAAAGGTTGCCTGGAAATCTTGAGAGATCTGTCCTTAAAGATGCTTGTCCAGTTAAGTTCCTTAGCAAGGCCAGCCCCAGAGTTTGGCAGGGATGGTGGAATTAAATGATCTTTAAGGTCTCTTCCAACCCAAAGCATTCTATGATTCTAGTTTTGTTTCAGAATTAAGTGTCAGCTGTGTGTTTAGTCTGCCACTGTCTTAATTTGTATTTTATTTTTGGTGTGCGGTAGTCAGGAGTCACGCTACTGTGATACATACTTTTAAGAAGATATTCTTGCAAATTAGATGAAATACATGGGCTAAATCATCCTGAATCATTACCTTAGTAGTACTCTTTGGGAGTACTTCTATTTCACCTGTAAAATAGAAACTACACAGTTAACTACTTTTTGTGTGTGAAATAAATGCTGTGTGAAATAAAAACTGTGCTGTCTTCAACTGACTCGAAAAGCGTTGATTATTTAAAAAAGCCCCCCCTCTTCTGCTGTGTTAAGTCAGTTGAAGTATAAACTTGAGTTGTTTAGTATTTCTTACAGTTGTTTTTATTAGCTTCTTCTCCAGCACAGCCTCCTTTCTTTGAGTGTCCAATGGCATATTTTCCACCTCCAGTACCACCAATTTCCCTGCCACTGCCACCTCCAATTCCAGTAAGTAACCTTGGAAGAAATGTATTTGAAAATGTTAGTAATTCTCATTTTGTCTTATTTCTAATGCTGAAGTTAGGATTAAATGTAGTTTGTATTTGAAACAATTCTGAACCAAGTGGTGACTTCCTTTGGTTATCTGAAAGCCTTGTGGTTCCTTTTTTAAAACCTTTTCAGCTACTTTTTGCCTGATCGGGTTTCTGTTCAATGGAAGTTCTCCTTATTGGACTCAGTTTTTCTCTATTTGTTCTTTACATCAAGCAAAAAAAGCTTGTTACCTAGCAGGGCTCGGGGGGGGAAGCCTGTAGCTCATCACAGTCCTTTCAAACTTTGTGTCTTTTGACTATATGCTGTCTTCGCATCACAGAGTTCCCATGAAAATAGATTTTTTCCTCATCACTTTTCTTCAGAGAGCAGTTTTTATCCTTCTTAGGAAGGCAATAGAAACTTGCTCTTCTGTGTCATGATGGCCTCTGAGTTTTTAACTAAGGAAGCCTGTAACTTTGTTAGCTAAGACAAATTTGTAAAAACCTTTTAAGGACTGTTTCTGAAGCAGTGTGATATAATCCATTGGCCCTCACCTATCAAGTCAGCCATATTTCTTTGGCTGGACTGTCTATACTTTCGAATTTTCATTGGTAGTTTGTATGTCTGCACTGCTTTCACCATCCAAATGTAACCTTGTTATTTCCATCTTTTTTTGGGTCATTACAAGTGTTCAGCACCAGCCTTTGACAGTAGTCTAAATCCACTGCAGATCGAATTAGTTTTAAACCATGAAATAATTTAGATATAGCATAACCTTTACTAAATAATCCTAAGGAAATAGTAAACTTCAAAAGTTTCAACCCCTTGTTTTGCTTTTTATTTCAGCCTGTACCGTCTTTGAACCAACTTTATATGGAGGGTATTTCCTGTGTTTCTCTTGATCCACCTCCACCTCTTCCACCTCTTCCACCTGAAGAGCCTGAGCAGCCACCAAAACCTCCATTTGCAGATGAGGAAGAAGAAGAGGAGATGCTCTTAAGGGAAGAGCTACTCAAGTCTCTAGCTAACAAACGAGCTTTCAGATCTGAGGTACTCCACTGGTTTTTGAATGTAAACCTCTAGGTGGCATTCTTGACCAAAACTTAAATGTGACCTCCTAAATAAGGTTGCCTTTCTGATGACTTAAAAACTAAACACCACCAACAAAGAACCCCACAATGAATATCCATCTCCCTCTGTCCCCCAAAAGAAACCAGAACAAATCCCCACCCCAGGATATCCTTTGAATTGTAACTTGCAGCTTGTCTTCTGTGAAAGAATTATGAAACTTCAAGGTACCAAAACCTTGAAAATGCGGAACGAAGTGGGGTTTTTATTTTCTGTAAAACTGTTTATTGCCTAACTGTCTCAGAGTGGTTGGGAGACAGCTGCAACTTCTAATGCTTACGGTGTTTGGTGTTTTTTTGTGTGGAAGAAAGTTTGTGGTTTTGAAGATTGAGATTGTTTTTGATGTCATTAAAAGGTCACCAGTCTCTTGCAGTTGACCTGTGAACCGTGGATAACTTAAATGCTCTTGCATGCCTTTTTGGCAGTATTGCAAGATTTGTCTAACACTTTTGTTAGTCTGTTCCATACACGTCTCAGAACTCGAAATTATGATTTAGGCAGCTCCTCATTTATGCTTACATTTCCATGTCTTTTAAAATAGCTGTGTGTAACGTGTGTTTTTATGACTATATTTTTGTTTTATTTTGTTAGGAAACTTCAAGTAACAGTGGTCCACCTTCCCCTCCTGTTCCAGATAATTTGCAGTCTGTGCCAAGAAGCAATCTGTCTGCTGTCAGTATTAATACTGTCTCTCAGCCACGGGTACAAAATACAAAGTTTGTTAGAGTACCAAGGCCTCCACGAGCAGTGATCACAGTAAGGAAATACTTGTTCTTTCTCTTACTAAGACCGCAAGTTGAAGTTGTACTCAGTTTGGGTGAACAGCAAATAGATGAGATCTTTATTTTCTAGTGATACAGCACAGAATGGTGGAGTTTCAGTTAAAAATTTGAATTATTAACTTTGATAATTCATATGCTTTTCTAGAAAGAATTTGACACTGAATTAAGAATGTAACAGCTTAAGAGGACATCAAAACACACCCACACGTATCTGAACTAAAAATGTTTACGTTTTTCCTATACAAATGGCATTCCTTTCTGTTAAACTAAACTAAAGCTTTGAATGTAGTAATGAAGTCCACCTGCAATGCATGCTTAGTCTGTGGAACCAGGCTAGTGGTTAGTTCATGTTAAAATGCCTGAAATACAGTGGTCATCAGGATCTTGTTGGTATCATTCTTTCTCCTGCTGCTGGCCAGTGTCTCCCTTTTATACTGGCATCTGGAGCATCAGTCCTGTTCCTTATTTAACTTTCTAAACTAGTTGGAGAAAAGCTGATTTTGACCCTCCCCACTGTCAGCTTTTCCCTAGAATAAAAATGAGGGGATTTAGGGACAGTTTATGCTGCCCCACTGTGCGAAAACCAATTTCATGGCTTTGGTCTGTGAATACTGAGAGGCACTAATAGGGAACTGTTATATCAGGCATTAGAAGATGTGGAAAAGGGTTGGATACCCAGTTTGATCAAATTAGATTTCCGTGGAACTACAGCCAGAGAATATTGGGTGGGGAGGACCAGAGTTTTGTTCTGTTTTCCTGCACCAATGAAAACTGGAATTCTACCTGTATACTGTGTGATGGTAGTGCAAAAACTGCAACTGTAGTACATTCAGAAGTAGTAGATGTGATCCTTATTCTGAGTATTGTCCAGAAAGAGAACATCAGAAAGAAAGGAATGTGGAAATCGAGTGTGTTTCACTTCAAAAAGTATAGTTTTTTTTGCCATGTCTTTAAATGACATTAGAAACTTTGGTGGTGTCCTGTCCTGAGGTAAAGGTTAGGTCTGGACAATTAAATACAGATAAAAGTTTAAAAATGTTTAAACTGGGAGATGGGAAGAGAAGTCCTGGAAATGTGAACCGAAATCGCATCTTTTCCATGTGCAGTTGCAGAGCATCTGAGGCTTATCTAAACTGCTTTATTCGTGCATCATTCTCTCTGCTGGAATTGGCAATCCTCTGATCTTCGGTGAGCTGGTTCAGTTGGCATTCTGTCAGTTTAACTGCCTGAGCAGCTAGCTCACTGTAAGTTGTTAGGTTTAACTGTGGGAAAAGAGGCATTGAAAGTGTGTGGAGGAGTCCTGGTCTTCTACGTCTACCACATTTCTAATGCAGACTTGATTGTTACCTTTCAGTTTAGTTACAAAAATTGCCTGCAAATGGTAGGTGATAATTTTCCTTAAAAGTGAAATAATTTACCAAGTATGGGAGTGAAAGGTTTGAGATAGATGTGTTATGACCGTGAAGCCATAAATATGCTTACAGATACCTGGGAGTAGGTTGAAAATGTTGTTCCATTTATGTTACAGTATCAGGGATGGGTGCTAGTGGAGATGCACAAAGTTTTTTTCATACAGTGTGGAACTGGTGTATCATGTTGTGCCATGCTAACAAAGGATTTTAGCATCATTTTCTCTTCTAGTAAATAAGTAATCAGTCGTCTCTTAACTTTTTCTTGATATAAAACTTTTTTTGTTCTTCCCCACAGCTTCCAAAACACAAGTCTGTTGTGGTTACATTAAATGATTCAGATGATAGTGAGTCCGATGGAGAGCCATCTAATTCAACTAACAGTGTGTTTGGAGGACTAGAATCCATGATAAAAGAAGCAAGAAGAAATGTTGAGGTAAGCTATCAGTATTCAATAGCAAAATAATTACAAAATATACCTATGTATACAGAATTTAAGCTTTTGAATTGGGTCAAGAAATATTTGGATTACAGTAGAAAAGGTCAAGAGTAGGTAATTACTCCCATCTGCACCTTTACATTGTAATTTGTTTTGCACAGGCTGATTGAAATGTTTTTGTTAAGATTTCATCTTGCAGATACAATGTATAATACACAGATACAATATAATATATTTTGGTTTCACTTGTTTCAGTTCAAATTCAATACATAATGGCAGGAAAAAACACTGGCATAAAAGATCTTATAACGTGAATAGTTTTAAGTTTGTGCTGAAAAACTGCTTAAACATAGCAGTTAATAGCTGTATTTTAAACTTGCGTGAGTGGTATTGACTTGGACTTCTTTGTAAAAGGCTTCAAAAATCAAAGCCCCTCCAAAATCGGAAAAAGAAAATGATCCAATGAGAACTCCAGAGGCTCTACCAGAAGACAAGAAGATAGAATACAGACTCTTAAAAGAAGAGATTGCCAGGTACAACTGAGTTTAATTATTGCCAAAGTAAAATGTGTATTCCTTGTATTTCTTTACTAATGTATATTTGTAATTGGAATTAAAATACAAACACCTTCATATTGAAGACCTTCTTTATTTGAAGACCTTTCCATTACCTACGATTTTCCCACCATCAGTTTTTAGCAGGACAACTTTAGGAGTCTAAAGAAAGTCCTTAGATTTGAACTGACTTGCAGTAAATGATTGCAGTTGTGAAAAGTTTTTTCTTTTAACTTGAAGTCTTGCACTGCTACTGTTTTTCTTGAAGATTTTAAAGCAATTGGGAATAAATGTTGAAGCTAATGAACATCTTTGCTTTTAACATCTGTTTTAGTCGTGAGAAGCAGCGTTTAATTAAATCCGATCCACTGAGGAACAATTCGTCCCCTGCAAACTCTGATGGTGAAGTTGATGGAATTGGGAGAATAGCAGTAGTGACAAAGCAAGTTACAGAAGCAGAAGCGAAGCTGAAGAAAAATAAGTAAGTCCTAGCTAGTTCTAGCATCCTAGCTTGTTTGGTTAGAAGGGTGAAAGTCTTTACATATATGTATCTTCAATGTGTAGTTGAAGTACAGCAAACTTCTGTGTTTTTTTTTTTTTTGCTGTCTTGAGCAATTCAGCCTTGAATTCTGCTGCTGTACAAAAGGACCTGTGTTGTAGGGCCAGCATGCTGTTTGGTAACTTGTAAATATGATTCGCCACACTGTTTTCAGTTGCATTTACACTCAATGACTAGAAGTTCATCCGTGCTACCTAATAACTCAGAAATGTGAAAACAAAGTATGGCTTTCACTCCTAAGTACGTTTTGAGGGTAGCATGTTTTTGAAGGGATATGTCTGATATAAATGAATTAGTATTTTCTGCAGAATAGGCATGCCGTTTGAAGCTTGTCATTTACATCTTTTAGCATGCCTCTTCCATGTTTCTCACCCTTACAAGTAACTGTGGCAAAGATCATAAGTATTTTGCATCCTTCTTTTCAATTTTCCTTCTCACTTTGTTGATTTGTGTGGGCTTGTGAAGAAACTGGTGTGTGTTCAGACATAGCATGTTGTCCCCTCCTCCCCTTCCTTTATTCAATTCCATCCCATCCATCCAAGTCTTTATCTTCCTTTGATGCATAACTTTATCTTTTATTACTCTGCTTTTGTGCTTTCATACCCACCTCAGGAGATTGCAAGATTTTCAGGGCACGAGCATGTACCCTATGAAAGAATGGGCTTGTTACTTAACAGAAAGCAAGAACGTGTTTTTTGCATGGCTTAATGTTAAAAACTATTAAAATAGCCCACTTGCTTGCCTTCTTCTGTCCTTATAACTAAGATGTTTTCATCTGCTTTGAACTGCTCATCTTGAATACTGAAATCTTTTGTATATAATACTAATGCTTATTGTGTCATGGATGTTGAGACTGTTTGGAGAAACTTAGCTCTTTGTCACTTATCGAAAAACATTATTCTAAGTTCTTAAATTACCAGGGTTTCAGGGGAGAAATGATATCTGCAAGAGACCTATTTCTGGAAAAAAATAGTTACATGACTCTTCTACTTTTAGACTTCTGTTGATGAAGGATGAATCTGTCTTGAAACATTTGTTGCAACAAGAGGCCAAGAAGAGAGAGAATGTTCGAATTGCTGAAAACAAAATTAACAAATTGGCTGAACAGCTACAAGCAACAGAGAAGATCTTGAATGCTAATAAGATGTTTCTCAAGAAGCTTCAGGAACAAGTAAATTCTGAAATGTTTCTATTTACTGTAGCTAGAAATCTTGGAATGTGAAGCTTGATTTTTGGAGGCAGTAGGCTTGCTTTGGAGAATTAATTCAATCCCATGTGTTTTCTTATTTTATTATGTGATCATATCTGTAAACTTGCATCTTAGTATTATATTTCTTTTCTCCTTTTCAGATTCATAAAGTTCAACAACGAGTAACAGTAAAAAAAGCTCTGGCATTGAAATATGGCGAAGAACTTGCTCGAGCAAAAGCAGTAGCAAGTAAGGAAATTGGGAAACGAAAACAGGAGCAAGATCACCTTGGAGTAAGTCTGCTGCATGCTATTAAACAATGTTGCACTTGAAAAGTAGTAGCAATTTTGATTAGGAAACTTTGTTCAGGTGGGATATCAGAAAAAACAGGAAAACATTCCAAAAACACTGGGAATCTTCATAATTTGTCTCCTCTGTTTTTGAGTCTTCGACAGGAAAAGCATCAAGCATTTTAAAAAAATAAATTGTTCATAGTCTGCATGTATTTGCTGAAGGAATGTTGTTAATATATAGATAACGTTGCTTATCTGTGAAGAAAAACAAGTCCTGTTTCTAGATATCACTGATCTTATTAAAACTATCTAGGAAAAGCACTGAAGGTGGGGATCTGATTATGTTACTCTGAAAAATGAAGAGGCTTATTTTTGTAATTTTTTTCTTTTTGTTTTTCCAATCTATACATGTTTTGTAGCTCACCTTTTAACTGTGACTAGAACTTCTATTGAAGGCCAGCACATGATGTAGGGTAATTCTTACTGAAAAACCTGCAAACATGCCAGTTGAATTGTGGGAAACTTTTGTGGTTTTCCTGCTGTTTTTTGAAATCTTCTGGCAAGAGGTTAAAAATATTTTTATAAACTGAGTTAAATATCTTGCCCATGTTTAATTTACCTCCTGTCAATAGATCAGTAAATGTGAAAATGAAATAAAGGGATTTTTTTTCTTTTCAGCCAAGCAAAATGTTGAAATTGGAGAACTCCCCTGCATCAAGTCCAAAAAAGCATTCAGCAGAATTGATTGCATTAGAGAAAAAACGACTGCAGCAATTAGAGTATGAGTATGCTCTGAAGATTCAGAAATTGAAAGAGGCTCGCGCGCTTCAGACCAAGGAACAATCCGATATTGCACCTCAGGCAGAAGAGGAATCTGAATTTGCATTACCTCAGCCATCGCTTCATGATCTCACACAGGATAAATTGTCTTTGGACAGTGAAGAAAACTACTTCGATGATGAAGTTCTGTCTAACTCAAACCGAGAACGAAGGAGATCTTTCAGAGACTCTAATTCTTATACTAAACCAAATCTTAAACACATGGACACTCCAAAACAAGAAACTATAAACAAACTTTCTAAAAAGGCAGCAGAGGAGCCTGAGCTTTTCCTTGGGTTGAATATTGATGAACTGAAAAAACTTTATGCTAAAGCTGACAGCTTGAAAGAGCTGTTATTGAAAAGTACTGCCTTTATATCACCCAAGGAAGATGTATTGTGTGGTCAGGTAAATGCTCTAATGGTAAATATGAGGGTGGCTTTTGCTAGCTTGTGTTGCAATTCCTACGTATGTTTGTTTTGTAGGAAATTTCAGTGGATATGGATTTTGTTACATCACAAAATAAACAAACCGAAGCAAAACCATTTCCATTTGGACCGTATCATAGTCCTCTTCTAGTATTTAAATCCTACAGGTATGGCCACTAACAGCTATTTGACTTCTGTATATATGTGTTCTGCTTTTCTTTTATAACCAGATACGTACAGAAAGACAAGTTGTGATGAGGAATTTGACTATCCTGTAACAATTTCCTCTAGCTAGAGAACTTAACGATTTTAGATACTTGTTCTGTTAAGCAGGTGTCCCTCTTGTGCATTATGCTGGTTTTATTGCATACTGTTCCCTGTAACTGGATTATTTTTGAATTTGGTTATGTTAACAACAATAGTCAAACATAAGAAAAGAGGACTTTTGTACGCAATTTGAAGTGATCTAAAATTCACAGTAGAATACTTCAATTATGCAGTCCTTAAATTTATGTAGCGTTAAGATTGAGCCACTCGTGTTTTTGTTTCTTTTCAGTGAAAGGAGGAATGACCACAGTGATTTGTCTTGATTTAAAATAGGCACCTGCAAGTGTGATCGTTTTGACGCATTTGTCTTGACTAAAAAAAGGTCCATAGTTGGTAACTTTTAGAAAACAAGATCTGGAATTTCAGTTGGAGCAGTTGAGTCCTATCACGTGCTTCAGGCTTTTTTTCCCCCTCTACTGTAAAGTAGTAAAAGAGGGAAGATGCTATTTTTACAGGCGTATTCATTTTATCTTGACGTAGATGTGTGGATTCCTTAGAGAGCTAGGACTCCCAAAGTTGACACAGATTTTATCTACGGATTTAAAACAAGCATTAGTCTACTCAACTACGGCTTTTTTTGTCCTCAAATTCTAAAAATCTGTTGTGATTTTTTTGAAGTTAATCTTTTAATGGTTCTCTTTGTACTTGTATTTGACATTGATCTAATACTCATTAGAGCAAGGGTAAAGTTTTTCTAGAACCAAACTGAAGTTTAATTTCAGTAATTTGTTTTCCATGCTGTGTGATTACTACATTTCATGGCTTTATATGAATTACGTTCTGCATGTAAAGGAGAGGAGAATATTAGAACAGAAGCAGTTTAGAAGCGATCTTTTGTTCGTTCCCACTTCTTTCCACCTCCTTCATATATTACAGGTTAGCAATGTTTATGGTAGGTAGTAAGTAGGGTTTTGGAAATATTAGATTTAGTACTGAAAAAGTGATTTTTTTTCAGATACGTTTTGTTGAATAAAATTAATGTCTTAGTTTGTATGCTTTATCACAATAATTTGCTATTTCATTTTAGGTTTAGTCCGTATTTCCGAACCAAGGAAAAATTGTACCTCAGTTCAGTAACCTATAGCAATATGATTGAGCCAAAACAGTGTTTCTGCCGCTTTGATTTAACAGGCACATGTAATGATGATGACTGTCAGTGGTGAGTTCTTTATTTTGATTTCATTTGAACTAAATTCATTCTAGGTGTCTGATTCAAGATGAAAATAGGAATGGTTTTCATTTCTTCAAAAGGTCTGAACTTATGATCCTATGGACAAGTTCTACAAAAAGTTATGTTTAAATACCCTATTTCAGGTACTTGGCTGGCAGTAAAAAATAAAAATAAAAATCTTGTATCTAAGCCATGAAGAAAGGAGGCTTTTTAGATACACGTTTTCTTTTTTTTTTGCTTTTTTAAAAAAAAGCAGTATAGACTGTTACGAAATATTTCATCCTTTGGTTGCCTGTAATTTAGACAGGGCTCCTCTTACTTTATAGCTTCAGCATAACGTCAAACCATCATGAAGTTTTGGGTAGTGATTGGTAATGTTAAGCACAGTAGAAATGTATTGCGATGTTAATGGACGTAAAGCTTATAACAAGTGTTAAATGAGTTTGTAAGAAAATACTATTGTAGTGGAATTCTAGTTTTCTAGGAAAATACTGGCTAATAATAAGCAGAATAAGTTATTCTGCTTTTTTGAAGCCTGATGTTAAATAATATTAAAAAATAGTTTGTTAAATGACGTTGCACAGTATATATTAAAAAGTTGGTAGAAGAAATGGATATGAATTAGTCATGAATACACTCACCTTGGAAACTTCTAACCACTAGAAAAATATTACAGGAGTGCACTTCAGCTCTTCTTTGCCCTTTTTGGTGGCAGAAAGCTTTCAGATCACTTTGTAGCTATTATCATCAAACCATACTTTGAATACTTCAAACAAGGTTACAACTAATTCTTGTAACTAACCTGTTTGAACCAGAACGTTCTAAATGAGTGTGTAGAGGCTTATTCTAATGAGCAAGGCTGTACTGAAATAATGAAGACTAGGGTTAAGTTATTGTTGTAGGCTTATGTTTAGAGAAGGTCCAGAAATATTTAATGGAAATTTCAAAGCAGACTATATTGTTTTACATGGGTATCGTTTTCTTTATGCATTACCTGAGCGTGTACTAAAAACAACTTTATAATTACGGGCCTTATTAAATTGTTGCTATGATAAGTATTTTAATTGCTTATTTGTTTATTTTAGGCAGCACATGAAAGATTGCACTCTGAGCCGAAAACAGCTGTTTCAGGATATTCTGTCTTACAATTTAGAACTGATCGGTTGTTCGGAAAAAAGCACTGATGAGGAAATCAGCACTGCCACAGGTTTTTAAGAATCTTTTGCTTACTTTTGCATTTAAAGATTTATTTCTGAAGGGAATGGCTTTCATTAAAGCTCTGGGAGCAAGTACTTTGATGTAAAGTAGCATGTAAGATATTGCTGTATGGGGAAAAAATGTTTAATTGTCCAATTCAGCAGTCAGGAGTGGGTTACCTTAGTGCCTTTACAGAGAGGGAAAAACCATATTGATTTGTGGAATGTTTCACTCAAAGGACTGCTGGGGCTCAGAGGATGGGGGCAGGATTAGGGATAAAATCTTGCCCTACTTCCTTACTACTTTTTTGTAACTACTGGACTGGTCTGTTTCAGTGGAGCTGGAATTCTAAGATAACTCTGTTGCAGTATAGGCAAGTTGAACACGAGAACTTGTTCAGTTTTTGATTTGTGCTCCAGTGTGTTAAATTACCTTATCTCTTGAAGCAGTCATACTTCATGAATTCATCACAGGTGTTAAATTGCTCTTAAGTTGCTTATCTATTTTCATTTGTGTTTACCTAAGATATGAATGCTCTTGTTTCAGAAAAATATGTTGAAAAACTTTTTGGTATAAATAGAGACCGTATGTCAGTGGATCAGATGGCTGTTCTTCTGGCTAGCAATGTCAATGAGAGTAAAAGTCACAGTAAGTAACCTCGATAAATACAATATAAACTTTTAAAATTCTATAGGTACCTTAATGACTTTCTAAACAAAGAATATTCCTTTTTTTGTCTCAGTTTGTAAATTATGCTCATGGTAGATTAAAAATGACAGTTTGTTTTAAGAACCTAGTACAGTAGTTTTGGAGTCCAGTTTGAAAATGTGACTTATGTGGTTGAGAACAACAGATTTTAAATGCTGTTGAAACTTAAAGATTTTGCAAGTGCAACATGTATACATCTATAATCTTTATCCTTAAGGACATTTTAATCTGAAGTACAGAAAAGTAAAATAATTTCTACTGTTCTGTTTGTTTACAGCACCTCCATTTACAACGTGGAAAGATAAAAGGAAATGGAGACCGAAGTACTGGAGAAAACCTCTGTTAGATAGTAGCAGCAGTGAGGAGGAACAGTCTGTTGGACCTATTAAATATGGTAATCCAGAAGTGTGGCATCCATTTAAAAAAGTGGAAAAATACCTACAAACCTCTTCCCAACATTTAATTCTTAAAGTGGTTCTGAAGAAAACCAATGTTTTCTGTAGTTCTTTTGACTTCCTCGTACTTCCTGTTTGCAAACGTTATTTTGCATAATTTTGAGTAAAGTTTGGCCTTAATTTGTCATACTGGAGACAAAACAAATAACTAGTATAATTTGAGATTGGAAGTGTAAGTGGAGCCTCTACCTGTTTTTGAAAGTGAGCAATTTAATGTTCCAGCTTTACCAAAGGACCAAGTTAGATTTTTTTCCTTAGAACTATAAGAAAAGTGAATCTTTGTTTTATCTTAAATGTGTAGAATTAACCTTTGGTAGTGAGGTCATTGGGGGGAGAAAAAAAAAAAAAGGATCCTCTTAAACATCAAACCAAAGCAACCTGTACTGCTATTTATTTCTTTTCTTCACATATGAAACGTGACCAGTTTTCTACATGTTAGTTTTACATGTTAAAAGATGCTGAAATAACCATATCTTGCTCTTGTCAATGGCTGTATTTGAAGTATATAAATGTCACTCCTTATATGAATTCTAATGTGACAAGTCACTTCTGTTCTGAAAAGATAAGTGTTTTTTTGTTTTCATTTGCAGCCCACCCTACAGAACATAAAAAAAGAGTTCCAGCTCTTGATGCTGTGGTGACTCCAGATGATATCCGATACTTTACAAGTGAGACCGATGATATTTCCAACTTGGAGGCAAGCGTCCAAGAAAACCCCTGTGATGTACAGCTTTGGATTAAACTTGCATACAAATATTTGAATCAAAATGAAGGGTAAGTCTACTTTTTAGATTTTAGATTTGCTTTTGTGCTTTACCCACACTACTATAATCAAGTTTCCTTTCTGTTGCTGAAGAACTTCCTTCAGCAAATCCACAAATTTATTACATAAAAGCAGGTTGAAAAAATAGACTTCCTACTGTATGCGGTATGGTGTGTAATAAATTACAATGACAGTTGATCTTTAGGTAGGTTCTGATTCAGTACGGAAGTTGGTGGAAGGCAGAGTGGGAGAAATAATTGTTTGAAAAGTGCACAACCTAATGTATTCCCGAGATTACAGTGGAACGCTGTACTTCCAGTTTTAAAGTAGGGGACCAGTAAGATCACATCAGTTTCTCCTCTTCAGAGTGAAAATGGTTAGAATAATGTTTGAAGTGACATCGATCAGAAAGATTTCTTGCAAGAACACTTCTGCTATATGGTTTTATCCCTGTAGAAATTGTCCAGTTGAACACTCAGTTTCTTCATAATTTTTCTCTTGGGTTTCTGAGTTTCTCTAGCTTTTTTCCTCAAATTACTCTGCAGAGGATGACACTTTTTATTGGCAATTGGCTGATTTCAGCAGGAATTCTGTTACAATGGTTTCATTCTACAGAATGATCTAAATAGTGAGGTGCTAGCTTCAGGAAGAGGAGTTGTGGGGAGACCAGCTGTTGGAGGGAGGAAAGGGAGTGGAGAGGAGTAGCTGTTCTAAAAAGTAACGTGTAAACGGATAATGGAAAACGTTATAGATGATTTTAGGTGTATTAATAACTGCTTGAACACTAGAATGGAGGAATGTATGCTGTAAGCTGTTTGAATTATTATGTAATAGTAACAAAATACTACCCGAAGCATGGAGAGGCCAGCGCACAAAGAAAATACTACCAGCACATGGCTGACTGAGGAGATTGCTTTCTAAAATATAAACTTAGTTGGAAAAAGACCAAAAAAACACAAATGGGGGGGGTGGGGCCTAATGGAAGAAGATGAATCCTTTTTCGGAGCACATCCTCCCCAAGACCACCTTGGTATTACACTTAACTGAGTGGTTTTGTGGATGGCAGTGGTTCTGGGCTTTTCATAATGTGCTCTGCTAAGAGGAGGAGTACAGGGGAAGAAGATTTGAGTCTTGTACATAATTGTTTTAGTTTTACTTTGGAACATGTGTTCTTCCTCTCATAAATGTCTATGCAAATTAATTTCTAAAGATGTTCTCAGAATAAATGTGGTCTCAAAAGGTCTCAAAAGCTTTCTGTGGTTTTACAGAGCTTTGTTTATAAATTGAAGGTTAGCTCTGTGGTTTGCAATTTACTCGCTTATTTAAGCTAATCTTGTATTACTTAATTATCATGAGGTGATACCAGTCATCTCAAAGTAAAATCAAGTTTTTTTTGGTGGCTTGTAGGTAAATTTATGACATGCAAAGAAACCTGGAATAAACACTGTCCTTGCTGACATACAGAGTAAAATATGTAACAAAAATGTTCCAACTTTTAGCCTTGAAATTTCTTTTCAAGTTTGAGCCCTTATGAAGTGAATACCTTTGTATGATTGAAGCTTGGAACTTCTGCTTCTGGATAAATCGTACCAATTCTTAGTTAAACTGGCTTGTTTTTTGGGGAAAACTGATTTTTCCATGTAGTCCAATAATTTCATGTAATAACCTTTTGAAGAATGAAAACTTGCTGAAACATGGAAAGCTTCATAATAGGAAAGGACAACACATCTCTAAAGAAAAAAAGATAGCTGACTGTAACTTCCATTCTAATTATAAGCATCCACTTTCCTATTTTATATTGATTTGAGTCCTAATACTAAAAAAAAGAAAAGTAGGTCTGGTGCTTATTTATTTTAAATTTTCACAGCTCATCATCTGAGTGTTTGGATTCTACTTTAAATGTTTTGTCTCGAGCTCTTGAGAACAACAAAGAAAATTCAGAAATTTGGTGTCATTACCTCAGACTGTTCTCAAAAAGAGGAACAAAGGAGGAGATACAGGAAATGTGTGAAACAGCAGTGGAATATGCCCCATCCTATCAAATCTGGTGGACAGTAAGTAAAAGATAAAAAAATGTATATGTCAAGTGTTGGTGTAGGTACGCTTTTTCTACTGTAGAAAATGTGTATGTTAGGGAAAGTATGAAAGGAAAAGTTTGACTTGAAAAAGATGTAGTGTTAGTCTATTTAAAACCTCTGCAACACTACTCAGAAAATGAAGTGATTCAAAGTTCTGTGTGCAGGATATCTGTAGAAATTATGCTTTCCTCTAGAAATTATTGGTTATTTAAAATCAAGATGTTTAATTTTTTTTATTTAAGCTTGCAAAATTTAAATAGTCACAAAGATGCAGAAAGTTGTTCTTTAACATTTTAAGTGTTTTGTGTGGATTAGTGTGGAGATTGTGTGTGTGGGGAGGAAGGTTTGGTTCATAAGGTGGTAAAAGACATTATTCAAAGTATATGATTCATGTGATTTTAAACTTTACCTTGAAGCTTTTGCAAGTATTTTGATTTTTTTAAATGTGAATTATTTGTCTCTAGTTTTTGAATTTGGAGAATTCCTTTGATGGAAAAGACTACGTATGTGGGAGGATGCTACAGTTCCTAATGGAAGTGACAGAGGGAGAAGAAAATCCCAATCTCTTGTCCTTCCAGCTTCTGGAGACTCTCCTGTACAGAGTTCACTTAAGCCTGTTTACAGGAAGACATCAGAATGCTCTTGTTCTGCTGCAGGTAACTTCCAAGTTATCACCCCAGAATTTGACTTCGTACTTTCATCGTTCTCATGCTTGTGGCTCCTAATGTCTTCTTTAAAAGAGCCATTCCTTTTATTTGCTGAAGGAATCTCCTAGGGAATTCTATTTTTAAAACATGTCATTGTAAAATTTGGGTATGCCTTTTTTTTTGTTACTTGTTTTTTGTTGCTTGGGTTGCTAATACCCAAGGTTTATTAGCAAAGGAGGGCTAAACCTCAATACTTTCCAAGAAATTGCTTTACTTCTTGATTTCTGGTAAGCAGTAGAGCAGTCCTGTGAGTAATGTGTTGCCTCAGGAACTCAGATGTTTCTTATTGCTACAGAAATGATCAAATCAGTAACTTTTTGGAAGAACGTAGTGTGGTGTTATTTTGCATTACTGTTCCTGCTCCAGAACTTGATACATTAATGACACATTAGTGATACCCTGAACTCCAAAATCGTATCTCAGGCTTTTGTTGTGACTGTAGAGAGACTTGAGGATGCTGTTACTGTTCTGTAGTCCATAGAAGTGGTGGGTGACAGTGAGTGCTGAACATCAGCTTCCACTAAAAGTTGGAGCTGCTATTTCAACTGCAAATTTTTAATTCCTGCCAGCAGGTGGCACCTGTGGCTTGCTACACTTCAAATATTTTTCTTGGTTGAGTCGTGTAAGTCTAATGTTTTTTTTTTCTAGCTCCAGTTTAAATAGAAAATTGTAATGCTGTGTTGACTTTCTCCAACAGCTATTCTAAACACAGCAGTACTGATAAATTTAAACTATGAATGTTTGACTGAATGAACAAAAAGAACGGGAAAGAAGTATGCATCAAACTGAAATGAAAATCCAGACTGTATGAGGGAAGAACATGGGTTGTCTTCCCTTACCCAAAGCATCATGACAAAACCAAACCTTTTTTAATATTCACCTGTAATATGTAGTTGGAAAGACTATCTCAGGGAGACGTTACTTAACCACATTTAATAAGAGATGATTTCTAAGTATAAATGTTCTTTCAAATTGAGTAGTAATACTTCTCTTTGAAAATTTGAAATAAAAATTTCTAATGTAAATATTTTGAAGGGTGAATAAGTGAAACATTTTGGAAAGTTTAGCTTTTACCTCGTACTCCATAAGTATCTTGTAGAATTTTGCCTAAATTTGCAAGTACTTTGACTCCCTTGAAAGCACATTCTTTGGTTGTGCTGCTTTTGTCCAGAAAAAAGTTTGCGTACCTCTAGCCGTGAGAGTCTGTTCTGTTTTAGGAGCAGTTGTGTTTAGACTAATTGCTTGTTCTAATGATTTTATTTGGGACCTGTCAATTTAAATGGGCTATTCTAGTTTTCAATGTGACTTTAAAAAAAGGTATTGGAAACGCTTCTGAGATGCAGGATACTGCTTCAGATTTTCCTAACCAATGTCTCTAGAGATGCTAGTGCTTTCAGTAGTCTTGAAAAGCTGTGACTTAGTAGCTGTATAACTAAAACTTATAAAAACAAAACAAAAACCACACGAGACTCTTAATAGGGTATAGCAAGCAGTATCCAACTCATAGATGAGTTGTCTCCAGAGGTAATAAATAATTTGTATGTAACTGGATGTAATTGTCACAGAATTAAGCCGACAAATGTTGAGAGATGCATGGTTTCAACGTCTTTGTTCCCCTTTCAAAATAACGATCTTAGCAGTTTTTCCTAAAACTATTACTAGAAATTATGTAGCTGCATATTACTTAAATATAGTCAAAAATTCATTCAAAGCCAAATTTAATCATGATTGATAGCATGAATTATTTCCTGTCTTTTCTGTGGAAAAGTTTTGAGAACATTAAAACTACTCTTCCTGTTTCCTCTTCTCATTCTTAGATCTTAAAGATTATATATTTTAAATATATAATGTATTTCTTCTGATCTTTACAGAATGCCTTAAAATCAGCAAATGAAAAGATAATATCAGAACGCCTTACTGTAAGTGATCGTTGCTTGGCTTGGCTGGCTTACATACATTTAATTGAATTCGGCATTCTCCCAGTCAAGTTCTATGATCCAGCTAATGTCGGTCCTTCAAGGATAATGAACAAAGAACCATTTTTAATACCATGGCAAACAGTTCAAGATGTGAAGACTGATCCTGATACGCTGTTAGCTATGTTTGAAGGTAAGATTAAGGAAGTAAACTATTCACTGCATTACTCACTTACAAATCAAGAAATGTTGTTATACTTCTGGAATTTCGTGGCAGTGTGATATTGCTATATTAAGCCATTGGGATTAATCCAGTGAATATTTCATCCTGATTTGGACAGAAGAGTGAGGAAAGTCCGTGTTTTGGGTACTTAACACACACAATTTTTCATGTACTGTTCAGAGCCATAGCTTTTTTCCCTAACTATGATATTCTATCAGGATAGAGAGCAGTGGCTTGTGATAGTATGGCATTGCTTATTTTTGGAGGGTGAAGAAAGCATGAAGCCAAACTTCTGTGGTCATTCCCTCTCTTCTTCCCCTCGTTCCCAATGGGATGTCTGTTGGGAAGCTACTTTCATGGAAGATGAGTCCGCTTCCTTAAAAGAGGCGGAGCAAAGTGCGTGTTTGTCTGCATTAGGAGTTTAAGTAAACTGAGTAACTTTTTTAAAGATCTCATGAAGATACTAGAAGAAATTGAATTGATTTGTGGTGCTGCCAGAGGGAGACTTTATATTAGCGTTGTTTGTGTGTCAGTACTTATTGTTAGCTGCACCAATATTGAATTGCCAGTGAGAACATAACTATGCTGCAGACGGTAATGCAGTGTGCAAATAAATATTCAAGTATAACCTGTAGGAGTGGATGTAGTCTAGACATAATGTGGTGTTCAGTGTTGGGTAACTGTATATTTCTTCTCAACATAAAAAGAGAATTAGCACGTTAGCTTTTGTCTCGGTAGAACTGATTTCAGCAGCAATCCTGTATATACGGGAGTGTAGTTTTAAATAGATGGTGATAAGCTACCATGTGTAATGTAGCTTTAACACTTCGTTGGTAGGATCTTTCTTCTTTAGTGGGTTTGGGTTTTTTGGTTTTGTTTTTTTTGCTGTCTTGTTTTGTTGTTGTTTTAAACGAATGAGGGATGACACTTTTGAAAGACTTTTGTCATTGTCTTGGAAAACTTTGCATGCTTCTGTATTTTTGTGGTTGTTAAATCACATTTTTTGTTAAAAGTTTTGAATAACTTTGACATTACTTGAGGTCTAAGGTCTTCATTTTATTGTTGTTTTGAAGATGCAGTCAAAACATGTACTGATGAGAGCCTTGAGGCTGACAAAAGAATAGCTGTCTGCTTTCCACTCTACAGAAACATGATAGCTTTGTTGAAGCTTCTTGAAAGGTAAGTAGTTTCAAGACATTTTTAATTAGACATTTTTAACTCAATTATGTGTCCTCGAAAACTTAACTGTTACCTTTTATTTAAGGTGGGAATCTGCTGCAGAACTTTGTAGATCTTTATTGGAGCTCTGCCCTAACAACTGCCCACTATTGGAGAGTATGGCCACCTTGTATGTGCAGATGCAGCAGAGTGATAGTGCCTACCAAGTGTGGATTGGAGCATTTGAGAAGAATCCTCAGAATGCAGAGATCTTTTATCAGTTGTGTAAATTCCTTATTTCACAGGTAATACCACATCCCAAAACTCTTTATGTTGGTCTGCTGGATTTATAAAGTTTGGGTTTTGTGTGTAGGTTCAAACACTTAGGAAATTGATTGTTCTTAATATTTTTTGCTATGTGTAGTTCTGCTTTAATATAGAATTGGCAAGATTAGTGACGAGACTTAATGTAACCAAAGGAATTGTATACAGCGCTAAATCTGTAGCTCAAATTGTCCATTCTGATGCACTGTTCATCTCCTTATGC
The DNA here is from genome assembly GCF_013377495.2 of Cygnus atratus. NCBI lineage: Eukaryota > Metazoa > Chordata > Aves > Anseriformes > Anatidae > Cygnus > Cygnus atratus. The sequence goes on along the minus strand of NC_066362.1, from coordinate 38,942,339 downwards.
AAGAACATTAGACAGCAACAGTAAACTCTGTAGTATGTTTTCATTCTTTCTGCTACCTACTGACTGTCCCAATTAGATTTCATTCTTGAGAGAGTGAAGGCAAAGGAGCATTACAGAGATAGACACTGCTAGTTATTTATTGTGCTTAAATTGTTCTTGTCATCTTCAGGTTAATGTCTGATGTATTTTTTATTTAAAAAAAACAGGAAAGGTCAGGCAGTGTTCTTCCACTGTTACAAGATTTTGTGGGAGCTTTCTTTGAGAATACCTACCAACAGCATGATCCCATGGATCTCTTAAGGTATGTCTATAATAGTATTCTGTTAAAATTTTGGTAATATTGGCATTTTCTTGAAAAACGAAGCAGTCTAGAATTTTGTTATTAGCTTGACAGGTTTTGCTAAGACTTCAGTCAATTATGATGTGGTGTTTTCTAAGCGTTATAGTTTTTTATACTAAATTGTAAAAGCATAAGAATTTAAAGGTGAAACAGCTAGCAAGTTTAATTTGTGGATGTGGGGAAAAGGGAACGTGATGCATGTATGCTGAAGCTTTTTTTTCCCCCAAAGTTTGGAACTTAAAACTGCATACCTTAAACTTGTTATTTAGGCAGTTGTAAAAGACCTCAATCCAGTGGTCCAGCATGCTTTAATCAACAGATTATTGCTGAAAAGGCACAGCTTGGTAATCGGTCTGCTGAAACTCCACCTGAATTTTAGGCACCTAATTGATTATAGTGAACCTTGCATATTTCAAAACTTCAGGAAGTCTGTCAAAGCTAACTGCCTTTCAAGGCCTTCAAAGGAAGACCTTCTTTGCTAAATCTTATGCAGATGAGACCTTGAAATCTTTTTTTATCTCCAAGTTGTGTTAGGTTTTATTCCTGCTTGTGTTTCTTTACATTGAGTGTAGTGCTGGCAATGCAGCGTAGGTGTCTATAGGTAGATAATTGTATCCTAGGTTTTGATGTATTTTATGAGGGGCTGGGTGGGTGGCGGTGTCTGAGATTTAAAGAAACATTTAACATAGAGCCTAATATTGTAAACCACTTTGTGTATAAACCATCTCCATTTTTTTATGTAATGCTCTCTATATAAATCTCTATCTGGATAGAGTTAAACTAATCCCTAAGAAAAGTAGGTGAGTTCTTAATACATTCCATTAATTGAATTTTTAAACTGTTATGTTCGCAGAGGAATCTTCAATGTTAGAAGGATATTCTCCGTTACTATTACTTTTTGTCTTTTAGATATCTTCTGAATTTTCCAATGCCAATTGAATTTACAGCACCTCTCTATAAAGAACACCTTACAGATGATGTTGTAAACCAGCAAATCCCATATTTGTGGCAGATATACTGGTGAGGCTTTTTACAGCATTTCTGAGGAACAGCTAGTAGGTCTTAGTAAATTGAGTTTTCAATTGCAGAACACTCATTATTTGCCCAAGCATGTGTCACTTGAGGTTCTTTCAATAAATGATCTGCCAGTCCTCAGAGAAACTACTTGGCTGCTGCAAAGTATAGACAGTTTTATGCAAGTTTTATGCTGACTGCATAAGTAGCTATTTGGTTTTTCAAGTAAAGGGGCAAATACGATGCTTCAGGTGACAACTAAGGATTGCTCAGAACTCCGACACTTTCAGTTTTTAATTGATGGTCAGCTTCTAAACAGGTAAAACGTGTTTCATTTCAAGATAACGCGTAAGGTTTAGATTAAGTTATCTCAATGTTAGCTTATGGTATTGTCCATGAATTCCAATTAAGTGTGTGTATGTATATATTTAATAAATACTTATTTCTTTGCAAGTTCACTTACTAGATTTTAGTACTTACACAGTGGAAGTATTGTTAGAAAGACACTTGAGGTCACTGTTTCGTCATTAGTGACCTTAACTTAAACCACAGGAGAATCTGAGCTTAGGCACTTGGTTCTAGGAGGAAAAATGAGTGCTTTTGAAATATGTGCCTAAATTACTTTTAACACAACTTTCAAAATTCATTTCAAAGAGTAGTTGTGTTGGTTTGGTTTTGCTACACGGTAAGTGCTTAGGGATTTGGGCCTATGTATTTTTCCTCTTTATAGGTGCAGGTGGCAAAAGACATAAAAGTTGACTTTTACCAGGTGAAAATAATCTGAAATTACTAGAGCCTCAAAAGATCAAGGAACAATGTTTTGTCCAGAAACATCATTCATCTGTATCTATATAGAAAGTATAGACATCTGTCATGTGCGCACATGTATGTATGCACACATATATTTTGAGCAAAACTAGTAAATAGTCGATAGTTCTCGGAGAAAACCGGACTAGAATCAGGCACTCTGATTATGTTGCTCTAGTTAGTAGGGTTCTGTAGAAAGGTAGCTGAAACAACCCTACACTATTTTGCATTTCTTTAGTCTTCACGCTTTTTTCTCTTATGACTTACTAGAAATCCTGGCTTTTGTTGTTAATTTACACCTTGAAATGAGGATTGATAACTGAATCTTAGGTAAAAAATGTCTCCTGTGTTTGAGGTCCTGTATATTGTTCTGACTACATGTTTCTTTGAGGAGATGGTTTTAGTTTAGTTTTGACTATTTTTCTTTTTTTTTCCTCTGACATAATCAGCATGTTTCAGAACACTTAATTTTGTTGTGAGAGTTTCATGTCATTTCTCAAGTAGTCTCTTTTAATACAATTTTGAAATATATTCTTCTGGTGCTTTCCAAATGGAAGCTCAAGACTTGTCTCCATTCTGTAGCAGTCAGAGCATCCTTATAATAAGGATTAATAAAAGAGAGAAGGCAATGCATGTGTTACAAGAGAAGACAGTGGATAATGTTTCTATTTCAGTCAAGAATTGCATTTTAAATTGCACAGTTTCTGTGTTATTTCTTACTTATGTGCAGTTGAGATTTGCTCATTGTAATACATTAACTGTTAAGGTTAGTCCATTTTGCTGCTAAACTGAAAACTGCTTTTGTGCTTCTCACGGAAGTTCTTTTGTTTCTTACCCTTAATATAGAAGGGTATACATTGTGTATATAACGTATCATAATTTTTAAACTTTTAATATAAACAGTTTGTGCCAGTCTCTTCACACGAGTATTAGTGAAGCACTGGATGCCTACGAAGCAGCTCTTGGTGCAGTGATGCAGCAGGAAATTGTTCAGAACATCTGGCTGGAGTAAGTTCTTGAGACAAAAGTAATTTAATCTCAAAGTTATTAAGTGGAAGCCACCAGAACCATTTTTTTCTTTTCTTTTCTTTTCTTCCAGTTACCTTGTTTTTATCAATAGCAAAGTTGTTGGATCCAACAACAAAGTTCAAGAATTCAAGCTTTTTACTGACCTAGTGAATAGATGTCTGGTTACAGTCCCCACACGATACCCAATTCCTTTTAGTGCTGCTGATTATTGGACCAATTACGAGTTTCATAACAAGGTAAAAATGTTTCTGGGGACAGTTTTAATTAAACAAAAAGACTGATATCCTTTTAACAAGTATCTGTAATTTACTTGTCAAAATAAGTGTCAAAGCATTAGTAGCATATGTACACTGAGAGCTAGGAATTAGTAGAAAAAGAGATATTGAGGAGAGTAGTGTTCCAAGCAGAAAAACAAGTAGCAGTGACTTTCTGAATAAAGAGTATGTAAGGCTAAGAGAGACTTCAACGTAAATAAATAAATTGCATGTCTTGATACTGTGTGAATACAACTCTTAATGGCAAACTACTATTTCTTTGGTAAAAAGAAACTAGAAAGGAGGGAAGAGAGAGTTGAGCAAGAAGGGTCAGCAGAGCTGTACTGCTGGGTGATGGAAACAGTATTGAAGCTGTCAGTTTTGATCACAAAAAATACAGTGCTTGAGAAACAGAAGAAATAAAGTAGAAAAGTAAGAGCAAGATCGAGTTGAGCCCTTCTGTAAGCTTTATTCTGTCAAGCTTTATTCTCTCTGTGAAACTCCTGGGTCCCATTTTGCTAATATCCAGTGCGTTTCTTTTTATTCACTAAATACAGGCAGGAAATCTGTGGTATTAGCAACAGTATGTTGATTTCTTAAATGAATTGATTTTTGTACGCCAGAGGGATAAAGTTTGTTGTTGATAAGGTTTGTAGGTGGTAACTCACTTCAGTCACAATGTTCATAGTTTTGTCATCCCATTATTCTTAGCAAAATTAGATAAAGTAGATTAATATTTATAATTCAAATTTTGCAGGTAATTCTTTTTTATTTGAGCTGCATTCCAAAATGTCAACATTCCAAAACCTTGGAAAGGTTTTGTTCTACTATGCCTGCTAATCCTGGACTTGCACTGAGGTATGTAAAAACACCTGTAATCGAGAGGAACAGCTGGTTAATACCACTACTGTTTTCTGTACAAGATGCACGATTTGATTTCTAATACAAAAATAAAACTCTTCCTCTTGTTGCATGTTGCTGGAGTCACATTGTGCCTTTTGATATCATCTCAATCTTTTTCTAGTATTTGAAAGGGTTCTGTTTTATCTACAGAGAGGTTATAATTACACAAACTATTAATAAATATGTCCATGTTGTATATGTTTACAAACGTAAATTTCAAGTATGTAGAGAAATGTTAGATATTATATTAAAAATCTTGTTGTTACTTAATATCTGTTAAAAGTATAGTTTGAACATGGAGCAAAATAAAATGGATGCATCAGTATTTAACGGTGCTACCTGAAGGTTTGGTATTTATTCAGTGAGGACAGACAATCCTTAATTCTGAAGAAAATCTCAGGGGAAACGAGCAGTTAGAGTAAACATCGCACTGACTCTTACACAATACTTCAAAATGTACTCATCCAGCATTAGAGAATCCATATTTTAGCATATTCAGTTGCAGTGAACTCAGGAACATTGTACTGAGTAAGTGTTTGAAAAGACCACGAACACTTACTGTTCGTCATCAACAGGGACTCCAAAGATTTCAAAGGCAGACTTGAGAAAAGTGTATGGTTGGCCACGGGTTGGGGGGTGCGGGGAGAATGACACACACCTTCTGTGAGCACAGGAAGGTGAATGGCTCCGTTTTAAGTCAAGTTACAATTTTGTCTAGGTGGAGCTTACAGCTTCCTTAGGCAATGTTGATACTGCAGGAAACGGGTGAGCAGAACTGTCTGCAAAGTATCTTGTAGCCATGTGACTGCAAAACTAATTAGCCTTCCTTCAAATATACAGTTACCTCACACATGCTAAAAACAGATCTTGTAATGTGCCAAGATCATATTTTCTCTGTGATTTCACACTATGTAGTTACTCTCTGACGGTGTACCTAACTTCTTTTTTGTTTCAAGAGCATGTTCAATCAATATTGTGTGGTGTCTTGCCTCTTTTTCCTACCCGCAACTCTTGGTTGAGATTAGGTGTAACGTATTTTGTATAATGTGTATGTATCTTTGCATTGCTTTTCTGCTCCCAGTGATTAGAGCAGTGTTCCTTTCTCATGAATGCCTTTTACAGACTGCTTCTGCGATACTGGGAGGAGAGCAATGTTCAAATTCTGAAACTGCAAGCCAAGATGTTTACATATAATATCCCAACATGCCTGGCCATCTGGAAAATGTAATGCAACAGTCATACATCTGTTTTCATAGATATTGCTTTTGTTTATAAGGTTTACATCACAAAGGTAAATCTGAAATGTCCTTCAAATTGGGCTTGTGCTGGAAGTCTCTTTCATTATTTTATTATTTAAGCAGTAACTTTGTTACAACAGAGGTACTGTCACATCTTTAAAATGAAAAATGGAATTTCCCTCTTGGGGAAACTTATGTGAATTGATATTATACAGATAAAGATGAATGATATATTTACAAGTTGCCTTTTTAATTCAACTATTGACTTCTGTCTCCCCTCTCTACCCTCCCCTTTATATATCACAATAGCAGTAATCTCCATTATCCAGTGATGCTGAACTGATCTTTTTCTTCAGTGTTTGTTCATAATGGGGAACCACTGAAATGTCTTGCTCATGTAAGGTTGTCTTTAAAAAACAGTTATTTTTATCTTTTCACTGTAGATTAACATCATTGGAAGTTAGTTTCTTCTCAAGGAATTTGTAATTCCATTGCACAGTCAGTATTCTGCCAATTATGGCATTTAAAATCATTCAAGAATAAATATTTTTGTGTGTTTCTTTTTCTCAGAGCCATTGCTGCCGAGTGCTTTCTAATGGGACAAAGAGAAGTAAGTCAACACACCTTACTAAAATGAGAAATTGCAAAATTTTTTCATTCTTTCACTTTATCCAAAGAAATGGTCATTTTTTAAACCCAAGAATTCTGGATAGTTGAAATATTCTCTGTGTAAACACTGAAGCATTTGCTTCAAGTGTGAGAAAGATCTTTGTCAATCAAGGTAGAAAGGATTATATTTTTAGTACTTCTGCATACTATTTGTATCTTTCCTGTACAGGGAAGTCTATATTTCCCCACCTCCCTTCCTTTTTTTTTCTGTTTAACCTGGAGGAGATGGCTAGCACTTAAAATGCAGTAGAGGGGAAAAAATACTGTTGTGCCGGAAGATAACTAATGACTACCTACCTTTGCAATCAGTTGGAAGGGTTTTTCTGCCAGGCAAATGCGTGTAGAGAATTTGAATGATTTCCCATGCCCCACTTACACCCCAAAGCTATCATTTCTTTTTCTCCAAAAATAATAAGCTTACTCATTGCTACTTAATGTGCGTGGGTGTGTGGGGATGTATTTTTATCCCTCTGTACGCAAATACAAGAGGTTTTTTGGCACAGCAACGGAATGAATCACTTCTCAGTTCAAACAGAATGGGTCTTCCTGGTATTGTTGCTGTCAGTCAGAATATTCTGCTTGTGGAGAGACGCTGTGTATTAGGGGGATCATGAAGACATGGGCTTGTTACTCACCACTCGTTTGTGGCATTTCTGAGCTGCTTCTCTGCTGTATCTTATTACACGTCATTCTTGCAGTGACTGGTTTCAGCATCCTTCTCTTCTGTCAGTAGACGTTCTTTTGAAACAGTACTAAAATTTTAACTGATTCATAGGTTAGATTCACATATGAAATCTTTTTTTCCCTTTTTTACTGTTTCCATGAGTCTCTAAAAAAGAACACCCCTAAGTAGACAGTTATTTAGTTTCTAAGATCAAATAGTTCAGTCAGGAGACATCAAAGACATGGCTGTGTATTCAACCTTAATTCTGTCTCTGTGTTGATTGTTTGGTGTAATCTCTAATTAGTCACAGATCCCTGCTTCAGTCATTGTATTAGATGGACTGCATTTTAAGGCACTCCCTATAGTGAGACTGCTGACTTACAAGATCCCTGCATTATTTGGTTTTAAAATTGGAAAAATGTATTTATAATTAATTGAGAAGAGAGCCTTTAAAGAATATGAACCAATTAGAATTCAGGCGTATGTAAAATATTGCAGATAACTGGAACGTCTAGTTAACAAGTAGGATATTGTTTGAATTATGATTGAGATGCTGGATATATCATCCCTGGAGAACCTGTCACTTGCTTCCTTCAGCAGATCATTTAAAGGATTGCTAAGAGAATATACAAATGTTCCACAATTTAAAATGCCAACAAACCCCTACACCAATTACTTCTTGATTGGAGCTCGTAGATTAGATAACAGTAATTGAAGGAGGCTTGAGTAGATGCTTGGAAAAGGAGAACCAAAAAGTATAATGCAGAGATAAAATGGAAATTGCTGTAGTTGCAAAGACATACCGGTCATTAAAGCGTAGATAGATGTCATAGGAAAAAAAAAAGGGCTAGGAAACAGTTGTTTTCATTGCAGGGTTGAGATTGTATGCAATAATAAGAAAGACCTTGGAGTTGTATACAAGTGAAAGTTACTGAATAAACTGCTGCATTCCCTGTGCATGTTCCATCCTGTGCAATGAATAAGGCAAAAATCTTTTGAAGAAAAATGTCCTCATGTAATCAATCGTGTGCATACAGGGGTTAGAGTTAAGGTCAGACACAAACTTGCCTTTTCTTTTATTAGTGGCAAAAAAGCTTGAATTTGAAGCTATTAAAAACTGATCTAAAAATTTACTGCAACTGACTTTTGTGCTTCATATCACTCATTTTGATCTCACAACATGGTACTGACTTAATATTTGTTTTTATTTTACAGGTCCATCATTTATATCAGAGAGCTCTTCATAAGTTACCTCTATGTGCAACACTGTGGAAAGATGTAATGTTTTCTCCTTATGATTCAGTTTGAGGTTTCATATAAATTTTCTGCATATCCCATATCCTTAGATGTGGTGATGCTCAAGCTCTGGCTAAATCTTATATCTGCTTCCCCATCTCTTACAGCAACTCTTGTTTGAAGCATCAGGAGGAGGTAAAACTGATAACCTGAGAAAACTAGTTTCCAAGTGCCAAGAGGTTGGAGTCAGCCTAGATGAGCTTTTAAATTTAAACACTTGCAGAACAGAAAGCAAGAATCACTGAACGCTGGGTACAGTCAGCCATAAGTCCTGTTAAATGCCAAAATCAGTTGAATGATTCTTCAGGCTGATCTGTGCCTAAGATCTGCGTAAGGCAGATGAGTATTGCTGAGCATATCAAGTCTCCAGTCTGCTTTCCTTGAACCTGGAAACAATTAACATGACCCTCCTCTCTGGAAAAATGAACTCGCTGTCTGGCCTCTCTTCTGGGCCCTGCCAGATTCTCATAACATCATGTACGTAAGTATAGTTAATCAAAATGACAGACATTATTTTTTCATGTTTTCCTTTTATTTTGTTTTCTTTGTTTTGCTGTTCCTGATTCACTTGACACTCTCACTGATGCCTGAGAGATCTGTGTTTGGGGTTAATTTAATGGGCTGTGTTTACAGTAAAAAGCAAGTAGTCCACTTTGGGTTTTTCCTTTTTTAAACCTTTTTTGAGACTTTTTCATTACAGGATTTAAAACAAAAGCAGCCGCTCTTAAGGAAAGTGTAACTGCCGTGGCCACAAGTATGCTTCTTGCACTTGAAGGCTCTAAGAGGGTTGCTTACTGCCCTTTTCTGCATTGGACTCACGGCAGAGACTATTAAACTTGAAGATTAAAGAAACTATTGCAAATGCCAGTGCATCAGAACCTAAGAGTGGTCAATTATGTGCAATTTTTGTAAAGAAATTTTAATTTATAATAAAGTTTAACAGTTTAAAGTTAATATTGATCTGTTTTGTATTGGTACTACCTTGCAGCATTAGTTGTTTTTACAGAGATTTTCAATATAAGCTGACCTTATTAAAAACAAAACAAAACACATACATATTTTGTCCTTCTTCTTTTGATCAAAGGGTAAGCAAATGTGGTTGAGCTACCGATTGTGGATATGCAAAAACTACATCTGTGACTTTTTTTTCTTCTTCTTGCCTCAGGTACACATCTATTTGTTCCATAGTGACCGTTCCTTTCAAGAATGCCATGTCACTAAGGGAAAGTGCATTTTATATTATTTCGTTTTCAGCTTTAATAAAATGAGGCCCTCTTTCCCCAGTCAGTGTGTATGTGGCAGATGATGCCCATCTACTGAAGTAGTTGTGGGACCGTTGACCTTGGGTTGGCTTTCTGTCTGCCTTTTCATCTATGCAGAATCGTAAGAGGGTTGTGATATTTCTTGCATAGATGACTTACGCAGATGTCATGAGGACAATGAACAAGTGGTCTTAACCTTTGTGAAAGTGGGTTGTGACATAACTTCTAGGAATTTTCAAAACTCTTGCTGTATATAAAGTTACACATGACATAGCTCTCTTAAAGGAGGAAAGTGGTAAATACCTTTTTTCATCTTGGGGAAGGGAGGATGATGACGTTTTAAGTCTTTTTAGATAATTTTGTTATTTAAACATGAATTATTTAAACTTCAATGGTCAAACTTTCTTACAGACTACACAACCACTATCAAAAAGCTGACCCAAGTCCATTCTTCATTGCAGTACAGTAGTATCTGATTTCTTCAAATTTGTAATACAGTTCAGAATGAAGAAAGACTATAAAACACAGTATTTAACTTTTATTAAAAAGCCTGTAAGTAGGGTAAATGTTGGTTTATATACATTGCCCTTTTTTTTTTTTTTTCAAACTCTGATGGCAAACACTTTCTTTACAACACATAAATGGGTGCAGTACTTGTATTGTGATTAAACAGCAGAAGAGGTGAAATGGTAAAAACAGAAAAATGTAATACGGTCAAGTCTCCAGTCAAAACTGAGTCCTTTCCATATTGTGGTGTTACGTTAGTTAACAAATTAAACAGACAAAAGCACTGTTTAACAAATGAGCTAGACAGTTTGCACATGAGACAAAATGGGGGGAGTGGCTGACACACCAGAGGTTGTGCTTCCATTTGCAAGCATCATGGCAGGACGAGGAGGTGGGCTAACCAGAATCTCTTGAAGTCCAAGAAGAAGAAGAGCAGAGTCCTGCATCTGGGGAGGAGCAACCCCAGGCACCAGTGCACTCTTAGGGGCCACCCAGTTGGAAAGCAGCTTGGCAGAAAAGGGCCTAGGCGTCCTAGCAGGCACCAAGTTGAACATGACTCAGCAACGTGCCCTTGCTGCTAAGAAGGCTCATGGTATTTTTGACTGCATTAGGCAAAGGATTGCCAGCAGGTCATGAGAGGTGACCCTTCTACTCACATCACACCTGAAGCACTGGGTACAGTTTTGCCCTCCCCACTATCCCCCAAGTGAAGGAGAGAGACGTGGACATACCAGTGAGAGTCCAATGCAGGGCAACCAAGATGGTGAAGGGCCTGGAGCTCCTAACCTGTGAGGAGAGGCTAAGAAAGCTGGGCCTGTTCAGCCTGGAGAAGAGGAGGCTTGGGGGGATCTTGTCAATGTGTACAAAGGGAGGGTACCAAGAGAAAGGAGATAGTCTCTTTTCTGTGGTGCCCAGTGGCAGGATAAGAGGTAATGGGCACAAAATGAAATGCAAAATCAATGCCTACTACCTCCTGTAAATCTTGGTGCTCTCTAGCACCTAACTGTTGAACACAGTAGTCCTGGGTAACTGTGGTGTGGGTTTATTGGCTCTGAACATTTGGCATTGGCATCGGTTGGGTGCAGAGTGGGGGTGGGCAATGTAAATCCCTACTTAGTAGACTGCACCTTGTCAGAGCAGGTCACCTAGCGATGAAGATGGCTGTACACACAACTGAGTGTGGTTCCCTCAGCCAACAGCATACGGACAGCTGGTTTGGGAATGAATCTGCAAGAGGAAGTGCTCGGCTCCGTATCTGTGAACATGGCATCCTTGTTGCTCAGCCTGTATTATACATGCCCGTGTGTGTACACGTACATACATATATATACTATTTCTCCTTGGTTTCCTTGCAGCATGGCCTATTGAGTCCAAGGTTGTGAACAAACTGCTCAGAGGCTATGACAGCAATTAATAGTGCAGGCCAAACTACTGCAAGTCTCAAGACAACTGATGTGTCTCATAGCACAAGAGAAGCAAAGACTTGGTAGTGATTTCTGCTCCATGAGCTGGCCATTTCCTTATCTTTAGGTGAGATAACTAGCCTTATGTCCAGAACGCATCAGCATCACTTCACTGTTTTGTAGCTTAGCGTGTCCTGCCAGAGGTCTTGCAATAAAACTTAGCAAACACAACACAGCAGTAATTAAGCCCTCTTCCACATCGGATCTCAGTAAGAAGCATCTATCTGTGATCCTCTGGCTCATTAGCTCAGCAATTGAATGTTAAGAGTTAAAGCTGTTGGTCTCCACAGCTAGCAAGTCATTTTGCAGCAGCATCTGGACTTTGAATTGCTGTTGTTGTTCATGTAATTGTACCTAGCTGGTTTATACGTCTGCTTGTAGCACTGAGTTAATGCTATTCCTACATGAATTGCATTCTGGGCTTTGATGGTAGATTCCTGGGTCACTTTATCTTACCCTTTTCATACCTCTGGAACATACTGTGAAGACAATAACAAGCTTTTTGTATCTTCTACCCAGATTACAAGCCTTAAGCAAGGAGTGGAGGGAGGGAAAACAAAGCCTTGGCTTAACTCATGATTTTTTTTTCCCACAATTTTTCCTGGTTGAGTTATATCCAAATGCAAAAATAACAATAATATAGTGATATAAAGAATAACATTTTTTACCCTATTAAAACACACTTTCTGCTGTTCATCCATACTGACAATAGCACAGTACCTTTATATATATATATATTTTTACTTACATTGAGGCTGTAAGAGTTGGTAAAGCTGTGCATCAGAATCTGACCTGTATTTTTAACTAGATGCTGATAATTGATATTAAAGACTCCAGAACCATATTTCTCATATCTGTCAACCCGCCCACTTGTACAGGGTTGGACTGGAGTCAATTTTCTTCGGAGCAGCTTGTATGGTGCTGTGTTTTAGATTTCTGACCAAATCAATGCTGATAACACAGTAATGCTTTAGTTATGGATAAACAGTGTTTTATACAGCATCAAGACCTTCCATTTCTCAGTGAATATACTGGGGGTTTTGTATGAGTTTGGGAGGGAACACAACTAGTTAGGTGACCCAAACTAACCAGAGGTAATCCGTGCCATATAATGCCATGCTCAGCAATTAGAAGGGAAAAGAGGGGGTTTAGGAAGGTTACCCATCATTTTCCTGGGTACTGGTGGTATATCAGTCTATTCATGGGAGGTAGTGATTCTCTTTGCATCACATGGTTTGTTTTCTTTCTCTCTTCTTCACTTATTAAACATTTTATTACCTCAACCCACAAGTTTTCTTGCTTTTATTATTCCTTTCCTCTTCCCCATCCCTCTGGGAATGGGAGGGGAAGTGAGCTGCCTACCAAGGTTAACTCCCCACATCACAGAATCATCTAGGTTGGAAAAGACCTCCAAGATCACCTAGTCCAACCTCTGACCTAACACTAACAAGTCCTCCACTAAACCATATCACTAAGCTCTACATCTAAATGTCTTTTAAAGACCTCTAGGGGTGGTGACTCAGCCACTTCCCTGGGCAGCCCATTCCAATGCCTAACAACCCTTTTGGTAAAGAAGTTCTTCCTAATGTCCAACCTAAACCTCCCCGGTGCAACTTTAGCCCATTTCCCCTCATCCTGTCACCAGGCACGTGGGAGAACAGACCAACCCCCACCTCGCTACAGCCTCCTTTAAGGTACCTATAGAGAGCGATAAGGTCGCCCCTGAGCCTCCTCTTCTCCAGGCTGAACAATCCCAGCTCCCTCAGCCGCTCCTCGTAAGACTTGTTCTCCAGACCCCTCACCAGCTTCGTTGCCCTTCTCTGGACTCTCTCGAGCACCTCCATGTCCTTCTTGTAGCGAGGGGCCCAAAACTGAACACAGTACTCGAGGTGCGGCCTCACCAGAGCTGAGTACAGGGGGACAATCACTTCCCTAGCCCTGCTGGCCACGCTGCTTCTTATACAAGCCAGGATGCTGTTGGCCTTCTTGGCCACCTGAGCACACTGCTGGCTCATATTCAGCCGACTATCAACCAGTACTCCCAGGTCCTTCTCTGCCAGGCAGCTTTCCAACCACTCATCTCCCAGCCTGTAGCGCTGCTTGGGGTTGTTGTGCCCCAGGTGCAGGACCCGGCACTTGGCCTTGTTGAACTTCATACAGTTGGCCTCAGCCCATCGCTCCAGCCTATCCAGATCCTCCTGCAGAGCCTTCCTACCCTCGAGCAGATCGACACACGCACCTAACTTGGTGTCATCTGCAAACTTACTGAGGGTGCACTCGATCCCCTCATCCAGATCATCGATAAAGATATTAAAGAGGACTGGCCCTAGTACTGAGCCCTGGGGGACTTCACTAGTAACCGGCCTCCAACTGGATTTGACTCCATTCACCACAACTCTCTAGGCCCGGCTATCCAGCCAGTTTCTAACCCAACGAAGCGTACGCCAGTCCAAGCCATGAGGAATTACTAGCCACTGCACTGCTTTCACTTTTCATCCCAAGCTAGATGCCTGTATGGAAGCTAGAATCGCAGGAATGTGGGTGGTGGTGGGTGGGACGACCTCATAGTTCTTCTATGGGTATGTCACGGTAGTTAGTATGCCATATACCTAGACAGGCTGGGTGAGCAGAGTGTGAGGTAAATCGAAAACAGGCTCCAAAGTGAAAAGAGGAGGTGGAAGTGTCCACTTACCTGAAGAGCACAACAGACCACAAAGCCCTTTACAGTTATTGTTCTATGATACAGTCCTGTATGTATACAGTGTCCAACTGTATGCCTGAATCCAATTCCACAATGCCCAAGGTTGATATTATGTTGACAGTGAAAAACTGAGTGTATTTCTGTCTAATTGGGAAGCATTCATTGCATTCTCTCTCCCTCCTCCCCTCCCACCCCCAGCTTTTGATTGTAAATGTCACCAAAAATCTTGCCCAGCCTTGAAAATTATCTGTAATTATCACCTGGAGCCTGGGATTAAAATCTTTGGAAGGATTAATCATTATTTTCCAGTCCTAAGAGTCTGAAGAATAACAACATGTTGAGAAAAAAATCCAATTAGAAATAGCAGAGGCCATCCTGGCTGTCTTTTCTTCACCATTTTCTAATTTGAGGAAGGAACTTATGTCCCTGATGTGGCCTTAAGATACTTAAACTCTTCATTGTCACTGCAGTTGCTATCACAGTTGTAGCATTCAAAATCCAAGGAAGCTGCAACTCTCTACATAACTTTTTCCTTCTGAGATACACACTTAGATGGTGAATAAAATGCGGGAGCCCTTCACTCAGAGAGACTCTGGTCTCTAGTGAGGAGGACAGATAGAAACTATGTGCCATAAAGGGGCAGCAATCACATAAAGCTTCCTCCCAGAAGCAGGTAAACAGTCAGTGAAGGAAGAAAAGCATCACAAAATAAAAATCTCTTCCTTGCAGAAGTTGGTTTCAGTGTGTTCCTGACAACCACCTGGTCTGGGCCTCTGTTCTTTTGCTCTTTTCTAGCAATTTTGCACATTGACTGTTTTTGGCTTTCCTTTTGTTTGTAAAGACCATCTCAAAGCTTTGGAAACCATTGAGACAGATTATATTACTCAAATTATTTAATATGGCAGAACTGAATTAATTTTCTAATAGAAGGGAAGAAAAATAAACTATTTCTTGACTTGCCCATCACTGTATCTCTGGGACAAGTTCACGTCCACAAGGCTCAGTACCTGTATCTGCCCCTTGGAAGCTGGTCAGACCCTGACTGGGTGCCATTCTCCTTAGCAGGTCAAGTGAGTTCATGCCCCATGATCTGTCATCCAGAATTATAAAGCAACAACATTTCTGATTTATTGGAATAAATAAGTCTGACCACCAAAATTTATGTCACGGAACAATTCAGCTGAGGGATGAGTGCATCAGTCATCTGATCAGCTTAGTAGGATTCTGAGCAGACTCCTTCCTTGGAAGCACACCTGGATCAACAATGTCTTGGTGGCATTTGGCTACAAGGTAATAAATTGGTGGGTTATGTATCTGGTGAAAAAAACTGTTCGTTGAGTATCCCTACCTACTTTTGCTAACATTTAAGATATTCTAGTTATATCTCCATCCTGCAATGGAAGTATAATTGTAGGTGTGGAGATACTCCTAACTAGCTTAGGTAGAGTACAAATGAAGATGTAGCAGCATCAACTTCAATATTTTTCAGTAACTTTCAAATCCATTAGAATTTTGAAGTGGATTACTGAGGCAGTTAGACTGCCTAGAAATAGATGAACTCTATCTTATCTGAGAAATCTAGACTAAACCCAGCAGATGTCCTTACACATCCTGCCATTTCACTGGGGACCAACCTATCCGTGGTCAGGAATGAGATGAGAGCAGAAGAGGGCTGTTTTCCAGAGTCTGTTGGTATTTCATCACAGGGGATTTCTGTTGCTCTGAAGAGTGCACGAGTGTTAGCTTATCTGTATCTGCAAGGTGGCTTCATGTTTCCAAGAAACCCAAGATCAAAACTGGGCCTAAAATAGAATATAGATGTTAACTGCTGCTTTTCTTTTTTATTGCACACTACAATTTGTTGTTGTCCTACCTGAGTAGCTGATAGTAAAGCAGAGTGTGGCCTGTAATTGAAACTTAACCTTGTAAATTTGTTGGCAATGCATTATCTGTGTGACTGTTTGCCAACAGGAGCATAAAATCCAATCATAAAGTCTGCAGTACTGCACCTGGGATCCTGGCAGAAGTGACTGTATCATCACTCAGTAAAATGTTTACAAAGAGTAAACAGGAGTAAGACTTTCAGTGCAGACAGCAGGGTCTGATCTAGCAGAAAATAGCATAGAAGATGCAACGATGCTGTCACATAAGTGATTTGCATCAAAGAGTCTGAGCTGGGGAAAATGCTGCATTTTTGAAACGGAAAATGATTTTCAGTTTATTTCTCACAGCACATGATGGCCACAGGTGGTCTGTGAGGAACCTTTGGTCTTTGAGATGACATTTGAATTCTATCACTGCTTTTTATTTCTGTGACAACTGTTGATCTGGGTCTCATTTGTGTCCTTTTTAGTTAGGTTAGTCCTTTTTCCATCACTTCAAGAAAACCCCATGGCTGAGGAAACATGGCTGGGGAACTTCTAAATACAGGTCTTGAAAGCAATGATGTTTTCTCTTGTATTCACAAGAGTTAATGCAGCGTGAATGGAAAGGCAGAAGAACTGCTCTTACAAACTTCCTTGAAGAAGTTTTAGTTATGATGATGTGATGTGGGAATAGCCCACGTGCTCCTGCTCAGCCCCTGCTCACTGTAATCACATCTGCCTTTCCCATCAACTTTCATCTTTCCCTCTTGAGGCCTCCTTCCCCCTCCAAAATCTTCTGTGAACTTCCTTTCTCTTCCCGATGCATTGTTAATGCACCGTTTTCTGCCTGAAGAGGTTGGTTAGATCTTGGTAGGAATTGCATTGCTGGAAGGTCACCACCAGGGCCTGCACAGTTCAGACCTCTGGGAAGTCAGGAGAAGCCAAGCTTTGTCTAATCACCTTTTCTTGGGACAGCAGGAGGAGCAGTGTGCAGTCCTTACATGGCCCTAGGTAGTCCTACAAGACTGAAGCATGATTTCAGAAGGGCACTAGCACTAAGCTGCGCAATTACAGGTATGATATACCATCATTCTTAAAATCCTTGAGGAAGGATCAAAAAAACCTGTCTACATAGAGGACAAACACAGTGGTTTTAATCTCTGCCTGTGTTACTATAAAAGAGAGGTTAATATCTGTGCCTCAAACTAGCCCTTGGTGCTCCCAGTCAGTAGGACTAGTCAATGCTGTCTGTGAGGATCACCCAGTACCTACTCAGAAAGCTACGGTAAACTTCAGAGTGTATAGATCAGAGCTTTGAGATTATATATTGCAGTGGAAACAGCCATTTGTAACAGCATCCAGAATCCTCTGTCCACCAGTGAGGTTCTCAGACTGTTTACGGGAGGTGGTGTGGGTTTTATTATTGAGAGGATTTCGTTGGTCTGTGTGATGCATCCCTGTCGACCTGAAACCGGAGGCTTTCTTGGTGCATTACAGTGCTCCCTACAGCTCAGACACACAACAAAAACTTTGTTAACTATATGGGGCACTAACTGGGAGAATATTTTGGAGATAGCCCATGGCATATCTTCTGCTCATTTGTAGAAGCTGAATGTGGGAAACTTGCACCCTTGCACCAATTTTGTTAGGACTGCAAAGAACTTTTGCTTCTTGTTTTTACAGTGTGTCTATTTGCCCCAGCTGAGCAATGTCCGGGGGACTGGCATGTGGCACTTGTACACCAACAGGGGAGTAGTTCTGGCTTGGAGAATGGAAAGTCCTGCTTCCACGTGCTTTCTAGTAGTAAAGCCCCAGTATAATCTGATGGATTGTCTGGAGAACAGTGTGGAGACATGAAGATATTGCACCATAAATAATGTAAGTTGATATAAAATTGCAAGAGAGGAGATAATAATATGACCAGTGTAATTCATCTGGAAGGTAAAAAGTCAATGCTTTTGCCTGAGATCAGCATGTGAGTGGGTCAATGTCTATAAAGTGCCAATGAACACAAAGCTTGTTTTTTCACCACTTAATTCAGCATAATCCTTCTACAGTGCTATGTTGAGTCGTTTTTGCAGGCCCTGTGCCAGAGCTTTATCAGATCAACCTAGATCAAAGGTTAGGCTTGATTATTATATTTGTATATCTTTCCGCTTTTTTTTTTTTCTCTGTCCAATTCTACTAAGCAATCCAGAGGCTTTAAGCTATGAAAAGCTTTTGTTGAAGTGGAGCAATGAAATCATTTGTTTCAGCTTGGCCTGCTCTCACCCAGTGTGCAGATGGGTGGAGAACACGGAGGTACTGTGCCAGGGCTGGGCTCACTCCCTGTACTGCACGCCCTGGTTTCTGAGGTGGTGGAGGTCCATGTGGCTGCTCAGAGAATGGTCCACAGAAACCTTTTGGCCCATGCATCATCTGCTCCAGGTATTTGGTGAATTAATATGGACCAGATGCTGTTCCCACTATGTTTTATGGACAAGACCACTCTGTTTTGAGGGAAAGAAGGACTGAAGGGCGTGTGAGTATGTGGACCTGGATTATGTGCCGAGGGCAGAGGATAGCCCTGTTCTGTTTAACTCACACACAGGCATAGCCACTGCACCTGGAGGCACGAGTCAGGTCCTGTGCTGGTGCTGTGGAGCCAGAGGAGCTCAGAAAGCCCAGCACTGAGGCGGGAGACTCCTGGATTTTGTCTGGATGGAGCCGGGGTCCTGGCGGACCTGAGTGCCCAAACTGCTGAAGACAGGGTCCCAAATCCTCTTCTCAGGGACAGCAAGAGGCAGCAGCTGGGCCTCTGGCATCACCTGAGCGCTTTCACAGCTGCGGCTCCACAGCGCAGCTCTCATCTGCTGTCCTTCAGGTCCCCTGAGCCGACATGAAATATCGTCCTTCTCCGGGCTGTAGTGATTAAAGAACAAGTATGTAAACAGTCTGCAGGGTGAAAGAGGGGGTGCTTAGTTAATAAAGTGATCATTTTTCCATACGGCTCCTAGAAACTGTGGTGGTGATGGCAATGAAGACCTCAGCTTGAATGAGCAGTCAAGTGTGTGCAGACTGTGAGATACTCCAGGATGATTTCACTCCTGAAGAGTGCAAGTTTCTTGTGGTGCATCCCTACTGCAATTCCCCCACTTTGCACGCTTGCTGGACTGCAGGTTTTAGTTTGTGCATGTGGGCTGGGAGATTGGTACAAGCACATGCCACACTGGGCTGCAGTATTTACTATTTTCTTGACTTCCCCAGGACACTTTCTAAAGTCCCACCTGCTTTCAGATTTTGGAATCAGGAGCTGTAACACTTCTGCAGGTTCAAGATATCCCTGCCCAGATTCCCAGACTTCCAAATACCCTGGATTTAAAGCTTACTTTTTCAGATAGCTGAAGAAAACAGGCAGGTGATTTTATTTATTTATTTTTTTTATATAGAATGATGAATGTATAGACCTGAATAACAGTTATTCCCAGTGGACTTCATTTTCTCTATTTCCTGCCCACTCTTCTGTGCAGATCTCAGAGTCCCCTTTGCATGATTTCCCAGTCTCCCCACATTAATTTGTCTTCCAAGATCTTCTTGGCTCGGCTCTATTTTCTGTGCCCTTGGCTTTCCTGCCATCACTTTGCTTAGAGTGGCTGATGAGATGCTTTTCTCCAATAATTCCAGAGATCTGTTGTTCTCTTCATTGATGACTTCCTTTCTGAAGGTCAGACTTTTTTTACCATGGTTGGCATCCGCCTTGCTGATCAAGGATGCTGTGTTTCAGATGGAAAACCATCGAAGCCTGTGAGAATCCCATCACCATCCTCGTGCTCGTCTCCTCCTCCACCAGAGTGGGAGAGCCTGGGAGCATCTCCTGCACCAGAAGTCCCCAAATCTGCACAGGGAGTCTCCTCCTCAAACTGTCCTCATGGGGTTTCTGGAAGAAGGATGACTCACTGAACCAGAACCTGAGAAGGGAAATAATTACTGATATTTCACAACAGCAGCAAGGCATGCGTGGGCACACGGTGGCACCAGGTGCCTGGCAAAACAGGACTTTCTCTGGTTGGCCCTGACTGCCGGTGGCCTCAGATCTGCATCTCTGATGGGAGAAGCAAACGCCTGAGTATTGCGCAGCAGGACAAAGCAAGAAATCAAGGTTTCTAATAGGATGTCTGGGAATACTCGCTTAACAAGTGTCGTCCTCTGTCTGTCATCTGTCATACAAATTCTGCTTCTGGTCATGTTACACTCGCAGGTCCCTCGGGGCAAACCTTTCCTGTAACGCTTTCTCAAGCCTCCCTTGCAAATAAACCCAGGGCACATTCCTGCTACCTTATTAAAAGTTCTATGACATTGTTATCTAAAATCTTGTTCACATTAAAAAAATATTAGGTTTTTAAAAGGTGATGGCTTAATTTTCAGTATGTGTCCCTCTCCAGAATCTTTTAATGGCTGGTTAATATCAGGCTGGCAGCCTAAACTTCTGAGTCATAAATTTGAAACTTCTAAATTTTTTCCTTATGACAGAGGTATTTGGGGTAGAAAATCTGAATGACACGAAAGAGAAATTTGCCAGGGAGCTCTATGGGGGGAAATAGAGCTGAACAATCTTTTTCTAATTATCCTAATAGAGTGCCATTATCAGGAATTCTCTGTGTTCCATTGGGAAAGAAAGTTATGTTAATAGAAAACAAAGATATTTGATCCTTCATAGATCAAAGCACTTTTATGATGCTGCTCTCATTATGAAAGGCTCTTGGTGTAAGAATGGAGCTTTCTGGACAATGGCTCTATTGTTTGTCACTTATTTACCTTTTAAGAAAATCAGACCTAGGGTATCATTTATGAGGTCCCAGATTTGATGAGAAATTCTTCACTCTACCATAAAGTAACAGTTTTTAAGGCTGTGCTGTTGTTTACTGCCTACAAATGTGAGAGGTTCCACTGTGCAAAAAAAAATAATAAAAAAAAATTAAAATATATATACATGTTTGGTGTGGAAATAAAAACTTGCTGAAATGCACTGAAGTGCAGAAGGTCCCAGCAAAGCCTCTGCATTCCACACTAGAAAAGCCTGCGGGCTTTCTTACCCATTTTTTTCTTTCTATTTGTGTTTGCTTATGTTTAGAGTTTAGCCCTGTGAGCTTCCAAGCAGCATTTTTTCTTCTGTATTTATACAGCACTTAGAGCAGTGGGATGCTGGTCCATGACCAAAGCTCCTGAGTGCTCTCCTAACACAGATAATAATAAAAGTAGAGAGAGATCAATACTGAGAACAGTTCACTTATGGCTCACAAAATGGATTTCTTACAGCTGTAAATCCCTCCAAGCAGGGGACAAGTGTTTAAAGACTTGGAAAACCCTACACACACCAGCAGTGTTGTGTCAAGCATAATGTCAAGAGTATGGGGAAAGGAGAGAGAGAATGCTATTCCAAAAAAAAAAAAGAAAAAAGAAAGAAAAGCCTGTCAATTCTTGTAGGTGCAAAAGAAGGACTCAGGTACAGAACTCAATACTTAATATTGGTAATTTACTGATTCCTGTTTTCCTATTTAAGTGAATAGAAGAAAAAAAGTGAATTTTGAATAGCTTGTCAGTTCACTCAACACCCGATGAACTCAATAAAACACGATGATTTATTGTTTTGTTTGTTTGCTATTGTCACTTATATAAAGGTGTTTTTTTCAGGTGTTTCTCATTTCAGGTATTTCTGCATGAATATCTTTATCTTTTTTTCTTGGACTGATGCTCCACAAAGATCTGTAGATGCATTTAAGTCTCTGTTTAAGGCTGGAGACCTTTCGTCCCCCTTTGCAATCCAAACAAATAGCACTGTCTAGTCCTTCCTTGCATGTGCAGTCTGCCCACTACTACTTCAGTTTCCCTTTGCTGCTTTTTGGATTGAGGCCCTTTGTGACTCTGAGATTTTGTAAGAGTTTTTGCTTCGGCTCCTTCAAAAGTTTCTTTTCACGTGCTTCTTCCAAGAGTCGAATGCCACCTTAGAGATGGGCCAGTTTCCATTAAGTGCTCGTGGTACTTTTAAGCCCAGAGCAAGGAGTGTTTGGGACCTTCAGTAGCAAATCTGCTTGTTCAGGAGGCTGTGGAGGCTGCACCCTGTCCAGGAGGTGGCATTTCCTGGGGCAGATGTTTTGGCACCGCTCACTGCATGGACAAATCCTCCAACACTAGATTTGGGGCTGGAGAGCAGGGGCACATTCTCTGAAGAAGCCTACTCCAAAGTAATATTTCTCTGACCCACAGCCTCCATTTTCCTAAGGTAACTGTATGACCCTTCTGTCCCTTGGTGACATTATGGAGTTTCCAGTCTGTTCTGACTTTGCCTCCTTGCCAGCTATTACAGTGAAATGTTATTTTTCACTTGCAGAGCATATTGCCTCTTTGTCTTTGTGATAACGAACACATGCCAGCTCTGTTGCAGGTGTTCCTAGATATGATTCCACCCTGTGTACTTTATTGCCTTACATCAGCTCAGCAAGAATGTCATTGTCCCTCAGATACGAGGAAATCCCTCCCAGTGTCTCAGGGCTTGGTGTCTTTAGTTCCCCATGTCCTCCAGCATAGGATACGTCCCTCTGGATGGAGAAGCCCACTTGGGCAGCCAGGCCGAGTGGGGATGGGGCTCCAAGGGAGCAGAAGCTTCATGACTGTTCAAAATACAAGGCTGACAAATCTCACAGAGAAAGCTTATGTGTCCAAGTGATGGTAAGTGGCTCAATTGCCACACATTATATCAAAGAAGAGGCATACAGAGCAGGTTGCTCCTTCCTTTTGGGAGATGGTAGAATTGAAGGACTGATGCCTAGGAAGCGAGGCTGTGTATTGCACCACTTGGGTCTGCCAAATTTCGAGTGGATAAACAACACACTTCTTGTATCGTACCTGAGATCTACTGCCACGTTCTCACAAGACAGCGGGATCAGTTCTGGGAGTAGGATTCATTTCATGCAGAACTCTTTGCTTTCCTCCTCAGCAGGAAGCAACCACCATTGAGGTGTCTGCTGTGGGGGCTGGAGGTGGTGGTGGGCTTGTTCTGAGGTGGGCAGGGACCTCAGAGAAGTGCTCCACCTCCACCAGTGAAACAAAAGGGCCCTTCTGGGATGATTCAGTGCAGGACCCTACATCAGGGACTCCTCTCTAGAAGGGCTTTTTAGTCCTTATAGACTGTGGAGGGACCCCAAAGGGGACGGTGGATGCTGCCCCTGTCACCACCGCTCCCTGCTGCAGGAAGGCCGAGCATAGGCCTCCAGGCACATGCTGAGGCTGGGTCGTGTCCTGCAATATTTAAGCTTTTGTAATGCATGCCTTCTTGTGCAAATGGCACTGTTTGCACATAAAATGCAAACAATTTGAAAACACATGCCACACCAGAAAATCCCCTCTGCTAGTTTGAACATGTTCCTCACCTCTTTCCCTCGAGGTCAGTGCGCCCAGGCGTAATGCTGCAGAAAAGCCAGGCTGTCGCTCAGCCCCAGCCCCTTGCTGGCTCCCCACATCACACAGCTGGGCACAGGGCTGTGACCTGTCCCTTCGGGACCCTTGATGGGTCTCATGTTCCAAAGCCCATTCCTGATCTTCAGCCTGGGGCTGTGGTTTGGCTTCTCGGTGGGTTACCTGCATGCCCCCCTCCTGCCACGCATCATCTTCCCTAGCTCTTTGCATTCCTGAGATACAGACCCTCCCAGTCACCATCTCATGGATTTAGTCACTGTTCTCTGAGCTCATCCACACTGGCAACACCTTTCAGCTGAGGGAAGGTCCCTTCCCTCAATGAGCACGACATCACAGAGGCTATTCCTCATGGGCCGTGCAGCAGCAGGCAAAGCTCTTGGGCAACTGGCCAGCTCCAGTCTCAGACGTTTCTGCATGTGTGAACCACAATTACTTCAGTCTTCTTCACCTGCTGCTGCTTTTTGAAGGTAACACCTCTGTACTTCTACTTTTTTAATGCTAATCAAGGGATTTTTTGTTCTAAGTGTATTTAATATTTGTGGTTTTTACAGTACCAGTTACCTTCACACAGTGTTTGTGTGCTCAGAAAGAACAAATGATCTGTGATGATGTTTCATCCATGCCTGACTGTATTTTGTAATGAACAGAAATCCAATTCCTTAAAGGTGGACCAAGGCATGTATTCCATCCATTAGAGTACCTCAAGGGGGTACTTCAGGAGCAGTTCTTACACACTCCCTTTTCCAGTCTGGTGATCATGATAAAGCCCATGCTACCAGCTTCATTGCCTGCTATTGTCTATTACACTTAATCAAAGACATTTACATTTTTAAAATATGTTTTTCATAATTGAATTCATTTTCTTTCTCTTTCTTTCTTTCTTTCTTTCTTTCTTTCTTTTTTTTTTTTTTCTTCCTTTCTTCTCCTGAGTTCCTCAGTGAGTTCTTCTGAGTCCTTCAGTGGGAGATGACACCTCAACTGAACTGGTGATTTTTTTGCCTGGGAAGCTTCCTTTCATCCATTCTCTCTCCATGCCATTTTTCCTCCCAATACCAAAGCCAACAGGCTTTCAGCTGTTTTGGCTGGTGCTGGTGGCTCATGTGGTTTCACATGGAAGCTCGGGGCCAGCATCTTTGTGTGGGGGTGACTGAGCTGCCTGCTCACAGTGCGGGTGGTGGGACTCACGGCCCCTTTTGAGAAGGAGCAGGAAGCAGAGTCATGGTATAAACCTGTTCAACAGAGTCACCTAAAGAGGAGCTCTTGGTCCCCATGCTCCAGAGAACAGTTACATACTATGCATAAAACAATCGGTCATTTGAATGCATAAACAACTCTATTTTTCAAAGAATAGACAACAAAAAATTGAGCATTTAATCAAGCCAAAGAACAGTCTTCCCACTTCATGAATTGAGATGCCAATGGCTGGCTCTTCCACCTGCTTGGGGTGTCATGGGTTAGAAATGTTCTTATTACTCTCTTTTGTGTATCTCCCTGGAACAATGATCTTGGCTCCTCTTTTCTTTGCTGACTGAATGAGTACCTTCATCAAGAGTACGTACTCAGGGAGCAAGTGCTTAGGTGCTTGCTGATGCTGCAGACTTCAGACTGATTTTATATCCTAGAATTCATTCCCTGACCACGCAAAACTTTCTGGAGTCCTGTTGAAGGCTAACCAGAACAAGAGGCCTGGGAGAATTTCACAGAAGACTGTGGCACTTCTAAAAGAGATGAAACCTGTTTCTAGTAAAACAATCTCCCAAATTACTTTTTTTCTTAAAAAGCTGGGAGAGCTCCTTCCTCAATGATAAAGTCAGTTCATTAACTGTAAATGCTGACAATAACTGCAGTGAAATCTATAGACGGTCTTGAGAAGCTCTTGTTATGCATGGAACAAAATTAATAACTGCAGACACCTGTCAAAACAATGATTACATATCAAGAATGACTCCAGATGAAAAAGGAGATGTTTGAAACTTCCTTCAAGTATTAGTTTTGGAGTCCTGAGACTTTTAAAGCCAGTTGGAGAAGACTCTTGGTATGTGCATGCACTATACTTAGTGGAAGTCTTGAGATTCACAGATGGAGTTTTTTCCCTTACTAATGAAGGCATATTTTTTGCTTGACAAGTGGAAAATGTTGCCACCTGTGAAAAGATTAAATAGGGATTTTGAGTGGACTCTTTGTCTGTGACTGAGTTTTTTAGAAATCCTGGCTGTGGGCCAGCTCTCAAGAGGAATATTTGTAATGTTTGTTTTTTCCTATGGCTGAGATTGGATCCTTAGATAATTTTGTCAATGACACAACAAACTGTTTTATGGAGGGAATATACTCATATTTCCTATGTCTCCAGAGTCACTGAAGCAGAAGTCTGTGATTCTCGTTATGTGAACAAGATGTTCTTAATGTTGATACTGCCTTTTCTTTCCAGCACACTTGTGTTAGGTATAAACACATGGAATTCTTTCTACTTCATTTATTAGCATCGGTAAATTTGCATTCTTCTTTTAAATTCCTAATTTCATATAGATGGGACTCTCTTGTAGCAAAGACAGATAAGAGTTGAATCAATTTCCTGAGCTTAGTTTAGATAACATACAATAACACCCAATTACTTTTAATAATAACATTGTTGGAGAGTGATAAGTTTGTCCCTTACGGAATTATCATTGCCATGCTAGTGAAAGAGAACGGGAGACAAATGTTATGGTTGGTGGAGATGCTGGTCCATCCTTTGCTGGTGGAAGGAGCACAGCTCTGCTGGAGGCTGAGTGCTGTGCCCTCTTGCTGCACCTGAGCTTCTGCACAGTTATTACACCTCACAGACCCGGAAAGGATTTTCTAACAATGTTGTTCTTGCTGCTGTGATCCTAGTTCTGTTCTTTTGTTGTTAGCTTTCCTGTGTTCATGTTCTTACTCCTTTATCTCCACTTTCTTGACTTCCAGTGCTTTCCTGGAGGAAGACCATTAATTTTGCTACACACATTTTAACAATTTAAGCTTTTCCTTAAGTGGTTGAATAATAAGGTTTTTCAGCAAGACCTTAACTTTCATACAGTGACCTAAACTGACGGTAGAGAAATGTCTGATTATGAGATTATTGTTCCAGTCTTTTATTCAACAGTCAGAGGAAATATGCTGTATAGCTGAAATTCCTATTACAGAGGACAGAGATAGGAGATACTTTGGCTGGCTCTTATATGCGGGCCACTAAGCCAGAACGCAAACATGGAGCAGCAGCAGCAAGGACTGTGCAAATGGTTGGTCTCAATTTGAGATTAAGTACGACCACCAGGTTACCCAGGGATGTTCTCCCCCACCAAGGGAAGGAGGTCTGAAGCCACATGCCCAGCTGAAGCAGCTTATCCTGCAGTGTCATTCCCGGTGCTTCTCCACTGGTGTCTGCTAAAGCTTGGCCTTTATGCATTTCTGTTTTTCTTACAGGTCATCCCATCTTCTTCATGGCATTCACTTGTTTCTCTGGCTAGCTTTTTGCCTTGGCCAAACTTGTATCTGCAGCTTCCCTGAGGGCTTTCTGAGTTCCCAACTAAAACCTGGTATTGTATATAGCGTGCCAGAGCAGTGAGCTGGTGGCGTGCTCTGTCTGCTCTACCAAAATAACCCATCAGGAGAGGATGTGCTAAACTCTCCTTCGGCTGTTACTGGTGGTAACACTGCACTTCTGTGGCATGAGTGCTTTAAGGCAGAAGTCACCCACCTGTGCTTGTGTGTCCTTTGAGATCGCCAGAATACTGAAGTTGACCACAGTACCTACTGCTCACTATTTGGCAAATAAGTTGATGAAAATTTTTCTTCTATGTATCAGGGCATAAAACCTTGATGGCTCTTTTTCTCTTCTGCTTTGAGGCTTCTGCTAACCAACCCGTTCTTCCTTTGTAGCTACTCTGTCGCTCTTCTGTGGTCAAGCCATAGTATTTCCTTACTCAAAAAATGCAACTTCCTTCTTCTTCCACAGGCCCCCAGCTCTTTACTTGTCTGGAGCAAGTAACTGCATGTGGAAGCCTCCTCATTGCCTGCTTTCTTACCATTTCAGTCTCCTCAGCCATTGCACTTCCATCTTTTTATATCGAACCCGAGCTCTTCATCCATCACAAAACTCCAACACTATTCTTAACATCCCATAAAATTCTGCTATTTGCTTCCTGTCTCTTGAAACCCTCTCTCCTCCTTGAGTTGTGCACTCCCCTGTGCCTTGCCATGCATCTTTTTTTCTTCTGCAGATATTTAATGCCCTTCTCATCCCCATTCACTGCTGATCCTGTCCCACCTTAACAAGACTGTCCCAAAACTCACCCATCGACAGTACTTCTTTTTCACTGGCCTTCCAGCTGCACTGACCCCGCCCACTCTGCCTTTCTCATTTGTGCTGAGAACCTGCACACCCCCTGCTAAAACCTATTTTCATCTGGGATCGTTTTAATTTTTTTTTTTTTTTAGCTTTGTAGCTTGTTACTTCCCATGTGGATTGAATTCCTGCCTAAACGATTGTTTGCTTTCTCAGCATTTGTCCTTCATTGGTGTTTCACCTCTTTCAGGTTCTTCACAGAAGGGACCCAGGCTCATGATCTCTGAAAAGCCAAGCACATATAACTAACTGCTCTGTGCTGTGGTCCCTCCCAACAAGAATGCATCCACTGCCTTGCCCTTCCTCGATACCTAGATGTACCTAGACCTTGACTGTTTAGCTGCTGCCTGTCTTTAATTCAACTGAGCTGCAAGCTCTGGTGCAGCCTGAGCTACCCGACTCTTGCCAGTCCCATGCTTGTGCTGCACCCTCCACTTACCCTCGGCACCTGCGTGCCATGCGTTTTGTATGTGATGCTGCCACTGCCTCTCTGCTGTGTATCATCTGAACTTTGCCAGCTGTTTGGTAATCCCCCGACCAGCTCCGTCTGCCACATACAGCGTTGGAGAGAAAATGAAAAGGCACATGGGAGAATTCGTTGTCTGGCATATACTGCCAGCAGCAGCCTTGTGCAGCAGACCTTCATCTCTCCTGTGGTCCACTGTGACCTGAAATCTGCTGGGTAACTCATAGAGTCATTGAGGTTGGAAAAGCCCTCCAGGATCATCTGGTCGAACCATCCCGCTACCACCAATGTCACCCACTAAACCATGTCCCTGAGCACCCCATCCAACCTTCCCTTGAACACCTCTGGGGATGGTGACTCCACCACCTCCCTGGGCAATCCGTCCCAATGCCTGACTGCACTTTCTGAGTACTCGTGCACATCCATTGTGTCACACGGGTCTGAGGTGAGAGTCTCTTGTGCGGCAGTTGTGAGAAATTGTCACTGAAAACTAGGACGTGCAGGGAGCAGAATCTGTTCGTAAGGGTCTACGAGTAATGTTTTTTGTAAAAGACAGTCTATGTTGAAATGAAACACTATTCATCTTTTTTTTTTTGCTCCCCAGGGCACCTAATGAGAACCCACGACCTGTAATTTATACTTCACCAAGAATTCTGGACATTTGGGGCGGTTAGTGTAAGTATTAGAATAACTTGGGAAGGACTAATTGAGGATGCACACCATTTTGTGAGGTGTTAGGCCCTGATTAAATGCTCTTTACTGGTAGTCACATTTTATTACAACTTACATATGTTTGGAACACTGATAGAAAAGAAAGCATGTCATCTATTTACAATCACTACACATTTACATTATATTATTTACAGATAATGAATTTAGTAATATATATGAGCAGAAAATATAGCAAATATCAATATGAAACTGTACAGGGCTTAATCTCATGTCCTTTACTGTGGTTGCATTTCACTGTAATAATAAATACAGTTCTATATTTACAAATTTTACTTTAAAAATCTATTAAATGAATTTTAACAATTTCAAGTTTAAAATATTTGATCAAAATATTTCAAACATGCTTACAAAAATAAGACACAAAGCCTTTAGGACTTTCTGCAAGCTAAAAAAGTTCTGATAAAAGAAGCTTTCTTTAACTAGTCTTTAGAATTATAACATTATCTTGCTTCTCAAATCACTTTACAAACTTCTTAAATATAGCGAGCTGAAAGGAATTTCACTGACATTAAGCAGTGCAGCACAGATGGACCCAAGTTAAATTAAAGCTAAGTAAACATGGTAATAGGTATTGTGCAATGGTTGACTGATCCTCTGTTTAATCCAAAGTGGTTTCAGGCATCGTTCTCCAGCTGTATGCTGCACTGCTTCAAAACCCACAAGAGATAAAGGATTAAGATAAGTACTCAGCTGACTTTATCGTACATAATTTCAGCATTGGTTCATTTTTTTCCTGAAAGATGAACATGTCAGCCAAAGTCAACTGATGGCATCTGTAACTGCAAAACTAAAAATACGCCAATGTGAATGGACAAGAAAATCAGGGCATATCCATTGTTGGCAACAGATTCTTCACTGTGAAAATCCATTCTTGGAGTCCCAGGAAGTTACATATGCAGTAACAGATGAACAACCGTGATCATCTGTAACTGATTACCTTAATTACTGGGCTAGGCTAACCTTGGTAATGTTCAGAAATTAGTCTCATTCACCCAGAAGCTGAGTGGCCATTAACCGAGAAGTGATTACTGGGCTATTAAATGTTACTCCTCAGGGAGCTATTTTTAACAACAAAAAAAATCAAAAACTCTTCACTTCCGTGTCTTAAGCGATCAGCTCACTTGAGCAAAAGGTTCCAGCTCTAAAAAAGGATGACTGGAATGTCCTCTAATGGCTTGACTAAGGTCAAAGACTGATCTTGGGGGAATTGAAGGGAGCTCTGTCATCTGAGATATTTTGCCAGCAGACTTGGCAAAGACTTGAAGTTTCTTCTCATCTAATTGCATGATGTCTAAATGTAAATGCCTTGATTCAGCAAAGTATTAATAGATTTAAATCCAGAGAGTAACTCTGTGTTAATCTAATCTAACCTACTCGTAAACTAATGCCATCAGGCATCCCTGAATACCAATAGGTGCTCCAATAACTTTTTGGCAATAGATCCAATTTGAATTTATACATATGTGATGACGGATAGTTCACCCCAAGCCATGCTAAGTTGCTTGGCTTGCTAATGACCATCACTGTCAACAATTGGTACCTTTATTTCTGTGTTGTATATCCCTAACATCAACTTCCAGGGGTCCATACTAGATCCTTCTCCTCTTGACTTAGTCCTCTGCTCTCAAACTTCTTTTCCCAGAAGCTGCTACTTATAAACTGTGATCAAGTCACTTCTTTGATAAGTTGTTTTGTAAATTTATGATATTCAAATCCTTTTCAATTTCCCAGTCTTCTTTACAGTGTGTGAATACAAGAACTGTCTGAAATATTCCAGTAGTGCCTGTACCAGTGCTAAGAACACAAATCATACAACCTCTTCACTCCTACTTAATATTCCCTCATCTATCCTTAGCCAAAAGGATGCAGTGGCCTCTGAATCTTCATCTGACTAAGGACCATGAGCTAGAGGCTTTCTAGAAGCACTGTTTCACAGGACAGAAATTGTGCTATGAGCAGGACTACTGTTTTTGTTTCTAGACAAATGACCTTAAATCATTGTTTCTATGTGAGTGCCTTTGGTGTCACCTATTTGTACTCAGCACACCAGTCTTCCTGTATTCATGACTTGCTATGTAGTATTTCCCACTCTCAAATTCTGAGTCCCTCATCTACTAATTTTATCAGCAGTAATTCTGGAAGTAATTCTGCTGGCATGCTAGCAATTCATGACCAGGCTCTGCAGAACCTCACTAGAAAAATATCCATGTGACAATGGCTTGCCATTTATGATTACATTTTAAGTGCTCAGCAGGATTTTAATTAATTTCCTTCCTACCATATTATTTTTGTGGTTTTGACTGACAATTAAAAATGTCAAGTCATCTGACTTCTAAAAAAATCCAAGATCCAATCCAATCCTAAGAGCAGGTAAACTGTTAAATGAATTCTATCAGCTGAACATGGAGCTTCATCAAAGTCTATTCTGCAGAAACCTTTAGGACTTCCAACAGGAATACTTTTCCACTTAGATACCCTGCTGAATGAGGGCCACACACGGATGCTTATAAAAACAATCTTGACACTGAATATCTGAATACAGACACTGAATTAAGTTCGACTTATAATAAACAGGAAAACAGAAACAAAAACCCAACCCCTGAAACAAACTGCCAGGTGAAGAAAAAGCTTACCAATTTAACATGGTATTTTTGCTCTTGACCAACTGCCTTTTCTGAGTGGTGGTACTTTAAAAGAGAGCAGCCAACACAACTGCACAAACCGCAACAGCTTTCAGTTTCTCTCTTCATTCCAGCATTTCGGAGACAGGCTGTGAAGGCTCAAGTATTGGATTTTCAGCCTGCTGCAACTTTTGTCATCATCTGTTTTGTGATGCATGTAAAAATAATTCAGAGGCATTCTCTAGGTTGTAGACGCACACCCATACTTATTTTTGGGATTAAATAATTTGTAAACATTGATATTTTCTGCATTGCCACTGAAACTAGCGACATGGAACAAATGCTACTGATGAAAGATTGCAGCTTTCTGTCATTTGATAAGATGATGGCATTAGTGAATTGCTGGTAGGCATGTCGTATGATATGCTAGCACTTGTGAAGGTTACCAATGCTTGTGTTGAGTCACAAGATTGTTTTTCTATGTCTTCTGAATTCACAGAGATCAGACTAGCATGTTTTGATCTCCTCCATAACAATGTTTGCTTTCGCAAACTTCCCAAGTCCTCCTTGAAGTGTGGATTGAAAAGTATATAAAGGAGTGGGTTTAGACACGCAGGCAGTGGGACAATCACTAGCAGTATTGACTTTATCACTTCTGGGCTGATAAAAGTGAGGTTTAGTAAGGAGGAAAAAGATAAGAAGGCCACAGGGCAATAAAGAATGCAATTAGTAAAAAGTAGCAAGGCTATATGTTTGACCATAGAGCAATCCCAAATGTTGTCTAGTTCTCCCTTTTCTAAACTGCAGTAGAGCTTTGTGTAAGCAACAGTCATTACCAGAAAACAAAGTGAGTTCAGCAACACCAGTGCTACCATGTAGCCCATAGCAGTGGGTTCTCCAAATGGTAATGGCAAACAAAGCGGAGAAACCCCATACTCACTCCCAGTGAGGAGTGGTATTACTGCAATGATAAGTGCCAACATAAAACAAAAGAAAATGGCAATTTTGACACTAACAATAGAGGATTTTGTTTCAAACTTTGTAGCATGCTTTACAGAGAATGCACGTTCCAGTGCGGCTAAGGTAAGGAGGAAAATGGAAGCTTCTGAAGCAAAAATGGAGAGAAGACCAGTCATTTGGCAACCAATTCCACTTTCCCACCGTGCTCCATACTGAGCAAAGCTACCAAAAGTTGATGCATCCACACTAGCCAGTACTCCACTGGCAAGGCCCATGAAGGCATTTACTATAGCTATTAGACCAATCAGAAGCTTTATGGAGGACATATACAACGGAGATCTGAAAACTGTAGCAGTCACCAGTGCGTTGCAAATGAAGGTCAAACCCACTATGGTCCACACTCCAATTCTGATGAGCCAGCTCCCAAACAGATGGTCACATGGTTTGAAGGGACCTGAAAAGACAAAAACAAACAAACAAAAGGGCAAGGGAAACCCATGTAAACTAAAAATTAATTTTGTACTTTGTAAGACTTCAACTTTCATGCCTCTTGCAAAAGTTCTCAGCACAATCAAGCACTGAATTTTATTGTAAAAGGGGATCTGAAAATTTTCTTTCTTTGTAGTAGAGATCTCAATAATGTGCTGCTCATATGCATGTTACACGAGTCTTTGTTCCTCAACCCAAATATTATATACATACATATATATATACACACACATACATATATATATTTGCCTAGTCGTACACGTGCAGTATGAATACCATGGGTAATTTCTCAGGAAAGAAAAGGGTGGCTGTGCTAATGAGTCCTGGTGAAGTGTGATGTAATGGATATGGACAGATGCACTTTGGCTACCTAATAACATGTCATTACATGGTCCAAGTCTCCTTTGCAGTGTCTTTTCAGAAGACTGCTTTGCTCTTCATTTTCTCTATTTCATCCACAATGATTCCAGGATATGACTTAAATGGCTTTGACCTTTGCAAGTGTAAGGCCAGGCCTATTTTTTGATATCCTATGTGTGAGGAAGAAAGCATTTTAACGCATATAGCATTGAAAAGAATAAGAGAACATGGGTTTTTAAACAAATCCATTCCAAATAAATTCATGATGCATTTTGTAATGTTTTCTGTCAGGAATTTGGAATGGATCCTTAGAGGCAAGTTGCACAGACAGAGAAATCTGGGTGTCATCATTAAGTCTGCCATCATCTCCACCACTCTCACTGAAGTAATGGCTATTAAATATCCCATCTTCATAGACAAATGCAGGATGGACCATAGTGCTACAAGTTTGAATAGGGATCCAATATGATCTGAGATGATTCAGTTTAGACTCCGAGGAGAAATCTAACCTTTTAGAGGAGATCAGGGTTCTTGAAGAATTTTAATAATGATAGAAGACTTGACATGTTTTAGTTTGGCTACAAACAGACCTTTTGGGACTAACCTATTTGAGAAAATATCCCTATAGTGGAATATTTAAATCTTTCATTTAAGATTCAAATAAATTTTTCTGTTTAAGTTGACTATTAAGCGACACTGCAGGCAAGGAACGAGCACTGCAGAAAGTGAAATGTATTGTTTCATAGACTGTTTGATACAGCAGTTCCAGAATGACACATCCATGAGATATGAAGATAAATGGGGAAGGTAGTTTGAAGATAGGCACCAAATAAAATTGGATTGTCAGTTTTGTATTCTCTTGAGGTCAAATATGTGAGCTAGGTTGTAAGAGGAGAAGGCTTATGTGGCTCATTGATTTCATCATCTTAGCAGCCTGCAACAAACAGTTTGTGACCCAAAGTGTTCCGAATCATAGAAAATTGAAGCTGTATTTGTATGTGTAAGGGCTGCCTTTTTGGAGGTGTTTCCAATGATCTGTGGCTGAAGTCAGGTCCGTATGACTGAAGCCTGCTGTCCTCTCATAGTTTTGAGGTGTATATGCTGTGTGATTGAAGCTGAATACTCTGCTGTCTCAGAAACATTATTTATCTTAATACTAGTCAGCTGTGCTTCCTCAAAGCACGTCCTCCACAGTGGTCTCTGATTGTCTATGCAGACACAACCCGAGCAGCTGAGATGTATTCCATATGACTACAGTTGTTGCCATCCAGTAGGCAGAAGCACCCATTGTGTCAGTTTGTAAGTTTTTCTAAGATACCATTTGAAAGAACAGCATGGAAGCTAGATTTTCTCTTAGGTCTGGTGATAACTTACCTT
Organism: Cygnus atratus; assembly: GCF_013377495.2. Taxonomy (NCBI): domain Eukaryota; kingdom Metazoa; phylum Chordata; class Aves; order Anseriformes; family Anatidae; genus Cygnus; species Cygnus atratus. The sequence goes on along the minus strand of NC_066362.1, from coordinate 38,907,507 downwards.
GAAGATGAGGACATTTCTGTGAACTTGATAGTTCCAAAGGAGGCCATAGGAGAAATACAGGATGGTCAAATGCTTCTAAATTCTTTCTTTGGCCTCCTACCTTTTCTATCTCTCTTCACATAACATCTTTTCATTTATTATTTGCTGTTATAAACAAGAATCTTGGCTTGGAATGAGTCTTGAAGTACCAGCTGTCACTTGCATTTTTTTGTTCATGTGTTACAATTTAAGAATGGCTAGGGAAACTGCTTGCTGAGTCAGGATGCTAAAACTAGAAGCAACATTCTAAATTATTTCCTTGCCTTAAAGGAAACTTTCAGTGGAATTAGTTTCCAATTTAATCACTTTAAAAAAAAAACACATGTTACTCCACAGGGATACACTATTCTACAAAAAAATGACAGTGCTGGGAGTCCCTTGTGTGTATGTTAATATAGTACAGTACGGTACATCCTAGACATTGAACTAAACTGTGTGCTGTTCGAGAAGCTCAAATGTAAAATAACTCAATGAAGTTGAGAAGAATTACTTCAGCTTTGCAAAGGAATGAGTGAGCAAAGATTCTGTTCTATTATCTGTTTCTTGGCAGAAGAGAACCTTTGCTTTTCCATTCCCTCGATAAGGCGGATCAATTCCTGTGGTAAGGGGCTTGGAGTGAGGATCTGCCAGAGGACTCCAAAACTTCTGGTACATTCATAGATGAATTCAGTACCTGAATATTTTTCTGAACTTCAATGCAGAATTTTGTATTTTTGTACAATGTATCCAGTCTCATCAAATTATTGCAGAACATAGTGTTACTGTCCTTGTTTCAGATTCAGAGTTTGTTCTGCATTTCAAATATCTGGTAGTATTATGCTTAGATTCCTAGGTACTTGGCAGTTTCATACCTGGAGAAGGTGAGCATTGCACTGAATGATGAGCTTTCAAATCTTCTTCAAAGTCAAGCAGAAAATCTTCAAAGTCACGCTCATCTGTGGGGGAGGAAATACCCAGATTTGATACTGCAATTTTCAGGGAAATTTCTTTTAGTACAAACTCCAAAAACATCTTCGGTATTTAAGGCCTGTTCTCATCTCTTTGCCTGCCAAACTGTAAGCAGAAGCAGATGTATGCTTACTTGGTTTAGAATCACTTTACTCAAGATTATTTAAAAAGTTGGCACCATTACTTCTCTGAAAATAATCACTTTTAGAAAGGTACATTCTCCATTACCTAATTTGTAGTGTGATGACTGCCTAGGAAGGGGTTTAAAATACAAATTCCACTGTTGTGCCAAGATACTAAGAATTAACCCAGGTTCTTTTATGTTTCTTGTGTCATCACTTTATGTATTCTTGGCTCTGTTCTTGCTGGGACTAGCCCTGAACTCTGAGACACACTGGTTTGCAGGAGTGGAAATAGCAAAGAAAGCAGCAGGATGATATAAAATGCATGTATACACTTACGTAACAGGTCAAATAACAGACCTTGTGCTGAAGGGAAAGAAAAATACAGTGAACTTCTGTTCTTGAGAGCAGATGCGCTCTTTGGTACCCAGGAAGTGCTGAGAAAAAAACCCAGCAGCTATGCCTAAGTAGCCACACTAGCTCTGTGACAGATCCTGAAACATGTACACAGCACAATAGCCAAGGTGTTGCTACTTCCAAAGCTGGCAAGAATTGAATCTTTGCTGCCCTATTATTGTATGGGGTTACATACCAGCACCACTTCCCTGTCTCTCAAGTAAACGGAAGATTTCACCTCCCACGTTATTATTTGGAGAGAAGGAAGAGTGAGTGAGATTTTTGAAAGATAGACCTGACAAAATGAATTTGCTAAGCTTGGGAACACTGACATATTACCAGGCAAGAGAAAGGAAGGTACTGCCTTGGTGACTGCGAAAGAGTATTGGATTTAACATCACAGATTGCTTACTAGAAAAATCACAGCCTTCAGGTAGATTTAAAAGCAAAAGGTGACAATTACCTTGAATTTGTAACAACCCAACATCCTTCCTGTGAAAATCATCAATGCTGCTATTCTCATCTTTGTTCCATTGGCTGGAGATTTTGTAGTGGCTCTCACAAGCTCCAAAGGCACAGCACTGATAAGCATAAGGCATTTCCATGACCCTGTAGAAGAACAAGGAAGCATGCCATGATACTGGTTTAGAGCACCAGAGTTACTCAATTGTACTGCTCACAGTTTCAATTGTTAGCACAAATTAATTTGATTAAGTAGCCATGATTGAAAGTCAAAATGTTTAAGGGTAAAAATCAATCATGATGATACAAATCGAGGATTCACAAATAGAATTCCACATCAGACATGCAGATGATTTCTAGGGTAATTTTAGTAAAGGCACAGTGAAGCTTTCTTATGCATTTTCATGGGAGATATGAATATAGAACATGACTTGCAGTTTATTGAATGTTACCCTTAAGAGTTCTGTTTCTTTTTTATGTCTTAATAATTTTACAGTATAACTCCACAATTTCTCCACATTACTTTCTTAATGGCTTCTTTTAAAAAAGGGCAACATCACAACTGCGCCTACCTGCTTAACAGGCAGAACCAAAACTTCACTTCCCAATGATAATTTTTCCAGTTTGGGGAAAATGAGATCTAATTTTGGATTCAAACTTCATCTCTCTCTTTTCACATCAAATTTTATCACAGTAAAATGGCAAAAAGGAGATTGTCTTTTGTGCACAGACCAAGGAAGCAGTAGTCTACACTGAAAGGGGAATGAATCACAAATGCAGCATATGTGAAAACAGATGTCACTGAAAAAAGGCTTTACTTTATTAATTCTCACAGGAGTGAGCACAGTCATTGCAGGACACTGCGTGTTCATTCCTAACTCCTTTAATATCATTGGTATTCCTAACACAAAACTGAGAATGAGTGAGCGAGTTTCAAAGATTTTGAGGTTTTCTGTTGCCAGAAAATTGCTGATTTCCTGTATGTTTTGAATTCCATTCATTCGGGGATGTCCAAATTCTGGGGTAGTAAGTAAGAACTACATATGTTCAACTTCTACAGACTACTTCTATTCCTTGGATACACTTTGTACTTTGGAAGTGGAGATATTTAATATGCAGTTCCCCAATAGTACATAGTAAAACCTAAAAAATTATCTTAATTTCAAAAGTTCAATAAACCAAAAGCTTCAGAGATAAATAGGTAACTAGGTTATTCTGTCTTAAAAAGAATAAAATAGAACTGTATCCTACTTTCAGGTTACCTTCAACAGGTTGATCATGTAAATTAACATAATGAATGTTCCAAGCAACCTTTAATGTCCTGGAAAATCCAGCAGGGAGTCTGTCTGAAGCAGGCCCAATACCAATAGGACTTGTGCACTAGCCAAAGGCTCGGTACAAAGTGGAACAAAGTGAACCCTAAGCTCTGAAGTGATTTTTAAGTTAGTGCATTTGGGGGCATTTATATTCTATATACTTATATTTCTGTAGGGAATTAGTAACAACAATCTGTACTCTTGTACCCAATACAAGAAGTTATATAAGCTGTTTTTAAAGTACTCCGATAAAAGTTCAAGGTGACCAAGATCTAGCTATCATGCAACTTCAGGCCAGCAGATTTAAATATGTAATTTCTAATTCATTTCTGTGCATGTCATCTTTTAAAATATGGAGATTATCCTGATTAAACATTTTGATAAACATTTCCTAGAAGCCCTTAAATAAACTATCACTAAACCCTTAGCTTACTAGACTAACCCATACCTAGTCACTTGGGTTGAAAAGCAATCCACATCCCCAACAGAAATGCCCCTTTTTTGACAAACAAACACACAAACAAAAACCAACAAAAACAAACCACAAAACACCTTATAAAAAGAAATGCTGAAAGTTCTGCAAGGTGATGACTGCAACTTGCAGTGTCAGACTTCTTTGAAGACATTGATATAGCTGTGGAAATGAATAGCTAGTGGATATTTTAGGCTCAAGGAAAGAGAGCAAATGTGTTCTTGAACAGGATAGTTGAGTTGGAAGGAACCACCAGAGATCATCCAGTCCAACTGTCTGACCACTTCAGGGCTAGCCATAAGTTAAGGCACCTTACTGAGGGCACTGTCCAAACGCCCCTTGAACACCGGCAGGCACGGGGCATCAACCACCTTGCTAGGAAGCCTGGTCCAGGGTTTGGCCACCCTCACAAAGAGATTTTTCCTCGTGCCCAGCCTGAAGCCCCCCTGGCGCAGCTCTGGGCCGTCCCCAGGTGTCCCGGGGAACAGAGGCCGGCACCTCCCTCCCCGCTCGCCCTCCTCAGGAAGCTGCCGAGAGCCAGGAGGTCGCCTCTCAGCCTCCTTGTCTCCAGCCCAGGCAGCCCAAAGGCCTCAGCCTGCCCTCATGGGACACGCCTGCCAGCCCCAATACCAGCTTTGTCATCCTCCTCTGGAGGTTTTCAAGCACCTCATCATCCTTTTTGTATTGTGATGCCCATTTCTTATCCTCCCTGTAGGACTTTCTAGCATCCTTTGTTAAACCTGAACAGTTCCCCTCCACACTCCTACCCGCCCTGGGTTACTAGGCTATACATATAGATCCCAAATTGGCAAATACTTCTGAATTTGTGTGTAAAGCACACATGCACAGACTGAGTGGGATCCAGAACACACTGGACAACATATACTTTGCAATGCAGAGAAACTAGTATCAGCTCTTCCTGGTGACCAAGGAGTTCCTTTCAGCTACTTTTAACATTAAAATACAAAGGCAACTCTCAGCCGTACAGTGCCAGAAGCATTCCTTTCTATGGCTAGTGTTTATTTGATGTGGGTGATTAGATTTGGACTTTGTCAAATTAAAGTCTTGTAGAAACACTGTCTAAATTTATTTTTATATACTACTTATCTTACTGATGGTATCTGTACACCTGATTTTTTTTTTCTGCAGCAAGGAATGCCTCTATTTCTGTTTTTGGATTAAGCAGCAGAGAATACAAGGTTGTTTTCCACCTCACAAAGGTGAATGGGAATGCAGAATTACAATGGACGGAGCTAGTTACTGAATTCTTTACAGCACTGAATCAAAGCATCAGATAAAGAAGGAAGGAGTGGTTGGCAGCTTGACTTTATTTCCTCGTAGCTTGCTATAGCAAGCTGGGCTCGGCTCTGTGAGCATTCTTGTGCCATTGCTGGAGGTGGGGCAGAGGATGCTCAGCTCTTTGATGTGTTTGTGTATTGAACAGCAGTGACCTATTTAGATGAGCAGGCAGCTTTTGTACAGGAATTTGTCTTTAATGTTGTAACCAATGTCTAGTTCCAACAATTACAAAGGGTGAAATTACATTTTGTTTTAGATCTCTGTTCAAGTTTGGTGCTTCATGCACTGTTTGTGCAGTGATCCTGTGTGAAGTCCTGGCCTCATTAAAATGTAGAAGTCCTACAGACTACAGGTTAGGATTTTACCCCACTTTCTCCTGATTGGATATCATGTGCTCTTACAGATGTTAATCAGCTCTAGATATATCAATCATACTTTTAATAACTTTTTAAAAAAAACCTTAAGCTATTGTCTGACATCCTTTTTAATTACTTGTGCAGAGTAACTACACTGTAGTTGCATTTTAGCAATGTACATAATTTGGTGGAAAAATCATACAAAACATAAATGTTGAGGAAAAAAAAATAAAAAATCTGACTTGTACCCAATTCAGTTGAATAATGGATTATTCTAGGACCACTGCAGGATTTCTTATGCCAGTAGGTTGTGGTATAAATATTACTATATATTTGCTAGTCTGGAATGATCGATTTTTTTTGGTCTTTACACTCTTTTTAAGAAATTAAGGCATTTTAGAATTGACATGTGCCTCAACATGAGGGCAGTCAGTGAGAGAAGAAAACCTGGCAGAAGCTCAGCCTCAGACATGCACAACTTTTTATGATACTTGCTTCTTGACCTCTGAGACTCATCTGAAGACTTATGTAAGGCCTCTAGTGCTTTGAACATTTGTGTTACGAAGTAGTTTCATACGCTGTGATCAAGTCACTGCCCAATCTCCTCTGCGACAAACTACAAACATTGGGTTTATTAAGTCTTTTAAGGCACTGTTTCCTAACCCTTGAACCATTTTTGCAGCTCTTCTCTCTGTTTATATTAACATAACATCACAGAAGTACTCTAGTGTGGATCCTTCCAGTGCTGTATGCAAACATTAAATCATCTCCCTACTTCAACTTATGACTGCCTTATTCATATCTTCAAACACTCCAGTCCTTTTCATCAGTAACATGTCTCCTTGAGTTGTTTGCCTATTATGACTTATGGAACTTCTCCAGTGCAAAAGCCAAATCAAGTGAGGATATGAGGATGGAGTCTCCTTCCTTGGAGACCTTCAAAGGCTGTCTGGACGTGGTCCTGGGCAACTGTCTTCAGGTGGCCCTGCTTGAGCAGGAGGTTGGACAAGATGACCTCCAGAGATCCTGTCCAACCTCAACCATTCTGTGATTCTGTATGTTCACACTGTTTAATTGTTTCAAAATTTACAATATCTTTTACATTAAAATGAGGAAAAAAATATATTTTGCAGTTGGCATCCTCCAACTAAAACAGAAATTCAAGAGGGACTTAGGAGACACTCCCTAATATCCTGAAGTCAGAGGCAAAATTCTGTACTGTGACTTCTCTATGGTCATCCAGTGACTGGCAGAGCTTCAAATAATCTCTAGAGATCATTTCCTTTGTCTATCATACAGCATCCATCAGCAAATTATTAGCATCAAACTATTTAAGTAGTAACAGTAAAGTATTATCTTAATCAAATATTACAGGAAAGAAATAATGTTCATTTCTACTTGAAACAAAAATGGCAAATTATTTTGGAACTTCAGAAGTATATTCTTGATATTTACTGAATTCTCACTAAATATAAGGGAGGTTCTGTGACCACAGTCCAGTAGAAGGAGATATCACTAAGCTGCTAGCAATATTGTTTTAACAGCTTTTGAAACGTATCACCAGGAAGCAGATGTGGCTCATATTAAGCAAGTACTGGGGTTAATATTTCAAAACACTTCATAGTTCTTCAGTTAAAAGTGAGCATAATAAAATAACTCTATCATTTTTATCATATTTGCTTTAGTTTTAATACCACAGATCAAAGACTGACAATACGAAGCAACATGCCTTACACACTGACACACCTTCCACTGCACATGAACACAAATGTGGCTTATTAGTTTTAATGATATACTCACTTGAGTTCTGGAAAATTTTCAGATGATATCAAACTTTGTAGGGCATGATTTCCTGTTAATTTTAAATGAGTTAAACCATGTAGCCCCGTCACAGGAAAAGAGGACAAAAGGTTGGATGACACATCCCTGCATAACAGCAAATAAAAATCAGCTTACAGGTTCTCATTTTTTTCTTCAGTGCTAGAAGAGTCATGTTGGAAAAACAGACTATACTATTCTAAATTGATAAAAAATGAATGCATTAGAGAGGCCCCAGTCAGCAAAGCAAAGCTGCAGCAACACTCAGGAGTATACACATATGTCTCTAGCACAAAGCTAGTAGTATATACCTAGCACTCATTAAGAATAATCTCTGTTGTCAAATTTTAACTCTAAGCATTCAAATACAAGTTTAGAGACCAGCAAATGAGTTTAAAAATAATTAAATGGACTGTTGAATCAAAGGGAGCCAATACCAGAACAATTTCCCCCACCCTAAAAAAATCAGTGGGATACGAGAGGGCATGGCTGCGCTGAAATCTACACAAGGAGGAGCTCAGGTGTATGGTGAAGAAGTGCACTTCAGAGTAGGACAGGTTTGGGCTGGAGAGAGTGAAGGTGATATTTCTATGCTAAGGTTTGTCTGAGGAGCTGAGAAAATGCAGATGAATACAGAGACATAACTTGGCAAAGTAAAACAGGTGAATGGAAAAGTGACTGTGATCAAGGAGAAATGGTAAAGTAATCAAAGAGGGGGAAGCTCAGATGTATTCTGTTCTGTATTGCTCTCCATCCCTTCCATTTACCGTATAAGCCTTTTCAGTCCTCTTCCTACTAATCTACACTGCAATATGTAAGATGGTTAATGCTCAAGAAGGAGAAAGAAGGGGAGTCCGATGCAAGGGTGGATTGAAAAGTTCCTGTCTCTAGGACTATCTAAATCTAAAGGGCTAGTCATAAAATAAGAGATATGTTGATGGACTGGTCTTCTACTTTTTCTGGTATAGTGCACTTGTGTTTGTGCATGTGTGTGTCCTACTGCTCACAACACAGTTAAATACCAAAAGTGAAATTCTGGTCCTGCTGAAAAGGCTAAATCTACCACTGACTTCAGTCAGACCAAGGCAACAGACTAGCATTTCAGGTAACACTCGGTGCACTGGTTTACTCTGTGTGTTCGAAGGCTTTTTTTCTTTACTTTTGTGTGGCTGTTTGGTGCTATTGAACAAATGCAGAATTTATTGCTGGTAGCATGATGTTCCCTCACCCCTTCTTCTGTACGAAAGCACTGAGGAGGAACCCAAAAAGGAATGCCATAGGCAATATTGGGGATTTTGCACCATTCAGAGGGGAGGCTTCCTCCATTAACAAAAAATAATACCCCTTTCCAAATGCGTGTTTCCCATGACTCTGAAATCCAACTACTGGATTATTTGTATGTCTTTGTGAACAACTTTGGAGTAGGATGACTCCAGAGGAATTTTCTTTCATGTCTTCCCCATGCATCCACTGCCTCAGGGGGTACCTTAACGAGGTATTGCAATGACAGTGGGAAGCAGGAAAAATTTTTAAAGACAGAGATGCTTGTGAATAAGGCATACGCAATTTGGATTCTGATGTTTTGACCACTAACTTCTCTGGCTGAAGTTACTAAAGAAGAAAAACTATTCCATCAAAGAAGAATCAGTGAAATAAAGATGCTTACTGGAAAATGTTTCTAATTTAATTTTGAATCCAGTTCCCTAGTCCTCATACACAACTAGTAAGGTATCTGCATTGCTGATAATAGAGACTGAACTACTAACAAATTCAAAGAAGCAAGACAGGTAGACTGACATATTTCTTGGAGCCCAATCACTGTGATTATACTCTGGTATATGAAGCTTCTCCACAATACCTATGGGAGTTAGTGAAGTACAAGAAAAAAGACATTTAGAAATGGATTCAACAGATCAGAAGATTAGAATAGAGAGAGAAAGCCTCGATTTCTGCTGAGTGGGGCACCAAGTTACAAAATTTTTGCATGTTCTTGCAAGAAAAATGTGAAAATTTAAATGTAAAAGATATATAAATACTTACAGTTTGATCAGAGATGGTAAAGAAGAGAAGGCATTGGGGTGAATAATTTTAATTTTGTTCCAAGCTAAATCCCTACAAGAAAAGTGAGTAGAAAATTACATACCCACTGAGTGAATATGGAAGTTTTCATACACTTGATTAGGGTGCCTAAATATAAAAAAGGTATTAATTACATGCAAATATTTTCAATAAACTTCTACATATCTCAAACTGCAAAAACTTTTTACATTTTTTTCAAATTATGTTAGGCAGTTAGTGGTGTTAGTTACTAAGGTGACAACATTCTCTAAAACTTAATGACTTTTACAGTCTAACTCTGTTGTTTTCAGCCTGCTTCACAGTTAAGGCAGCAGAAAGAGGAGTGGGGTAATGGACTACTTCTAAGAGGCCCTCATGACATGACTAGGAACAGCAAATCCATTGTCAATAGGCTTATTTTCTTAATAACAATCTTCACCACCCCTGAAAAAAAAAATAATAAAAAACACCTGCAAGCAACTAAATTAAAAAAAAAAGAAAAAGATGGGCTTGATTCTTCAAAAACTTAAAAAAGTAAAAACTTACAAAAGTAATTTCCCAACAAAATTATTCTACTGTGTCTATGTGAATACTAGAAACACATACAAGTTTGAAATCTATTTCTTACTGTTCTTCTTTATAGAGAACAGTGTTCTCTATAAAGATTTCATGCTCCCTAGAGATGATTCTTACGTGAACCTCCCATCAGATGCTAGTTTTGGCTCAGTATCTCTCTCCACCTCTGTCAGAAATGTTCACAAGTAACAGCTTTTATAGCTGGAAGTTTACATCTTTGAATTCATTGCTGCAGATGCTAAGCTTCACAGTGTTTATTCTGCTTTCACAGTTATGACTTAACGGATGAAAGATCAAAGCAAGGAGAAATAGAAACAAGGATGTTTTGGGGCAAACAGTGGACAGACAATGAATAGATAGTAAATATGCCCCATGCTTTTGAGAACTCAAGTGAACCACTGCTAGGGCCGTACTCACAGAGAACGAAGAGCAGCCAGCTGCCGAAAGGTGTCTGCTTTGATTTCATCAATTTCGTTATGATGCAAGTCACTGAAATAGCAATAAGAATCTCCTCAGTTTCAAAGGCACCTGGAGGATGCTCCATGGTAATTCAGACTATTTATGATCCACTCTGGTGCATTGTAAGGGTATGTATTTGGGATATGTCAAATTGGTCAGCAGTAACCAAATTAATGATGCTCAAGCAAATTTGTATACAGATGACTCTTGTTAGGCATTTTAGAATAGTTTGAAGCTTACATTTTTTGAAGTTTTTTACATGCAGTAAAACAGGGTAAATCTTCCAGCAGATTATAAGACAGATCCCTGTAATACACAAGAGAAGAAAAGATTAATATTCAAAGTAACATCAAAAGAAAAAGATTTCCTTTCCTTGTGTCTCTTCATGCTCAATTTAAAATAGCTTGTTTTTACAGGAGAATAGAAATGAGTGGACTCAGTTATCACCTGTCATCTGTCAGATTTTTATTTCTAACTGAGAAGGAGATATGAGGGGAAAAGGTAGGATGTATGAACTCCATATCCTACTTTTGCAAATGCCTTGCATTGTCTGACAATTTCCTGCCTGAAGCATAGACTTCTGAGTGTTTTACAGTAACAATATCAGCAGTCTGCTTCAAGGGAGTACTGGCTTTGCATCACAGACTTCATGTTCATCATGTTTAACTTGACAAATATTTAAACCTTTTTAAATGATCTATTAAATACACATATACATATATATACTAGATACTCACATTTTGTCAGAGAATATCCTATATTTTTCTGGCAATAATCACAATGAACTGTAATCAGCTTTCTGTTCTACACTTTTAATTAAGCAGTACTGCCTCTGATCCTTAGAACTGTTATGTCTTATAACTGAGTGATGTGGTTAAAGATATTGGAACTAACTTTGAAATCAATCACTACATGGGAGAAAAAAACTCTTAAAATGACTTGAGCCAAAACTCAACAAATTACAGAATAACTGAAACATCTGGACTGATTTATAGTATAATCTAACTAATCAAAAACAAGCCCAGGCAATTTGCAGAAATTGGAGGGGAAAAAAAAAGGAAAAGAACCATACACCCCTCCCCTTCTCACTCTCAATAGTTTCATCGTATATATACATCTTGTTTGGGGAAAACTGAATTGGAATTTTGCTGGTGGAAAGAATATAGAGTAAAACCTTATACCTATAATTACAAAAAATGTCCTTTTTCACAATTATTTAATATTATCAACAAATATTATCAAAAAAAAATATCAACAAAAAACCTCTTATCATTCCTGCTTCAAATCCTTTAAAATTGGATCACATCTACCCATTTACTTTCTGGAAAAAAAAATTATTTTCACAATTACTATTCTGATAGGAGCATTTTGTAGATTCTATATTTGACTTGTGAAAGTGGTGCAAGTAACAACAGCGCCTGATTTTAATGAGTTCCACTCTGCTTTTACTATGCAGAAAGGCTACCATTAATATATACACATTTTTGTAACAGCAGGGTTATTGCCCCTAATTTTGTGCTCTTCACAGGTACTCTGTGGTCCAGATCAGACATGCCAGAGAGTTCAAGTGAGCTGGAAGCTTCTAAGCCAAGGTAAAAGATGGTTGGGGATTTTTTGTCTCTTTGTTAATAAATGACGCTCTTGGCAGCAGCAGAGGGCCAGGGGTTATGGCTCTCTGTTGAAGCGTGTATCCAACTGTGCTGAGAGGAGTCCACCTTCTCAGATATACCTTTACTACAGGTGCACCTGGGAAGTCTCTGTGTTTGTTCATCCACGTTTGGAAGCACTGGTGGCTAGGTAGGATAAAAAAATTGGCTTTCCAAGCAGTGTTTGTGCTTGTAGGATTTGTGTCTCAGAGCGGGGTGTTCTGCAGTAACTGAGCCAGGAGGCTGCTTCAAGGTCACTGTCTCCAAGTAACTGGTTGGGTTCAGCACACCCTTATACTTCATGGTGCAGGCAAAACTCATCTGTAAGCTTAAATGTGAACTTGTGTACACATTGTAAAATGTGGCATGTTTGTTCCAGTCTGATGGGAATGGGGAAAAAGCAACTCTGTGTACATGACATGGCTGCCAAACTGGTTCCCTGCCCTTTTAAATGTCAGCTTCAATAATATTGAGTGATACCTGAGAATACGGGATGTGAATTTTCAGTGGAGGCTTCTGCTCTTCCATGAACTGTACAATTTATTAATTGCTACTGTATTTATTTGCCTTCACTTTAGAGATTATTTATTGTTTTTGAATAGTACAGGGCATATTCAAAAGAAAGTCTGTGTGCAGACTTCCTTCTGGCAACAGACTGTTTCTGTCTTTTATCATTCTGGAAATGATTATATTGAGTCCATCAACTAAAACTTAATTTTTCTGGAAATGTTCATGACATCCAAGCTGGTATTCAAATAATGTGTTATAATTAGTGTTATTTTAATGTTGGCCAGAGAAGCAATATCAAATGCATTCCTAGTGATGTAATACATAGAGGAAAGTGCTGTTGGCTGAATCTCAAAGAAGCGGACACAATGATTACTTTCGTTAGTGATTAAGCAAACTCCAAGGACATTTTCAAGCTAAAACAATATTGGATATTTGGTATAAGAAGTATGCCCCAACTATGCCAAATAATAATCTATTAAAATTTCAGTCAACTACTTGTGTGTGTTTGGAAAAGAAACTAAAAGAGAAGCATAAAAAGTACTCAAAGCTAAACTCCTTACTCAGTTATATTTTCCATTCACTTCACTGAGTTATCTGCCTCAGAAAGAGAAGAAAACACTATAGGAGACATAGAATGAATGAAAATAAGGCCATGTAGCTCTGCAGTTTTTAAAAGAAAATCGAGAACCATTTTAAGCCGTCCTAAAAATATGAAAATTAATTATCTTTTCCAACAATGTATGGGAAATCCTGACTGGTACGTGGATTGTAAACTTTTGGAGGCTGGTATTTTTGAGTAACATGGGGAATTGCTCCCTGCTCTGAATTCCTAGGCAGTTAATGTGATACACAGAAATAGCAGCAATTGGGTAATTTCAAAATCATATTGATTTTGTTTGTTCATTAATCTTTTGCATTACTGTAATGTTATTAATCTTACTGAAACGTACAACACTTGGAGATTAGGTAACTGGTCACAAGCTGATTTGGGGAGAGAGGTGATCTGTGCTCCTGTGAGGGTCCTGTTGAGAGCATTTATAAAAAAAAAATTACTTTTTAGAGATTGTAAAACATTTTTTTTTACAACATTCTTTAGAAAAAATAGTATCCAAAAATATAAAACAAAGCAAAAATATTGCTTTAGCACTTACAAACTCTCCAGACTTGTAGTCCCAGTCAGATCAGGAAACTCTGTTATCTGCGAAGCACCATTTAAAGTCCTAGAATTTAAAACATCATTTCAATATAATTGTGTTGAGGGATGTGTGGGACAGCTCTAACGTTGCAACATATACAGACAATTAAAACAAAATTAAACACGTACAGAGTTCTGAGTTCTGGTAAGTGTTGAAAAGCAGATTTTCCAACAAGCTGGATGGGGTTATCATAAAAATGTCTGTAAAAAGAAAGCGAAAAAGGCATTTTATAAAAAATATTTTAAAATATTCAGAACACATTACATAATTGTATTATATGCAAGTGAGTATACTCTGTATTCTCAGCCACAGACTTGGCGCACCTCTGGGCTTTTTCTTACCCACTAGCCTAAGTCCATCAACCATATTTTGAATACTGAAGTAGTCAGTCTCCTTGAATTTAAAACCAGAAGCTTGCCAAAAAAACCCCATCTCCTCTTTCTCCCAGGTTTGCATACATTGAAATCCAAAGATGAAGAATTTTGTTATGACATGAGACAAAGTTAGCAGGTGAAGAAGTCAGAACTTCACACACTTGGAGGAGGTTGACCATCCATTGCATTTGAGTTCCACTGTGTTTTTGAAGCCATGCTGCTTTTACTCATAAAATAACACTGCTCAAGATGAGTCACTATTTTTAATAAATTTGTTTTACAATCTCTTAATCTGAGGTTTGACAATTCTCAAGTATTCTCACGTAAAACCATGGAAATTGAGACTGGAATCCATCAGGAGTAATTTTTGCTATCTTCTACATTGCCAGTAAAACGAAGAGACCTATAAGGAATAGTTCAACTGAAAGGTCAAGGCTAAGGCAGCAGTACTCACTCCCTTTAAATAGGGTATGCAAACTGCCACTCTTTCCATGAGGTTGGAAAGATATAAGCTTGTTCGCTTGCATTACTGTATGTTACACTCACAAAAAGATCTATCAGACAAATAGCCACAAATATGGTGTTTAGTTCCACATGCTCTACCAGGAAGAGTCACTGAATAAACTGTTATCACTTACATTGTAATAAGTGATGGATTACCCACAAATGCACGCTCAGGTATTGATTTGATGTTATTGCTATGAAATCCCCTACAAAAGAAAAAATGGTTTACACAGTAAAGAAAAAAATTGTGAAGGCATAATCTGTATTCACAATGCACATTGTTTTTTGTTTGTAATAAGGAAAGTGTTTGCGTGTAAGGGTATATCCTTGTTTTCTGGGGAAGATAGAACTGAAAAAAAAAAGCAAAAGAAAAAGTAAAGCAAATAGTTAGACTTCTGCACTGTTCTAAATGAGAGTGCCGTTCAGATAAAGTAAACTGCAAAATGGCATTTTAAACTTCAGACGCTCACAGTAGGCAACAGTGCTTCATAGCTGTATGTCATGTATGTATGAATATATGTGTATGTATATGTAATGTAAATATATACACATGAAATAATAAAATTAAGTTAAATATTAAAATTAAATAACAATAAAACAGCATATATATATATTCCCCGTGCTTGTTAAACTGCAACTATTTTTTTTTTGCTGAGATAATAATGAATTACACAAATTTGTCAAGTAAATGATTTTATACGTTATATTAAGTCTCCCACAACCAACTTTCTGTTGAAATATTTTAGATGTGGACACAAACAAACTATCCAACGTAGTTGTGACTGCTGGATAGAGGACCAAATCTTTGTCTCATCATTAGTCACTGGATTTTATTCATACGAGTAATTCTCCATTGTGAAAAACAAAAGAAACAACTAAGGTTTCAAAAGAACAATGATGATTTGTGTGGGAAACTCCCATTAGTTCAGTCGGGTATGAAAAAGGCTTCCCAGATTAAATTTATACATTTAGAAAGCCTCAAATTGTTTACTGATGCAAGCACACTTGGTCATTACTTGGACAGGTCCCACATTACTGGTTTCACTTGTTTAGTCATCATGCTACTGCTGATGAGACGCTGCAAGGCTCTGAATCCCTTGTTCTTCTGCATGCAATAAAAGCTGCATCCATGCAGATGCAGAATCCAAGCAATATGAGGATCCCATTTCACCTAGAACCAGCAAAGAGACTGGTTTTGTGGCTGTATTGACTGGGATTCTCTGCATGGCAGAAAAGCTAAGCAAACGGCATGACTGCTTCCCAGGGCACTGTCTGGCCCCTCATCACCACTCTGACTTCAGCCAGGAGTAGATTTTGGTGCATTTCTGCAAAATAGAGTCTAGAGAGCTTCTGAACTGGTTGGAAGAGAGCCTCTGCCCTGTGGCGCTGCTCACCAGTGACACACCCTGCCCAAACCAAAGCTAGGTTATAGCCTGCCAGTTCATGTGCATGAGGAAAATTGCTTAGAGCTAATTGAACCCCCAGGTAAGAAGACTAGTAAGGCCACAGTGGGAAAAATTGTCTTACAGGTATTTTCAAAACTCAATCTGGCAAACGTTATGTAGGCATTAACTTTGGGTAACAGTTATACCCACTTAGTTTGCAGAGAACCACCCCTACAGCTGAGATTGCAAAATGCAGAGCCTCTGGGACAAACTGATTTGGCTCTGACTCGCTGGCCAGCCCTCCAGCTCTGAGTGGCTGCCTTGGCGTCTCCAAGCCACAAACAAAATGCCACATTCTGTCTTTTCAGCCCAGGCACCAATTCTGAGAGAGAAACAAGGCTTGGCCCAGAAACCCCCTTGGTAAGGTACGCCTGCAATGAGCTGAACCTCCCTCTGCTCCCTCCTCCAGAGCCACACTCCTGACTAGCACGGGAGGTACCGAGCTGGAGTCAACGCTGCCTGGGGATTCCCTGCTTTGGAAAAAAATCCCAGGTCCCTACTTAAAGTGGCTTTATCATCAGCTTGTGATGCAACAGTGCTACAACTGCATCCAATTGCTATGTTACCTAGTTTTTGTAAATCTCGATGCTGATGGTACTGGTAATGTGGTAAATACTTCACATGGAAAGAATTCTGAACATGCACACCGTTGTGTACATTGTGTGTACAACGTGTGAATATTTCATTCATTCTTTTAGAATTCAGCTGTTTCTTACAATAAACTTGGCTGGTTTCTTTTCATTGTTGACATTATTTTACGGAAACTATGTCTGTCCATCCAGAAGTGTTTTGTTTACAACGTTACAAAGGAGTATTTACAGTGAAAAGAAATCGTTTTAATTTAATGGTGCGGGAGGGATGGAAGATAGCATCTAAACCTGATTGGCCAGTAAGAATGCCATGTTTTTTTTTCTTAGACTAGCAGATTGTGGGGTTTTTTTGGATTGCTTGAAAAAAACAACTGTTGTGTTTGGGACTCAAAATGAATTACTGTGTTTATTATTCACTGTATTCCAAGGATGAAGTTCCTGAAAAAAATCTACTGCACAATGCAGTATAGAAGTTTTCAGAACTTGTATGCTCTAAACTGTACGTTGAAAATTATCTTTTATCCATGTTGGCATGTTTATTAGTTCTTTCTAGAATATGAGTTTTTAAGGATTACTGATAAAATCACCAGCATTAAAAAAGAATCTGTCACACACTAGACAAAACATCCTCCTTCCGAATGTAAGTGCTGTACTTCTGTACTTACAATTCTTTTAGGTTTGTTAGTGTCCTGATAGCAGTGGGGAACTCGTCCAGACTGTTGTAATTTAGATCTCTGTGTGAAAACAGATTGTATTATTGGGGTTATGTGCTGCATTAAGGACAACATAGACTTGTTAGCATTTGTAACAAAATACCGTCTTCCATTCATTGAATAAGTACATACAGGCAAAAGCCAATAAATCATCAGAAGTATATGGATGTTTTCTAATAGACTCTATTTAGGGCACATTTTCATTCCTATTTTTCTATCAGCATCCTATTTTCAGTTGTATCCTAGCTATTTAGCAATGAAGAAGCCAAAAGTGGATTCAGATACTACTAATGGATCTGCTCTTTTGTAAATCGCTTGCTATAACTTGGAAATTATCGACAGAAAAAATAAAAACCAAACCAAACCAAAACAAAACAAACACCTCTTGCCCAGAATATTCAAGAACTTTGTACCGTGAGCTGAATTTTACACAGTTAATACATCTCTTTATTAAGGTTTCATTTGCCTCTGACTCACTCAGTCTTTCAAGACTTAGATTTAATTCTTGAGTCTTTCTTTCATCTAATGTACTTTTCATGGTCTGTGAGACCAAGAAATTGGAGATACTGGAGTTAATGGAGTTTGGAAGGTAAAAATGATTGGGAGAAATCTTCCTCTGGCTAAAGCAAGTGGGAAAACATACAGTAAGTTCAACTTTATCATTAACTATATAGTTAATTTTAAGCTTTGTCAGGATTCATATGGAGAATGTTTCTAACCACACACATTGTAGGAACAGTAGTTTAGCTAGGGTAGTAACCTCTGCTTTAAGAGCTGCTCATGCTGCTGTGGTAATTAGACTTCATTCTGTTAAACTGAAAGGGCTGTTAGCATACTTCTGCCCTGAGCATGATATGTGCATCCTTTAGCATTCAGGAGACACCTGAAACTAAAATCGAGATGTGCCTGTTTAGTGCAATGCTCCCTGAGCACTGCTTTGTGAGGAATACAGTCTGAAAAACTTGCCTTTTTGAATGGGCAAAACACAAATCACAGTTTACAATAGATTGAAATTGAAATAGTATCAGGCTGAAGTAATGCAGGCAGGAAACTGCTGTCTGAACTCAACAAGGCTTTCCTTCCTGCTTGTAAATCTCTCTCTCCTGCTTATTGACAAAAAGAGATTACAGGCGCGTACGGTTTGGTTTTGCCCTCCAGTGATATGTGATTTCCAGACCTATGCGTTGATGCAAACAAATGATTTTAAAGCTGGCGTCCATCGTTTACACTGAGATCTCTTTAGATTAGCTTGAAACTATCTGGAAACTGGTCTATACAGTACACAATTACTGCACTTGGGGCAAGTGCTGCATTCTCCTATCGCAGCAAAATGGCTGCACCTACACTTATTCCCAGGTTCATGATTGTCCTCTGTGTTTTCGCCTCTTTCATGCCAGGTGGCTGGGACTGGGTTTGCAATTACTTATTCCATTGTTCTTTTTTTCCCCATTTTTGACCAAGTGCCATGTGAATCTCACTTGTGAAAACAAAACAAACTATTACATTTTCCTTCTTCCTTTCCTGTCCCCCTTTCCGGTGCTACACTAAGGGACTTCCTTTCAACTCACAGCAGGCTAAAAATCAAAATTGTAAAACTGCAATTGTAAAACTAAGGGATCTATGCAACTGAAACTAGTGATTAAAAAAAAGGCCAAAACTTCTTGCTTTCTGATCTTACGAAAATACATGAACGAGCAGTACATAATTCTGTGGATGAGAAAGAAAATAGTTACCTTTAGACCAGCATTATTCAGTTTTGATACTTTGCTCCTCAAACCAGGCCTTTTATGTTCTGCCCTGGTTGGTTGAAACCTCTGAAATCTCTGGAAAGGATTCAGCTGAGTGCAGAAGGTGGCAGATAGAAAGATATGCACAGGTCTATTGTCCCTGTAGCATTTTTGGGTTCTGTTATCTACTCTATAAGACAACGTGTTCACTCATCTATGGCAAACACTTGAGGCAATTTGAATCTTTACAAGCGCTACTCTTTATCAGAGCTCTTTAAAGACAAAAATGGATACAATTGAAATGTTCCTTGCTTCCCTTGCAAAACATATATAATTTGGCTATTTGGCACTTTTTCCAGGGATAGAAAAATAAAATCATTTTATAACCCCCCTCTAGGGTGAGACAGTTTCTTAATGGTAAACATTTTCATTGTGACAGTTTCCCAATCTAGCTATTAGCTTTATTGATTAAACAAGACAAATAAATAGTACTAAACTAGGCAAACATAACTGTTCATGAATAGGCACTTCTTTTTGAATGCCCAGTATAGTTCTAAAATGTCCTCTCAACAATTTATCAACAATGATTATTAAAAAGGCAAACTAATTTAATAGTAGAAAAATAGGATTTGCTGTACAGAGTCATTGTAAACCATCACTTAGATCCTGTAGCGATTAGGCAAGCCAAAAACCACGTTTAGCTTTTAGGCTATTTTTTATTCTTTCAGAATATTAATGAAAACACTGAAAAAAAAAGGAAACAAATAAGAGGTCAACTCACAAAGTCTCTAGGCTGTGGAGCCCATCAAAGCATTTCTTTCCCAGGGAGTAGATTCTATTGTTATGGAGATGTCTGCAGGGGAACATTAAGCACACAGTCAGGAAAGCACACTACACACAGTGGACTTAAGTAAAACATTTTGATGCTTCAATCAAAAGAAACTTATTTTCAGGCATGCACCGATTATATGCAAGTCATGCTTTTGCAAGAGCATGTAGAGGAGGCACCTTTGCCAACCCTTCCCCCTTTCTCCTGACATCTCCCTACCCATGAGGGCTTCAATTTGATTTCGTACATGGGATTTCTTTTACAACCACCTAGATGGTCTAAGAAGGGTATATCCTGGAGGTCTAGGTTGAGGTTTGCATATTAAATACCATGCAATTGTATACATATTCTCACCAGTTGTTAATTAACATGTTGCCTTAAGAACAGTGGGGAGTGTTAGCTGTATATATGGAAGACGTATATTCAGAGGGTGTTAGAGGGGATGGCACAAAGCAGGAGCAGGTGAGGAGAAGGATAATCAGGCAGAAATAGTCATTAGCCTTGCAGAATGAAAGAAGACACAAAGCCACAGGACAACAAGTCACAGCTTCACTGAGATGAGTAAGCTAATCAATCTTCAAAGTGCTTTAACTTGCCTTCCTTTGAAACTATAAAAAACAACAGCTACTTTCTCATATTTTCAGCAACTGAAAGAAACAGTTGCATGTCACATTTCAATCAAAACCTCCCATGTGAAGGCTGGTAATGCTGCCTATTTCTATGGTTTTTAGACTGACATAGAAAAAAAAAATATTCCGTGTGAAGCTCATTAATGTGAGTAGGTAGAACTTAGTGATACTTCAGATTGATTTCCAAAGAGAATGCTTTTTTTCCCAGCAGAGCTTTATTTTATTCTGACACTCTGCTCTCATAGTGGAGGGAAACTATGAGAGTAGCACTTAAAAGAAAAGAAGGTCTGTGAATGAGGAACTGCCAAGCACATACCCTTCAATGCTTCACTCTGCTCCGAAAATAATTTTAAAGACCACAGAGCCTACAGAAGTTGAGTCTCCCTGTCCATGAAAAACAAGGTTACTAATGGCAAAATACAGATGTTTCGTGGGTTTTTCTTTTCCTGTGAAAAACCTAATCACTTTTTAAAATGACTACACTGAGCTGTTATGCTTTAGTTAGCACGAAGAGTGTCTACAAATTCCAATTACATTTGGATTGCTAGTGATCGAGCTTCAAACCTACGCAAAATGAGCATGCATATTTGCAAAGAGTGGAAAATTTGCCAGAATGAATAGAGTAGGAAACAAATGAAAACAGAACCACACGGAAAGATTTTGACAGGCCAAAAATATCAGTTATCGTAGATCATGAGGGTTGATTTAATTATTAATCAATACGAAAATCAGAAGACTAGAAATAAGCAGGGCAGATCTAAAATAAGGGAACCTAAGTGAGCAGAAGGAATCAGGGAATCAAAAGAGGTCATTTTCTCCTGGATTTCTTAACTGTCCTCATATCACTGTATTTCTGGTATGGATGTAGAGAATGGCATTGAAGACATTCTCTATCTTAAGCATTGCTGAGATGTTTAGCTCGGTAAATGACTCCTTGAAAAACTTGAACTTGAATGAGACTGTTACTTGATGTAAACAGAGGGCAAAGATTGTGTGCCACAAGGTAGCTATTATCCCCCTATTATTGGTGCTCTATATGTTGACATGAATATATTAGGCACTAGGCAGAGATGGTGATTATAAAGCTCAATAAAGAACCCTGAAGAATGCCAGGTTCTATGATCACACTGGGGTTAGAACATGCTAAAATATGCTAAGTGTCTTACAGACTACGGTTTCAGACAGCTTGTAAATCTTGAATATACTATTCTCTCTTTAATAATACTAAGATTTTCCAAACTATCCTGAAATAACTTCTCCCCCTCAGTCTCCTCCTCAGTTTCTCCAGCCAGTCTAGAATTTTTTCCATTTGGTGCATTCCCAGAAGATAAAAAACTGAAACCATGTTCCAGAGTATTCCTTCCAGATTTTGGTGTGGGTTTTGCATCTGTTTCATTTAGTTGTATTGGTATGCAAACATATCTAAATACAAAACTACATATACTTTCTACGAAGGGAAATACGTAGTTTCTACTGGACAGCATTCTTTCCAAGTCACCCAGAAAGCTTTCTGTTCATTTCCTTTTTCTAATCTTCTCTCATTCAGTCCATGCTGCCTTGGAGTCTTAGAAGGCAAACAGTTCATCTGTTTCTGTTTGTTTTGCTGACCAGATATGGTGATTTTTTTAAAAAAATCCCTTACATAGCTCTTTACTGGAGACGGAAACTTTTAAGCTAGATCAAAACAAGCGATTTAGCAAATGTGAGTTTAACTGTAAGAAGATGTAAAAGATATGCTTCTCTATTTTTTTTCTTTCAAATTTTGTTTTATAGTACATATGCAAGCCAGAAAACTTAATTTGTATTCCAAAAAGAACATTTTCTGTAAGAAACAGTATTGACCTTATGGTAAAGGAGTATCGTCATTAAGACTCATGCAAAAGTAGAAGGGAACTGCAGCTTTATGGCCCCAAGATACATCAGTTTAATACTAACATTGAAAGACAAAACTGAGGTTTAGTTGACCCATGTATATAGCTATTTACCTATTGTTTACCAACTAGGGAGAGACTAGAGGAATGTTAATTATTAAAGGTTTTCTCAAGCAATGCTTAAATTAAACATTGCATCTTCAAGCAATTTATCACAAGGAGGTCAAAGCTCTGCAAAGAAGCAGAGATTGTGGCTAAAAAGCAATCGATAAAACTTACAGAACTACCAAACTAGAGAGGTTTCCAAAAGCATAGTCTGGTATGTAATGAATTTTATTCAGTGCCAGTGTCATTGCCTGAAGTGCTGGTAAACTTCTAAAAGCTTGGACGGGTATTTCTGTCAAAGAATTATCATCTAGCCACAGGTGTCTAAGGGAGACCAAGCCATTGAAGCAGTTGGGGGGCACATAGTTGATGTGGTTGGCATCCAGGCGTCTAGGAGAAAAAGAAATAAAGAAAATTGACTCCGAGAAAAGAACAGTGGATTTACACAAGAAATTATCACCAAGAACACAAGGATAGGTAGGGGTTGCCACATCCATCTTTCATTTCCTGGAGATTCTACATTTCCATCTTGCTTGCAGCCTTATCTGAGACCTCACGTGGTGTTCCTAAGTCTCCTAGTCAGCTGGCTTGCTGCAGACAGCTCTCCTTTGGAGCTGTCAGTTCACTGAGAGCACAGACTAATCACTTCTGAACAGATCCTCTCTGTGGATCAGGCATGAATTTGTTTCCTTTCCAAATTATTTGAAAGTAAGGAACAAAAAAGTATAAGAAACTCAGCAGGACATTCTCTTTCAGAATCTATAAATCACTGAATCATGGTGCCAAAAGTTGACTTTGGTTTCCAGATGCTACCCACCATTTTAAAAGCCAAAAATAAAAAGAATTTCTGAGTTTCTGCTCATGTTTTACACCTTCTTAAATCCTGTGTATTCCAATGATTCTAATGAGCAATGAAGTTAACATTTTTTAATAGTGGAGCAAAGTGTTTTTAAACAGAGGTCAGTGCTGCTAATGCAATTTATTTACTTTGAAAAGTAAAGTACTTAATACACTTCAGTTGCTGCAGAGCCAACAGAGGGAGCTCAGTTGCACATCGTACCTTTTCAGAGTCTGCAGGTGATATCTTGCTTTCACACTTCTGCAAATAAGGATTAAATCTACTGAAATCTTTGCAGATATGGCACTAGAAATACTATGTCATATATTCACTGGCTTTTACTTTCTGCAACTTCATGAAACATCCAGATGGTGACCTGTACTCAATACACTTTTTCTGCTTTTAATATCTTGTTTGTAACATAAAAGACACTCTCTAAAACTTTTCTTGAAGACATCTGTACAGAGAAGTAATTAAGTGAATGATGAAATAAAAACAAATTTAAATAGAAGTCTGAAAACACTGCAGAACAAACAGACACACCCAGGGTACAAAGAAGCAATTCTGTACAGCCTAAATTCGGTCTGTTTGAGAGAAATGTAATACTCTTTGTGGCGGACATGGTAATCTCTTTATTTAAAGCTGCTTCCTCATTTGCAGTCATGTAAAATGTCAGGTCCATTCTATCTCCTTCTCCATGCTTCTTCTACCTACTGCATGAGAACAAATAATGAACGCTAAGGCTCTGTGCCAGGCTGGCAAATAACTGAGACAAGGTCAGTTGGAACAAATTTATAAAGTTCAGTGTCAAAGCCCTTGTACAATTAAATTTTCAATATAATAACTGACATGGCAGGCAGCAGAGACAGAGCTTCCAAAATAACTCAAGGGTTGGTCAACAAATGGGTGAGGCTGGAAATGTTTAGAAATAGTCATGCTGTACCTCCCCCATTCCCCAGGCAATAAGCATGCTATGCCTGTGTTTTCAAATAAGGTATAATTTGAATGAGTAGATGAGGTTTCTTTGTGTTTTGGTCAGAAGTAAATTTCTTCCCTGTGTGATGCTGGTATGTAAACTAAGAAGTTACAGTTGCATTAGTTTGACAGTTACACTGATTAAAGAATGGAGGCTTTATTCAACCTAAATGTGTTACTGCATTACAGTCAGCATCTTGTTCAATACCAAGGCTGAGTGTGCAGCTCTGGCTTCCCCGTTGGCTCCAGAGGAGTTACTCACAGAGCCCCTGGTCACATGTTGAAGCCAAAAGTCAGTTGTTTCTATGTGACCCTGTGGCTGAAATGGCAATATTTCTGTTGTCCTCAGAGAGGTCAGGATTTCTACCTCACCGATATTCAGCAGCAAATCAAGGAAACAACTTTTTTTATAACTGAAGTTTCCAAACATAAACCCACCATTAGCTACGTAAGCAAAATACACGAAATAGTACTGCTGTAACATAAGTGAGATTCTAGGTAGTTGGATTACTCTTTGAATAAACTTTGTAAGAAAATGAGAAGCTACAATGATCTGAGTTGCAAGTCCTATTACTGGACTACGTATCCTACCAGTGCTCATAAGAAGTACTGCCTCAAATGCATTTTGTTATCTAATCTTTTTAAAATTTCAAAGTACCATTTTCCCTCTTGCAGATAATAAAACATTTCAGTAGTGGTTATGTTTCCTGTCATACTGTAGGTAATGCACAGTGATGTATAAAGCATTGATCAAAATCGCTGTTTTCAGCCAATTGTTTTACATGTGCTGATCAAAGTTTTGGCACTTTCTGAACTAAACCCATTAACTCACAAACATGACCCTATTTATAATTGAAAATATATAGATAACATGTGGTGAGTTTGAAAGCTGCTATTATATTCCAGAGAGAACCAATTTAAGGAAACAGAAAAGCTTGATCTCTTCTGATAGGCGGCATGTAAATAAAGCAGCCAGTATGAAATTCACCATGAGTTCACTTAAAATGTCCAAACCTTTCAAAGAAAATGCTTGAGCTATGTGGACTGTATCCCACTGGTGTTTCCTGTGACATACTGTGAATGCTATGACCATATGCATTATAAATGATGAAAAGATATTATTCATATAGAATTGTAAACACGACTAATTTACTGGTACTCCGAAAAGGGTGAAAGTAGATCTTTGAATAAGTTTTGATGCAGATATTTTGATCAGGTCAATATGAATGGACACCTAGTTTTACGCCACTGGTAGGTTTCTAAGGCAATATATATATTTTTCCCTTTCTCTGAGTCTTCTCTCGGAGTGAGCCCAGCTACCACCTAGTGATATACCTGCTAAAGACATTCCTTAATGGCTTGTCGGTGTGTCTTTCTCATTCATTCGAGATTAAGTCAAATGCTAGGTATGGGATCAGGAAGGAAATTTCTCCCAAGTCATTCTCCCCTCTGAAATAAGTATCTATTACATGAATTGCCTCTTCTTGCAGTGATGAGGGACTGAATACAATGAAGAGACTGGGCAAGAGGAAAGCTACAAAGACAGACAAAGAAGTCAAGAATACCATGCTTCTTCTGACATTCATTTTAAAATAAGACATGCAAACCCAAATGATAAGGACCTATACAGCACAGGCAGGGGAGGCAGGGGGGTGAGAGCACACGAGGGCTGATTTCAGGCACGGCAGACTAACAAAGGGCACGATCCTCCCTCTCCTACCGTCTTCCTCCCCGCCTGACCGCCTGACCAGGATCCGTTATGTGGGGTGCAGCACACAGGCCTTGCTGCAAGGTGTGGGGCAGTGATGGGGAAGTATTGGGGACAGGGCCTGTCTAGGACGGGTGTAACAGGCAGGATGGGGTCACCTGCAGCCCCACCATCCTTACAAGCCTGTGGTGACATGGACCCCCTCAAGGGTTTGTTGATAGGAGTTGGGCTAAAGCCCTGTGTAAGGAATGGCAAGAGTGACATCAAAACTGGCTCTGAACAGTGGTTGTAATGAAAACAGAGCTGGCCATTGTGAGCTTGGTTTTTCAAATGTGGCTCTTTAAGCAGGATATCCCCTTCAGTCCACAGGGGAAAATGCTAGGACTATTGTGAAAGCTTAATTACAACACATCAGCGCAGCGGTTCCCACAGCTCACTTTCAGCTCTGCCCTTGTATGGGCTCGTACAGGACCGATACAAAGAACCCTGAGCAGCAAAAGCAAGTCTGAAAGAGAGAAGTCACAAGCCATAATTTAGGAGCATTTGTTTCTGTCCACTGCTTGGTGTAAACTCCACGTGCATGCAAAGCAGGAGGAGGTCTCAACAACTCTGAGAGTTTCAATCCTTAGCATTTCTCTCCATATCCAGATATTCTGCTCAGGTGTTGTGGTAAACCTGCATTTAAGATGGTGTGCCAGGATGCTAGCACGACGTACACAGCACAAACATCCAGTTACAAAGCTATTTTCAAACAAAGACTGGCCCCGAAACCCCAGAAGTTGAAAAAAGTGGGGCCAGCAGGAGTTTTTGGGTCATCCTAGGAATCTGGCCGAACACCCAGATCTGAAGTCCATGGCCAGACATTTTGTGTGACCGCTCCTGGCCTCCCGAGCAGGTGGCTGCATGCAGAGCACTGATGGGATGGTCCCAGGGGTGTACGAATTGCCAAGTGACCCCACAGGACAGCTCAGCCAAATGTTAGCTGGCGCTGGTTGAAAGTGTGGCAAGGACCCCGTTAACAGCACAGCTTGGTAGATGGTCATGGCCGGAGCCTGGGAGCACTCCTAAGCGCTGTTTGCTTTGCTAGGCTGGCTCTAGCAACAGTATGTCACTGTGTGGTGCCTAGGAGGACCTCCTTGGAAATCTAGTATGAGCCTCACATTGCTAACCTTTTCAACACCTGCTACTCGTCCTCCTCCCACAGATGGAGGTGAGGTTCAGCCACACGGGAAGATTCTTCATCAACAGTCCTCAGGTTGAGAAATTTCTCTCTTTACAGATATGATTAAAAAAAAGTGCTTATGAGATTGCTCAGCAGACTTAAAAGAGTCAGATGTCTAGTAGCTTCTACTGGATGAAAGAAAACATCCCTCAGCAGCCTGGAACTGCTGATCTAGTTCAGACTATTTGCACCCTGCTTTGAAAGCCATCTGACCCTACAGCTGGTTGTGCTAGGGACTGGACCCAAATAAAGGGGTAGCATACACAGTTAGGGAATCCTTGCACCTCTGCCTTCCTCCCAGCAGCTTATCAAGCTAAAAGAGTGTCTGTGCTCTGATACTGGGCTAGTGCTCGATGTTTCAGTCCCTCTTCTGTTACCTAGTGTGCCCTAGGGCTCTAGTAGCTCACATGGATAAAACATGCATCAAATGCAATGGTGAGTTTTGAGACATCTTCATGTATGTGTACAGATGCATGCATGGGTACACACAACCTTGATTAAAACTGTGGGAAATTCCTCCTTAGGGAGTTTTTGGGTAACTGTTGAGGTACTGGGTTTCCTAAGAAGGATAAAGCCTTCTATAGGCTTCATTATCATGGGCTGTGACATGGAAAACCACAACTAAAGCTACCGTCTTTTCATGAAAACAATTCTCTTCGGAGAATGCGATTTCATCAAAGTTGGTTTGTCTTTTAACTAAAAATCAGGATTATTACCACAAACATATCGGAAAAAATGTTTAAAGTTAACGCTTCTGAAAAAAATGCTTTTTAATTTCAAGACTGAAGTGGATGCATTTCAGAACTCTGTGCCATCAAAGTCTTCAACTCCTTGCTCAGATTAAGAATTTCCTTTGCAATGTCACATATTTGGAGGAGTAGGGAGAAGGAGCTGAAAAATCAGTTTTCTGACTGGTTCCAGCCAGGCAGATTATTTAGAAAATCAGAGATGATTTCTAGATAACATTTTATGTAAAACTGCATCACCACCATATGCACCAAACTTATAAACATATCTGAAAAATAAAATTGAAGTGATTTATAAATTCTGTCAGAAAGTTCAAACAAATTTAATTTATATTATTTTGTTATCCTGTATCTGTAAAGTCAAATTATTTTAATTGATATTATTTTCTTATCCTGTATCTGTAAAGTCAAATTAATTTGCTACACTAAATTCCAACTTCACAGGTTTTTGATGGGGAAAGGATAGTTTATTTTTTCCTCTACCAGCATTTCCAGCACTTCGGAAGAGGGACTGTCTTGCATTCTGCCCTGTTTCCTGCTATTAAAGTAAAAGTCCTCTTAAATTCTACAGGAATGAAAGCAGGTGATGTGTGTTACTGTAAATAATGCTTGTTTTTAAATAGCCTTGATGACTGGTTTGGCATGGGCAGTGACATGGTACTTGATCTGTTCTTGATTTTGACCATTCCTGTCTGACAACACAATAGGAAAAGCTGCTCATTAATAATGATGCCTAAACAAGAAAATAAAGTGAGAATTAAGTTTCATCTGTAGTATTCACTGCAAAGTATTGTATTACAATAGTCTCAATAAAAGAATAGCAGAAGCTTCACTTCCTTATCAGTGATACCAATTAGACTTTCCTCCTTTATTTAGTAACATTTGCAAATAAAGATCTCCAACTTATCAGTTGCTAATAACCTAAAATTTGTGTTAACATGCTCAGAAAACGAACTTAAAAAAACCCAAACAAACATATTCTTACGTTATTTCCTGCTTTATCAATCCCTTCTTCTTCAAAAAATACTTATATGATAATTCTGGTACCTAGCTGTCACTAGAAAAGACAAGATGATTATACCACAGGAAAAAAAAAAAAAAAGAAACCTATTAAAGCAAATACTTAAATTCAATGAAAAGAGTTGGCCAGACAGCAAGTTGCTAATTAATAACTATATTTGAAAAATAAATCAATATACTTATGTAAAAGGCTTTTGGACTATACAGATATATTTAAAATTATTAAAAGCCTTCTTGATTTAAAAGCAGAACAGAGATATTGGAGCTCTGGGAAACATAAAATCCAGACACCATTTACTTACAGTCAATTCCAAAGAAAAGTGAGTAACAGGAGAGAGAGCATTTAAGTGGCACTTCAAACCCTGCTGTCAAGATCTAAGTTGTGACACCAGTGATTGTGTGTTGGTCGTTTTCGGTCATGGTATTTGAGCTGTTTCCCTCTTTTTGGTTTAACAGAAACGACTGCCATTTGAATTGTTAGGGCCAGTAATCCAGATAATTTTTATTCATGATACAAAAAGAAAATTATAGCCCATATAATAAACTGAAGATATCCTTCTGCTGAACTTGGAGATAACCACATCTCAAAATTCATATGTTCTGGTTACTTCCTTAAATCCTTATGCCATAAAGGGAATCGGAGTCCAAAACAATCATCACCCAAGCACCAGTAGCTGAACTTATTTATTAATCAAAGTAGCACATCACGGTTGTTGATTATTGAACTACGAAGACTTCTAAAATTGGAGAAGATTTTAATATTGTTAAATCTAAATTTTCTGCTTAAGAAAAACAATATGGTTGTTTGTTTTCAGGCAACAGTATTACGGTTCTCTCAGATTTTTTGCTGTTGAAGATGAAACACAATTTTTTTTTGGTGTGTGGTCGTTTCTCATTTCATAGTATATAGTGAATACTGCCTGCTGCCTGAAGGCGACTGATGTATGCTGAAGGTAGTTCAAGCCTCAGAAAATTTATGAGTATTTATCACTCAATCTTGTCATGCTATTCAGCATGCCAACAATATAACAACATGGACAAGAAAGTGGAAAGAACTGGTGTTCATCCCTGCAATACAGCAGATTTTCTTGCTTTCTGTACCGCATGCCATTTAACATCAACTAATCTGGTTATCAATACCAATACCTGTAATGTCATTTTTTGAGCCTGGAACTAGACAATAAGGAGGGAATATCATCCAGAAATATCTTTTTGTGCAAAAATTTGTGATGAATTTGTATAGTAAGTGAACACGGAAAACTTGTGTTTGTATACGTATATATCGTGTGCGCACACACGATTATATATATACTTATATAAAAATGATTTTAACATTATCCTCTTCACGCTCACTAAGGTAGAAAGGTGATTAGTATGGTTTGCCTCTCTACATGGTTGCCCTTCCTGGGTGAAAACTTAAAAGGTAGATTTTAAGTCCTGTCACCAGTTTTCAGGTTTTTGCAACTATACTAACCTAAAGAAAAGGGTTAACGAGGCTTCCAGAAACCATGCCACCTGTTTAGTTAAACATAATAAACACAAGAAGTTGTTATCTTACAGAACTTGCCTTTGTGTAGGCTTTTAACCTCTTAATTACACCCTTGAAAAGACTCCTGCTATTCTGAAGGTTTTGAGAAATAACTCCTATTGTAAATCAGAAACCAATGCAAGAACCACCTTGTGAACAGAAAATTCCTAGACTGTATGAAAGAAGAAATTGAATCTCTGCACACCTTTATCTGACAGGCACAACCCAGTTTAAGCAAACAAAAGAATAATAGTCGTCTTTTCCTCAAAGAGGTCTCTTTCGCCAGTGATCGTCTTTCAGCTGATAGTAGCTTTTCTGTACAAACCCGTATCGTTCCATCTTGGGTCTGCTACACAGCTGTCTAAAGGTTTCTCCTGACCACTCCTATTCTCCCTCTGTTTCAATTCTGTCACGAAACACCACTTCTTTACATAGAATACACAGTGTAACTATGTTTGGTTTACTTCTTCAGCTTCTTCACCTATGGAAAAGAGTATTTGCAAAAAACGAGTGGGTGAGACCGTCATTTTGTTTAGAAACTGTGCTGCAAATTCAACAGTCTCTTTCAGAGCAACAAAGGAACTCTTGTTTGCTTGGCTTATCGTGTTTTGGTCCAGAGTGTGTATAGCATGATGTGATCTCAGCAAGATTTTTTTTTGTTTGTTTAGCAGAAAGAAAATCTAATATAGTCACTAGACCAGCATTTTCTCATGACTTTTTAAAAGATCAAAGGAAAGAACTGTAACCTCAAAAGTATATGGCTAAGATATTTCAGTCTGTGTCTGGTCAATAAAGAAAAAAGGCACTGACCAAATAACAATTATAAGGTAATTAATTCTTAAGGCTGTTTCACCTTGACAAACCTTAACGAATACTTTGTATATTAAGGAGGTAAATATTGTTCAAGACAGACATAAGCACCTGGGAGCTAAAACAGAATAATGTGAGTCTGTGTAGTGGTAAGTTACACACAGATGACAAAATTTTGCTAGAAATCAATTCATTTCATTAATTCTGTTCTTCAGATTTTGGCTGAATTGAATGTATGCAAAAGATGTTAACTTTCCGGTAGAACTTCTTTACACACAAAAAAAGAAGACAGCATGTTTAGCACAGTACGCTTCCCAATCAAAGTATCTCAACTGTAACCAGACTAGATAGCTTGGTATATGTGCTACCCTTGTCATTCTTAGACCAATGATGTGGTAATCACTGCACACTGTAGCAACATTTTTTGCAATAGTTACTTGAACTTCTCTAATGACCTCTGATGACCTCTACAGGAAAATAATCTTATTTCAAAGTAGTTCTGTGAAAATATATGGTGATCAACTAAAGCACACAGTCAGCTGACCAGCTGATGCTTTTCGTATGTCCAAAGAAGAATGTGCCTGGCTATCTTAAATCATCTAGATACTTCATCCTGTAGAAGGTTGGTAGATACTTTAGAAAATTTAGACACTTTTTTTTTTTTTTTAGTGTGAAAATGAAATTCTGTGGGTAATTCAGAAATGGAATCTACTCTGCATCCTGCATTGAGACAACAAGAATGTCTTTGTAGTTGGAAAATGTGAACTGCAATTGCAGTACAAGACACTAATGATAATCAATTGACTGAACAACAAAATGGCAGGGGGATTTCAGTAGAGGTAGATGTAAAGTCACATCTCTGGGGAAAAAGCAATTCCCACTTGACATGACAAACTTCTGAGTAGCCATAAACATGCTATGAATTAGTCTTAAAGTTGTAGTAAGTGTGAAAATCATAGTGTAGTGTTTACTAAGGGTTAAAAATTTAAACAAGACAAATTTTGGGTGGTTAGCCGGAAAGTGAATAAAAAACATCCATAACTCCTCTCTATAAGTCCGGGATGTGTGAACACTTTCAGTATTCTGTGCAGGTCTGATTCCTCCCTGACTTGTCTCAAATCCATTGTCAAAGAACTGGAAAGAAGTTCAGTACAGAGTGACAAGGATGACCAGATGCAGGGAATAGCTCCCACATAAGAAACAATTTAACATTAATGACTAATGGAGATATGATAGAAGTCTATAAAATCTGGGGTACAACTGTTTACACCTTAGTCCTACATCTATCAGCATCTATTACCATCAAGAGTGATTGTAAGTTCCAAGTACATTAGAGGAGGTAGTTCACCACGCTATGCAGAGTTAGCTGATCAGCAGATATTCTGCCATAGCAAATAATGGGTGTTACATTGGCTCAGAAAGCAATTGTACAAACTCACAAAGAAACTCACAAACTCACAAAGAAAATCCTTTAAGAGCTATTGAGTTCAAAGAAGCTGTTCAGTGAGTCCCTGAGTCCCAAGTTTTGGCAGATGGGACAGTTTACCAAGGGAGTATTATTATATTCTTCTCTTGACCTTTTAGTTTTCCTTTGGCATCCGCTGTTGAAGGCTGGATACTGGGCTAGGTCAGCTTTTAGCGTGATGCGGTACAACCGTCCTTATGTTATGGGGCAGAAGCACATCAAAATAATTTCATTCATACCATGAAGCAGCCAATCCTCACTCCTGGTCTAGGAAATTTGGCAGGAGTTCTGTTAAAACTGAAGCTTGTGGACTGAGTCAGAACGGCACAGTCAAGAACAATAAATATGGAGACCTGCCTGAAGCACAGAATATAATTAAGCATCCTCTAGTACACTTTGTTTCATAAGTTAATAGTATTTTCCATATTGCTTAAAAAGAAAAAAATTACAGCAAACGAAAAAAAAAACAACACGAGTTTCGTTTGGGATTCTTTCTTTTCACCTGTAAAGAATCTTAACTAGAAACCATGGGAAAGACCAGTGCTCAAGGGACCATATTCCTGACACAGAAAGTATTGCAGGGCAAGGAGTGTCTTCTCAGATGGTGAACCAGTTTATAACACTGAGAAGAAGCCACCAGTG
Source organism: Cygnus atratus (assembly GCF_013377495.2). NCBI lineage: Eukaryota > Metazoa > Chordata > Aves > Anseriformes > Anatidae > Cygnus > Cygnus atratus. Next base: position 38,874,093 of record NC_066362.1, on the reverse strand, counting down.
TCATGAAATTACTGGAATGAAATCAGTCACTTTTGATGTTTAATTGAGAGTACAATTCTCTTGAAAAGGAACTCAAAGAGAGCTAAAAGGAAAAGTTGGTTCAGCATGTTACTGAGTGACATTAACAGGTAATTAATAGGTAATCTTATATACTATTGTTAATGTAGGCTTACAAGTTGATTTATCAAGTATACTCACAGAGACTGCAGGCTGCGTAAGTTCTGGAGTGCTTCAGTAGGAACCTGGCGTAGTTGGTTATTCTGCAGCATCCTACATTTTGAGTAGCACAAAAAAAACCAGAATCAACACAGTAAAGTTATTCTTTTTCTATTGCAAATTTTCTTCTAAGCTTACCTCCTTTGTACTGGTTTTACCTGAAGATTAAAAGCAAGGAACAATTTACACAAATGCTCCATTCGCCTGGCCTTTTCAAAATTCTAGTTCTCTTCAAACCAAATACCTGTAGCATAATAGCCTTGTTAAGAGCTACTCATCAGCTTTAAGTGGGATTTTCAGAGCAGGTGAGGAAGTTAATAGATCAAATCTAATTGCTTTTGATAGAGTTTTTTAGGTTTGAACTCCTAATCGCCTCCAGTGATTCTGGAATTGTCATCCTCATTTGGGGTTGGACCCGATGATCTCTTGATGTCCCTTCCAACCCCTACAATTCTGTGATTCTGTGATCCTCATGTATTGATTTCTTTTTTCTTGTGCAATACTTCAGTGTTTTATTCTGATAAAGCTCTGAAGGACTGAGTCTTGAAATTCTGACTTGGGAAGATGCTACTATGGCCATCAGGATTTTTAAATGTATGAGGAGTTTATGATTTGGTCTGAAAAAATTTAACTCTGTAAAAACTGATAAACCTTTCCCAATGAAATTAATTTTCTGAAAAGAAAGGTTGCTTGCAATGACCTGACAAACCTCTTTTCTGAAGCTGTCATCTTTTAGCATGCAAAGACAGAAAAATAATTTTTCAGTCCAGTAGAAACTTTTCTTCACTTTGAGCGTGGTTCCATTCACACTGCCTAATAACCTTGTTTGGACCAACTCCCATATACGTAAAAGGACTGTATTTGGGTGACACTGATGTAGTACATGTCTTCAAAATGAGGCATATTGGGACATTGTATATGAAATCATTTTTGGCAGGCTTAAAGCTCCTTGGGCCAACAAGGGCTACAGCTGGCCAACTTTAGAGTAGATGGAGTGGGAAGCCCTTCGTACTTCTTTCCCACTTACGTATCTTTGCAGTAGAGCTCTGTATATTTTTATAGCAGCATCTGGCTTCGCTTGACACTGCCTAGGAGGTTGGCATTCTTGCTAATAAAACAATTTCTATGAACTTTAAGCAAAGATCACCTCTAGTAGCTATATAGTGAGATTTGGTCTGCTAATAATTTTTTATCAACTGTATGTATTGTCTTATTACTCCAAGTAATATAGGGTCTAGTCATTTTTAACAGTTTATCTTAGAGTAGTTAGATCGCAAAGAACAAGATACAAAATAAGAACTGGATTTTATATTGCATTGTGTTCTACAATAATGACTTCCCCCACCCCAGCTCTCAAGAAAAGGAAAAGGCAATTTACCCCTACTTTTGTGTGATCATGAAAAGTCCAAAGGTATTTAGACCTGAACCCAGAAATTTTGAGACAATTAAAGAAACTATTAACTGAACCAATTTTTACCTTTGATATTGTACAGAGACATCTACTTGATGAGCAAGTTGTTTTTAGAATGCCATTAATGTTTTCCAACCTTTGTATTTAGGATATTTTCTATATGAAAAAACAAAGATTTAATGATGTTCATATGTATCTTCACTTCAGCTGAATTGTTCAAAATGAGCTGATCAAAATATGTAATTTACTTGATCAAAACTTCACTGGTTAATTAGTTCCCTGGAGCATTTAGGAAATCAGAAATATATCAAACAACACACAGTTTACTTACAGCACTTTAAGACTGAAAAGGCCAGCAAATGCTCCCTTAGGAATGTATGTCAAGCCATTTCCTGCAAGACGTCTGCAAAGTTTGAAAAAGGAAAAGAAAAAAAGAGTGAATACTTCTACTCTTCATGTGGAATTAATTTGGTTGTTAAAAAGTGCAACACAGCTATGTTTGAACGACTGATGCCAGAGGCAGTAGTTTAAGAGCCTTGTTTTGTCATTAATACACTTCTAAAAGCAAAAAATCAAGAGGAGTCCTTAACTGTACAGTTGATTTACTGACAGCTGGACTGCAGAAACAAAATGCAAGTTCATTATAAATCAAGCTTATGGTTTAAAATGCATATCTAACTCTTCGTAGTGTTCTTTTTAAGCATTAGAGCCTCAGTAACAAAAATACAGGTACACTGACAGCAATAGTATCATTAGACTTGCAGGCATGCACTCTTGGAATTGTGCATGTACAGTATTTGTGCACATCTAACCCAGCTGTGCATTTAACAGATGTACACATAATATCAAAATATATTCATGTACTAGTGATTACAGTTCATTTTACAATAACAACACCTAAAACTTCTGTACTGGTGCAATCACAGTATTCCCTGTGAACAGACTTGTGATAGTTTTTCTTAAAGTGTATTTGCTTAAACTTGTAGGGCTTTTTCCCCTATTTCTTTTGCATCCTCCATCTCCGAATGTCAGAAAATACTTTACAGACCAAGGTAAGTACAACGAATACCTCTGTAAAGCACATTACCCTGACAAAAAAAAAAAGCAAAAAAAAAAAGCAAAAAAAAAACAATGTGTAAGATTTGTGCCTATGGAAGAGATTCTGTATTCCGTATTTGATGTGAAACAATGCCATTGGTATGTTACCCATCAGTGGAACTCCAGAGCATCTTGTATTTAGCCTCCTGACATTCCAGTCCAGCAGGAATGTGCTATGATACCTGTTCCACAGCTGGAAAACTGACTGGCTGAGGTCAGATTCCCAGTCAAGTTCCCCCAAGTGTGTGTCAGTAGAGCCATACTGTCTGCTCTTAGGTGGCCACAATTGTGGGTTGGTATGATCTGACCCTCATATTTGCACACCAAGTTAAACCAAGTGGAATTAGTTAAAATTTCACATCAGCTATATTGCACATCAAAATTGCAGACAGTTACTGCAGCCAGCTGATGTGATGGCTGAGCTGACGTGATTTTGCATCTGGCCCTTTAGGAAAGGCCAGACAAAATGCCTTAGGTATTGAGCTGCCAGAGAGGAATCTACAGCATCAAAATTGGCATCAGAGTTGCTAATCCTGTTTGTGGAAAAAGCCAGGTGCTTACAACTGCAATCCCAAAGATGGAGCACCAACTAGTTCCTAAAATTTGTCTTCCTTTGGAGCTTATTTGGCCCAAGTTAACTAAAGGGTCCTGGGCACACCTCCTTAGACATCCTTATCATATAAAAAAAAAAAATTGGCCACAGAGAAAAAAAATGTGATTCCAGATGCTAACTCCAAACACTTTTCAGGCATCTTCGATTTGTGAAAAAGGACCTTCCCTGTACACACACACACCTGTTGGGTGATAGGACCTGTGGCTCTTCCTCTGTGTGCTAGGCTAGGCATGCCAGATCAGTTCCCTGAAAATAAACGCCATTTGCAGATAACAGACTAGCAGAGGCTAGGGACCTCTCTAATGCTGATCTTAGTTATGATACGGAGTTTTGGAAAGACTATAGACTACTTAACCCCCTCAACAACCTTCTGTGCTGTTATTTTACTGATAGGACTGGGTATGAGTCTGGACATGAATCAGAAAGTGCGGAGCTTGCAAAACTTTACTGGAAAAAAAAAAAAGAAGTAGGTACTGGTACTGAGGTTTCCACTGACAGATAAACGTGCCTGCTTTGTGTGTCATACGGAAAACTCGATAAAGAGCAGAGAATTAAACCCATATCTCCAAAGATTCAAGCTGGTGCTCTGTCAGGCCACCATCCTTTCCTAAGAATGGCCATGTTGCAGTGAATTTCATAGTTGTTGCGATGCAAACTGCCACACACACATGTTCACACTGCCACTTGGAACTGGACTGTTCTTTATTAAAAGAGCTAGCTAAGAAAATCAGATCCTTTAAGAGCTCCTAGAGAAGGACGCTGGTATGGTAAGCATGCTCCTTCCTGCTCCAAATGCAGGACTGTGGCAATGCAATTGGGACACTGCCCAACTTTAAAGTTTTATTTCAGTGTGTACTACTTCTCCCAGCTTAAGAGCATCATTGTGTCTTTCTGTGGTAAGCCTTAATATTTGGCATTTATTTATTTTTTTTGAAAATGGACTGCTGTAATTTTTAAAATGGTTTTATGGTACCTGTGATGCATATCTCATATAGTCAGAAAGAAATACGTATGCACAGAGACATACGTATACATGCAAATGCTACATGTCTCACTGACATTCAGCATGGTTTCAATGAGACTGTACTGCACTGGGTTGCATTTAAGCTAGTCTCTGATGGCCAGAATTTTTTCATTTAACTTTTTTTTCCTGTTTCCTTTTGTGGTCAGGTTTTGTATCAAAAAAACCCCTGTCCTTGGGAGAAGATTTGCCAAAGTAAACTGTTGTCATTCTGATTGTAAGGTCCGTTTGGATTATCTGGCCACCCACAACGTACCACCCGAAGAGCACGACTTCTGCATGGCCCCATTTCCAACACCTTTCGGAGGAATATATGAAGCTGACAGAGAGGTATATGCGAGGGATGCTGAACCATGTTCCTGAGATGTTTTGAACGATAGTTTCCTGCATTGTTAAATTGAGATGTAATTTTTCCTTCCTTCCTTCCTTTTTTTTTTTGTGTGCCTTTTTTTTTCAGATTTCTAACCTTGTTTTGTATTCTGCTTCTTTTCCTTTTAGATCACAACTTCTCGACTATTAAATGTCTCGTACAGACACTTCAGACAGAGGAAACCACACGGTTTTGTATTCAGAGCTGCTGCATTTACTCCTGAGTTTTTCAAACCTCAGGTCATTCTTGTAGTTCTGCTTTGATTATTTTTCAGTTTGAAAAGAGCTCTCACTGATTTTGTAGACAGTGATTACTATAATTTATATGATACTTCTCTGCTTATGCAGCAGAGGATCATGTTCATCATGTATAGGCCATCCCCTTTCAGTAGAGGACTAAATCAAATGTATCGCAAAGGACAAAATACATGTATGTTTGTGCCGTTCTCTTACCAGGCAAACTGACAGTGTCAGGAAAGGTAGACTTCTGGCAACATTTATTGTGTACATAATGATGTTGTCTGACCTGCAGTTACCGAAGTAAATTCTTTCTCACAACACCCTTTACATGACTTTCCATGGAATCAAAGTCAGGCAAACCACCTATCCACTCCCAGGATGCTCCATGAGACCACTTCTGAACACTGGCACAACAGCAGTATCTTCCTTTCCCAGTTCTTTGGAATTCCCCAGCATTGTGTGATTTGGAAAAAATAAGTAATAATGATTCATTGGGCTCATTATCTAATTCTTTCAGTATTCTTGGATGAAAGTTAGCACACCAGATCTTTAAGACATACTGCAAAGCTCATTCAGTCTGGCTTATTTGTTCCCAACGTTTTTAATGCCTTCCTTGTGGCTTTTTTCTTGCTATTACTATGTTTATTTTCTCAGTCTTGGCATAGGGGAAAATGAATCCCCTTGTTGACACTACAGGTATCTATCAAGCATCTGTCGGAGTTTACTCTTCTCCGTTTCAGGGATTTTGTTTTCCATTACACTAAACTATTTGAGGGAAGCTGCCCAGTACTTTTACTGAACTTTGGATGGACTTTGGGTACTGATTTCAGTCTGGATGGATATTGCTTTCCCTGAACAGATGAGGATGGACATCCTGTCTGTCTCTACAGTTCAGCATTTAGTTATGATTTCTGAGAGCAGGAACGAGCTAGCTTGTTCGTAGCACTTACATAACCAAATGGCTGGCTTCCGCCATTTGAAGAACTTTGAATTTCAATTTAAAAAAATAATCACTTATTTCCAGCATTTCTGAGATTTATTACTTTGGAAGTATCACATTAAATAAATTCAGGCTCAAAGGCATCACATCTCTTTAATGAAAAGGTAATCAATAGTACACAGTATTACTGGCTTTGGATCACATTTTTAAAGCTGCAATAGTTTAGAACTAGATTTTACTTATGCTGCTTCATTTCTCTTGCAAATTAATGGAGGCTAGAAAACTTAAGGGCATGTGTCACCATATGCTTCCCTTGGTACCTGCTACTTGACACTCTTGAAGACAAGATACTGGGCTACTTTTGGCTTAAGCACAGTGTAAGTGTTTATGCTACTGCATATTTCTTTCTGAAAGATGTAAAATAAATGAGCTGACAGAAGAGCATGTTGCCTCTATCCTTTCAAATGGCAGCAACTTACAAAACATGTTTCAATGCTGTTCAGCCCAGCTGGCAATCTCCACTCAATGTTGGAATGGTTGCAGTGCTACAGGTCAGGTTTGTGTCCTGTTCTCAGATCTAAGAAAAGGCAGGACTGGTGTTTCCTCTGAGTATTCCTCATCTGTTTATCCCTTTTATTTTGTATTCTGACTTCTCCTGCAGTACCACAATTCGTAGAAATGGTGGTCCCCACATCAGGAGAACATTCCTAAAGACAACACAACTAATGAGGCACCCACGGAAAGTTCTGAAAATGATCTGAACCTTTTTGTTTTCCATCTATTGGTGCTCACGTCTGAAAAGAACAGCTTCATTCCTCAGAAAGAAGCAAATAAACAGTTGTGACTGAACGCAGTCAACTATTTCCATTTCTAGTACAAGATGTTTTTTCACCAACTCAAAACTGCTTTTTGTGTGTATGTTTTCTGCATCAAAACAAGTGCTGCCTGGTGCCAAGCCTCTTCTCATTACCTGCTGGGATGTAACATGAACTTCAAACATTAAAAAGTCTTCTCTCTACAGCTAATGAACTGTGGCACTTAACAAAAAAGCACCTTTTCCCTACCTACTAGAAACTGTTGCAAACCTAACTTAGCTACTCCTCACTGTCTACAGCAGATAGTGACAGTAGGATATGGGTAGCGGCTGCTTTTCTTCTTTTTGTAAGATCTAGTCCAAAAAATGCTGAACAAACATATAAAGTGTATTTCAAAATCTGGTAGTATCAAAATCATAGGAAAGATATGAAAGGAAGATAATCATCTCCTTTTGAAACAGCATTCATTTATATTAATTAACACCCATGCTGTGTTCTAACAAGACTAGCACAACGGAATTTTCTTGAAGAAGTGACTGATCAAACCCTGCAAGGTGTAGAAATGTAGGAGAAGAGATGGTACTCTGCATCTTGGTATGGCTCAACGTATGGCAGGGATAAGCATTACAAGAAGAGTTAAGCTGCACTGTTAAGACATGAGAATCCAGTGAATTCTGTTTTAATTCTCCTTCTGAACAGACACAGTTAAGTAGGACCTCATTACAATCAAACTTAAAATAAATACATTGGACTCATTATGATGCTGGTAATCTACAGTAGCAATACCAGATTATGGTCCTAGGCTGGTGCCAATGCATGCCCTTTAATAAAGATTGGATTACATATCATAGACTAAAGACCCTTAATCACTACTGCTGCATTATATTTAATCACTCCTCATGCCATTTGCTCATATGTATTTCAATATTCTATACATAATGTAACTATGAGTGCAACTCAAAATCATCGGTCACTGTGCAAAGATATTGAGGGATATCAACAAAAATAATTCCCCACTATCTGGCATTTATCTCCCTTTGACTATGCATTTTACTTCTGATCATTACTTTGTTGATTGTATTTGAGGAATGAGAACAAAGACTGCATGTACCAAGACAATGACATTATGAATTTGGTCATATAAAAATACATATATGTAAAAGTAAGTTTAAAGACGGGTAGGTTACCATCAATAATATTACAACTCAGTTTTGCATTTACCTGTTTACTCTGAAAACATGTTCCATTCCTTATTTGCTACATTATATTCTGCAGCTAACAGAAAATTGAAAGGAATTATAGAGACAAACCTAGAGAAGAAAAAAAATAGGTGAAAAAAATCTTTGTTCTTATGAATAGAAATTGGAAGTATAGAAAGCCTGAGACAGTGAAAAATTCCTACAGCTGGGTCACTTCTGCTGCTCTGTGGTACTAATGTTGCTGAATTTGGTGCTAAAACGTTAGTATTGCACATAGAGAATTCCCTTAACATTTATGAAATTGTGTATTGTCTCCTTTATACCTGGGGTACAGATAAGAAATCCTCTTTTGTAATTCAAAACTTTCCTTAAAACCTGATCCCTCCTCTCCAACTGCCATAATTGTTCTGAGTAACCGATAAAGATAAGTGGTGAAATCTTAGTCCCATTGATGTCTGTGAAAAAATTTATGTTGACATAAGTAGAAACAGGACTCATTTCTGCATCGTGTCTCAGTATTGTATCTGCCAGATTCACCTCTTCTCCTACAAGTCACACTAGCACTAGTACCAAAACTACTATCCACATTTGCAATAAAGGAAACTGCAGTTTCTGGAGATACAATGTGGAAGCATAACACAAAAACGCACATTTCATTTTTTTTTCTTAAAAACCTTGTTCTGGATATATATAAAACGTAGTCATTATTTAGGGAAGAATTGCTCATCTTGAATCTTTTGCTTCGATTTTCTTTACTGTCAAACTTAACCAAAGACTTGTACACAACACGTACACTATACATACATATAGTCTAATTATAAAAATATATACGGAATATATCACATATATTTCTATGATTATAGCTTTCGTCAGTTTACATACACATCATTAAATAGATAACACTAAATGTTCTTGCTTATCACATTGAAATAGCTCTGATAATATGGACACATATCCAGAAGTCAACTAAAAATTGAGATTAGAGTTCAATTTTATATTTATTAATGATTATTCTTGGGCAATAGAAATGTATGAATTGATGGGTGATTAATTACTGTGTTAATTATTAATTAATTAATGTATGATATCAGTGTATATCTTTCAAAATGTTTTTGAAGAATTAGTTTGTTAGATGAGGAATTTAGATGTTACTCTATGTTTTAATTATCTTTTTATATTTCAATCTGTCATGTTAATTAAAACTGTAATTATTACAGTAATATAAAAAGAAATGTGGGTCAAATGATATATTAAAAAATCTGATGCTCAGAGAGATCAAAGAAAAAATATATAAAGATACTCTCCTTTCTTTAAAAAAGGGGAGGGGAGTGTGCAAGTCATAATTGTGCTGTACATTATGCTTATTGCTACTTACAGTTTAGTAGGAAATTCAAATATAACGCAGTTTGCTCTTGCTTTAGGGCCTAATTGCCTTTTAAAATGCATGTGCCAAATTCTCAGAGGGTGTAAACTGGAGCAACTCCAACTGACCTCAAGCAGTTGGAATGAAATCAGTGTGTATTTGATCTTGAACTGGCTTTGATAAAAGAGATCTTAGATTTCTGTCAGTTAAGGATGTGGTCTAAAAACGTACTATTTTTTTCTCCACTTATAAAAGGGAGAGCCTCTTTCTGCACCTGGCATGATCCAACAGTGTGTTTCAACAACTGCTAAGGACAACTGATCTCTCCTTTCATGAAGGTGTCCAAGGCCAGCGCTGAGAACAAACTGCTTTGCTCTCAGTGCAGCAGCAGCCAGCTCCCTTCCAGAGGGCTCTAACAGCGAGTGGCCTTTCACTACACAGGCGGCTGGGTACCTGCCCTCTGACTTACAGCATGGCGAGTTGTTAGGAGATACTCCAGCATCAGCCAGGAAATCCCATGTTGATTCCCAGGAGTGGATTCCAAAGATACCAGCAATAAAAGAGAGAACTTTACTGCCACATTTGAAGAATGCTGTCACCAAATCACTAGTCCCAGAATAATCTTCAATTTGTTATAATACTTTAAGTGTTACAGCAAGATGGAGCAACAAATGGTAGGTCAGATATATTACATTTCCTAGTTTGGGTCTTTCAAGCAATTAAGTAATACGAAAGAACTACAGGAGAAATTACTGCTAGCCCTGTTTGGAAATTAAAAACAAAACAAAACAAAACCAAACCTACCAACAACTTAGAGATAAGAACTGTGCTTGTTAACTTATTAGACAGAGATTAATATAGGCTGAATTCAATATCTGTAATCCTAAGCAAGTGAAAAAATGAACAGTATAGGTATCAGCACCAATCACTGCTCTGAAATCAAGCAGTCTACAAACAGGTTGAATTTCCACTGACAAAAGATTATTTCTGCATACTTGCTACTGCAGTACATGCACAACATGTAAGACTTAAATTAAAATCCTGCCTCAGGATCTACAGATACATGGCACATTTAATAAAGCATAGTTTCACTTCAGTTAATTAAGTATAATTTCACTATCTGTATCGATCATGAAACACAAAAAGCTCTTCCTGTGACTTTATTTGATAGTGTAAACTAGTTCCTAATGAATATTGCTGGATAATAAATCACAAGTTCCAGAAAGCACTTACAAGTTACAAGCTGAAAATATACTTAATGTGCATTCAGTAAGAGCAATGCAGCATTATTGACAAGGCTTCTTGAATACTGACATAGAGCATTCATTGTTCTTACCTGCATGTGTATCCTACTATTTTCACTTTTCTTTTACCTTGTTCTCCTCATCCTCTCCCCTTCTGCCCCTTTACACTCCAGATGCAGAGCAGTGTCAAGCTTGCTCCCTGCAACTCGCATTAACATTGCAAGAGTAATTGTTTGTCAGCACACTGTTCTACGAGCAGTGCAAGCTGCTCTCATTTAGTAAGGCATTTGCCACATTGTTTGTCTTCTTTTTGTTACTCATCTTGTCATTACAGATAACACAGAAATAGGGCAGCTTGGAGAGGGGACACAGCCACACAGGAAAGCTCTTTGTTGTTCCTCAGCTTGGTGGCATCAAAGGGACCGCGACAGAGGCGGTGGCAGCTCCGGAACCATCGGGGCCCTTTTTGGTGAATGCAAAGGTTCCGAGCTGTCATCTTGTGCAGCATGAATCTTCCCTGCTTGGCTTTGTTCTTTTCTAGCAAATCAAACTAACTGTGTATGTAAAAACCAGGGGAGAAAACTACTGTAGTTGCTTCCAATTGATTAATTGGATAAATACCTTCTTGCTGTTTTTACAGGTGTATGGTTAATTTCAAAAGGACTGGTGCACTTCCCTCTGTCAGGGCTTTCAGTGCCTCCCTGTCTGTCTCAAAGCAAAGCTGTGGAGCCCCGGCCCTGAGTTATCACCGAAGTCTGTCCTACAGCAGAGGAATTTACGATGTGCCCCTGGCTGCTTGCCTGGTTGGTGACAGATATGGCTCACCGATAAACACTGAGTATTGAACACAGCGGCATATTCTGAACAGATCACCTCTACATGCGATACGTGGGTATGAAGGGAAGAAATCAAATTCACAACTTATGTGCCAGCTATCGCGTAGCACCCGAATTACCTCGGGGATTGTAAGTCTTTTAGCAGTGACAGTTCTGGAGGCATTCACTGATGGAGATGGCACAAGCCGATTTCCACCAGGAACAGCTCCTGTAAAAACTTCTGTGCAAAACCCAAAACACTGATATTTAAGTGACATCAGAAGGACACGTGTGGGGACAGTTTGAGGCACTAGGTGATACCCTATTTTTACTTCTGCTGTGCATGTCCATTGCAGGTATTTTTACATTTTTGCCTTGGAGGTTTCTAAGTCTATGCAGATTATTCTTTGGGAAAGACTTTGGTATCTAAGCATCCTGTCCAAAGTATGTTCAAGTAAATTAACATTCCCCACTTTCTCCAAAAAGTTTTGGACTATGGCTGCAGCACTCTTATATTTACTACCAAGTTCCATAATTGTAAGAAGAGAAGAACGATTTTTCAGTGCTAGCCATAATGAGCCTGTATCAGCACAAAAATAAAGATGGTACACGACCCCAGAAGCTAATGGTCTCAGTTTTCAAAGACACAAATGACTAGAGAGCTCAATCCCACCACTCCAAGTCAGTGGGGAAAAGAACACCTAATTCCCACTAGCAGCCTTGAAAACCTTTTTGTAGGAAGAGAGAGCAAACACACAGAGAAGCAAAAGGAAAATAATAAATAAGAACAGTTTTTAATGAACTATGCCTGGTTATTTAGGACTTCATTTTCATATATGCAGTGGCTGCTTGACCACAATGTGGAGGGACTTCCACACAAATGATGGTGAGGTTCGCAAAATATGTATGTTTTGCGTTGTATCTGTAATTCTGCACTTCAGTATGGCAATAAAATCCACTTTTAAAGGCACTTCTGCTTGATTAACTGATGTAATAATATTGTGGGCAATGTGAAAAACTGTGGACATGTATGTAATTCCCTCCAAGTGTTTTTTTTTTTTTAGAGAAGTAACGTGTTTAGGTAAACTTTACTGTATCTATATGTAGGTTACAATTAACTTAAGGTGATTTTCTCACTTGATTTTGTTAAACAGTCTTACTCTGTAGGTAAAATAAACATAATAACAATCCTATTTTTTGTTCCTTTTTTGCTAAAACATTTAATTTGTTGAAAAACAGCAATGACCTAAGAATCACTTGGAGTTTTGCTCATCTGTGGAGTGTTCCTCTGTTTAAAAGTGAAATAAAAGCCTTGTATATGTGAGTGCATGTGCATATATTTATATTATTATATAGGAACACATGTATTTTTATATATGTGAAGATAATTCTAGTTGGAGATATTTGTAGTTAAGTCTGATTCAAATAGTTTTAAATGATTATTGGCTTTCTTCCTCATTCTTCACAGAGATATTAATTTATAAAATAAAACAGTTTCAGGCACTGCTTTGAAGTGTTAGTAATCCCAAAATGATATGTCTACATTCAGAGGGAGTTGCCTGTTAACCTCTTAAGAGCCCTAGCCTAGGTAATTCTTTACACTTTCTAAAAAGCTTTTTTTTTTAATGCAGTACTCTAACTTACTGCTCTATTAATACAGGCATACTAAACACATTGTAGAATGACATATATCTAGAAAAACACACAGGATCAAGTCTTGGGCTCAGTCATACTGATAAATATCTGCTGTTATTTTGAATTTATAATGAAGAATTTTACTTAATGGTGTTGTACAAGTCCATGCAAAGCAACTTGCTGATAATCAAGAAGCTGAAGCATATTTTTATTTCTTGGTGGGAGTTCTATCATATGCATTTTAAGAAAAAATGATGGTCCTGAAAGGCCTGAAAGGTCTATCATTTTCACAAACAGAAGATCTTGCTCAAAACTAAACTTTTTAGGGGCTGGAACACTTCAGTTTTCAAAGTAACACAACATTTTCCAAGATTTTAGGAGGAAGAGGCACCTCAAAAATACAGCATAGTTTTAATATGTATGTGATCAATAAATACCAGGCATGATCATCAAGATTGCAAGAATGCTGCTTGTAGAGATGTCTAACTTTGGCTGGAAGAGTGGATCGGAGTCAGCCTAGACGGTCAGAATTAGCTCAACAGACCTGGCTTATACACCCTGCTTTGGAGTTAAAACAATTACTTTGACCCTCTTAATAAAATCTCAGCTCTTTTTGGTTAATGACCTGTAAGTATTGCCAAACCTCACATCCAGAACGTAACATCTACGCTAAATCTCAGAGGATCGATTGTTAGCCTTTATCAGATTTTTGAACTAGGCTTATAATAAAGGGATTACTAACACATTTTTCAACATTAAACAGTCCTAGAAAATGCGTTTTTAAGCTCCTGCTATTTTTGTATTTCAAAGAGTGGGTGGCCATTTCTGAGATGCATTTTAACCTCACGGAGACATCGCTTTGGTCTAAAGATCTTGTAAAATCTTATTTTACAATGTCTATATTACAGGCCAAGTTAGGTTTTACAATTGTCCCATTTATTTAGCTGAGTAACATTAACAAGACAGAATTTCCAGGTAAGCTGAGAATAGAAATCATGTAGTAATGCCTGGATGAGCAAAATAATTTTAATACATACAGCCACTGCTCAAAAACGAGTATTAAAGGAGCATGGGAACTACAGCAGCTGTTACTCCCTACTTCAAAACTGAATATCCAATTCCCTTCCTATTTTCTATACTTTTTTCTGAGTAATACTAGACTGAATTGTATTATGTGGCTCTGAACACCACAAACGCTCTCAGCACATTGGGTTTGAATTTGCCTTAAGAACCGGTAATCAGTTACCTCACATCTTCAAAGGCTTCACCTTTCTATGTTTATTTGGAAAGTGAATATGAACAGGAAGGCTGTCACAAAACAGCATCAGAATGATTAGCTCGTGCGAAACAAATGGAGGTGCTGACAGTCGGCATGTACGGCAAAACATAGCAATGAAATTCCCGGTACTATCAGTGGTGAAAAAATGAAAATACAGAATTTGGAAGAGAGGGTTGTAGGGATAGTGGTTTAATATTTAAGGTGGAAAATGTAGACCCAGCACAATTCCAGAGTTATTGACCAGAAAGATGAAATAGACTGCTGAACAGTCTCTCAAACAGTGATTTAAGTCTTGCTATTTGGATCATCATCAGGAAATACATAAAGGACAAGACAGAATTAAAAGAAATAATGCTTCGTAAATGCGAATGCTGCCATTCATAAATATAAGACATTCAAAAATATGAAAGGTGAAAAAGGAAAAGAAAACAGAAAAGAAAAACCTGCTTGCAAATAAGGTGTTGTTCAAACTCGGTATCACCAAAATGGTTTTAATTTCTTTTTTTCTCACAGATGCTGGTTGGAAAGACCAGGTGGAAAAATTCAAATGACTGTTAGCAAGGACACCGAAAGTCATCAGTGCAATAGCCACCTAAAGGACATTTAAATTGCAGAGGACCATGCACATTTCATAACTTAAAACAGACTCTGTCTTTACAAGAATGGCAGAATCATGACTTTGCATATCTTATGTGGGGTTTATGGTGTGCTAGCAGCTAAACTTGCTAGAGAAAAGAAGGCTTTCACTTTTAAAAGCTTATAAAGCACGTTTCATAATAGGCTAGATGCTTACACATTTCCTTTAATCAGCTTGTAGAGGTACTCATGCAAATGCAGGTGCTAGTTTTTTTCCCACAAGAGCTGTGGTGCATCATTTACAGAGTCTCAACCACTCCTCAGGAACCTAAATTTTCTTTTAAGCTTGGGTCATTGTAACTAGGGTCACTGCTAAATCCAGGTCTCATGAAAGCACAATACTTTTCACTTTTGGTTAGTCACCATCACTTCAAAACAGCATTCCTCTTTTGATGTTGTGCTTGATCAGCTAGTTTTTGCAGCAGTTTTTCCCCTCAGTGAATGTAGTAGATAGCGTAACTAAGCTTTCTGAAGGATTCTGCATTTTACAGTCAGCCTTCAGGGATGCTAAATTTAAGAGTAAGGAAACAGTAATTAAAAGCGATTAGGACAAGAAGCATTGATACTATGAAATGTGGACTCAATTGTCCTTGACACAGGCAGAATGAGGCAGCAGGTTTTGGTTTTGATTATTGCTTTACTTGCGATTTTAATAAACATGAGCCAGTATTCAAACTTTTAATATCCTGCTGCTTAGCTATTTCCAAAAAGCAATCCAGCTCTTTTAAGCAGTCCTTGTTTAAAAATTTTAATTTGTTTGGCTCTGTCCTGCCTAGAGAAGTTGTAGCCTCTCAGTAACTCTTTTATAAGTTAATTTCCAGAATCACAAGCAATCGTTTTTTTCAACTAAGTGTTTCCGCATGTGCCAAAAGTGTCAGGCTGACAGCTTTCCTGCACCGTTTTATCTGGTTCCCACAGTAAGTATGAGAGACAAACACAGGAATGTGTCTAGTGCTGACTATGCCCATCAAGGATACAATGATACTTACAGCTCTTCCAGGAAGCGGAGATTGTGCACGGGGTTTGAGGGCAGCTTAGTAATGTTGTTCATACTGAGATCACTGTAGGGGAAAACAGACAGAGACTTAGTATGGCATGCCACAACTGTGGTATCCAGCTGTTCATTCCACACATTTTTAAGTACTACGTTAACAAAAATTAGTTCCTCTGCCAGGACTGATGAATCATTATCTAGTTAGCACTTTAAACATTCTATTTTCCTATGAAAATAGCTTTGTCAAACCAACACAGGCTATAGCATGTTTCTTGTTTCCAAAGACTTTGGAATGTTTTATCATGCTCTATAAATCAAGCTGGAATATTAAACAGCCCTGTTAGCCTACATAATTTTAATAAACCGCTGTACTGTACTAAAATTTATTTGGAGCAGTAAAGGAAAACTACTATGGTTTTCGTTGTTGTTATAGCATTGTAGCACACTGTTGGTATACTAAAGTAGACAAGCAAAAGTGTACAGATACAAACTACATGCATAATTCTTTACATTTAATGAATACGGAAAAATTTTGCTTTTGCTGTACAACCTACTGGTTCTATTGGTTTTCCTTGTGTTACTTTAGGTACCTTAGGTGTCCCCAAAACCCAACTCACTTGAGCTAAAGAAAGGACATATTTTCAAATAATAAACATCCCCTTTCTAGAGTGCTCTTTTTTTGCAGGTTCTCAAATTGCATTAAATAAGTGAAATGAACCATAAAACAAGGGTGTAATGTGATCCTGCTCCGTAGCACACTTCCTGGTGGGGTTCCACAGTAGTTCCTGGCACAGGAAACAACCAGCCATAGCAGCTCTGTCAGAGCTCATTCAGGCTATGTCTTAGACTAAATTTCATATAATACCTTTTTATTCCTAAGGTGTTCCTTCATTGTTTTCCATTGTCTTCCCCAAGCCCCATACTATCATTACAATTGACTTGCATTAAGAATAAAAACTGTAAACAGGCTGCATAACAAAATTCTACCTGGAAGATACAACTTACACAACTATGTCAAAATTATTGTAGACGCTGTTAAAAATATTAGAGAACTTCACGTTTTATGCAAATGTTATGTGATCATTTAAAACAATCTATTCAAATATATGTATTTGTAGCAGCACTTATAGATTCTAGCTACTTTGGGTAGGAGTTGGATAACTTTATTTTTTCCAGCTGTTGAGAGCTCACAAGGTAAAGAAGTTATCTATACTTTGGTGGGTAGGGGTCCTATTCCTATTCCATCCAGTTCTTATTACTCACAGTCTGTTTCACATTACAGAATATATGTTTTTAGTCAGCATTGTTAATTTTGATGTTTGATCTTTTGCTGGATTTTAAAACGTGCAATTTAAAAACATACTTCACGTAGAGATTTTGAAATAAAGGAAATGTGTTAATACTTTACGACAATTATCAAATCACTATTGGGTAAGATCTTTGCATCCACTTCAAAATCGAGGTATAATTTCAGAACTGTGAACTTATTAAATTCATTCTTTACTGTAATACTTTATCACCTAATTCTTTCATACAGCTTAGCAGGTTATTACCCTTTCACTTTGATAAAGGCTCAAAGGATTTATTCTGGCAAAGGAACAAATACATGGATTTACTTGGCAAGAGAAAAACTCACCCAGGTAGTGAATCATATACTACTGAATATGAAGATAAAAATGATAGTTTAACATCATTTTGATTGTGAAATTTTCAACATATATCTTAATGGGTTTTTGTAAACACATTAAATCACATTTTAGGCTTAAAAAGCCATAGTTGGTTGAAGGTGGGAGTGCTTCTTCTTCAGATAGACACGTATTTAGGGCACTCTATAAAAACAGCATTAATCAGTGCTCTGGCTGACCAGGAGAAACTGAAGCCTATTTTTATACTATATTAATTTCCAGTAGTAGTAGACAGGACTTGTTTGTTATCCATGGAACTCCATGTCTCCCAGCTCCTGACCCATATCCGATGATACCTGTCATGAGCGATCTACAGACCAGGCTCTCTCTATTATCTTAAGATGATCAGAAGAAGAGAAGGCCACTTTGATTACATGCTTTGATGCACAATGAGAAAATCAACATTAAATGTTTTTCTTAAAAACATCTTTAGAACTCAGAGGTGGATTTACCAACAGTGAATTCCAGTGTCCTAGTCTCCTTTTCAGATTCCACTTACATGGTGAAGTATGTGTTCTTCATCATATGATGGAGGACAACCTTTTCTTTTTCCCAGTCTACACTGCAGTAGTTGCTAGCTCTTTTAAAACCTACTAGTTAAATAATCCCATTTTGCTAAATAGGCTCCTTTTTTTTTTTCCATATTATTATTTTCTTGAAACATAAAATACAAAGATATTCTTGTGGAACAGGATAACTATATGTTACCTATACATACTGTTTTTATTTTTAACAACTTTCTCATAAACAGAACTTATTTCTCGATTTGTTCAGTAACATCTTTCCAAGCTAGTTTTTAACACAGTGGTAACTAATATACTGACTATTGTAGTCTGTGTTGGCAATGTGTTGCTGTGGTTTAAGAATCTAAGGAAGACTGCTGTAGGGAGAAGTAATATCTTTTAATTAGGCTAACAGATACATCTGGAAAAACTGAGAAACTTTCAGACACAAAAATCAAAAAGCTCTCCTTTTCCCAGCTGTACCAGTTGGCTGATTAGATAACTCTTTCTTCCTAAAAACCTTACATTGCTTGCACTGGCAAAGCAGTTCGTCTGCACTTATAGTTCTTAGTTTCAGAGTACTCTTGTGGGTCAGAATCACCATGGATGCATTTCATCCAATTTTTGTTCACGGAAGGAACTGAGGGACTTAGGAGAGAAGTCTCATGACCCAGAGCTACTTCTGGAGTGATGTACAGAGAAGCAAGACAAACAAAAAGAGTTGATGCAATGCAGTCAGTCAGTGGATCTCATGTGAGCAATGCTGCAAAGTTTGGGCTGCTGAGCAGAAATTCTTCATAGTTCTCCAGAGACAAATAAAGGAGGCTCTCAGCAAACTTGGCAGCCTTTTTACCATATTGCCAAGAAGACATAGCTAGGATGAGATTTATGTCCATTAACTAGATCAAGCACAGCTAACAGCCAGAAAGAGCAAGCTGGTAAACTGTAGGCTTACATATTATTACTACGAAAAACTGTAACAATTGTGATTGATATGTCTTACGTCCTGCACCTGCAATGGTGTATTTCCAAAAAGTGCATCAAACAGGTCTTCTGATTTCTCCTTTCAGTGCTAGCCTGTCAAAATCAGTCATTTGCTTGCACTAAAAAAGAGAAGGGGATGAAAGGTGGCTTGCACATCAGGATTTGTAGCGTAATGTTGAAAAAATATTAAAATCAAGGTCTTCAACTATCCCCAGAGGAACTACTTGGTTTTTATATCAGACCCATTCTCCAGTTTTCCTTGTGTGCGTGTGCATGTGTACTCAGCAAAATCAAAACCGCTGAAACTGCAATTGTTTCTTGTCCAACTCGGTGGAGTCTTACAGGCTACAGTGATGAAAAGCTTACAATTATTAGAATACTGAAAAATCTTTAATAAGTTGATGTAACACAACTTTTCCTATATTCCACCGCTAAAGCACCCGCAAGTCCCACTTACGTCAGTAGGACCTGCATCATTAAGAGTACATTCTGAGTTCTAAAATGCCCCTACTGTAAACAGCAATAACATCAGATCCTCACCTATGAAAATTAACCTCCCCACGAGCTTAAGAACTGTGCTGGAAAGGTGATAGGTTATTTTGAACAGTCAAATGAACACATCATCTCTTCTCCAAGCAGCACTCCTGCAGCCTATTTCCAACTGCTGACCATAAAATCAACATACCAGCAAATGATACTTTTATCTTGTCAGAAGATAAAAAGATTCGCTTCAATGACTGCTTTGGCAACATGGCTCACTATAATGGTATCTTAATTATACTCTGTGCCAATCAATCACCAAGCTGTGTCTCTGATGACTTGAGAAAGGAATCCTACCTGTGATGAAATTGTAAAGTACTTCTATGGCAAATTATCTTTTGAAGGAAGGAGAACATTGCAAACTGCACCATACAACTATTCATTTTTTTTTCTTGGTGACTATACAGAAAAATTCTGAGCATTTGCAAAACAGAATCCAGAAAGGTAAATACAATAGGTCTTCCTCTCCCACTTCCACTTTTGTTATCCATGCATACACATGCTGAAAAAAATATCCAGTTACCATCTTAAAGGTAAGTAGTTCACCATAAGTTCCCAAAAGCCAGTAAAATAAGTTAAATGAACGAGTTCTTAACATATAATGGACGAGTCTGGAGGCCAAGTTACTAACCTGTTATTAGCTGTTATTACAAGAGATGTTTCAGTGACTATTCATCTTGGAATCTGTTTTCCACATTGTTCTTATGTCCTTTAAAGGAGAACAAAATCTGTCTTGGCATATATACAAGGCTTCTACAGTTCATCTATTACTAGGTTATACTTCTATTATACTAAATATTACAAACGTTTCTACCATCACAGAGCTAATACAATAATCCAGTATTAATTAACAGTTGGAACCTAATTTTTAGAAAATGATCGTGCCTCACTATTAGGATCGTTAGTTATGCTTTCTCTAGGCCTGCCTTGTCCCAACAAGATGTATTAATAATTATTTTTATGGCAGCCTTTGAAAGACAAAGCACTAACATTAAAACACTGGCAACAGACTGAATGCACGATGTTCTTACAAGCTGGGAACAGCTCCTACACTAAGGCCATTTCCTTAATCCATTTACAACAAAACTGGACATTATCTTACATGTAGTAATACAATATAATGAAAAGGGGTGAGAATTGCTACTGCTGTTCCCTTGCTATCTTTCTAACACAGCACTCTCACTCTTACTGTTGGCAGGACACTTGACTAGCTCCCCTGGTTGATGGAGGAATGTGCTAGCTATTAAGCGCCTGCCGTCTACTACCGCAATTGCTTCACTATGGATATTAAAAATAACTTCATCTGCTACAGCGACTTAAAGGAGATAAATCTATTTGCCAACACTGTAGTAGTCGTTCCTATTTCTTACAAATAAATTCCTGTAGCACATCTTCATTCAAGGGTCTCCATAAATAAATACAAGAATAATTACCATTGTTTTACAGAAGGGAAACCAAGACACCTAATGGTGAAGAGACATGCTCACAGTCCATCAGCAGGTTATATATATGCCATGCAGGAACACTGATGGCTTGTCCAGTGCCCTTTCCATTAGATCACAGTCTGTCCTGCAGCATTCACACTGCTGTCTTCCCAACGGTGGCGCATAAGCTGTCAACAGCTTCACAAAACAGCTACACCCAACTAGGAGCATATTTTCATTCCAACAGTCCTCGATTATATTATCTTTCAAAAGCGATATACAAATTGGTAGGCACATGCTTCCATGTTTAATACAGCCATGCAGAGAAGCACAGGGCAGAGCAAGAAGCATTGGAAGCACTTCCTGACAATTAACTCACAGCACTTCTCACAGCTAGCTGCAAGCTGCATCTGTGGTTCTTTGAAGGACTCCATGGTAAAACTATGATTAAGATGTGAATTTGCACTAAGTGATTCGCATTTCAAGCAGTAAATCTTTTTATTTGGAAAAATCTTCCGGAAAAAGAAGTGGTAGATATGCAGGAAGAAGCAGTAAAGAGGGAGAGCTATTACAGGCATCCCATGTAGCAGGCAACCGCCCCATCAATGTATTCACAGTCGACAACAAATGACAATAATGTGCGTATTTTGTATGCACATTAATCATGACCAATGCTAAAGTTAAATATTTAAAATGTCATTATCCCACGAAGTATGACTCATAATTGCAACTTACCAGCAACTGATCCCATTCTATACATTAATATGGAGATGATGCAAAGCTAAAACAAGGTTGCTTGTTACTCAGTTTTTACAGAAAATTTTTGTTACTTCACTTTGAAGTTTGCTCTTTCCAGAGACCCAACACTTTTGTATTAAAACACACCCTGGAAAAAGCAAATGAGGTTGTGTGGTCACATAAGAAGAGACCCTGTATGTGTGTCAGCCCCTCTCCAAGAGCTTTATGCTAGCTTGGCGCTAGTAGCCCTACTCCCCCCCTGTACTTCCCTTCCCTTCCTTCCACACACCAGTGGTGAGACTTGCAGCACTGCATTTGGCTTACAGAAGATATAAGCTCTGCAACTGTAAATAGCTATCTACTGGAAGGATCTGCTGCCTCAAACTTAAGTTATCCAGCCAGGTCAGGAGGGCTCCATCTACACTTCTCTGCTGTTGCCTATTGGCATGGAACCCGTTGGGTGAGCACTAAATAATGGATCCAGGCAAACCACGCCGCTAGGCCATGGCTGGATTCATCACAATCTAACAAAATGCTGTGGTCAAAATTTGAACTTCCTCATACCTGTCACTGGGTTGCTCGAATGTCTCGGACAGCAAAATCTGGTTTATTATGGAAGTAGCTCTGTATCACAGTCATTTTAAACAGCACGCATTATTCCTGAACATGGTAGGCAATTTTGTCATATAAACAGCCATCAAAGGCTTGCTTAGATCTAGACTGCAGAACATTTGTAAAGCAAACAGTACGTGCATGATTAATCTTTTCAGGAAACAATTTTGCCATTCAGTTTATCCAAGACTCCAGCAGAGGGAGCAGGGCAGAGCAAACAATTAGGGTCAAAAAGAAAGTAAAGATCAAAGATCAGATGAAACACACACAGTGCTGAATTAATCTGACAAGTACCTGACATTTTATTTTAGGTACAAAGATTCCTGTGCTCTGCTTCTCTTGTATATCAAATTCACAGTGCTCCCTGGATGGAATTATCCATTTACTTTCGAAGCTGATTCATGGCTGTTCACTTGGCATTGAAGACTCAGTTGGGTAAGTAATAATTACCAGGATAAGTTACAAGAACATTCCAACGTGTCAATCATTTACTGTACTTAACTCACATAATTTACAGCTTAAATATCTAAAGGAATATTTTATAACACGGGAGCTAGCAGGAGCAATTAAAAGAGGCCTGAATGGAATTCCTCCTTCTCCCATGCCCACAGATTGCCTTAGCATGTTTTTGCTTTATGAGTTATTACTTGTGTCTGCTGTGCTAATTCAAATAGATTATATGAGAACTGCAGACACTATTTATCTTGTTCAAATACTGAAGACAACACACAACAGGAAAACCTATCAGCTTTTATTGCAATTTATGAAGAAGACTACTAGAATGTTTGTTCTGTTCTTTATCATTACCTGTTTGTTTATCAGGTACTGTTTATCTCACTTTGGATGTAGGACAGTGAGGTTAACTTCAGAAAAGTTATGTGTTAGAAGTGACAAAGTTTAGGAAAAAAAATCTCGATGTCTCCAAGTTTCAGAATATTTCCTGCAACTCCAGGTTTTCTTTATTTTTACTACGATTTGATATAAAAATGACAAATATTTAGGAAAACCTTTTATTTTTTTGATGAAGTGGCACATTCATCCATTTTAGAAAATGTAGGCCCAGTCTCCTTTTACTTCTAGGTTTATAATTTCATCACTCAATACAATGAAGCTGTTCTATAAAGCACAGACAAAGACTCAAAATATAGGTCCAAAGCCATCAAGGAAAACTCTCCTAGATTATTGCGGGCCACACAGCCAACTGGACTCACTACCCAAATGGAGGGTATGCACGGCATAGACTATATAATACACAAATCAGTTTTAATACTCATTTTTGCCAAAATATCCAATATTACTTCGGTGAGGCTGCTGAGGGTGGAAATGAATCACAATTAGCCTGATTTAATTCATAACACCATACACTGTAAATAACTTCTGCTGGCCATAATTTGCCTCAGCTCAATTCCATAGCACAGATTTGAAGACTTCAAAAGTAAACAGCTTTGACAGCATCTACTGCAAGCCCATTCCGACTGTGATGATGTAAGTCTGTGCATCCGGCAATCTGTGCACCTGCATTTAGAGCAGGAAATACAAATGCTACGTTGCACAGTGCGGAGAGCCCCTGGGTGCAGATGAGTGAGCTAGGTCCAGACCTGGGAGCTACGTTACCACGCTAGGTGCTCTCAGAATGGCTAATCATCCCTGCTAGAGCAGCATGCTGCTACGACTGTACTAATTTCACAATGCAGGGTCTCTGCACAGTGTTACTTTGTGTGATATAAGGTGGCAGCTGTCTTAGATATAAAGCTGGTATTTCTAAACTGGTTCATTGCAATGTGTAGACATGCACTAGATTGGGTGAAATTCTGGCTTGGTAAAAGAAATGGCAAAAACTTCACTTAGCAAAGCCAAGAGTCCACCTCTTTGGTCATAGCTAGCTTCTCATCTCAGAGTTTTCAGTAAAACTCTGGTTAGCTTCTTCACTATTCCTATTCTGTATGGTTCCCATTTTCTTATGCACTGGTGGTACATGATTGGGTTTGTTTTAACACAGCACTGTCACTTCTGCTTTTATTCTACTTTACCTGTACCTTGTCTTGTTGAAGAGTAATCTGAGTTTCACCAGAGAAAATGATGCTGTGCTGTATAACAACTACTAGAGCTCTACTCTGAATTATTTCACTGTATTTGTGTTGTTGCATAGTTGAAATAATTTTTTACAGAATCTTATCTTTATTGCACAGACAATGCAATGCAGCACACATGGTTTCAGCCAACTTTGCCACCGAACGAATTGCTCCTGATCCCTCCCACCCCAGCACCATCCATTCCTTTTAAGGATGCTGTTGGACCAAGGTTGGCAACTGATCTGGATTAAAACAATTCCAGCAGGAAAATAAAAACTGGATTTAATCCAAATCACTTTCCTGAGCTGGTTGATTGCATCGCTGTTTATGCCACCACAAGCAAAAGTGTAGAGGAGAAACAAATAAGGAAAGTGAAGCAGAACTATTTTTTTTGTTCTTGTTTTTGTTTTCATTTGGCCGTGTTTGTTTAGAGCAGTTCAGGGTGATCTTATACCTAGGATGCAAATATTCTCATTCTTCTTCAGATATACAAAGTTGTGGATTTTTTTTTACACACACATTTGCCCTTTATGTCTAACAAACCTAGTTTGCTGAAATACAATAGGACCTCCGCATCTGCCAGCTTCTGGCTGGCTGACAGCCTCTTACAACACCTCCTGTGGAGCTCAGTGGAATGACAGAGCTGTCAGATTTTTCTCTGACAGACTGAATACCAAAACTTCTGCAATAGTAAGTGCCAGCAACTATTTATAGCTTGATTCTTACAAAGATAATGCACTTAAAAACAGTGCATTTCTCCAGCAAGTCACATTTTCTTTGCCTGAGGTGTTCAAAATTCACTCATCATGGGATACTTCCACTTGGGCTAGTATAAAATAGTCTGAATTTACAGAGACATCAAATCCTTACTCCTATACTGACATTATGTGTACCTGCTCCACTCACATTTTGTTTGCTTGTAACCGAACAGCTGCCCTTCAAATCAGCAGAGCACTGAAATACCTGGGCTAGCTGTAAGGAACTCAGGGCAAGGAGCAGGGCTGAGCACGCACTAACGTACAATGCCAAGGAGAAATCTCCAGTAGAGACCTCACATGTGTTGGATAGGGCTGGCATGTGTTTTTCACGTGGCTATACCAGCACAATCTTCAGGGAAAACGGCTGTACTCCTTCTTGTATGAAAGTGCCTTCTCTTTGGACAATTTATTTCCGTTTCCAATAAATTCCTGGAATCAGAGCTGTAGAATTAACACATGCAGGCAAAACACATCAGGACTATTTCCACTGAGATCAGCTGGGCTAACACTTGGTATGACTAGAACTAGCAAACTCCAATCTAGACTAAATGATCACAGCTTCCTTCCTTTTATTTGCAGTGTTTACATAATCTGCTGTTTCGCCACCTCATTTTGAGGCCAGTGACCCACCACATCTTGTCATTGTTACAATGATCAACTGAAAATCTCTTCAGGGCAAGTCATCAATTGGTACTGTTCAGGCACATCTGCTGCTATGTCTTAGTTTCAGGTTTGAAATACCAGTTCTGGGTCTTCTTGGAGATAAAAACAGAGCAATACTGTAAAACACCAGTAGCCAACTCAAAACTTTAACAAATGTAAACTAGCAACGGTTTACTAGCAACAGTTGGCAATAGAGCCAACCCTATTGCACCTGTGTGCATACATGCAATGTGTGTTCCCTTCACTGCACCTGTCTCTTCTGCTTTTTTTTTTTTTTGCACATGAAATTAACTTTCCAAGATTCTTTTCTTTAGCTTTTCCAAATGCCATAAAAATGCTGGAAAGAATCGGTCGTCCTATTATTTACATGTCTTACAACTTTTAACACAGCAAGTCAATGTCAGCACTGGAGCAGCGCCTGAGGGTGAACACCTGGCTCCACTGAGGTTGGCAGCAAAACTCCCAGTGACTCCCACGGGAGCAGGACATGTCCCAGGCCCACGGTGCCTAATGCCAGCTTCTACCCAATAGGCAGTATTTCACAGTCATGAAATCATGCAACAACAAATCACTTTGCCTGGAGCAGTGAATGTAATACCTACCGCTGGCTTCACCAGGAGGATTTCTACCTATTTTTTCCCAGCTCTTATTTTATTGTTTCTGAAATCTGTTGAGTTAAAGACAGAATGGCTGTTGGTTTGGGTCACTAAGGAGAGGAAGGTGGCATATTTGCTATACACAGAATCATGATTATACTTTTTTTTTTTTTCAAGTGAGGAGGTTCAAAAACATAAGGATGTGGTTTATCTCAGTTTATTTTACTTGCATATTCTTCACTGTTAAAGCCTTTATTTCTTTTCTGTTTTGTTGTAATGTTCTGTTTTTGTTGTAATGGCTGCCTCAGTTGTTTGGGTACATGTGTTTTAATTCCTGGTGTTCTCTTTCCAAAGCAATTTGCTCATTCTGCTTGTTTTTCCCTTCCTCCTCCTCACAAGCCTTCACTCAATTTTTGCCTCACATAAGGTTCAGCTTTCCCGTCGGCTCCATCAGGAAAACAGAAGGTCTACTCACAATCATCTATATTGCTATAGGTCTTTCTGGGTGAAGATGAACCAGTATTTTGGAACGATTTGGATCACAGCACTTTCACGTACTTGCAGCAGGTTGAAGAAGATGGCACTGCATGGCTCCACACACATTAATATTGCTGCAATTAAAAGGACCGCGGGCTCTGGTGGGTTCTGCCAGTTTTTTACTTGTGAAGCTTTACCAAGATCTTCACAATTTTCACCTTGATTCCTACAGATCCAGCACAGCACGTGAAAAAAATGAGGACTTCAAGCCATTCTGATCCTAAGTTAAAACCACTTTAACAAAAACACGATAGTCTAAGGTCTCTTTTTTTCTAACGTAATCCCATAATGGACATCTTTAATAAAGGCATGTGGTTTGAAAATGAGCTTTTAAATAACCAGTGAAAAGAAAGGACAGAGAAACAGGTTTTAAAATGTCTGTGGAAAAAAAAAGACAGGACATTATTTTAAATAATTAAACTGAACGCTCAGGTGATTTGTCTTGTCACATGTATAATGCATGAGGTTACTTTTATTTAAAAGCCAGTGCTAAAGAAGGAAATGGTCGCATCATTAGCAAATGCTATAGGGCAGAGAGTCTTTTCTGGGCAATTTTTCAATTCAATAAAATTTTCAAACTTGTATTTCGCGATTTCCAGCTCACATATTAAAAATCTATTAGCAGAAAGCCTATTGAAAAGCTGACCATGAGCACAAGAGACTTTTTCTGGAAACACTTCTATTCAGTTCTCATGGCTGAACAAAAGCAGATTGGCACATTCGGTTATATACAAACGCCCTTGAAAGGGACCTCCCCCCCCTTTCCCATAGCCACGCGTTTCAGGGCTCTATATGCTGAAGGAAGCCAGTGAAAGGTTTGAAGGGGTGGGGAGACCAAGGGCTTCCACCGAGATCCTTCAAAGTCCTCGTCTTCTATAGTGGGAGGATTTCCCTCTAAATCCCTTTCAATAGCATATTGATGGCTTTGAAAGCTTAAATGGCATTTGTCAACCATCAGTAAATCTTGAAAACTGTTTCTGCAAATAGCCCAACTCCGAGTCTCAGCTTTTCCCATTAATCTGTACGTAAGGCCACTGAAGACTTTTTCAGAGCCTAGATAATGCCTGGATTAAAAGGTCCATTCAGAAGGGAAAACTTTAGCATTCACCTTGTGTACATAGCCATTTCACCAGTGGTATTCATGGGTTGTTATTTCAACTCTGCATTTGTCCTGCAAACAAGACATTTTGCCACAAAGACTTGGTAGAGACATTCTTTAGTGAATTACTGAAACCTAGCCCCTCTATTTGTCATGGCTTGTTATTTTTATCAAGTGTAATCAGTTCAAATAGGAACCCCAGACTGACAACTTCACAATTACATTACTATTTTAAGAGTGGACGGTATGTTTCTTCCAATTCAACAATGAAACTGATTAAAGCACAACCTGATTGCTTCATCTAATGAAACAGTATAAAATTTCCCTTAATCAGATGTCAGGAGACTTTTTGTTTGTTTTATATTAAAAGTAAAGATAAGAACTTCATAATAATCATAGTTCAACATTTTTACTTCATAGTATTTTATAAAAATCATACATTTATGAGGTTTAATAATTTATGTTACACACTGCCTCATGTTCATATTTTATAGTAATACCATATTGATTTAGCTTTCTCCAGACAAACCAAACAGACTTTAAGCTCTCACATTCTATGCTCCTCTCACACACACATACACACGCACTTTTATTTAAGCTGTTCTTATGTCCTGTTAAGGTCTATGTTACCTCCTGTCTGACATTTTGCATTTTGCATCCAATAAGTAATACCATTTTGAAGGGTACAAAGCATTGTTATCATCATTACTATTATTATTATTAAAATAGCCAGGTCAAAATGTTTTTGCATCATAGAAAAGAAGAAAAACAGAATGAGATCGTGCACTGGAGAGTCCAGGCAAAATTTGAAGAGGTGCCAGTGATGCAATGCTAGGCAAAAGGGAAAACAGATCCCTGTCAATTTTTCCCTGATCCAGATAGATCTCAGTGTTTGAACAGATAGACCTTTTCACCACAGTGGATGATTTACTATGAATGACAAGAACACCCAAACTGGGGATCAGTGAAATTCATTGGACATCCCTCACAAGGATACACACAGATAACCCGTTCCTACAGGAACTGTCGAAAGGGAAAATCTTAGTCAAGTATTTATATGTGTAAAATTACATCAACTATGCATGAAGGCCACACCTCGCACCTGCTTCTTTTGTCTACCTTACAATCAACTTTCGTGGACATGTGCCTCTCCATTTTTTGCTATCAACTGAAAAGACTTTGTACTTTAATCAGAGGAACCATGCCACTGATTAAATGTAAACTAGGCCCGATTTTTTATCTCTGGGTCACATCTTGAGATGCATTAGGGTATCCCGCCTGTCTTCCAAGCAACTCTCCCCACAGTAGGGGGTGCCTCCTGTAAAGGCCATCTCATATTTATCCCAGGGGGACATGTGAGATAGCCTATAGTACCTTAAATGGCATGAGAAAGGTATGTGAGAACATCTAAATGAAGCTCCTGCCTCCTGCTGCATTAAAGAACAGAAACTCAATTTAGTTGGCTAAGCATAGGCATCTAGAGTCATCTGAAATATCCTTGGTTACCTGAGACATCCACACGAGCCTGGCACATTATCATCTATGACAAGACCCTCTCTTCTGAAGAGACATCTGAAGCCCAGGCAGGATACACAAAGGCAATTCAAGTGCAATAGCTACCTATGCTTAGGC
Organism: Cygnus atratus; assembly: GCF_013377495.2. Classification (NCBI taxonomy): domain Eukaryota; kingdom Metazoa; phylum Chordata; class Aves; order Anseriformes; family Anatidae; genus Cygnus; species Cygnus atratus. The sequence goes on along the minus strand of NC_066362.1, from coordinate 38,844,362 downwards.
AATTGTGTTGAGCTCTGAGACCGGCATTCAGCTCCTAACACCCCTAAGTTAGCTGTCCACATGTGAAACAGGCTTCCGAGCTCTTAGCGTAGTCAGCTAAATCTAGAGAGATTGATCTCATCTTCAGGTAAGTGACTTTGGTCAGTGTTCTCCAATGCTCTCCAGTGCTCTCCGCTCACCACTGGGACAGTGAGACACTTTGCTTACTCCGGACATCTGCATTTTAGATCCACATGTCAATCTGGAGCTGAATACCAGCTCAGTCAACTTCAGGAACACCTGAATTACAAGATAAAATGTGTACATAGAATTCAGAGTAGTGGTGGTGTAAAGGAATTAGGTGATTCCTTCTCTGCACTGATATAACAAGATTTATGATCTCTGAAGCACGCTGTCATGCCTGGTAGTTTACTCAAGCCTTCCTTTTAATTAAAAAAAAAAAAGTTTCTTTTATGCAGGAAAGTGAAAATTTATCTGTTTTTTTGTCAGTATATTTTAAAACTTGTGATTTGATTGTTGGTCTTTGTTTTATAAAAATATAAACAGGCAGGTCTTACTACAAATAAAAAACACTTTTAAAGGATGATTTAATAAAAATTAGTAAAACCCTACCAAAAGTGAATGGAAGTTAGTCTGTAACAACACTTCATGACTTTTGAAATCTTTCTTCTCTGTAACTCAGGGTATGTTCCATGAGAGTAGAGCTTAGGGAGCCTAGCTTCATGCAGGTTTCTGTCTTGCGGTTGCATTCCCTTAGGTTCAATGAGATGGAGCAGGTTTGTCTCCCACGCAGATTCTTAGGTGTCTTTAGATAAAATGCATCCTTTTGGTATGGCTAGTACTCAGGTAAGGTTAGACACGGCGTTTTGCTGATGCTTTCCAGATGGTTAGGAACACAGGCAGAGCTCACACATTTTTCTAAAAAATTCTGTGTAGATGTTACTTCAAATGAATGTTGAATCTTTTGGGACTGGAAATGCGTGATATCGCAGGAGAGCGAAGTATTCCTTGTAAAACTTTTTCTGCACCATTATGAGAGTTAGATTTTCCAGATTACCACAAGAAAGTTATTTTTTAAAAAAAGTTAGCCTTGTAATGAACAGAACATTATGGAAGAAGGACAACTTCTAGAATTAGGGTCAGTGTTTTCCTCCCGTAGGAGTCACAAATCCTCTTATCTCCTCACAATTTTGATTCTGAAAAACCCTACGGATTTAAGAAACTAAATTGTGTAGCTCAGAAAGGGGGACAAAAGCAACCTCATCCTTCCCCAGGTTTGTGAATAAAGCAGGGATCTGCACTCTAGCTCACATCCTACAGAAAATGTGATGTAATTGAAAGGTCTCAGACACAATTGCTATCTTTTCCTCCTGGGAGTGTCAGGGGAGCAACTTTTGCCCACAGATAACCAAGAATGATGTGTACTGGCAAGGGATGGAGGGGGAGTGGGGTTGAGAAAGAATTTTGAGAGCATGAGCATCTTATCTGGCCAAAAGTAATTACATGCTTGCTGGGTCTTCCTTCCTACACTTTTTTTTGGTACAATAATATTCAATTACACAGTACTTTTCAGAGAGCTCCTAAAGAAAGAGTTAGCTACTATTTAGAAGTTGAGGAAATTCTAGAAAGGGAGATGAACTAATTTTGTTGTGGCACTAAGCAACACCATTGTGAACCTGGGAAGAAAATACACGTCTCCTGAACGTCAGATCAGTGCTTTACCTATGAGGTGGTGCTGCCTCCTTAAGCATAAACTATAAATGTTCCCAGGCTAACTGTAACTCTCAGCAGTACTTCAATGAATGCTTCTACTTTTCTTTGTAACTCTTCCATCAATTTTTATTTTTGTGACCATGTTCTCACATCCATGCTAACATAGCTTTTGCAGCTGACATCACATGGGTTGGAATACAAATACTGCAGATGTTCACAATGCCAACATATTTTAGGAGATAAAAAGTCAACCGAAAAATCTGTTATCTACTTCAGTCTAAGAGTGATATCATACAGAAACATACTTTTTGTCCCCGCAAATACTAGTCAATGCATCTTGCTGGCAGGGGAAATTAATTTTCCAAACTCGGTCTTTAAAGGATATTATTTTTTTAATAGGAGCGTCCTTGAGATAGAACATATGCCCCTGTTTCTCTATCCACACCATAAAATGTTTTTCCCATTCATCACAAATAGCTGCCTTTTTTTTTTTTCCCTACGAAAGCTTTTATAGAGCCTACCTCTGTGTTTTAACTGTTCCTGACACAGCGGATCCACAATCCTGATTATGGCTGTGGGCTGCAATACAACCAAGACACAAATGATGAATAGAATCCTTATGCTTATCTGACTTTTTAAATATAACTTTCACAATATGAAGAGGTAGGTGGACAGAATTATTAAGCAGACTGGCTGTAGCTGCCTGCCACTACTCAATTCATAGCAAAATGGGGAAACCTGAGGGAAGACGTAATCCTTAACCTTCATTTAGTACAGCCTAAGGTTACGTGATTCTCCTCTGCATTATTATTGCACAGCACAAAAGTATGTGCAAATGTGAGGCCCTAATACTTTTAGGTTTGTCTGCCCCCTGCAAGGAATGGGCGTTCTAGACCCCAATGTCCTCCCCAAAACACCTTCTATGCCCTTGTAAGACAAGTTTGTGAGAGTGAGATAGCTGAATGCTGAACAAAGGAGTTCAGTAATTTCTTCCAAGCCATGTGTGATGGACAATTTAGAGATCTGTTTATGATAACAGGCACGTTACTGACAGAACCTCAGACTGTTGACTGGCAGCAAACATCAAAAAATACAGGAACACGTGTTCTTTAAAAACTTCTTAGTTTAAGACTACTTCGACTTGTTACTATGTGTTTCCAGAGCATTCTTCATTTTTAAGATGGGTATTAAAAGTGGGGGATTCTGTGCCCCATGGACTTCAGCAAGATTACCTGAACTGTTTGCCTGGGTAAAGACTGCAGGACCATGTCCTGGCACTTCACACTGTCTGCATGTTCATGGTTTTAGACTGAAACTTAATCTCTTTCTGGGCATCTTGATTTATACTTAAACAGAATGGTTGAAGCCAAGGAGAAGAGGAGTAACAGCTCCCAAAAAACTTAGCTGAGGTATACTATACCACAGCATGTGTTAGGCTGACAGCCACAGCTCAGGCCTGCAGAGCTGCACAGCTGCTCCGTAACACAATCAGGAGGCAGGGTATCCAGCAATTTGGCTTAGGCTACGGCTAGGGCTTTTTTTGCTTTCACAGTGTCCACTTAGAAACCCTCATCTTTAAGTCTTATGGCAGCAGCAGATCCAGACTGTAGTTAACCATTAAGTTATTCCACCACGACTGTGGAGAAGTATCAAAATACCTTGGGAAATCAAACAGCATCCTCAGTGACCGGCAGACGTACTGTTTATCTGGGATATCCCCTTTCCACAAAAGAGTGGAGAGAATCTAAAGAGAGAATCTAAATATACTAAAACTCATGTTAAACTGATCTTCAGAAACTTTTAGCTGCTAGCTGCATAGCATTACAGATCGTGGTGTACAATGACACCCCGGCCCATAAAACCACCTTAATCAGGGCCTCTCTCTTATGGCACCATCCTATTTTCAACTAACAATGCTTTCAGATGAGCCGAAAAGATGTACTTTGCTCCCACCATTACAATTTCTGCTCTTCTTTTCCTTACCCCTTTCAAAAACATGAAAGCATTGGATTGCTAATTACTTTCATCCAGCCTATAGGAAAATTAGTTTATCTTCCTGATCAAAGCAAATTAGGCAGATCATGGCTGATTAGAATGCAACAGTAAAATCTCCATACTTTCTGTTCCACCCCCTTTTCTCTCAGAAACGGGGCCTGTGTCAAATATGTAGGTATTTCCCACGGCCAGTCTGGACTCTGTTTCCAACAGGCTCTGGGGCTGGGACAATGGTTCTTACACAGACACTGAAGTTCTTTAGTTCAGTCATTGTGCAAGGAAAGAACTGGTAACCCCTCAGCTAGCATTTGATGAAACATCTAGATTTACATATTTCCCTAATTGCATTTTTTGAATGTGAGCGAGATTTATCTGACCAGAGTTAAACGCCTCCTTTATTCTGCCACCCAAAACACAAACCTATGCACTGCCGGCAGAATTGCATTTGGTTCTGATCCCAGATTAAAATTTTTGTTTTCACTATAGGGGGACAAAGCGATGCCTACCTTTGCTTCTCAAAGCACAATCTAAAGAGTGGCTCGGCTAGCTGCTGCCAAGGTGGCTGCTACACTGCACAACCAAATACTGCTGCTCCTTCGAAGTAACCCCTTCAAGCAGCATTTTCTATCGCTCTAGCATCTTACTGTTCACTTTTTACCCTTCATAACTCATTTCCCTTCGATTTGGGTTCTGTGGCTTTAATAGATGAAAGCCAAGCTATACTGCTACTTTATTTATAACCAATTACTATAAATTAACAGTAAATCTCACATTTAGCTCCATTTAAACATCACTATGCAGCTGCCCATTTGAAAATAAAATGGTTGCCTTCTTTCACTTCAGTGGGCACAATACAAAACATCCATTGAGCTTTTCCTTTATTGCAGCTGCCAATGCCCAGCCGACTTTTAACAAATCAACCAAGCGGAATAACAATGCAGCTGCAACATTTTATGGTATTTCTGTTAGTCCTCTTTTGAGACTGAAGGTGTTAATTAGGAATCAAAGAATACAACCCTGCCAGCTTTCTTTCACAAACTATGCACTGGCCACTGCAGTTTTCAGAAGAAAAATAAATCTAATAAAGGGACAAAAATGTTGTTTGTCACACCAGTAACGTGTATTTAAGACCCTTTGATCATGAGCTTTTTATGTAGTCTTGTCAGACAGGCTGAAAATATTTTTTCCTCTCTTTTCTCCTTTCCTTAGGCTTTTCTGAATACTGATTCTAGGGTTGTCTGGAAAGGTGAAAAACCTGATAGTAACTGGAATGCTTTACAGGTTAAAATGGCTTTGCTGAGCAAGCCAGCTTTAAATCAAATCAAATCAAGTCAAATCATAATTGTTCACTTTTTTGATTCAAGTGTAAGTTGTTTTGAAATATAAATGATTTGTTCCTGTTATACACTTTACTAGTTCTATCATTTAGTATTTCAAGCATTTAGATATATGCAGGTGTTTAATATTATTGTATCAATTCTTTTGTGAAATCTCATTTTAAATCCTCAAAAACGACAGTTTGCTGGATGTTGCCAAATATCCATTACAGACATTTTTTCACATGTGTACTATACAATCTATATTCAATATTTTATGAACACTTACTAACCATAATCGTGGTAGAGTATCATATATTCAAAGGTAGCAGCATGAAGTCATTACCTTTAATCTTTAGTCAAAGGTAAAACCTTAAAATAGGTTTATGAACTTAGCACAACTGAGAATTAGTCAAGCTTGCTAGCTTACACAGCAAGAGCTTTCACTTTTAGATGCACAAATCATGCCAAAACCCATTAATCTTGCCAGAGAATGGCAGAAAGAAGCTCTGCTCGTTGATTTAATGATAATGAAATGAACATGCTCTTAAAGCTACCTTAAAGCAGGGTTTTCTACACTGTAAAACAAATAAAGCCAATTTTAAGAGACACTTATTACAGAAGAATACATATAGCAGTTTTCTTTGCCTTAAACACATGGAGGAGAAGCAAGGTTTCAAAATACAGCTCTATTTATCTTGTTATGCTTTTAATGCAATTCCTTATCACGTTATATATACAGAATGTAATTACGAAAGATATTTTGGGGAGTTATTACTTAATATTAAGAAACACAGAACTGGCTTGAAAATGTTAATATACAAAACTTAATAACAAAAAATAGTTCTGTCAAGATTGTCATATAGTAAAATTCATGTAAAGCGCAGGCCCAGGACTACTGTACCAGACACAAAATGAAATGATTCATTATCATAAAGATATACTTTCTTTAATGCCCCAAGTGTACCATTTCTTATATTTCTGAATTAAAAAAAAAAAAAAAAAAAAGAAAATTGAAGAATGGCTTACCTTTTTAGAAATACAAACGTGTCTACATCTTGCCTTTTTTTTTTTTTTTTTTTTTTTTTTTTAGGTGATATCACAGAGTAACAGAATGGCTCAGGTTGGAAGGACCCTTAAAGATCATCTAGTTCCACCCCCCGGCCGTGGGCAAGGATGTTACCCACTAGACCAGGTTGGCCAAGTCCCCTTCGAACCTGGCCATGAACAGCTCCAAGGATGGGGCATCCACAGCTTCTCTGGGCAACCAGAGATATTTAAGATGATAGCCTACTAAAACTGCCTGCCTTATTTTTAGATGTTTTACTTGTTGAACATTGGTCGGGAATGCATACAAAAGGCAGAATTTGGCTTGATTTTCAAAACAAGCAATGGCAGCTGGGAGATGCAAGAGAATATTCCTTTTCTGCATAGAGAATAAGGCAAAAACAGCAAATATATTTGAAATTGGCTGCTGCAGTCACTTATTAAAATGCTTTTTTCCTGTTATTGCATCATAACAGTGCCACAGTGTCAAAAGGAATGAAATTATGCTTGTAAAAAGATGTCAAGTATATAGACACAAGCCATACTGCTCTCCATAGGGTTATTTATTGGAGTTCTATTCTGGATGATGTATTTCATAGCAATTTCAGAGTAAGGTGATATTTTCAACTGTACCTTCATATTTGATGAGCTTTCTTTCTTTCATGGGCTTGTGTGGTCTGTGGGCCAATGATATATGTATCTTGGGTGGAGTTTGCCATTAAGTGGACAAAATGTTTTACCTGCAGGAACATCTTTATGTAGGGGAAGGGATGTCTTTCCAGTTATTATTTAGAAATTATTTGGTGTATAAACTTTGTATTTATTTGACTCACAAATTCAAGACCTGCTCTGTGATTGTTTTAATAGAGCTATGTCTGGGTGAAAAGTTCTCTCTCTACTCATGTAAACCAACCCATGTGCTCTGTGTATGTTTAACTCTGTTCTGCAGGTTTTGCTTAATTCTAGACTCATTTGGAATAATCTGCAGAATTCATATTGTGCCTATTATAAGCACCTACAATGTTTTTTTTTTTTATGAAAAGCTGTTTATCAACTACACACAGCTAATAAAAGCAAAAGAGTTTGGATAATGTACATATAAATTTAAGATGAGAAAAATCCACCCTCATGGTTTTCTGTATCTTCAGTTCTGCACTGGAAACTGCAATGGTACAAGAGTACTTGAAGAGTTTTCTACTCCCCTTTGGCAGCTGACCATTCTCCCCTTGGTTGTCCCTGTCCCTTCAGCTCCACTGGTTTGGCCATTTCTGCAGTTACATTCTAAAACTGATCAGTGAAATGAGAGATGTATTTTTCAAAGACCAAAAATGTGTTTCTTTTTAGACCAGATTTTTTCACAGATCTGCTTGGGAGCACTGCCCAACAAAGAGCTAAGTCGGCACAGCCAAAGGAGATGAAGCCTAGAGCAGGAGGGTGGGAACAACTGGCTTTGCATGAAGGAAAGCAACACGAACATCTTAAACTGTCTCTCTTGCTGAGAGACTCTTAATATGAAATCACATTTTTTCTGAGTTTTCTATTCCAAATCCAATCTTCCAGAAAATTCTGAGCTCTATCTTTTTCCAACTCTGTGAATTCAGAAGCTCAACCAGCAAAGGCAAGTGGCTCCTACTCAAGGCATTCAGCTGCAGAAAGCCAGTGCTTTTCCCAGTGCTCTGCCCTGCAAACTGAAATTAGCAGTTGTGCTTGAGCTGTGAGTGTTGGGACTCATCACACATGCTAGCACCTAGGAAGTACACTTTTGGTGGAACACCTCTCCTTCTAAAATGTTTTTCCTCAGATCTAGCAAGTCCTAAATCTGTTACCCTTCACAGCTTGCAAAAAAAAAGTCCATTTTAATTTCTTATGCTTTTGTACGAGGAGATTCTATCCTGACGAAACCAGAAGAGAAAAAACATACCAGAAAATAAAGCATATAAATCAAGCTTCTCCTACACTCTCCCATCCTGTTCACTAAACCATCACTGCTATAGCATTTGATGAGTTATCCCTCAAGTACAATCTTTGGGCCAAACCCAGTATGTCCACTCAGTCCTTATCCTGTTACCTTTTCAGGTACAGCAATTATTTCAAAGTCCAAAACTGGCTCTCAGTCACAGCTCTGCAACTGAGCTGATTTTGGATTACTGTATTTTTTTTATCCATTTTGGTAAGCAAAGAATTGGAAAAAAAATCAGTATCCATTGATTATCCACTATTTTCGAGAACACTTGCTTGAAAGAATTTAAAAAAAACCAACTTACTATAGGAGGATGAAAAAAAAAAAAAAGATTGACTGTTTCATTTAGAAAGAAGATGAAAAGAATTGTTAAACTATACCTGTATATACACTCTTCAAAATGAGAAACAATCCTCTTAATAACAGGTTCCTGTGATAATAAAGCTATCAATATTTAACCATGAAAAAAAATAATCTTTAAAAAACACCATATTTGTAGCTGTAAAAAACTATTGTCTTGGGGCAGCTGAGATTAATATTTTGACAGCAATTAGGATGGATCAGTATGTTCTCAGGAATAAGAATATTCACAAGTATATTAAAATACCATGGGACACAGGGATTTGTTCTTACTTAAAAGGTAGCAGTAGTTAAATACCTTCCAAAACAGCTAGGTGTGGCCACTGTTAGAATGAGACACAGATTTAATCATCTTGGTCTGATCCCTTTAAAAATACAGCTTGCCTAATAATTCAGCGCTGATTTTCCCCATTTAATTGCTTTATAATTTGTAGACTTTAATAATTTGACTCTCTGTTACCAGAGCTTACACAGTTCACTGTGATAACAAGACCATTCAGTTTTCACATTTATTTGAAAGTATCTACTTCCACGTGAGGACAGACCTAGGAATATGACAGAAAACTAATCAGTGATCTGAAGATCAAATTTAGACAGCTGTCTTATTCTCCACTGCCTGTACATGTACAGTCATGCTCTTGCCTTTAAGCAATGTAGGTGTATAAGTTTGCAGATCTCCAAGTGACTGTCAGGCACCTTTAAATGATATAGAATATAAAAACTAATGTAAAAATAAATATTTGCCAGAACCTCTTTCCCAGCCTGCATACAAGCACACAAATACATTTATGTGTTCTACCAACTGCAACTTGCAAAGGAAATAATCTTCTGATATCCAATCTTCATCTTGTCAGCTAATGTCTTAAAAAGTAAGAAACACACTTCAGACTCAATAGCTAGAAAAATCTCTTATAATAGCTTATAAAAATCTCTTGCTAGACCTAGGATAGTAAGCTGAGAAGTTTGAATGTGCTATTAGCTTTCCGTTGTAAGGCATCTCTTTCTTACTTTAATAGCTTAAATATGGTAAGGATAGAGGTCTTAAAAGCAGTATAGGCACTTACAGATGCAGAGAGTGAACACAGGCTTACTAGGAATGGATCGGGCATTGAGCAGATAATATGGAAGTAATAGTCCCCACATTTGGATTACCTATGTCACACCAATTACATCATGATCTCTTTTTCCTTCCAAACACAAAATAGCTAGGTCTGCACTTCTATCCGAAAGTATGTAACTGCCTAACTCCCGTGAATATAAGATACCTTGGTATCTAAGGGAAAATTTAATCTATAAAAAGTATTTCTACTTTGACAGAATGAAAGATTCAGATACTGAGAAAAATTACACTGACTTCTGTATCTTTGTGCATTTTACACTTTATATTGAGGATAAGAATTTGAGCTGCTGTGTGGAGCTTCTGCACCATCCAGAAGCATTGCAGCCAAAGCAATTAACCTGAAGATGCAAGCATTTGCATTATCCTGCATTTGTGCGTCTCCAGAAAGTAGACAACACTATGTATAATGAATCCAGTCATTCTACTGGAGACATTTATCTGGAACTAGCAAAGCTTGTAGTTATATTGTCAGGTCATCTACATATTGAAGGTTTAAGAGCACAGATGCAAGTCTTTTAAGATCCAGGGAAAGGCAATGATTTCAACTACAGAACTAAATCAATAGATCAGGCAGATCCTGACCATTTTTAACAGAACTCGGGAACTGCTTCACTGACTTCTCCCAGCTGGGGATCAGTGTGGATGCAGATCACGTGCCTCCAAGGAACTATCCCTCTCAGGGGCAGGCTGACAGCAGTATATGGCAAGCCTCCTCAGAAGCCGATGGAAGTCCCTCATGTTCCTGCCTGACAGCTCCAAAGAGCGGAGTAGCTCCCGGGGTAGCTGTGAGCTGACTGCTTTTCTGAAAAACTGCCTTAGGCATTTCCTACTTTCTTTGTAAAATGTGTTGCTGTCCTAAGTAACCTACAGTGGAAAATATTTTAAAATGGCAAAAGGAACCTCTAGCTGTCCTTGCCAAACCTGGCTTTTAGAAGCAGCTTAAATTCTGCTCCAATATCCCTTATGAAACTGGTCCTAATCAGCATCTTTCAAAGTGAACTGCATCATGCGCTCTGTGAAATACTGCAAGAGCAGCAAGAGGTACAGAATTGGTATTACAATCAATCTTGCATTCATTTCAGAACATCATGTACTCACTTCAGAATATCACTCAGCCTCATGTATATGCTTACATGCTGACATCTCAAATTTGTTTCCCTACAGTGTGAAGGTTAAGTGTTGTTTATTTATTTATTTTAAGGAAACTGCAGGGCTATTCAGTGTTACATGTTTAAAGACATTATTCCATGGCCTAATTGTACTTTTCTTTGTCTAGTTTGAATTTTTATCCATCAATATTGTGTCTTATGTTAATACTCAATGTACTATGTTAATGCAATTTGTGCTCTCAGTGCTTTTGTAACAATTTCTAGTGTATGATCCCATACCAGCAGAAAACAGCAATAAAACCTAACCATCACCTTGCCTATCCGAACATATAATTACACAATTTTACCAAATCTGATGGTCGGAGACAATCCTGTCAACAAGATTATGAATACTAAATAAATGGAAATTATTAATAACAAATAAAACTTCCGATTTTACTTGAGATGCATTATCTATTCAGATAGGTTATGATGTGTAAGGAAAGACTGAGTTTGAATACCTGAATGTTGTTGGGGCTTCTTTCTCCACAGTTAGATCCCCATGCACCGAGATCAGTCCCTGTGCACAGATAAATTATTTCTTTGTATCTGACATGGCTTATGACAAACTATTCAAAGCTATTTTAACTAGAAGAGAAAAACATATATAAATTCCATCATTAAAATACTCAAGAATGATATGCGCTGAAACATCCCTGTAGAATCATCTTAGTATGCAACTTCAAAGCCTCTTTCTTACTGTAACTCCTGCGAAATTCCACCTCACATTTCAGCTCCATCAATAATGCTGCCATGGTGCATAAAGAAAAATGCTGAGATCCCTTTGTTGTGTGTCATCCTCCCCACCTGGCGCAGCCCTGGGCTGCTCCTTTCGGGTCAGCTTACACAGGCCCGCACCACGTGTTCCCCAAGTGCACCCGAGGCCGCGGCAGTAGCAACAGGCCTGCAGTAATTGCACCCAAGTGGACCGATGCAGCAGCTTGCCTGTCACACTTTGAACACCTTGCTTTGCCTAAGAAGCCAGGAGCTGCTCCACGAGTCAAACAGCAAGCAAATGCACCAGTCGCTTTGTCAGACAGCCATCTTCTGAGGAGCCACGATGGGGAATGCAGGTCCGAGGCATTTCCTTGTGATGGACTTGATAGCAGAGAGGGACACAGATTGTTGTCTAATCTTGGTAACAAATGATAGATTACCAAATGTTTTCACTGCTGGAATCACTTCTGATAAACCACACTATGTTATAGTCAGGGAACAAATAGGAGGCTTATTCCATGTCTGATTTTGTTACGTGTCTTTTATTTACCTTTAATGTTAGTGATGATATTACTGGCCCAAAGAATAGAGACATCAGGCTTTGCTGCCAAGGAGTTTTTTTATTATTTTTTTAAAAATGTTTTTCTGTTATTCGTCTGTGGCTAGGACATCCAGACATTTACCAGATTCATATTGTTCCATGATGACACACAGAGTGCTTATTTTCTTATGGTCTAACCTCAATCAGTACATAGTTTTGAGCAACCACCTCACTGCTGCCTTAGGAAAGCTGCGAACACTTTTAACGGAAGCCCTCTGCACTCAGATAAACAAAACCACTAATGAATATAATTTACCATTAATTACTCTCATTGTGTTCTCAGGCAATTATTCATTTGCCAAATACGAAAAACAAATCTGTTTGTGTACTCAACATACGGTGATACTTGGATAAAGATTGAATAATTTGCTTTAGATTAGGCTCACTGCGACCCAACAGAACCCTCTATAATAAAACTAACTGGGACATGCCAGGAGCTCGATCCATATGATCCTAAGAAGTTGCAGTTTTAGCTTCAATGGGAACGGAACTGGTTCATAATTAAGTTTTCACAAACCCTTATCAGCATAGATTAATCTAACAGCATGTTGAAAGCATGCAGCATTTCCCTGTATGCTTCCCACCCAGAGACGTAACACTGTAAATAACACCATGCAGTCAATCTGGATATTGCAAATTCCTTGTGAAATCTGATGCTCGTACAGCAGTGCCCTATGGTCAGGCAGGCAGGAACATAGAGCTACATGCCTGCGAGACGCTATAGCCATGATTGATGATAAATGTAGAAAACAGGCCACATCTGGCTTCAGGTTTACAGGATTCTTCACAGATTGACCGGAGACAGCCACTGAAGGGAGAACAGCTGAGGCATTAATACGAGGACAAACGTGATTTTGATAACTCTATTTGGTGGGATAGTATCTGTCTATGATAAATGTAATGAATATATCACAGTGCTGTGTAAGCATCCTCAAAAAAAATCTGCTGCGTTTTTCACAACAAGAAATAGACTGGAAAATAAAAGAAAATCCCACCTTCCTCCAACTGCTGGAAAGTCTGTGCAGTTGACCACAACTCTGATACAATACAACTCTCCTGGCAGAGTCCACATCCTGACACAAATGACACAGCAATGATCACTTGGCTGCATGATTAAAATATTTTTTCTTTTCTTAAAAACAATTTTGACTTTTATTTGTTTCTGAAAGACAGACACCCTGCACAGTAATAACACATTAAAAGTGTTTTCCTTCATGAGCTGGCAAATTAAAACTGAAATTAATGCTTCATTTTAATTACATTAACCAATGCTTTTCTAAAGACTTTGAATTTTTCAGACTGAATTCATTTTAGCAGTACCAATTCCACAGAATCAAGCTAGTTCTGTTAGTATATGCAGAGCAAAAAACTACCTGAAGTCTTTCCTGGCATAAGTATTGACTTGCACACATGGAGGGACATGCAGAGATGAACCTGGCACTGTGCCTTTTTTCTCCACCCCCTCTAATGATTTATTATAAATACTCCATCCAAATAACCCAAGAAATACTTCCACGATAATATTCTTCCACAAGTATCTGCTTCTACACAATGGCTTTTTCTATTCCAGATTAAAGTTTTTCCCCGTATCAGTATTCAGTAAACATTTGTTTTACTCTAAAGACATCTGCTTCAAGATTTCAGTAATCTGTTCAGCTACGGGCCATGCTGTCTCTGGCCTTCAGACAGACAGTTCCAAGATGCTTGTCCTGCCCTTTCATTTCACATCTCCTACCTTAGCCAGAAGGAAGCAATGTTGTGGCACTCAGCAGTTCACACTACTCTACGTATGTACAGGCAACAGGTCAGATGCGTAGTCTCCACATGCTGAGAAACTTAAAGCCTTTCCAGATGCTGTTCCCAGGATCATGAGCTTTCACATTGTCCTTTGTCAGTGCTGGCCTACATAACACCATGTGAGCACCTTATTTTGCTCCCAATTAACACTTTCACTGTGCTCCACACTCAATTAAAAAACAAAACAAACAAAAAAACAACACAGTATCAGTACTGCAAACCTATGCTCTTCACCCCATCACAATTATCCTTAGGCGTTATCTCCACCAGGGCCAGTTAGTCACACTCTTTTCTGGTAATAACTATGCCAAGGTAACTGTACCCTACAAAGTCCTATTGCAGACTCCTGGCACAAATGCAAACTGTGATTTCGATTACTGCCACCTCTCCTGAGGGTTTGGAATTGGTTGAGGTGCCTGTTGAGAGCCACATTTCAGTACTCTATGGCACTGATACAGACGGATTCCCAGGCTACCTGCTCTCCTCGCAACGCAGTTTGAACTCCTCTGTTAATCCTTCTGAAATTGTGTATGCCTGTTGCAGGTTAAGGTCAATACATTGAAGCTTTACGTGGGGGACACCACAGGGCGTGGGTTGACTTCCTGAGACCCTTATCATGCCACAGGGTTGAACCTGCACTTCTTTTGGCCCTCTTCCAAATTGTTGTCTTTGTACGACTTCAGCATGAGTGCAGGCAATGCTTCCACACTGCACCAAACATATGGATCCTGTACGTTTTTGTCAGCAGGTCAAATATTGCTTTCAGATGCCTGTGTGGATTTTACCTGTTCCAGTAAGAATCTTACATACCCCCAGGTTCAGCCTATGTAGGCAGCCATGATCCAAACTGAAAGGCAGACGTATATCCATATGAAGAGAAGAAAAAAAAAAAAAACAAAAACAAAAACAAAACAACTTTGGTTTTTCACCTTATTTTACCATGCCATACTTGTAATTAGCACCTCATTAAGTGTTTTTAATCTACAGATCTCTAGCATTTATCAGTCACTACCAAATTAGTTAAACTCAGATGTAGGTGGTTGTCTCAGCCATTCCATAAACTAAGACTACACAACAGCTGCACGACTCGCTTCAAGTTGTAAATTGCTTCATTACTGTATCCAGGAGCAGAACCAAAGGTTCTGTTTATTTATTTACCTTTTATTATTATTATTCAATCGCTACCTGGATCCTGGCTATCCCTATCCGATCACTCTCCCCATTCTCAGAAGCAGTTCTTGCCCTTCCCTCATGTTTCCAAAATGGCAACCTCTGTGCAGCAGGGCATTGCAGAAGCTTTGGTTTTGACACCTCTGTGAGGACGAATCTCATTTCTGGACACTGGACAACCTCACCTGCCCCCTATCACATGCATAATTGTAACCTTGTCATGTGCAAGACCACCAGGAGAAAGATTTAATTTCCGAGGCAGCCTCCACGCCAAACTGATCAGGGATAAAAGACCCAAAGGCAAGTTACTCATCAAGGTGGCTTAGAACAGGTAACGCTCAGAGATGGGTGAGGGAGAGCTCTGCCTTATCTTGTTTCCTTTGCCAGTTATGACCTACTTCTCCCCTCAGGGCACGCAGAGACTCATTTACAAACGCAGTGAATGCCAAATCAGTGCAGTTACACTTCTCTTAATGCTGACATCATCTCACATCTGTTCTCTCATTCACTTAGACTAGCGTTTATATTATCACAGGATCCAGAAGGCATGGTACAACTGGCATCCTAAGATGCCTACTGCTGCAGAAACGAGAGCTAGGGAAATTTTATTTCTGCCTAACACTGGTGCTGTAACTGTTTCATCCTCAGGCAAAGCAGCCTGAAGTGTTTGGAAAATGAACTGACAGCAAAAAAACATGAAGAAAATGGAGCAGTACTAGTATTAAACAACTAGTGCTAAACACGATCTTCACTTTTCTACCCTCCACATCCCATTCATGAACAGCATGAACAAATTATTGTATGTTTTTTATGGGAAAAGTTATATATACAAAAGCACGCACACAAAATTAAGACTAAAGGGTTAAGCCTATACACAATCATTATACAAATTAAGTTCCAATCCACCAAACACTTCTGTGGTACTTAAGCAGGTAATACTTAGGTAACATTAATAAACACGGTTACTGTCAATAAAAAAGAAAGCATTTATTCAAGTGTCTGCAAGAGATTTTCCCTGGTGGGAGCAGCACTTTTCTGTACTGCAACCCACTGATAGATTTTGGGCATGTTGTTAAAAGGTGTCTGCCTACCTACCTACCTTCCCAGTACCCACACCAGTATGGTATCTCCTGCCAGAAACCCTCCTGCCTTTCTTGAAATACTACGATGCAAAACGTTTCAGCAATTTTTATCAAAAACACGTCCCTAAAATTACTTGCAATTACATAACAATGTTGAAAGACAGTGCTTTCTAGATTAAACTAAATACACATTTTACATAAGACTTCAAAAAAAATGAAATAAAGGCTTTCAAACAATTCATGGTATACATAATGCATCGGGCTGTGTAAAGACACTGTGTAGCAGAACATCATACTGGAACTATTCCGCACAAATGAGTTCATATTTGGGGAAGGGGACAATTATTTTAAAATTACACAAGGCCTTGCTCCTGCAAACATTTGCACATGTGATTTCAGTGGAACCACTCCTGACACTAAAGTTAAGTATCTGGATAAGTATTTGCAGGATGGGAGCCAAATCATACAATTGGGCCCAAACTAAGAGCCCATTTGTTACCAATAAAATCTTAATTTGGGAGGGGCTGATTATTATAATTATCACTATTGGAGAACACTACACTTCAAAATAACTATTTTTGCAACAGTGTCTAGCCAGGAAAATACAGCTTCTCTTATCCAAGATGGAAGTTAGTGCTGCAGCCAATGCCCCCCAAAACTAAAGCTCACAGCTAAAAGAATGTAATAAACCACGGCCAAATCATAAAACTGGAAGGTGTCTCAGCAAAGGCCTTATCAAGCTGGGGACATCCTATACAGTTCCTGGGGATCTGCACTGCTATCCTATTTCTTTTCTGCTTGGAGTTCCAGGTGTTGCTTGCACCTAGTTTAATGTTCTCCTGGCCAGAGTGCTCGCTTCTCTCCGAGCAGCAGCTGATGGGTTTCTCTCATCCAAACAGCAAAGGCACTCCAGGATGCTATGTCTGAGTGGGTCCTGCTGCTTTAATACTCATTTCAATGTCTCTCATTAAAAAATCAGAAATTCAAGCTGTTGCCCACAGGCTTTTAGGAAAAAAATAAAATATAAAAAACATGCTTCTTGGGTCTAAAACCAGGGGTACCATGTGTTACTGTCATATATAGTACAAGACATTCATCGTCTTAGTTCTGCAGAGTTTTCACTTAAACTTCCATTCCATGAGAAAGAAGAGGGTAGCACTCCTTCAGCAGGCAACAGTAACATTGTCTCAGGCCTTCCCCCACTACGTTTCTTTCTTTTATAGCTCTCCAGGTATTAACCTTCTCACATCTGATCAGTAAAACTGCACAGACATTGCTCAGGTCTTCTCAGTAAACGGCGCAGAGCGTGCAGCACAAGGATTTGCCACATGAATTGCTAAGTCTCTGAGGAGCTAGCATGCTTTGATCACATCTCGTTCTTTTTTAAAGACATTAGGGTATTTTCTTCTAGCTCCAGTCTAAAGCTGTTTTCATATGTCAAAAACACCACATCGTGTTCTGCCGTCTGCCGGTTTACTCAGAGCCAAAGGAACCACACCCTATTTACCATGATTTTACTGGGAAAAGAATCAGGTCTGCTGGACAGTTCAAGGAAGTAAGTGAGGGCAAATACTACAAATTGCATTAATCGAGACCATTCAAGTGACCGGTCAAGAATTACGAAAGCAGCCCATGCAGATGAAATATTATCTTTGGCCAACAAACACAGAATAAAAGCAAGCAATCGGGACGGCAAAACTGGTAGCAATTTTCAATGTTTGAAAGATAAATGACGTCGGAGAGAAGACTGGGTTAACAAGGGAGCACTTGAGGAAAGCCTAATCTCCGTTGGCATGCTGGCTGGGAAGGTCAGCCCAGTGCACGCGTTCCCAGCTGGAGTCGGGCTCCCTCTGCCCAGCCAATTGTCCTCTGCACTTCAGATACCAAACGAAATGGAAGGTGCCTTCACCCTGCCAGCTCCTTGTATTCTTCCAGCTCAAAGACAGCTCCCTTTTCCCCAGCAATTTATGCAGCATTTCCACGCAGCAAATGCTCTCAGGAGAGAGGTAGCGTGAGTCCTTTTTCCCCCTCCTGAGCAGCACAGGGCTCTTTAGAAGGCAGTGAAAAGTTATTTTTGGCACTCTAGTCTCAAGTGGGAAGAGTGACATTCTCTTCTAAAGGGCAGTTTAAATCTAATTTTTTCACAAATAAATTAACTTTGAGTTGATGTATTATGATTTGAAATGTAAAGCAAACCCTTTGAAATCTGGCGAACATCAACTTTACAGTCTGTTACTTCTTCAGTTTTTATGCATCTCTAATTTATCTATGTGTACCATTTACCTCTGTATACCTATTATTGCCACGAGCAGAGAGGAAATGCCTCGTGGTCTTCTCAAAGAGGGGATGTAACACTGAATTCTAAACCCAGAATCTGGATTCACCTTCATCCACAACTGGGACGAGACTCAGGTTATTAACTGAAACCACATGGCAAACGTTTAATTTATTTCAACTAGAAAAGAAAAAAAATGGTTTATAAGGTTTGTAGCTATGTGAAGAAGTACTTTTTAAGAAAAGGCAAACATTTTACTAGCTACCTAACACCTAAACCTTGTCAAGGGATCTGGAAGTGGTAAGAGACTTTGTAAAGTTTGCTTCTGCATAAGGAGATACCCTGCGAAAAGATCTCTTGGAGACACTGCAGTCATTCTCACAGTATTTTAGATGAAGAGGCAGACAAAACTTGAGCCTGCACTGTGAAATGAGAATGACTAAAATAGTGCAGATTTACCCCCAAAGAGTTAGTCTTCAGGTTTTCAGGTATTTCTGGCACAGAAACAACTAATGTCTCATTTCGGAAGTGCAGATAATTTACGGCAACGTACTTTTTAACCTTCAAGAACTAAGTATTGTTTTTCCAAAATTCTCTGTCATTTTTTTCTGCTAAGTGCCCTTAAACACTTGCAGACACCCTCAGAAGTTTACAGGAACAATTATTATCAAAAAAAGTATTATGGAAATGAATGAAGCAGAAGGTCAAAATTTATTTGAGGACTATGTTATAAAACTTCCAATATGCAGTGATTTCCTCTTCATAGACTTCACTGTAATACTATCAATGCTACCATAGTTTTGAAAAGGAATCTTTTTAACAAGCTATTCCTATGAAGAATTACAAATTATATGAATCATATTTTTCAAAATGCTACTACACCTATTTACAATGTACTCAAAACTTTTAAAATGTAACTAACACTTATCCCAGAATAGCTCATTAAGTAAACCATAATGGAAAAGGCAACGTACCGTAGCCTGCAATAATTATACATGTATGCACACATATCTGTGTCAATCCAAGATGGTAACATTATGAAAATATTCCTCTTAAGGGTTTCACGTTAGTCTCCTCATTTAAAGGTTTTGATCACAAAGAACATTGCATCTGAGCTGTTAGATGGCACTGGCATTTATGATACATTTTCGTTTCTGTGCTATCCAGGCACGAAGATCCTCAAAATCTTTAAGAGCTATCATCTGTATTGTCACCACATGACATACGAAAAGATTTTTTTATGCTTGTCATACTAAATATTCTTAAGCAGGAGTTGGCAGATTTTACACTATTTTTAATGAGCATATATTTAGAAGAAGTAGGTTGAGCCTGTGGTGAAAGAATGGAGTTGGGATAAGGCATTCTGGCTTTAATTACTGGCTTTGCCATAAACGTTACCCATAACTTTGAGCAAGCCCTTCTTTGCCTCCGTTTTCCACATCACAGTAACTGGTAACAATACTTCACTATCTCACAGGCTTAGTGTGAGAATTAATGAGGATCCCATGTACCAAAGACTTGTAGATCCTGGCTTCTTCCTTTCACTGTGTACTGAGAGGAAAGTGACAAGTTCTTAATTTGAAACAGAGACTCGGTGCTGCCCTTCAGCACACGGAATTCACATTAATGCCACCAGGAATTGCATTACAAACACTGAGTACACTATTTAGCCTAAAAGTAAATGAAGAAGAAGAAACGGAAAGAAACCACTGGATTCTCCTTGCCTGTTTTTAAAAAGTCTAACAGTTCGTGGCAGTAGATACATAACCATTAAAAAAAAAAAAAGATTTTTGATGGGAAGGCAAGAATTGCAACTTTAAATAACAGTGCAGAAGCATGTAACAGGTCCAGCTGTAGACTACATTTAGCTCTGCTGCAAGAGCACCTTCATACGAAACACATGGAATTTAGCCACTATGATATATCATGATCTGTGCACATTTGTCCCAACATCAAACAAACTTTAATGGCCTCGGCATTTCAAATTTTCACACAATTTCCAGTGGACACCAAGTTATCATTTCTTTTTGTTTTCTATGCAGGTGCCTCAGATAAGAATGACAGAAATTAAGAAAAAAAGCTATATTAAAAAAATAAACTAACTTAACACAAGGTAAAACCACAGACAGTTTTTGGCCAGATGTATATACTGTACAAGAAGGGAATCTACTAGAGAGGATGTTCTTTGCTGGAAAGAGAGTCCATGTGTTTAAAACGGTTTTAATCTCCCACTTTGTTCTAAAGCAGAAATAGTCACTGCGCAAAAAGACATTTCTGTTTTGCTGGGAAAAGAAAACAAACCCAAAGCCAAAAAAAAAAAAAGAGTTAGTTGGCTACTACCAACCTCAAGGAGGGAAACATCTCTGTAACAAGCAGGCATGTTTTAAGATTTGCCATTGCTTAGCCATCTACAGAAAATGAGACTTGACAGCTCTTTACGGAGGGCGGGCAGGAGCTACAGCTCTGCATAATTAGGCAATAATTAATCAATCCAAGAATAACAGCCTGGTAAATTTGGATGCACCAGTCTTTAACCCACTTGACTATTACACTGTGTGTATGCAGTCTTGGTCATTTAAAAGTCTGCCTGTCCTGCAGCGGAGTTTTTACACTTCAGGGTGTTCGTTATGGAACGGCACAGAATTCTTGACTGGAGAAAAGTCATTCCCCTGCTGAAGGACAAGAGGATTTAAAAAAAAAATGTGGACCAGATTAGAGTCCTGCTTAGAAGCAGGTTGCTGGTGGTATATAGCTTTTGAACAGCAGAAGTCCACACCAGTGGTATTTTGACATCATTGTGCATATTTATGTTCTCTTTTTATTCATAGAACAGTCAAGCAGTAGACCCTCAGAAGTTTTTACCAGTTTTAGCATTCCTCCAAGTAATAATGAAATTTGGGCATCTACTTGACATGGGACGTGTACAGGTTAAGTATGCCTTTATATGTTCAGTACCTATCTGTCTGGTTACAACTTTCCAAAGCACCAGAAAGTGCTGTGTCTTGTACATACCCCAAATCCTCATCTGATACGTTAGAAATCAGTGGTGAATTGTGTATGTATCTTGAAGACTGTATTTTTATTGTGTATAGCCAAAGCTCTGCTCTTCTATAAGTGGTATTTAAATAACATGGTGTGTTAACATTATTAATGGCTTTCACTTTGAAACGCTCAGCATAAACTAAGCTAAAATTGATCTTATTAAGATAATTTTCAGATGGCATTTATGTGTACACTATTTAAAAAAGCCTTTCAGCTCTCTAAACCACTGCTATTTCCCCTGAACTAAGCTCTCCCCTAACATATACTTACTACTTACATTTTATCAGTGGCATTTAATTTCTACCTCGCCGATGCTGTCATGTTTGCCCTTCTCTTAGGAAGGCCATTCCTAGTTTACTTTCATCTGCTCCCTCAGATGCGCCGTGTTTTATGTCCTCTGAAGAATTAGCAGCATTAACGGAGAAGCGAGCGAGAATTATCACCGAAGTACCGCAGGCACACAGCGCCGTGAAACCATCCTTACAGTAACCATAGTAGCGAGGATGTCAACAGCCAGCCAAACCCGACGGACAGACGGACGGACACTTTCCGACCCGCAGCGTGCGGGACGGGGAGAAGCCTTCCACTACAGGACCCCTGGACACGCAACCGCAAGGACCTGCGCGAAACCAGCACGGAGACCACCAGAATATCTCACATCAGCACTTCCAACACACACAAACCAAGAGAGCCTGAAGGCCGACCCTTCTCAAAAATAAGAACATATGTATATATTTTAGTATTAACGGAGCTGCCGAGCGCGGCGGGCGGGCTGGTGGCGATGCCCTCACGGCGGGAGCTTGGCGGCTGAGCTCGGGCTGCAGCTCCGGCTCCAGCTCGGGCTGCGGCTCCGGTTTAGGCTCCGGTTTATGCGGCTCCGGTTTAGGCTCCGGTTGCGGCGGGGCCCGGCCACCTGCCTGCCTCCCGGCAGCCCGAGGGGAGATGCGTTAACGATTAAATCGGCAGCAGCCGCAGTTCAAAGCCGCGTCCCGGGAAGCCAAGGTGCAGATAACGTCCCCGCGGACCTGATCGCCCTTCTCCTCTTGCAACCGCCTCCCATCGCCCTCCGGACGGCACATCGCACGGGGACCCTCCAGGCACCGGAGCCGCTTTAGGAGCCCCCGGATAATTAAAAAGCGATTACGAACTTATTGCGAGCCGGGCGCTCGCCCTCCTGTCACCGCCGGGGCCGGGCCCCCCCGCCCCCGTCCTGCCGCCACTTACAGGTAGGAGGTGAAGGCGCTGAGGTCTGCGGGCACGGCCGTGAGCCCCATGTCGGAGCAGTCGGCTCGGAGCAGCATGCCCTCCTGTTCGCAGCGGCACGGCGCCGGGCAGCCCCGCGGCCGCTGCCCGCTGCCCTTCGCCCCCCGCTGCGGGCACAAGGCGAGGAAGAGGAGGACGAGGAGGAGGAGGAGGAAGATGGCGCTGGATGCCGCCATGGGGAGCGCCGGGAGCCGCGGGGCGCCCGCTCGGCTCGGGGGAGCTGCTGCGGCCGCCGCCGCCGCGCCGCTGTCTGTGGTAGCATCGCGGCTTACGCGCTGCTTTAAAGCCCTGCAGCCGGCACCGCGCTCCCGCTGACGCCGCCCCAGCCTTGCCCGCCGAACAGCGACGGGCCCTGCCCGCCTCGCCGTGCGAGCGGGGGCGGCCGCGGGCCCGGCGGGCGGGCGGGGAGGCGGGAGGCGGGGGGGGCCCCCCCCACCTCCCGCCTCCCCGCCCGCCCGCCGGGCCCGCGGCAGCCGCCGCCGCCGTCGCCGTGGCCCGGGGCTCGCCTCAGGGCGGGGATCTCGCCGTGGCGGTCGACGTTTCTGGAAGGTGGGGGGAATGTCGGCTGGCCCCCGCCTGCCGCGGTGTGGCACTTTGCTGTGTTCTCCCCCCCCCCACGGCTGCCGACCCGTCCGTTCATTGCCCCCTCCCCGGTTAAAATGTTGGGAATGGAGCTGAGGTGGGTCGGGTGCTCGTTTGGGGTGGAAAGGAAGTGTAGCCCCCCATTACACCAGCTTCTCACAAGACAACTTGGCCACCCATGAGCTGTGGAGAGGTTGGGATCCACCAGCTGCCCACTCCCGCTCACTTAAATCGCAGGCTTGTGATCATTTCTCTGAGGAGATCTGCTTCCAGTCCTTTTCCCAAGCAGATCTGCTGCCAAGGGAAACTACCTTGTGATGCTGCTGCCAAAAGCTCTTGGGCTGTCCTGCACCCACCTTCTTGCCAGAGCTTCCCCTGGCCTTGCCTTCACGACCTCCTCTGTCACTTCACCACCTCCTCTGTGCAGAAAGAGGCCTTCAACAAGCTCCTCTCTAACTGGGGATAGCAAAGCCACTGGTGACCGCCAAATTTTAAACCTTTTTCTTCCTCCACACCATTTTTTAAAAACATTTTTCTCTCCAAATCGGGCCACAAGCTCCAGATTTGAGACTAGCTACCAGATTAATAACCAAGTGCCAGCCCAATTATTGTTGAAACCGGTGACTAAATGGTTGGTCAGGCTATTTGGTATGCACTGGAGAGCGTTAGTTGAAGGTTTTTGTCTATACTGTCTCTGAATCTACAATTAAGTCTGAAATGAGACCCTAATGAAAAGGACAGCAAAATACGTACTTTTATATACAACCCAGTTATAAGTGCTCTTCCCACCGCTGGACCATCATTTGGTGTAATCCGAGCAGCAGAAGGACCTTGAGCTGGATCTCAAGTGCTTTAGTTAAATTACTAAAGAAGGAATCTGCTGTCTTGCTAGTTAGGCCAGAATGGTTTGTAGATTTAGGCCTACGGGGCTGCTGGGAAGCTTTTCCCCAAGCATCACCGTGTCCTAAACTAATAAGAACAGCGGTTGAAAGCACAAATTTACAGGAAGAAATGGCCAAGGAGAAAAGTTCTGCAGGAATCAATTTTCATTATGTATTATGATCTCTGTCCAGGAGACCCATTCCCCCTCAGTTCTCAGACTTCCTTATCCCTGTCTAATATCACTGCAAAGCAGCAATAGTTTTGTTTCTGAATCGCATGGTCTTTAAGAGATTTCATGCTGTGCAGAATAGATACATGCTAATGGCTTGATAAATTGTGAATATTTTACTTTCTTCTGGGGTGAAACAGTTCTTTTAGGCATCTGTACTGCATGGCATTAGAGTCATTAATGTGCTCTGCCAAAAGACATATGAATAGTTTTAGTTAACAAATAAGCAAATCTTTTTCATAACTGTAGGGAAGTAGCATATATATAACCTGAGGCCATTACACGCATATTTTGTTCTAGAAAGCAAAGAGTAGTCTGCTTGTTCATTTTCTGTAGAAGATTTAATCACCTTGCACAAGATACCTGAGGATGGACAGGTGGATTAATTAATAGTGGGGTTTAACTGTAAATATCTTCCTTTGAGAGGTTATTTTTCATGCATACATTTGTCTTGCTAGTGACTTTCTTTGAAATATTAAAGGTGCTATTATTTAATTTAAATATTTTTTTGGAAAAAGAGCATCTTGAAGATTAACAGAAGGATGTGATAGGAATGGATATGGATAGTTCTTAGCTCCATACGTTTAAATTAGGCTTTACAGTTATTTTCTTTTCATGTTTCTTATAGGTCTCTGGTTCTCCACAAAGAGAAAAGGAAAATCATCGGTCAGTTTGGTAATGTTTTAGGGAATTGCTATTCTGTTACTGTTCCAAAATGCCTTTGGGACCATCGGATTTCCCACAGGTTCTGGCACTCAGCATAATGTCCGGGTCACTTGGAGTGACATCTGTAGTGCAGCCATCAGTGGTCTTTGGCTTTTACCAAAGTAGTAAAAAAAACCCTGAGGGGTTTCAGCAAAGCACTGTCTTGAATCTCTTCCTATCTTCCTGATACTAAAGCAAACTGTCCTCTCATTGTGATAATGTGATGACCCTCCAGCTTCAGGTTTATCGATACAAAATATGTGCCATGTACTCATAAACAAAACAGTGTGTTATGGATTGTTAGCATAACAAAGAGCATACCGATTTGTAGGTCAAGAATACACAGCGGATATATATTTAACATGTATCTTTTGGGCAGATCATTAATTGCAGCATGACAGACTTTAGATTTTACGTGAAAGCTGGCTTTAAAATACAGGACTGTAAAAAGAAACTTTCACTCCTATTTCTGTTTTGTAAGCTTAGACTGGATGAACTGATTAAAAAAAAAAAAAAGAAAGAGTGTGGCTAAAGCATTTAACAACGGAAATTTATGCTTAATCCTGAAATCATCGGATGTCCCAGCCAAAATGGAGCTTAAAGCAGAAATGTTAAGAGATTTTGCACTAGCAAAGGTAGCAGCTAGTGCTTTAATATTAAGGCGAGTCCAACAGAACGCCAAAGTAAAAAAGTACAGCAGGGAAGGACAAGGTAGTTTACAGCTGAATATATCATGTTTCTTCCTTTTCTGTCTATGGATGATGAGTAAGTACCTAGAAGGCAGTGCAGCCGTGTGGTTAGGCTGTGGAAAAAATAAAGCTATTGTGCAGGGTGGAATTTCTTTTTCTGCCCATTGGGGGAACAAATTCTTCATTGGATGTGTTGGAAGTCCTTACATTGAAGGGGTTCATTAAGCAAGTGTGAAGCTCCATTAGCCCTTAGGCTGTGCTATTGTAGAGCAGTGCTGCTCTGCCCAGTGATCTCTGCAGAAAGATCTTTTTCCCTTTGCAGGACACCTGACTTGTCCTTTTATTCTGGCCGGCCCTGAAGAATTATGTATGCCTTTTAACATCTATCACTATGAAGGGTTTTTATTTGTACAGGAGAAGGCTGTGTACTGTGTCCAATGTCATATTTACCTGTCAGTATACATTCACATTTGCATCATGTACTTAGCTTGTTTCAGTGAGGATCTTAGGCTAACACATGTATTTACATCACTTTATTAAGCCATACAATGTTATGTAGACCAAGGCAGACAGCACCATTTCTGTTTTACATAGTAATAAATGACGGTACCTGAAATGGACAATGGTTAGGAAAGAGTCACTCCTAGAACCATAAAAAATACTGAAGTTTAAGTACCATGGAACAATTCACCACATGGCCATAACCTGTCGATTGTGATGGTATTATGGATTATGTGTCATTAACTTGTTTTTGTTCAGGTTTTCATGCTATTTAGGGCATACTCAGTTATCGATCTTTAGAAATCGTCACTTTTGGTTGATTCTTTTGTTTGGCACACTGCCACCTAGCTGCACTCTTTCCTCAACAGTTCTGTAGTTAAGCTAGAAGCAAGATCAAACATTTGACAGGTGAGGTTTACTTGGATTCACCTGAAATATTCTTCAGTAATGAAATTGCTGATGGGAAGAAGGGACAAAACTAGAAGAACCATATTGCTATTGTTACAATTCATACAGTGAGAGTTGACTCAGTGTAATTTTGAAGCAAGTCGTGATGTGCTGATGTTAACATTATTTTCTCTCTGAAAGATTTTGATAATAAAGAACGCAACAAGCTTAGCCAGGCACATTGCAATAGGTAGGCATTTGGGAAAAGAAATGAGGCAAAAATATAAATACAGAGGATGCAAATTTACTGAATTTTTGTTTGGAGGGAATGAAAGCTGACCGTTACAGTAATTCTCTGTATAGGAAATAAAATCCATGTGTTAGAGCGAAGATGTGGAAATAAGCTATATAAAGAAAACCTATTACTGTGAGTTGAGGTGGATGTGACATCATTTAGGGAATTACAGCCAGTCTGCAAAAGCACTAAGTGGATATTTCACCAACGTAGGAACTATGTGCTTTAAATAATACTTGAAATGATGCTTTTTAACTCTAAAGTTAACTGCTCGGTTACCTTATCTTTATGTCTGTATCTCACATAAAGCCAAAAGAAGAAAGAGAACATGAAAGCTGTGTGCAAAGGTCCATGAAGAATTGTGAGGCAGTAGAGGAGCCGTAATACCTTTTATTAGTGCAACTAAGATTTGAAAACAGACAGCATCTCTCTTTTTGGCCCATCAGTCTTTTTTTCTCAAACTGTATCTAACTGTCGATACAAATCTTGTCTTTCTCTAGCCCTAGAGAGTCATGCACAGCTATGATACAGTTTCTTAAGAACAGTGAGGCATAGCAGTATGGCAGCAAGACAGGTCAAATTGCCTTTATTCTTCCTCTAGCCAGGTATTTATATGGTGTTCTTAACTGTGCTTTCTGGTAGTAAGTCATTGCAGCAGGTCTCTGAATGAGATGATCTGTCATGTTTTTACATGTGTTTGTCAGTTTTTACATGCACAGAAGAAGTAATAGGTTTGAACCCAAATGGCAAGTGGGCTCAAATCTTGCTCAGAAAAGACTGAAAAAAGCTTCTGACTTTTGGAAGGATGTGTTGTGATGGATGAATCACTTTGTTTCCCGAATTGCATGATTTTTGGACTCTACTTTCTCATCCTGCCCAAGTAATCAATAGCCAGTTGTTCAGTGTAAGAGCAGGTGTCAGAGCCAAACGTTAAAATAATTTGCATTATAGCACAGTAGTGAGTCCAGAAAGTGCTGCATTCTGTGGTGCTTGTCAGTGAGACTTTGAGGAAGCTCCGCAAAATATTGCTCACTTAATGCAACAAAAGTTCAGCATTTCCATGGAAAGTCAATACCTCCACATCTGCGAGGAAGTTAACTCCAGTTCATAAAGGGTTGCACTGTTTTTTTCCTTAACACTTTTAAAGCATAAAACCTTTGAATATGTGAGTGTGTGGAGATGTATGATGTATTTCTGTGTCCTGTACGTGCTGTGGTGATCTGCATTTTTTTCTGGGTAAAAGACAAGAGTTGATACATACCATGTGCATACATAGAGTCATTTCTTAATTTAGCAGCTCATATAGAAATTCTGTCCAACTCTTTTCATCCTTCCTTCTCTCACTGTGTATGTGTGGCAAACACCCTGGGGTTCCTGTGGTTTTTGAAGTGTATTTGCATGATACGGTATAATGAGTGATTATATTGTTTTGTAGTTGTTTGAAGGAGGTCACAATAATGGATTTTTTCTTCTTCTTCTTTTTTTTTGTGGTATTTTTAATAGTTTTAGACATTTTGGGATCAGCCACCATACAAAAGGAAGAGATGTATCTAAGAAACACCTAATTGTGACAAATTATCAGGAGACTTTAGATGTGGTCTAATATCTTGTTTTCCTGTAAATCCCACTCTAGAAGAGGGATTTCTGAATTTTTATTTTTGTCTCTGTGTATTTGGCTTCCGAGCACAGAAAAAGCAGATTTCTTTGCAGAGAGGGAGATCAAGAATTTTTTGGTAGTGTGTCAGACCAAAATATTTCAGACGTGTCTTATCATTGTAATAGCAGTGCTTTTCCTATTCTTGACCAGCTCTTTAGAACAATCACACAGGAAATACCTTGCAGGACTTTATTTTTTAAGAAGTCTTTGAAAACTGTTTGCAAATTGTCCAGTGCAAAAGTAAACAACAAAGCTTTTTAGTACATAGTTAATCGGAGCAGATGTTGAAGTATCCATATCTCTGTGGCTCACATGCTTCATCCTCACTTTGATAAGTTTATCACCATTAGGACAAACCCACAGGATGCATTACTCACCTCTTGACTCTTCCAAGTTGATGAGTCCCATCCGCAGTAATGCAAAATGACACAGGGGAGGGAAGGAGTAAAATGCAGGCCCAATACCCTAACACATGCACAAAACCTCCACTAGAGCCTGCCATTGTTGTAGGAAATGTGGAGTGTTTACATGGACGTGCAAGAAGTGCTATTTCTTCTGCATGGCTGGCAGTCGTGCAGTGCCCCTGCTGTAGGTGGAGGAAGGGGTCTGGCCCAGAAATGGGATGGTGCAGCCAGCAGGAAAGGAAAACGGGATTGTGTGCCGGCAGCTGCTGAGGAGTTGAAGATAGAAGGAGCCTTATGTTGGAAGAGCCCTTGTCTTTGAAAGAAGAGCACTGGGACATTCAGAACTAACAGGAAGTTTGGAGCAGAGGCATCACAGAGAGGTCTTTACAGTGAGGGGGAGGGAAAGTGTCCCACAAAGAACTTGCAAGGGAAAGAGGCAAGAAGTCTTGGAAGCTGCACTAAACTCAGCCAGTTGAAATTATGAAATACACTATTGTCAAGTTTCTGTGCCCTTTCATCCACAAACAGTACCGCTGATAGTGTTAATAGTCTTTTAATTGCTATATATTTGCATTAAATATGAAAAAAAAAAAGAACATTTGAAAGATGGAGATATGTTTCTGGACTGAATGTCAGAATCAGGGCCTTATATAACATTAACACGTTTGTAACATGCATTGGGTTGCTCTTCTTCTGTTCCTTGGCTGGTTAGCTGACTTCAGGGTAGGCACGGCTATTTTGGGCTGTGCTTCCCTTTGAGGCAATCGACTTACTTGAAAGAGTTTACTATTTATAAAACCTGCCTTAATGGAGTGTCAGCATAGACCTGTGATATGTAAAGTCTTTACAAAAGTGGGGAACGGGATGTTATATCATTGAGCTTCCTCCATCATTGATGAAGCCAAAGGGGTTCCTGAGAGGCACTTGCTGGCCCCA
Source organism: Cygnus atratus (assembly GCF_013377495.2). Taxonomy (NCBI): domain Eukaryota; kingdom Metazoa; phylum Chordata; class Aves; order Anseriformes; family Anatidae; genus Cygnus; species Cygnus atratus. Next base: position 38,814,489 of record NC_066362.1, on the reverse strand, counting down.
GCTCTAAGCTGAGAGAACTCTGTCAATGTCCATTGATCATGCAGGGAACCATAGAGGCTCTTACAAGGCTAACAAAGATGCCCGTGCTGGATAATACTCAAAGTACTGTCATTAGCACTGAAATGTCCGAACACATGGTTGCTGCAGCACTTTTCATTTAAAAGCATCTGAAAGAAGGTCAAATTTATAGTCCATAGACCGGGTTCAGATCGCAGTTAAACCTTTGGAAATCCAGAGTAAAGTTCATTTTGTTGCAGTAGCTGAAAGGGCAAGATGCTCAGCAATACAGCATTAGTATGGTTTCAAGGAAGCCAGTGTGTTTATTTCTGTTAGTAACCAAGGCCTCTAAGGGTTTGGCTACTTTTCTTTAGTAATTAATGGAGATAGTAAGAGATGAGGAGAGAGTGTTCTTACCACCCAAATTTAATCTCCCAGGCATCTCTCTGAAGCTGATTAAGAGTAATAGACTCCTCCGGAAGGTGGTTCAAAGCACCTATATTAATTATTTTACGTATCTGTGGATAAGTAAATCAAGATTGCTAAGCAAAAGTAACCTTGCATTGATTATGATTAGAGTTAATGTTACAGTAAAGCAGAGCCCTGAGTAGTTATATGCAGGAAAGAGGAAATTTTGACAAACAACGGCTAATACAAAAAGCCCTGGCTTAGCATTCTGATTAAGAACATTTTTTTGGTCTGCATTTGGCTCAATATATGGGCCCCTGAGACAGGTGAAATAGAGGGTTGAAAGTAATTCAGTACTAATGCTTTTGGTCTAATGCAGATTGGAGTCTGTCAGAAGTAGCAGTGGTATAGAAAGCAGCATTTGGTCAAGTTTAATTTTTCTTTGAAATATTTCTGTGAACTATGGTAAAAACAGATGGAATCAAAAATACACTAAGTAGAAAAAAATGACAAAAGAGAACAGACTGCATTGTACTGAAAAGTAATTACTTCAAGTTTGACCACTTGGAATGGGTTTCAAAAGCAACAAGTCAAAAACATTTCATTTATACTTTTTCATTTCAATTATAGGTTTTCCTTTTCAGGGAACACATCTTCATCTGTAGAACAAATATACACTTAATGCACTTTATATTGGGAACAATAATGATTGATGCTGAATTTTAGAAAATGTTATTATGGAAAGATGTCATGAGCATCATGTCTGTTGACTGATGATTTTAGGGAGTACTTCTTTGAACATGGGAACTTAATATGGTATGAATGATTTGGGAAGAGAGGAGGGCTTCATGAGGGATGCTGTGTTGCTCACAGGTGGCCATAATGAATTCAGCTGTCCTCTTTTGCTTCAGATTTTATGTCCTCTCAACAACTTGCAGCTTGACCCATTTACTTGTAACAGAGAGCAAAATCTACCTCTTCCATACAGTGCCAGAGTTGTCAGATTATGCATTGTGTTATGTTATGTATATATACATTAGCATTGTATTCAACGTTTGTTAGGGCAGGAGCATGCTATTCACTGATTAACTGAAGTCAGACCAGATACTACTCTTTAGCAATGCTCATTTGTACCCAGAAATCTTCAGAAGGGGGTATTTCTGTTTATTTACATTTTCAAAGCGTACCTGCAAATTTTTGAGGCACTAGTTATTTCTTGCTGTCCTAACCTTGGACAACTTAATTACTAACTGAGAACAACTTAAAAACAAATTGAAAAATTAGACTAAGGAAGCTATTTTGGAATCCTAAATTCAGATTTACTTTGTTGATTAAAAAAGATTATGGTATATTTTACTTCAGAGCTTTAGTGTTTTGATTTTTTTTTTCCAGTTTTACAGGTGCCCAGCAGTGTAACTGCAAAGTTTTTTCCACTGCATTTTTTCCAAGCAGCAAAAATTCTTGCTTTATGTTTCTTGGGAATATACATCTGAAAGAAACCATCAAATTCGGCATTAAGTTAATTTTAGCATTAAATTATTTTGAGGTGTAGAAGTTTGGAGTAATCTGATAAGAATAATTTATTTCAACTCTTATTATTTCTGTGAGTTGACAGATGCAAGAAAATGTATTATCAGGTACATAGATGTTTCTCAAATGCAGTTTATTAATTACTGTCATTCATCCTAATAATAGAGGCTTTTGTGGTAGTTCCTTTGCCTTTAGTATGCAAGGCTATTCTTTCCATTTCTATCTCAGCACCTTGACACAGTAAGAACTAGCAAGTTTAGAATTATCTTCAGGTGAATTGCAACTTTTTGGGGAAATTTCTGTAAAAAAAATACCTATAATGCATGAAAAACATGGTATCTTTTATTAATGCTTTCACAGAAAGAGTAATTAACATCAGTTACGACAAAGCTGTTATGAAAAAACATTACAGAAAAACATTAAAACGACAAACTACTCTCTAGAAAAGTCACAGGTAAGTATTATAAATGAATTTCTTTTTTGTTACAAAACTTTCGGACTGTTTATATGGACAAAGTAAGTATATATTTGTTTGCGATGCTGAAGTCGAAAGACGTTAGTGAAGTGAAAAAGATAAAGCAGTAGAGGAAGACATTATTTTGACTTTTGAAAAAGTAGTGACAGATGAAAAGGCATATGAGGCCAAGGGTTAATTAAAAGATTCCAACCGTATCTATAAGCTGATCTGTGAAGAAGTTGAATGGATTCCCATACATTTGTGTATTCGCAGCGAATAATTTCGTCGTATTACTGGAAGGTGGGGATTTTATTTATTGTTTTGCCAAAAGCACGCACACACAAGAGAGAGATTTCTGCTTGAATTAAAAAGCAACTTGGCTACCATCTCTTACCAACACTTGCATTTTTGTACTGAAGCTGTATGCTTAATACTGCCTCTGACACTGCTCTCCATCCTTCTTACTGATTTCAGTAAACCCAGACCAAGCTAAAAGCGTGGGCTCCCTCTGCTGGCTACGGTGGTGCTCCGAGCCCTTCTCAGGATGCTCAGCAGGCGCTCTGCACAAAACGATTGGGAAGAAATGAGCTGCAGCTTATTTTAAACAATTAAAGCAGGAAGTAAAAATGTAATCTAGCCCTTTAAATGCAGCCGCTGCGTAAAACTTGCCTTTGAAATGCCCAGACACTCTGAAATGGTAATAGTTTTATGGCAAAACTGCAACCGACAGACCTCAAAAGAGGTTTTTACTTTCTGTGACTTCACACACCAAAAGAGATTGGTATATGTAAAGAAGCGAGGATGCAGTCCAACCGATTCTAACTTGTGTAAAACTCACCAGAAAGCTAATATCCCATCCTTAACTTATTTTTAGCTATTTCTAGACTTGGGGGCATAACTTATTTCAAGAGCCTTTGATTTCTTTTCAAATCCTCAACTGGATAAGGCTCTGAGAAACCTGACCTGAAGCTGGTCCTGCCCTGAGCTGGATGTTGAACCAGATTTCTTCTGTAAGCCCTCCCCACTCCCAACATACATTGTTCTGTATTTTTATCCTAGATGTGAGAGGAAGGTTAGAGTTACAACAAAGAGTTTGTATAATATAGCCTTTAACCCAATGTTCATCTTGAAAAGCCCTTCAGTGTAGAAAGTAGCATTCTACCTGCATAAAGAGAGGGGCTTGGATGCACTTTCTGCACAGTAACCCTTGCTTACCAGCAGGTCTTTGCAAGAGGAGAGGTATAATACAGGTGCAGAGGACCAGGCTGCAGATTAGTGAGCTGCTTTGTCATTAAGGAAAGTGCCTGCATGTCCTCTGCACCAACTAGCAGCTATTAATAAAGCTGTGGAAAACTATCTACAGTTCATTTAAGAAGGAATCCTAGACCCTGTGTTTTAGACTGAGGGTTCAGCAAATAGTCTCTGGCATTCCTGTACAATGAGGAAAGGCTGCACAGACTGTATGACAGTAAGGGAATATTTTTAACACCCTGTATTGTGACCAACACTTACCACAGAGATGCTTGCCACAACCATTCGCTGCATGGGAAAGAGGGTGGATGAATGTAAACTCTCCATCCTTCCCAAAGTATTGAACAGCAGTATGTAGGTTACATGAAAGTTTACAGTGCCTGAGGGAAGCAAGGAAACATACAATATTCATGAGAGAGAGAGGCTTCTTTAGAAGATGGTTCAGAACAAAAGCCATAATCTGGGTGTTCTTGATTTTTTCCTCCAATACAGTTTATCTCCTATCAACAACAACGGTAGCCTAACAAGTCTGTTCTTTGAAGGCTAAACTTAACTTTTGTGAATACTTCTCTCCCTTCCCTCACTTGGTGTCCAATGTGATTTTCTTGGTTCTGCAGGCCATGGATGGAAATGGATTTTGGTTCTTATCTGATGAGTTTGGATTTTATATGAAAAAGTGGTGAGATCAACTTGCCACAACAGGATCCCTATCACCCTGCCATCAATGGGTCAGATGAAAAGTTTGTTTGGACCCGTGTTGTGATTTCAGTTAAAGGTAACTCTCAAAAGGACTGTGCTTTTTCTACTAATTTTCAGGAAAGCTGCCTTCACAAACACGATGTCAGAATTATTATGAGATATGTTTCAAGGTTACAAAAGGCAATCCTGAATGAATATTCTGAAATCTTTAAGACATAGGGTGACCAATTCATTCCCATGTTAGCAGTGATGAACCCAGCTACAACGTAAGTAATAGGAGGAGGAAGGGGTACAAAACACCCTGGTAGCTTTATGATGATAGTTCTCACGAGGACACTGTATCCTTAGTTAGTCCTCTGTGGTCAAAATACTCTTCATTCACTAGACGGTTTTTCAGGAAATAGAGAAAAAAACAAAACAGAAGGTACAGAAAAAACATGGAGAAGCCTTGTGATTCTTCACAAGTTGTAAAGTTCTAGGGTATTTTTAGAGCTCACTGTATTTATGTGATTACTTCAGATATTCTCTGTATAAATAGCCGTTATTAGATAGCTGTGCACAATCTACTTGCATTTAGCCCATTAATGGTGTCAGTAGACACCATTTACCAATCTAAATTGTACGCAGGCAAATGAACAGAGCAAACAACCTACTTTGCAAACACCTTTGCATTAGGAATTTCTCTCTCCTTTATACCTCACTTTGAGACACATATTTAGATTTGAGGGATGAGGTTTCAAGACTTGTTTTTTCTGTGACAAAAAATAATCTATTAATTGAGCTAGATGAGGTTATGAAATGGTAGACGGGTCAGCTCACATTGAGCCCAGTGTAGTTTCAGGGATGGATTCCCCTCCACAGTTATCTTAAATCCATAGTTGTAAGGGCCAGTCTTTCAGTTCATACTCTTGTTTTGCTGATTTTAATTGAAGTTAGTGGAAATTTTGACTCACAAGTGATATATCATGCTACGGAGTGGAGCTGTTTACATGCCTGTGTATACGTATATTGATATACCAGAGCTTTCTTGGACAGATCTGACACGTCTTTCAGGCCAAATGCAAAGCTGAGCTAGCTCAAGTCATGCCTTCAAGAAGATGAAGAATCAAAGCCACTGCTAAATAGAAATTGCTTTCTGAAACCAAAGAAGGGACGTGGCTTTAGGTGTTAGATTTTTACATGCTTTTTATTTTCTAACACATTTTTAATATACTGGAAAACAGATTATGCAGTTTATATAAATGCCTGGATTTTCAAGAAGTCATGTAAAAATATGAATATGATTACCCTACTCTCAGTGCTATCTGAGTTTTAGTGTATTTGATCCCATCAGAAAATGCAAAAAAAAATAAATTCTTCCATATGCTGCCTAAAAATCCTGGGAGAAGCATGCACTGTTCATTAAAATACAGTGTATATTCTATGATTTTTTTTAACCTCATTTTATATTCAGTGTATCTGCTTTTATACGAGCATAAATTCTTTTTTTAATATTTTCTTCCACACATTAGGTTTGTCTGCTGTAATAATGACATAGGAGAATGTTTGCTGAAATGTGCTGTATCCGAGTCTGTAGCTTGGGCCTTTGCAGTCATCAGGTAGGTGTTCCAATTTATGAATAATAGGTTTTCTGGAAGCAAGTGCGTGAACCACCACCACCGGCTTGCCTCAGCAACTTCAAAGGGAAACTTTTTTATTTTCAGAAGAGACAGAAAGATCACATTTGAAGGTTGAAAAGGGTGCACTGCACCTTTTAGCCAAGACAAGGAGAATCAGCCAGGGTCTGAGAGATTTCTTTGCCAAATTTTTTAAATAGGAATACAAAGAAAATGCTCTTTAAGTTGTAAGTAGTATGGATAAAGTTACTTATAGGCAAAGTGGCTTTATTATTGCTTCCAGATGTGAATTCTGAAACACAGAAAGGGCAGTTAGCATTTGGGTCCATTAAAAAGAATATAATTCAGGACTCATTCAGCCTTATAGACTCTCTCTTGGATGAGAAAGAGAAGACAGGAATGAGAACCCAGCTCAGTTGAACGCACTCGCTGTGGATGGAGCCATTACATGGAGCTTGGGCAGGATGTGTTACTTGAAAAGCAGCATCTGGACACATACGCACACCAGCACAAATAATTGACAGTTTCGTTCCATGGCCAAAAAGAAATTGGAAGAATATTCTCTCCATCTGACTGTTTCTTTTATTCTTGCAGCATCACAAGTAACATACAGATAGCCATTTCCAAAGTAGGTGAATTGGGATACGGCTTCCCGTTTCCCCCTGAAACCCAGAGGCTATACCTCACCTTGTAGGCAACTCTGAGGGTAATCACTGCCAATAAAGTGAAGGCACACACTAAAAATGGTACATTTTTGCTTCTCTTGTCTGCTCCCATTGTGTGCTGAGCTTTGCCAGCTCACGGTGCTGACTCTGTAGGGATGACGGTAGTCTGAAGATGATGGCGCCTGTGTAATCCGGAGGACCACAGGACCACAGGACTCATGGCCTATAGAGGTATGGGCTCCTTCAGGGCTTATAAAGGCTCTCAAGCACAGGCTAAAGAACCCTGATGCATAAAATCAAACAAAGGGAAGCCAGTGCAAGCCCAAATCCAAAGTGATGCACCACTAGGCAGGTCCTAGTGAGCAGCCTGCAGCCTGTCCTTCAACAGTCGTGTGTGGGCAGCAGGCAGACAGGAGCTGGACACATGATGCTTACAGCTCTTCCAAAGGTGGCAGAGCTCCTGCCAGTATGTTTTAGCTACTTTCCTCATTCTGGAGAGCCAGAAAATATAGTGAGAGTGATTTGGCTTATTGACAGTCTTGCACAATAGCATTGTTAGTGGAGCTCCAGCTGCAGAGCTTCTTTTACCAGTGATGCTGATGAGTATAAACTTGAGAAAACCTATCTCAAGTTGTGCATTTCAGGCCTAGTTTGGAGGGCTGACATTTATAAAAGGGAAGCCCAAGCGTATTTTAACTTTTAAATCATGGAAAAATAAAAATACTGAAGGGACCATGATTTTACAAAGATGTATTTTAGTACACAACTGCATAGTGAGATAGGTTTTATTCTGTGAATTCCCTGAGGACACTGACTGCTTATATCTTTCTCACTAAGGAGTATATAGGACCCAATTCTTCTGTGACTGTATACTCAAAATTAATGTAGGTTTCCAGGGGGTGCCACATGTGGAACTGATGAACACGAATTGTAGGACCCTTGTAAAATGTCTCTGCTAAAGTGTTCCAGCTTTTAAAGTTTGTCCCTAGCTTCTTGCACATAAATTTCTATGAAAGCAGATTTTGTCTGCAAATGGATGCAGCCAAATGTGTAGGCAATGCATATACATTACTTAACCAAAATAAAAATTTCATGAGTAGAATTTATTCTGGGTTGTCTTTATCTTGACAGTATTAGTGTTTTAAAAATACTTAACCAAAAAACACCAACTGCACTTCACACCAGACCCTCAGGAAATGCAATAATACACCACAGGAGAAGAGAATAAAAATCACCAATTAATAATGCATAGAATGTCAGTAGCTATAGCTGATATCTGCTACTGAATTAATAGAAAAAGCAACTTTACAAAAAGCATAATAAAAAAGATTCTATCAGCATTGGCTTTGCTTAAATCATTCTTCCTTGGATGACCTTCAGTGTGGGATTTTCACAAAGCACACCAGAGGTCATGTGGATGACAATGGTAGTAGGGTGATGGTTGGACCAGATGATCTTGGAGGTCTTTTCTGACCTAAATCAATCTCTGGTTCTATTCTATGATTCTATGAGATATCTGACTCTATGGTTTTGCTGTTTGTTTTATGCAACTGTCTAAAGAAATATCTCATTTCTTAATAAAAATGTGGTTCTACTGCAATCATAAACACCAATGAAGTTGGTGGAAGGGTTCACAATGAATTCAATTAGTCTTCACTGGCTCTCAGTCACCCACATATCCATATGTTTTCTCAAAATAAAGCTACGTTTGAGGATGCAATTGTGACACTTGCTGGTGCAAAGTTAGGCTCATAAAATATATGGATATCAGGCTTCACCTTATGAAGTTTGGGCCTACAGTGCAAAGGGATAGGGAAACTCAAAGACACTTAATATTTTCCTGATTTAAAGATGACCATGCATAACTCATTTGTGGCTTTACTTCAATCGACACCCTGCTCTTTTGTTTATAAAGTCATCCAAGAGTCACAACTAGAAAGGGCATATTCTAAGGGGGCCGCAATTCTTTTGACGCCTTTTTAAAATTAAATAATAAATATAAATCACAACTGAGAGAATCTGGTAAACCTGTTGCATAAATACCTATAATGCCACAGTCTACTAAGTACCTTCAGATGGAAATAGGCATTTCTGGAATTGAATTTTTCTAAACTAAGCTATTTTGTATTACCAACACAGCTCCCTTCTTCCCCTCCAGAACACCTAAAAAAGTTGACGACTGCTGAAGCTGCATTGAAATGAGGTACATAATTCACAAAGAAGATGTCAGAAAAGCTATTTTCCAGCATTACCCACTTCAGGTACTGCCTAAAATTCCTTTGGCATGGCCCTGGCTGCCCTTGAAGTTGCCACCAGCCCCATGCAGAAGTGCCCGAAGGTTGGGTGAGAGGACACTCTTCTCACTGGACTTCTGCCGGGTTGTGGGAGTGAGGAGCTTCTCCTTGAAATGCCTCTCCCATCCAAAGCCAACCTCCTATTTGCACTCAGTGACCAGATCCTGACCACCTGATTGCTAAAGCAATGTCAACATTACCTTTTGCCTAACAGCATCCAGCCAGAAAATGAGGAGAAACTCCAGGCTCTCTGCAGGCACTGCCTTTCCCTTCCCCTGGGAGCATGGCAGCTCCTACTGCAGTGTATGCTGAGAAGAGAGTCCTTGCATTAAACCCAGATGTCACTGCTGCTGGAAGCAGAAGAGTCTGCTGTCAAAGGCAAAGCAGAAAGTTCAACTTTGCCACTTACCAAATGAGGGAGACCTGGGCTCCTGGATCAGGAAAACACGCCCCTCTACCTATTAATGCTAGCTACAGATCTAGCCTTGGAATAACTGCTTTGTCTCATGAAGGCAGAAAAATATTAAATTGTATAAGAGTTGTGCATCCATTGCTCAGGAAAGTGCAGCTACCCTGTAATCAGAAATGTTTGGTAAGGGAAATAATACTTATGCACCATATACTTTAAAATATCCAGTTAATTCAAATGCTGTTTGGATTTAAGAGAATGAGTAGGTTTCAAGGCTGCTCTTATACAGACAAGGTTTCCTTCTACAGAATTCTGTTGTATTGCATATAAATTAACTTCATTGTTTCATGCAGTTTAGAATGTTTTCCTTTCCCATCAAACTTTCAAGATGTTGATGATTCTGTTCATCCCTTGTCTGGGCAATATGTTGAAATTTCAGAATGGTTGAAAGCTTAACTATTGTTTTGACATGAGTTGCTCTTTTTGATCATTTCTAAATACATCATTTCATTAATAAATGTGTATTATTTCAGCTATACTGCCTTACATTTTAAGATTAAAGCTTTGAAAGTAAAACTGATCAAACAGAAAATTAATTAGAAAATCATCTAAATAACTTTTCCCAATTTTTTTGAAATGTTTTTTTTTTTTATTATTGTTATTTATTTTTTTAATAAGGAGAAACTCAGTGAAGCTGTCTCTTCTCCCCCTCCAAACAATTTCAGTTTAAATCATTGTGTATCTTGTGGCAATAGTAGATTTCTTAAAATTTTCCATTCAGCTTCATTCCTGATCCTGGAGGAGTAGGGACTCATTATTTCTTTCAAAGTGATGATGGATAGGTAGTCTGCTTTTTCACTTTTAAAGTATTATCTGATTGTTGAAAATATAAACATAATATGTTATATTATGCCTTAGTTATCCAACAGAAGAATGAAACAAAAATATCATTATGTTTTTCCCAGCACTGAGACTGTGCAATCATGTTGTTATTATTACATAGGATTTACGCTGGTGATATCACACAAGTATTTTATCATATGTATCGATATTTGTTTCCAAAGAGGTTGATTTTGGGCTTTCTTTTTAAATGTCACAGGTCTGTTAACACTGTCAGTCTTCAAACAGAAAATTTAAAGGAATTCACTGGGTGAAAAAAAAGGCTTGTAATGAGATGAAACATGTTCAGTTTTAGGTTTGCAGAGAACGCTTCAAGCATTTTATATTTTTACAAACATTGTTAAAATCCCATCTGGTGTTTGTGAAGTATTTTACTATCTCCTGCTGGGCCAGGCAGACATCAGTTTTCATGTCTGTATGTTTCCAAAACATTAGAAAAAAAAATTGAACGGATCTGGATCAAGTACAGCAAAATGATAGAATACCATATTTCCATTCTTTTGCATTCAGGAACGGAGACAAATGTCCTGGCTTCCAGCAAAGATCCATCAGTTCACATAGTGGAACTTCTTGTGAAAAACGCAAAGGAGTAAATTTCTCTAAGTAGTTCAACATTCACCATCTTGCCTATGATATATTTTTATAAGAAATAAGTACATAATTTCTGTTTCAATTATATACTTCATTTTCAAGGGAATTCATTTGGAAAATAAAAAAGCCAAATGAAAATGTGTTCCATTTTGATAGACACATTTTCCCATTATACAGTTGACTTTACTTTTTAATTGAGTGTGGAAAAAATGAAAACCAAAGCAGAAATGCAAAGTCCTCCTAATTATATATTCCTATCCATCATGCATACCTATGACCCATTTTCTCTGAAGTCAATGAGAACAGTCTCATTTCTGGTCTTACACTGCATTTACAACCAGTATATTTTTTAATTACTTTAATTCAGTTACTGCAACAATAGGAGAGGAGAAATGAGAGAGGGTTTGGGAGGGGGGAGGGTTAGTGGGTCTGCATTAGCCGTTGTTTGTAGAAGGGAGATACATATCTAAAGCAACAGAGTAGTGATAGCGTAGCTGCTCCATACAACTGCATTCTAATGGCTTAAGAAATATATGCATTTCCAATCAAATATGTGTTGCACTGAAGATCCTAAAAAGCCTTTCCTGCATTCACTGATAATTCATAGAGAAAGTAGATGCATTGCCAAAACAAATAAAAAATTCTTAGCAGACCAGAAGCATAAAAATAGAGTGATTGCTTTTTAAGATGCAGTGGTCATACCATTTTGATTACCAGATGGAATTTTCCTTAGACACTTTTTTGCCTTTTACCTAATAAATGGCTGGCATTCTATCAGAAAAAAAAATTCCCGTTGTATGATTTTAGCTATGTATTGTGTTATTTTCTTAAAGGATGGACTTCTGATGGGAGTATAATTCAGCTAAATTTTCTTCTCTTTTCCCATTTTCCATCATTCGTCCCTCTCCACAAGGTTTGCACACACAAGGTCCATTTTCCTGCCACACAAGTTTCATATAACCTTCATGTCTGAGTAACCCAAGGAGTTGTCTGTGTGTGCAGATAGTAGGTGCATCCAACTTTCATAGTCTTGGCTGCACGTTGTCCCTCTCCCTCCAAGCCCTCAGTTCTCTCTCCCTGCTAGTACCATGCCCATTCGTAGAGCTAAAGAACAAAGTTGACAATGTGAGGTCAACAGACCATCTGATGTATATATGACGACTGTGGGAATTAGATTGTTCTCTGCTTCTCACTTTCTCTGACCAATGTAGAAAAACACCTCCTTTGCTATTTAAAATGGTAGTTGCAAATATTGATCTTTGTAAACATTGTCATGGCAATCTTAAATGTCATGATAATCAGCATTCTGGATAAGTGACATTTATTTCTGTTTGAGGCACTTTTCTGAGTTGGTATACACAGTTTGGTAACACCTTTATGCATGGCTGCAAATGGGAACTGTTAACTGCCTGGGAAATGAGGCAGAGGAACGGAGAAGCTCAGCTGAGCTGGTTGCTTTCTCCTCCATCAGGCAGATGTGCAGCGCAGGTATTTGTTCCTTGAAGATCTCAATGGCTGATAAGCTGGAACTGGTGAAGGACATGGAGAAGGGTATAATTTAAAGAAACTGAGAGGGAATAGGAATTGCTGAAATCTGTAGCAGTGAGGAGACAACTATCTCTTCCAGCCCCTTTACCCTTTTTGGGGGGACATGATGGTCAGTAGTGGGCTGGTGACCAGCTGTGGAGGTGTGTGTGTGGGGAGGGGAGGAGTGATGGGAGAAAGGAGGCCAACTGTAGCTCTCCGGCAGGTGGGAATGATTACAGAAAGAATGACGACCTGTACTGTACAAGTTATTGATGGTAGTTCCCAGAGGAGTTGAGTTAATAAAGCTGCAGCCAAAATAAACCACATCCCTTGCATCTTGTCTTTCTTCCTGCATGTCCGGAACAACGCAATGAGAGTCTGTTGCCTCCCCTTCTCCCCATGCCTCCCCCAACATGCTGAGGTTTTCTTCTCCTCTGTTCTACACAGCTGTGTCACGGAAGCATTGAACTTTTGTTTTCTGGTAATAGTACAAAAATATGAATGTTGAGTAGATCCTGATTCTGCTTTTCTAAAATGAGGCATACACTCAAGGTGAGAATAGGAGTGGAAAATAAATGAGCAGAAATAGTACCTGCTTCATGTAACAGGACATTGCCTTTACCATGTGCTGCTAGGTCTATGTTAAGCTGCATTTCTCTAGGCTGCAAAGAAACTAATGTGTTTACACGAGAGGATCCTTGAGAGGAGCTAACACCGAGCAGTCAGGTGATGGTCTTCTGAAGTGATTATTCTTTTTAATAGTATGGACTTGTAGAAAAGGGGTTGTTCTGAACAGAAATGGTTGTAGAGTGGAAATCATCTAAGGGTTGAATTTGTAGAATCCAAATTCCAGACTTCTCAGTGGTTCCTGTTGATCTAGAGCTGTTTTATTTTATGATGTCTTTCTGGTAAAAGTATGTATTTATATTGCCCATTTTATAGACAGAGTCACCTTCTAGGTATTTTCCACAACAAACAACACATGGCAACCCTGATCCTCCATCACATTCTTCCATTTGCTCTTACAGCTCAAGTCTTAATTTTCGTGATTTTTCATCACTGATGCTAAATGGCATTCTTCGGTGTGACTTGTTTTCCCAGCCCTGTCAGTATGGAAGAACATTTGAACCAGTGGAAACTGAATGACTGGCTTCAGCACCATGTTTATTATTTAATAGCTTTGGCTTGCTATTTCCTTGAAATGATTGGTCGTCTGCCTGGTTTGTCTGCCTCCAAGTCTATCACAGGAGCTGTGTGTGCCAGAGTGCTGTTTTGTGTTGACATCAAACCCTGATGCTGTTGCCCTCGATATGATGCTTTGCAGAATTACTTGTACAGTCCATCGAGGAATTGGTCCATTACCGAAGTATTGAAGTTCTTCCTGAGTATTTAAAGGTAGAAATATCTATAACAAAATAAGCTTCTCTTTTTTCCTTTTTCTTTGTTCAGGTTGTAGGAAAAATATCTTGTTTAGATTAGAGCTTGCCTGAATGGACAATTGTGTATCTAAATGTGACTGAGTGTGGGAGAACTCTGTATTTGTATTGAAAACTCAGAGCAAAAGGTTTATTTCTGAAAGTGGTGACATTTCTGTTAGTTCTCCTGTGACTCCTACAACCAAGGTCACTTAAAAGAATCTTCTTTTAAACCCAGGAGACAAGGAATTGAAAATTTAGAGTGATAGACATGGGCTGCATGGCTGTTTACTAGCAAGTCAGACATTTTGTGTGCAGTAGTTTGTTGCTATTTTTTATCTGCTGTTATTGTAAAATCATTACATCTTCCTGTAACTGTACTTCCCAGTCTTTTAAAAGCTGAGCTCACTTTCAAAATGAAATCAATCAAGCCCATTGCCTTTCCATTAGCTTTTAAGGTTAAACACCTGAGCTTATATATTCTACTTTATCCTTATTACATGCTGCTTTTACTGGTTTCTCTCAGAAGCACTGGGGTAAGGATTCCTACTAATGTACTTTTTCTACATGCATCAGTAGTGAAAAAGTGAGCAGCACTGACATTAGCAGCCCTCGTAACCCATGGCTTTGGTGCATGTCTCAGAGCTATGATTGCAGGCATACGTACCCTTCTGAACAAATTGCTCAACTTTTTTTGCAAGCACCTTTCACAAGTGTAATACTTTCAATTTTTAATAATGGAAGCTCAGCCTCTGTAAGAGAGTTACCCACTAAACTTAGTCCATATCCACATTTTCATATATCACAAGGAATGTTCTACATATTGGGAAATGTTATTTTACAATTAACAGCTCAACAGTAGGCGAGTGGAAAACTCTTTTCACACGTATGGACTAGACCTTTTATAAAGATAAAATATTTTGTAGGCTGCAGAAATTTTGCAGTCATGGTGATGATCTTAGATTAAGTTAAAATGAAGGTATTTGGTTCTGTTGATTGAATTCCAACATTAATTTAGACCTAATCGTACTTAGATCTAATCTTGATCTCTGTTTCCCAGCGAAGGGTGGAAAATTTCCTTAAAATCCCTTTTGTTACCGTGGATTTTATTTGGTTTACAAACATGAGAATCTAGCCCTATAATTTTTTCAGGTGTTCACTCATGTGAAAGTCTTTAGTAAGTGATAAGCTGTGGGCATTTCATCTTCTGCAGGTTATGATTGTAATACTAAAACTTTAGATACCAAATGTTTTGAATTCACTGAGATGCCTCTTTTCCTGACGGCTGCTGATGCTCACTATGTAGAAAGTTTAGCTAGTGGATTCAATACTTGAGGATAAGCAAGTAGGCAAGATGTGGATCCTTGCCACCCTGCCCCAACCTCCAAATTTTCTCAGGAAAGGATGAAAAAGTATTGTGGGGATGCATGTTGATGAAGGGTCTGGTGCTGTCTGCACATGGCAAGATCTGCCCCAGCATTAATAACCATGGTAAACACCAACATTCATTTCATCAATTGTTTTTAAGCAACTGGGTCAATGATATTTTTGACAATGTGAATGGTTAACATTTAAATTGCTTTCACAAAAGTGGTTAACACATTGTACCACTAATTATGTGATTACAGGGGAGCTATTTATCAATTTACTTTTACAGGGACTATTTATTTTGGACTTAACCTTTGAGTTTTGCTATAGTTTGAAACAGAACCTCTCACAGAAGGAAGCTGTTAGTGGTGGCTAGTTTATAGGGCTTAGGGCCCAACAAAAATACCTCAGAATCATCCAAGGCCAGACAAGGGGTTTTATGAAAGTCTCTCAATTCCAAACATGAAATATGAGTTAAGTTTCAGTTAGAAAGCCACCAGATTTTTCATTCCTACATATTCATCTTTCTAAAAACTTGTGTTTTGACTTGTGCAAGCATAGATAATCGGTGACACATAGAAGACAGGCAACTTTTGCCATATCTACCTTACTTCATTTGGCATTTTGCCGAGCTACCTTAGTTCCCTCTTCATATGGCAACCCGACACTTTGTTTTTTAGAAACAGTAAGGAATTAAGACAGTCAACTTTGCTCATGCTCTCTGGCATGTATTGGTTTTTAGTGAAAAGATTTTGCTAGGGAGAGGGGCAAATCTGGATACAGGCAAGTGGACTCAGAAGTGAACACTGCAGTCTTCATATCTTGAAGATCACATCAGGGACATGGCTATAGCACACTGCGGCTTCAAGATCAGGCTGTGCACTTCCAGGGTAGTGATCAGGCAGACCTGGGGGTTGTTCCACATTAAGGATGTGGAGCTCTTGGAACAGGTCCAGAGGAGGGCCACTAAGATGATCAGGGGGCTGGAGCACTTCTCCTATGCAGAAAGGTTGAGGAAACTGGGCTTGTTTAGCTTGGAGAAGAGAAGGCTCCGGGGAGACCTCATTGTGGCCTTCCAGTACTTAAAGGGACCGTATAAACAGGAGGGGGAACGCCTGTTTACATGTGTTGATAATGATAGGACAAGGGGGGATGGTTTTAAACTAAGACAGAGGAGATTTAGTTTAGAAATTAGGAGAAAGTTTTTCACTCAGAGGGTGGTGAGGCACTGGAACAGGTTGCCCAGAGAGGTTGTGGATGCCCCATCCCTGGAGGCATTCAAGGCCAGGCTGGATGCGGATCTGCGCAACCTACTCTAGTGGTTGGCAACCCTGTCCAGAGCAGGGGAGTTGAAACTAGATGATCTTTAAGGTCCTTTTCAACTCAGGCCATTCTATGTGACATGGGAAGGGCACTTTTTCAGATTCAGGAATCTCATATAACCAATCCCCTATAACCAAGGCAGCAATGCCTTTAAATTATACCCTGCCTATACCATTGAAGTTGTGACACCATCCAGAAAAAAACATTCAAAATTCATTGATCCAGAAAGGCCAAGAAGAAACATACCTCCTTTTTGAGACACCTACCTCATAGTAATTTTTTTCCCTACTCCAGTCTCAGAAAAATACACTAGAACCCATGATATCCTACCTGGTTGACAAGTGGTCTGTATTGCTATCATTCAGTAGTATATTCTCTTTGCTGTAAATTTCTGTATCTCAGTCGATCCTTCCTGCATGATAGCATCCATAGTAGACAACAGCTCTAGAACTAGAATTTGAGTTCTATCAAAATAGGTCACTAAATTGTTGAATTTGTATTCCTTTGTACTTTGTACTTCCTTTGTAAATGTTGTAAAATCTTCTGTAAAAAGGGGCACTCCCACCTCTGGGCATTAAAAAAAAGAAACCTGATGGCTCCCACTTGCTGTCTTTACAACATTCAGTACCATGAATGTGTGATAAGTGCCTCTCGGAAGATCTGTTGCATTCAGTTACTTAGAGATTATAAACTAGTAGAACATGTTTTTTTTTCTTGATCCTGACCATATCCAGGTTGGCAGTAGCAGAGAATGCACTGAATCAAAGAGATACGTATGTTGGTGAATTAAGCACCTGCAAGATTAGGCAACAGCTGATGAGTCTTATTTGGATCTCAGTTCTGGTCTCAGAGAGCCTCTGTTCCACCTGAGCCCTGCTTTAAATGCCCGCATCCTTCCTGGATGCAGCACAAAGGCCTTAGAGAATGCTAGTGCAAGTGTGCTTTTGCATGGAGCCCCTGAGAGAACGGTGATTCTCTTTAGTCTTCAGACTCGGTTGTAAGGCATATGTTGTCTGTTCTCTTTGAATAAACAAAGCATAAGTTCATGATGGCCAGTGGAAATCTCAAATGTAATGTTTTCATTCTTTGCCACTCTTAGGGCTCAGAAACTCCTAACAAAGTGTTCTGGGGTTTTGGGTTTCTTTGGTATGATTTTGTTGAGGTCTCATTACTGCTTTTTAAAGTAAAGTAGAAGTTGGTAGATTGTAACATATCTTTTTCTGTGCATGTTAATTAGATTTTGCAAAGCTAATTAATCTAATCTCAAACACCACAAGATCCCTGCTTTTTAGCACATACTAATCTGAGATTTGGGGAAGCGGGAATGCAATGGAAAGAAAGGGCAGTTGTTATAAAAATACACAAGGACTTTCTTCTGATGGATGTTGACCTAGAAGCTGTGTACACATATTTCTTTTGTTACAAGAAATGTTCTAAAAGGTGACTACAATAGTTCTATATTTTCTTGGGTGAAACTTCAACTAACAATTATATTATTACTATTGAAAATTATATGCATATATATTAAAATGGAAAAAAAATGTTGTGTCCAGTAACTTGCAAATACTGTTCTTGCTTTTAAAACATCTTATAAATCTCTCCCTTCTTTCAAAACAGAGAACCTACAGTTAGTATGTCAAGTGCATTAAAACATGAAACGGCTATTGTTGACTTTTTTGTTTGCTCTCAGATGCTAAACCATTTAGAAAACATGAAAGTAGCCAATTTTGAGTTTAAGAGCTTACAGTTCAGATATGTTTGATAAAACTCTTGGCCATAGAAGATTAAAAAAAAAAAAAAAGATGTTGCCTGTTGGTAAGTTTTTGATGAATAATTTCAGCATGTAAAATGGAAGTGATAAGGCAATAGCTATCTGAGACATAGAAGAGACTATGGGTAGATAGATCACTTGTTTTTAGTGACTCATGCTGAGAGAGGAGCATGTCTGATGTTTACACCATTCACCATCCATTCATTTCTATCCCTAAATTAAAATTCACTTAAGTGTGGAGGTCAGTCTCTCAAAAGGATTCCTCAGATGGAAATCCATATAACCTTATTCCAGGCAAGTCAATTCTGATGCAGCTTTTCCACAGCTTGCAGAGGGGCGATTTAGAGAGAAGGAAACCTGGTGACGGGCAATCCTTTTGATGGAAGAACTGCTCAACGTGCAACACGGATGGCAGAGTAGCTGCTGTTGAGAGTTGTGCTGTGCCTCACGGTCTGGCCAGCTGTGTTGACAGCAGCTGAGGGAATTGGATTCCCAGGCCCACAGCAGCATCATGCGGAGTGCCTCTTTTCTTCATTTTGAGGGGAGAACAGGAAGAGTTAATTTTAGCCTAACATGCAAAACTTTTCTTTTTGTGCAGCACGTGAAGCATGAACTCAGTGGTAGGTCCATGAAACAGAGCCTGATTCTGCCCCATTAGCATTCTGGTCATATTTTAGGACAACATCAGCAGCCTTAGAGCTCTTAGAATTGTTGTTTTGCTCTCAACTAAATCTGCCCTACAGCTGAGTTTTGTGTAGAGAGGGGGTGATGTCCCATGCCAAGGCATGGGTATTTTAATTTCCCAGCTGTGAATTTTCTATTTAATCATTCTTTCTCCCTCTCCCCACTCTGATAGTTTTGACAAACCAAAAAGGAAAATTAAAGGTAATAAATTCAGTTCAAGGTTTACTTCTACCAAGCCATTCCCTAGCCTGTGTTCATCTCCACTATTTTCTTTTTTTAAAAAATAAATACTATTACTACTAACGTGTAGACCTGTGCTTTTCATGCCTGCTCATGAGCAAAGTCACGGGAAGCTTCAATGACCTCCCCTTGCTTCCTCTGTGGGGAGAGCAGAAGAGCAGTGTGTGTTGTTTCCATCACCAAAAGCTGAACCAGGCTATGGTGCCACCGCAGGAGCCCGGCTGCCTGCCTGTATGAGTTGAATATCTGGCAGAGCTGGGGTCCATAAGCAGGTAAGGGCATTCTTTGAAGAAACTCTTGCAGTGGAAGGAAGCCACTTGGCCTCAATGTAGGTGACCCCTACTGCGGGTTCTTTTAAAATGAATTACTCCTCAGTTCTGTAGTGATGATCATTTTCAATTTTTTCTTTTTGGTTTATCAATACTGCAGGGAAGATATCACATTCACTAAATGGATTGACTGACTTAAGAAACTGAGATTACTTCTTGTTGTTGTGATTAGGACATATGAAACATTACTGTATGACAGTAACAGCTTATTTTGTTTAATTCTTTCTGCAGCCAGCTTGAACAAAGTTTTCAAGTTCCTTAGATAGTTATTTTTGTCTTTCATGCAAAACTACTGATGCAACCCGGATTGCACTAAGCAAAAAAATAAAATATTCAGAACTGCTTTGGTTTTATGCCCTCTGGAACCACAATTATGTGTTTAAACTAGAAACTGATTTTGAAACAAACAACAGGTTTTAATAATTCTCAGTGTTCCTGTCAGGTTGCTGTTCCGTGTAGGGAGTGTTGTTACTAATTTGCACCTCTTGGTTCAAGACAAAAGTGCCTTAAATGTGGATCAGAAATGGATCTAGCTGCAACGGCTGGCTTTGCACATTCCCAAAGTTTGGGAGCATTTAGATCTTGGAACTTGATTTTGGTCAGACTTGTTCTTTGATATCCTCGGATGAAAGGCAGCCTGTAAATGTGAAGGGCAAATTCTTCTGCCTTGGTTACACCATTGTTACCGAATTAATGCCAATGTGGTTGCATGCTGTAACAGGGTGGAAAATTTGGCCCAGGGTGTTTATTAGCACTATTATAAAGAAAAGAAACCTATTGAAGAGGAGAAACACAGAACTGTAAATGGTCAGGCAGCAGGCCACTTGCTAACTTTACTTGCCAAACTGATGATTTATATCAACATTAGTGTTTTATACAACAAAGCCAAATAAATTCACTGTATAAAAAGTTTTATTACTACAGCTCTGCCTCCCCTGCCCTTCACCTTTTCCAACAGATTGCAGGGCACATATAAAGTGCTGAATGAACTGAAGTTATTTAGGTATCTGTGTTCAGTATCCCTCCAGGCTTATTTACTACATAAAGAGCAAAGAAAAACAGCTAAACATTTTAAGAGGATAGAGCAGTTTTATTTGTGAAATAGCTAGGGGCTTTAATGTATATGTACAGGTTTGCACTACACATTTCTAATAGTAAACAATGCAAGTGAAAAATAAAAGGGTTTAATGCATTAGTTATGGATTGGCAATGGACAGATATGTGGTGCTTATTCTCTGTCTGGCATGGCATGGAAACAGTATTGGGTCCCTACTAAAACAAAAAAGCGGAAAGTCAAACAACAGTCATGTCAAATTAAACCTCTTTTTGTTTAATTTTTCAAAGTGATTCATTTAGCAGGTTGGCAGAGAGTCAAACTGATAGCTAACAATAGTTCATTTATTTAATGTTGCTTTCAGTACCCTGTAGCCACTTGACTGTATCAGAACTTATCTTTCGTAATTCTCTTTGAGCCGTGAAGATAGGGCAGGAAACTGGAGTAGGTCAGGTATACATGAAGGCACTGCTCTCATGGTGGGGCAGTTTGTGTTTCATGAACCGTGGAATTGAGAAGGGATTTTCAAGAACAGTTAAAGCTTATTTTTCATCTGAAAAAATTAATAAATCTGGTATCATAACATTCCATGTCTCCTGAGTCTCAACAATAAAAAAATGAAAGAGCTCAGTTTATAGAGAAAAAAAAAAGTGTTGTGTAAACTGCCAGTGCTGCAAATACCTTGTGAGAGCAAGTAATGAAAATGAGATTTTTCCTAACTACATCTTCTCACCAAAGTTTGTGGAGGGTAAGCAATGTTCTTGGTGATTTGCATGTAATTCTGTTTTCTTCAGTAGGGTTGAAAAAAAGTCTGATTAGAATTAGCAAACAACTCTGCAGTTTGCACACATGGGAGTAAATCTACTCGTAACCACTTTTTAGTAATGGTTCTGTTGGCCTTATAGAAATAAAGTTAAGCAAAGGTTATTGTGTCAAGAAAGTCAGTAGATACAAGCCTAATAATCAGAGAGGAAGCAGATCAGTTGAGTAAGAAGATAATATTTACAGTAAGTGTGAGTGTTGATAGCAAAGTTTTTTTCTGTTCTGTTTAATAGGATTTTGTGTGACTGTTGCATGGTGTTTGATCAAGGAGCTCTGGCATAGGTTGTCCACCAAATGAAAACAAATGTAGTGTATGACTGTTCTTTGGCATTTTAAAGTTGTATATCATACAGAGTAACTGTACGCAAAAACACCACAGTGAGGGGGAAAATATGAGCAGCCCACTCGTGGAAGACATCTATTTAAATTCCATTTATGTTTTTTATTTGTTTGTTGTAAAGGACCAGATTTCATAGAATCAGAGAATAGTGTGGGGTGAAAGGGACCTTAAAGACCAAAAGCATTGTGGCCAGCATGTCAAGAGAGGTGATTCTCCTCCTCTAATCTGCTCTTGTGAGACCCCACCTAGAGCACTGCTTTCAGTTCTGGGGCACCCAGCACAGGAAGGACATGTACGTGTTAGAACGGGTTCAGAGGAGGGCCGTGAGGATGATCAGAGGGCTGGAGTACCTCTTCTATGAAGACAGGCTGAGGGAGTTGGGGTTGTTCAGCCTGGAGAAGAGAAGGCTCCAGGGAGACCTTACAGTGGCCTGCCAGTACCTAAAGGGGCCTGCAGGAAAGCTGGGGAGGGACTTTTTGTCAGGGAGTGCAGTGATAGGACAAAGGACAGGGAGTAATGGCTTTAAGCCAAAAGAGGGTAGGTTTAGATTAGATGTTAGGAGGAAGTTCTCCACTCAGAGGGTGGTGAGGCACTGGCACAGGCTGCCATGAGAAGCTGTGGATGCCCCGTCCCTGGAGGTGTTCAAGGCCAGGCTGGATGGGGCCTTGGTCAACCTGGTCTGGTGAGAGGTGTCCCTGCCCATGGCAGGGGGTTGGAACTGGGTGGTCTTTGAGGTCCCTTCCCACCCATTTTGTGATTCTGTGGTTACTTTTTTTCCCTTTAAAAATATATGTTATATTTCCCCTTTTCTAGTCAGTGGGAACTTCACCGGACTGCTGTGATTTCTCAAATATGATGGATAGAGGGTTAGCAACTTCATTCACCAGTTCCCTCGCGACCTTCAGATGTATCTCTTCAGTTCCCATGACTTGCTTATCTTCAGGTTCCTTAGATGGTCTTGAACCTGATCTTTTCCTACAGTGGGCAGTTCATTCTCCCAGTCCCTGCCTTTGTTTTCTGCGACTTGGGTGGCGTGGCTAAAGCACTTGTCAGTGAAGACTGAGGCAAAAAAGTTATTGAGTACCTCAGCCTTGTCCGTATCCCAGGTAACCAGGTTTCCTGTTTCTTTCAGGAGAGGGCCCACATTTTCCCTAGTCTTCCTTTTACCACTGATGTACTTACAGAAGCCTTTATTATTGCCCTTGACATCTCTGGCCAGATTAAATTCTGTCAGAGGTTTAGCTTTTCTAACCTGATCCCTGGCTGCTTGGACAGTTTCTCTGTGTTCATCCAGTTCCTTGTCCTTGCTTCCACCCTCTGTAGGCTTCCTTTCTGTGTATGAGTTTGGCAGGAGCTCCTTGTTCATCCATGCAGGCCTCCTGGCATTTTTGCCTGACTTCCTCTTTGTTGGGAAGCATTACTCCTGAGCTTGGGGAGGTGATCCTTGAATATTTTGATTTCTAGTTTCACTCTTTACATTTCTCATCTAAACTTTTCCATATATTCATGCTCAAAAAATGTTATATGTGACAAATGAAAACATTTTTACATATAGGAGCCAAAGATTATCTGTTAAAGAAACCTTTCTATTATTCAGCTGTGGTGAGCACTATATATGCTTGCAAGGGATACGTTTTCTCAAAAGCCCAGTAGCTCAGTTCCCTCTGTTCCTGTACATCTGCTCCACCTATGCCAAAAGACCTTGTACTTTTTACTTTTAGTTTTGTTCAGGTCTTTTACTGAAGGAGGCTATTTTAGAATCATTTTTAAATACTGATTTTCTTAAAGAAACTGTTATCTGTGATTGAATTTATATTTATGAAAATATAATCATTCTGATAGACTTAAAACATAACTTTTTGTAGAATGTGTATAGCTGTCATTAACTAGAAAGATTCTATAAAAAAATGACCAGGGAAAGAGCACTGGCCCATCATCCCTGATTCTCTGGAGCAATCTTTACATGATACTTGTGCTAAATCCTGTATATTTTCCTCTCTGAATTTCATTTAATGATCATTTTGAATATTTCTTGCATTACTGCATTTTTAATGTGTTGGGGAAAGATTTTGTTTTCTAGCTTCCTGGTGAGCCAAGTCAGTGGGAATTTTTCGTAAATATGGGTCTCTATCCAGGCAAATCAACAGTGGATTCTGATAAAAAAGAGCACTTCAGTCTACAGTGAAAAGAAACAATCTATCAAGAAAAAAATCATGTTATAGAAGCAATACAGTAGCCATGAGAAATGTTCTGTCTATATGGCATGTATTTTCTGGTGCTTTTAGAGACATATGATATATAATGGAGAAAAACAGATTCTAAATGCGTAATACCACACTATGGTAAATACATCATGAGTACTTTGGTGAGAGTGCCAGAAAGGTTGCTGGTATTGAGAACATAACCATTATGAAGAGGATCAAAAACTACTTTGCTATAATAATGGTCCACACAACTAAGGACTTTAAGGTATAAAATCATTTATGAAAGGTAAAATCAATACTGAGTCAGTTAGGGTTAACATAAAGACAATGTAAAAAAAAACAAACCAAAACATAAAACAAGCATAATCTTATTGTTATTTATTAACAGTGTTATTTGTATTGCAACAGTAGTGATGTAGATGTTATATAGATAGATATATAAGTACCATTTTCTCCTAGAATTTAAATCTAAATGCCTATGTACAGAAAAAGCAAAACCACAGGAAGGGAGGTGCCAGGATTTTCATGCCAATGCAAAAATGTCCTACCATGTGTGGTGCTGGGGATGTTGGCATTGGGCTTACAGGACATTTTATACTGTTGAAATGTATACTTTGAAAATATAACCCAGAGGGTAAAATCCAGTCATGGAACTGAGTCTTGCCTTTGACATCGAAAGAGCCATGGTTTCACTCAGGTAAGTCGTTCTGTCTAAGTACAAAAAACATATGCCTGGGGAGAATATTAGCCAATAACTGAGAGGCAAGCAGTAAAATTTTAGTTTTTTTCTTTTCTTTTTTTTTTTTTTTAAGCCCTTTTATCTATGTGCATAGACAGCCACAGTGAAGCAGCTGACAAACTACAGGTTAATGATGATTACTCTGCAGAAATTCATCACTGCATTGATGCCGCAAACAGAAGGATAGATACCTAGGAATGAAGACAGAAGCCGCAGAAGTAAAATAAGAAGATGAATGGTAAAGAGGTTAAAGAAACCACAGCTATTAGCACAAAAGAAAAGAATCATTTGCTCTGCTCTATGGCAAGTTGAAAATTTAGGAGAAAACTGAAGTGTAAATGGGAATGAGGTACTGGAAATAACTATAAGAGAAGTGAAATGAAATTAAGGTGATTCTAACAAGGTGTAACAGACTCAATAGTGGCCAACTTCTTTAAGAATTTGCACCAAAATACAAGTCCAATAGCAGCTATTTAAAATCAAGCCTATTGAGTTAGTGATTGTTCTAGATTTGAAGACAAGCATCTTGCATGTATTTCTGTAAGGAGAGGAAACCAATGTAGGCAACTGCAGACTTGTGAGTCTGGCTCAGTAGTACGTGTAGCTTTAAAACAGGTTTTGAAGTAAAAGACCACTAAGGCTACAGATAAAAGGGAAGTGGAATATTGGTTTACCAAAGCAGGATGTGCCAAACTAACTTGATCCTGATCTTTTTTTTACCCCCACTTTAAATAGTATGACTTCATTTTCTAGAGAAAGGAAATGAAGGGGATATATTCTGTCTGTCCTTCTACAATGGACTCATTATGCTGCTGAAAAGAAAATTACGTACTTGCTTGGAGAAAGTAGAGTTTAAGAGTGCAACTGTAGGATGACCAAGGTAAAGGATTTAGGGCAAGATTGAAAAAGCAACCATTGGGCCGGGGGGAAGTTACTTGGGACTGATTCTTAAGAAGGTGTATTAGGAGAAATCTTTTCATTGATCGCCTTAAGAGAAATGGGATTGAAACTTGCTGATAGTACAATATTGGGAAATTTACAAAACGGAGAAGTCTCAGGATATCCAATGAAAAGAGCTACATTACCTTAAGGACTGGGGAACTAGACAGAAGATTCAGCAACACAAACTGCAAACAATTACAACAGGATACAACAGAGAACATGTAAAATCTTGTTATGAGCTGAGAACTCATCAGTGGGAAATAGAGACTATGAGAGGCCTGATTTCTGTCTATCAATACACAAGAAGGCTAGAAACTCCATTCACTGTTTTAAATATCTCTTCTGGGTCGTATTATGCCTTCTTCTGCTGTGCTAAAAATCAATTTGTTATCAAAAATATCTTTTTCCACATGGCTACTGGTGGAATATGATCCAGTCACTCACACATTTATTAACTGAACAAATAGAAATTTTGACACCTCTTTCACTACGAAATAACTGTTTCCAGATCACTAGCTGTTATAGCTCCTTTCTGAGTCCCTGCTACCAATATCCGTTTAGAAGTGCAGATAACAGAATGTTTCAGCAATTATCTCATTAATACCCTATTACGAAGTAATTACCACTCTTGATATTGTTACACATCCCTCTATTCAAGGATTATATTCTCTGTCTAGAACCATATTGGAAACAGACGGTAGTTAATAATCATGATTTTGAAAAGCTTTCCAGTCATGCTGCATTGTAGGATACTATCTATCCCCCCTCTGAATTTGGTTCACTGTCTTCATTCCTAGGTATCTCTATCCTTGTATTTGGTCATATTAAAAAACTTGGTTATTTACCAAGCAATAGTGATCGGCCTGTATAGGTGGTCTGACACTACTGCTACATTTTATTCCCTTAATTAGTAAAAGGTTTTCTGCTGGTAGATGTGATAAATAGAATACTTCCTTATATACAGACGGGTTTTTCCTGGCTTTGTTGGAAAATGACCCAACAAGTGACAAAGTGATGATCCCTGTTTACAGAGTTATTACTACTTTTAATCTAACAGCTAAATAAGAAATTGTTGATATCTTTATGTAACAATTAAAAATATGTACCTATATCAATGAATATCTTTTGTATATATGTATGGAAGACTTGTCCACAAAATGTGTCTTCATATATTTAATGCATACATAATTAAAAAATCCATATTAGTGTGTAAATCTTCATATAGTTATCCCAGTACAATGAATTAAGATTAAGATAATTTGATTTTGCTTATTAGTAAATGCCTAGTACTACATATGATAAAATTAATCGATAAATTCTTATCCTATAAATACAGTAAATTAATTTTGTATGAATGCAAATCAATATAGAAAGTTACTGTGAACTGATATTAAGACCAAAATAGCAAGAAACAGATGCCATGTAGAAACAGAAATCTTTCCTTCAAAATTAAATCCTGTATACTTAACATGGTTGTAAAAGCTGTTTTACTGTATGGCACTGCAACTTGAAGACATACCAAGCTGCTGCTATCTGAACTCCACTTCTTTATAAAGTGTGGCTGTAGGCTACCTCTATACAGGCAGACACAGTTAAACCACTGGCCAAAACTAATCACAAGTGGAAGTCTCTGGAGACAGACAAAATGGAAAATGAGAGGAAGCCAAAATGTAATTAACAGCATAAAAAGGCAAGCACTGGCTTGAAATATCTTTCACCACGCTGCCCAGAGTAGCCCAGAAATCTACACACCTTCACTGTTTGTTGCTCCAAAGGGGAATGGAAATGAGCTGAATCAGATAGCAGGGGCAGAGCCATGGAAAGTTTACAGGTCTCCTTGCTGGTGGAAGAAAAAAGGCGATTTACTCTGCCCACGTTTGCAGCTGCCCAGCTGCTCATGAGGATACAGAGAAGGAAAAGGGTTAAGGCTGGGGCTGTCCTACTGCTCCCTGCAAGTGATGCCATATGTAGCAAAATGCTTGATCTGTGCCTAAAACCAGTGCTTTTCACAGGCTAGCAGCATCAACTCAAACAAAAGACACCATGGGTTACACAAAAATGGGGGAAATAAAAGGGCATGTGTAGAAAAAAAGACTGTCACATAGAAATGTAAGGCGTATATTCTCCACTGGACAAGGAGGCATAGCTAACCCACCAGCCTACTGTCACCCAAGTGCTACGGTTTTGTCTTTGTGTGTGGTTTAACACCTATACATTTCTCTCTAAATACATTGCTTCCTATCACTATGAAAAACAGCGGCAAACTATTTTATTAGACAAATAAAATATGGTATTTATTTGGACACCAAACTGGAGCTGTAAGACATGGCAAGGGTGAGGTTCTTCACTTGTAGAAATGTAATGCATGACCGAGGGACTCACTGTCTCTTACTCAAGCAACTGAGTCTTGAAAAACAACACAACCTTCCTGTGCGATTGAAGTGAGACACAACAAAGACTTGACTTCAGAATAACAGGTTTACTGGCATTATACGCTGTAAGAGTTGCACATTAGTGAGGCAATTCAAAAGCTGGCTATAATTTTGCATCAGTGCCAAAAAGTACTTTGGAAATTATTTGCCATGTTAAATATAAAACTACTAAGCAGTTTATTACTGTCAAAGTCATTCAACACAGACATCCTTGAATGTAATGTAAAGCTCCCGAGGGATGTATTTATGGCAAAATACACACGAAGTGTTCATTTCTGAGCATCCCTGTAAACCATCCGCTGTGGGAACGCTTCATGGAACTTTCCACTGTGCGTTACTTTCCTACCCTCTTGGTGATTTCTTTTATGTCGTTATGGCTCAGTGGCTGTTAGGTGAGGAAAGTGGATACAATGCTGTTGCTCTAATTAGACTATGGTGATCAGTCAATGGAAATTGCCTTCCTTTTCTTTCTCTGCTTCACTCAGCTTCCTGTTGGAGCTTATAAGTCTTTTCTGTCAGCCTGTGTTCCATCTTTCCATGCACATTAAAAGTTGAGGTAGGGATGGGGATTAGCATCACCAAAAAGTTACAAAGTTTCCTTTTTCTTTCTTTTCTTTCTTTTTTTTTTTTCTTTCTTTTCTTTCAGAAATACCACACTTTGCTAAGAAAACACTGGATAGTTTCTTTGTATTTGGCTAAATTCTGCTGTTCTTACTGAGGATAATCTGCACTAATGGTGATAAAATCTCACCCACTCTAAGATCCCTTGGCCAGGAATCACTTCCTCTACAGTAATCCTTAGGAGTGAGTGAGTATTTTGAGTTAGTTGCCATTATGTGATCAAGACTCTACCAAATTAAACTGCTTTTCTGCTCAAAAGAGCTTAAATCTGGCTTTTAAATTATACTTGTAATTTTGCATATGCACTTCTTCTTGTGCCAATTCTTGATACTCTTGATTTTTTTTCTCCATCTTTCTTATTGAAGCCAAATCCAATTGAACATTTCAGAATAAGCCCTGGTCTTTTCAAACTTTATGTTTATACACACATGAATCACGGTGTATCAAATAGAGCAGCTGGATGTGACACCACAAACCGTGCACATCAGACTGAGGGTCAAACCAGGAGACCTGCTAGGCAGCATTTCTGACAACAAATTTTATGCAACATTTTTCAGTAGAGGAACCTGTGCTTATTCAATGTCTTTGAAAATGTAAATGTAAGGGAGAGCTCTAAAAGAACTATTAAGCTCTTTTTTCTTCAAGTGACTTTTATGCTAAGTCCTGAGAGGATTAAGCGTTTTGGCAAAAGCAACTTCTACTGGCATAACTTTGTAAGTACAATACGTAAAACAAGAAAACATTTCAAAAAATGGAGTATGGAGCTGATGTGCAATGTTTGTAGAAAAACCTGTCTAGCTGTATTTAATAGCATAAACACAGAGATGATTCAAAGAGGGATGTCTGCAATTATTATTATTATTATTTTTCTAAATAAGATTCCAGTTTGTAATTCACAAATATGTATGAAGAAAACAATTGCAAGTATTCCTGGAACTAAAAAAAATAGTGCTATTTTTTACTGTATTTCATTTGAAATCTTGAACAAGTCAACTTCAGCTGTTTGCTTTCAGCCAATGACTTCAAATTGTATTAGCAGGCCCAGCAGCAAACAATTTTTTCTAGTTGAATTACTTGAGAAGTGAAGAGCACAAGTTTTATAGACAACTTTTGCAAATTCTCATACAATAGGCCTGATGTTGACTTACACTTAAAAGTACTGAAAACAAAAGAGATGCTAGATTACTTAGTTGATTATCAGTTAAGTGGAAGTTCCAATTTTTCACTTGAGACTACAGAGGAAACAAATAAAAATGATCAAATGATGAAAACATTAAGGAAATTACTGAAATATTCAGGAAAACTGGCAAAAATTATCCAGTAAGTGGATATTATAACTTATGTCTTCCTCTCTGATGGTTCCCCAAATGACTGCAAAGAAATTAAGTCTTGTATAGTACTAGCTATTAACATTTTAAAAGTTAACCAGGGAAGGAAGCCACAGTCTCTGGTGGTCATCCAACATAATTTCACTGCAAAGTGCTTTTTGAGTTGTTAATGTTTCTAATCAAAATTTGTCAAGTGATGCTGTCTCATGCTTTTGGGAAGAATTTCCTCGTAAAACTTGCAAAACCACTTCATCTGTTATCTTTTACATCTCTCTTCAAAACTTGCACTTGCTGATGTCTGCAAAAAAGTGGACAGATGTTGGAGTGCTGTAACCATAACTGCTTAGCAGACAGAGATTTGTTTCACTTCTTACCACCTTCTGTAATATTTTCTAGCCTTTGGTCATCTCTATCACTTTTGTCATTCTTTTGCAGTAAGTTTTCTGGACGAGAGACTATCTTTCTGCTCAGTGGTCTACAGCCATGGTCCCTGGCTAGGGCTCTGACTTTCTAAGGTAATGCAAGTGAATTAACAATAATCTTTAGGCTTTCTGTACATTCTCTTCCCTCAGTAAACACCACCCTTTTCACATATGCTAAATTTCTTATTTTTCTTTGCCAGTGATGCTTCAGGTGGTATACTGAAATAATATTTTATTTATTTTTCCCAAAAGATAAGTCAGTGAGATTTGCAAAGCACATAACCAGACTCAACTTCAAACACGTCAACCATATTGCTGCTAGGAACTGTTCCAATATGAAGCTTCAGAGTATAGTTATGTACTATGCTAAGCAGCAGTAACAGACATTTGGTTAAAATTCAGTATGAACTTCAGGACTTTGCTGCCCTGGGGCATTTCTACGCTTAAAATCCATTAAAATCCTAGCATGTAAAAGTGTGTTGTTACTTCAGGCCCTTTATCCACCAGATCTTCAGCAATAGTCTCTCTGTAGGTATATTTTTCATTGGACATAATGGATGAAAACAACAGGGACTTGTGGGTAACAAAGGAAAATAAATTTGTTAGGAAAATAACTCAAGACCAAATCACTGTAACTCTCACGTCTGCTTCCAGAGCACAGGAACAAAATACACACAGTTTGCTTACTCTTTCAGAAAATGTATCTGAGTGTTGCATGGACGAAGTCTCTGGACTTCAGGAAACTTGAAAAGAATTTGATTTTTTTCAAATATTTTTCAGTGTAGGTCACCTGAGAGAGGAGCGAGGCAAGAGACCATCACACTTCATCTGTTGTTGAAGAATTTTTCTAAGCTGCCATTGTGAAGTTTTGTGGGCTTGTGCTCTCACCTCATAGGTGTCACACAAGCAATTAAACAGCCTGGAGCACTCTATACACTTCATAAAATATTTTTTATTTTTCTTCTTTCTTAGCTTAGAACACAGTTCTGGTCCCTAAAGTAGAATGAGGAAAAGCAAATACTTGAAATTATCCATCACATGTTTATAAAACAGTGAGGTGTACTTCCAGTTTCTTTCAACACTTGGAGAAAAAAAAATTAATCTCATAATAATGA
This sequence comes from Cygnus atratus, assembly GCF_013377495.2. Lineage (NCBI taxonomy): Eukaryota > Metazoa > Chordata > Aves > Anseriformes > Anatidae > Cygnus > Cygnus atratus. Next base: position 38,782,996 of record NC_066362.1, on the reverse strand, counting down.
AATCCTGAAGTGTGCCTCACAAGACTGATTAGTCTTCCTGATCATAAACCTCAACACTAAAATTATGTCCTCAGGGAGGTGATGAATGTCCTCATGCAGGGCAAAATCCCAAATATCATTCAGATGTAGTCAGATCTGATTAGCCAGGTAAACGGTATACTCATTTTATATTTAGATTACAATACTAATAAAAAATGTATGAAAGCAAGAGATTGAGAAGAGGATGCTGCAGGCAAGTTTTTCAGAAGGTAGTTGGAGTGTGCAAAACACACCTGAACCCTCACATATGTTATGTGTCTTTAAAATCAAGCATATGAAAACTTGCCATTAAGAAAAAGAATGCCCCCAAAAGTATACAAAATATTGAATACTGACTTTGTTTTAGAGAATGGATCAATACTTTTGCAAGCCTGATGAAAGCCTTGCAAGCCTTTGCAAGTGTTAGTGATCATTATCATTGATAGGAAATGAATAAATATTGAAAAAAGTGTTTGTACAGATTTTAATGTACAGATTTGAATTGACCATGAAGTGCACTAACATAAAGACAGTTCCCAAGGAGCTACAGAAAAGCACAAAAAGGGGAATAATCTGGGAGAACCAGAGATGAGGGCTTTTTGTGTATGTGAGAGGCTTCTTTTCCCTATTCCTATCATAATTTGAGGAGATGTAGGATTTTAAAAGATTAGCAAAGCGGAAAGTCTTGGTAAGGTACAATACAGAAAAAAAAATGAATGGAAGTTTAATTGGGAAGTCAGGATCTAAAGAAATCTTACACTGCTGGCATCAGTAATAAAATTCTATGTTGCTTAATTGTTTTGTAATTATATTTCATTGTGAATCTGGTACCAAGTCACACAATCCTATTTCTTGATGACTTCAAGAGATGTTGGCTTTTTTTCTGGAAGGAAAAGGATGAAGACTTGATTTATTTTGTCCAATACCATTGATATTGCACAAGTTTTGAATGTTGCCAATCATATTCTGCTGTTTTTACTTGTAAAAAATAGGTTCCTTTTTACTATGGTTGACTTTGGTCTATCCTGTTTCTGCAGTATTAGAAAAGGGTGCAAAATGACTAATAGGAAATTGCTGCATAGACACTTTGCAGCATTTTTGTAAGTGTTCATATTTCTCTTTCATCTTATTATTCATCAGCAGCATGTGTTATTACATAAGAGTACCTGGAGTTCATCCAAATATATGTTCACATAACGTAGGCTATTGTAAGACAAAGTCTTCTGTAGTCTTAGCATTGAAGAGACGGCATGAATGAAGTATGACTCTGGAATATAAAGATATGGAAACTCTCCTGGGGGAAGGTATAAGGTTAGAAGACATTTTGTTCATCCATGAAACTCTCGTAGAGCAACATTTAGAAAAAGGCTAAGGAGAAAAATGTGGGATTTCTTTACAGTGGGGAAAAAGTGAGGCAGATATCCATTACCAGAGCACAGGTGCTTGGGCCAGAATCTATACAGTAAATGTTCAGTCACTAAAAAGATAACTCTAAGGCTCTGAATCCAGAGATAAGCCCCTTGCTGCAAATCTCATTCTGTCTATGTTTTGTTGGGAGCTTAGACCTGAATTCTGAGAACAATTCAGGAAAGTTCTGAATGTGTAGTTCCTTAAAACGTGGTGTATATAGGAAAGCCCATTCTGTTAGTGGCAATTTCTGTGCTGTGGTAATTGTTGTGGGGAATAAAATGATGTAATGGTGTTGTGAATCAGGCCCATAGTTAACACGTAGTTAGCCTATTAGTGTCTTAAAACAAATTTCACATTTTTTTGTTAACATTTTTCTTGATTTTTAGTTTTATGGATGGCAATCCATAGAAGGTAGCTAAAGGTCATTTTCATTATATTTCACATTTAAGAGCCTGCTCTTGCAGCAATTATGGCAACAGAAATATTGGCAAGTTCACAACAACTGCAGGATTGGGCAATAAGGGAATTAAAAAGATTTGTAAAAATCCAGTGACTAAGTGCCTATTTCACTGCCTGTTGTATCCTGTTATATCTAGAGAATGGAAAAAGGAAATTCCATATTGACTAGATTGAGCTGTACTTGCCATCTCAGTAATGAATCCATCATGCAATTCCTTCAAATGAAACCTCAGTTAAACTGCACAACTGTTTCTTTTTATTTTCACACTGTAAAAATTCAGAGCAGCAAGTGTCCAGGAAAATATATTCATTGGAAAGAAGCTACCAAAGTTCGTTCATTTCACTGTCATCTGCAGCTTATTTCACACATCCCCCAAAAGCAAGCAGTCAAAAATGGAAACTATATGGGTGGTTTATTACTCAGCACTGGGCTCCAAGCATGTCTTGATGCAATTGTCTTCCTGATATAAAACAGACTGATAATTTGTTTCCCAATTCCATAATCATCTGAATTCATCAAATGACAGAAAATATTAAAACATTTCAGATTGTGCATAACCGCCCACAGCCCCTGTATTTAAATTCTGGGTCTTGGTCCCCTTTTCCTGGTAATTGATACAGTCATTTAAAGCTTTGCAGGTGCAAGACAGTATAATATGTGAGCAAAGATATTCTGATTTGCACAAGCCCTGTTATGCTAAATCTCAATTATTGAAGATGCGACCTATACACTCAATTTTGCAATGAAGTCATTTTCGATGATTGGTATTGTCTAAAGCAGTTTTTCAATAAATGTTCAATACAATGATTAAAATAGTAACATTTTCTCTAGGAAAGAAAAAAAAAGGCATTTTCTTTCCCTCACTCTTTTTAGAGAGAGGTGCCTGCTCCTTTCCTGTGTCAGTACAGTTCTTATGAAGAGTGTTACAAATGAGGGTGCAGTTATTCTAGTCACACAACAGCCTGATGGACAGGTTAATATTATTGTGCTATATTCATATATTGTGTTACAATCAGAACAAGTTCCTTCTGACAGAAAAAAAAAAAAAAGTATTAATGCCTTCATTGTTAAGTCACATTTTCTACTGATTTCTCAAAATTCAAAAAGAAAAAGAAAGATTCTGGATACATTAAGAGAAAAAGGCAAATAAATGATGGCAAGCAAAAAGAAAGCAACACTTTATACTCCTTTTTTGCCACTTTCCAAAATAAATTTTAGTTTAAGTGACTGTGGTTCATTCTACTAGAATATAGCTTTAGATTGGAGTTTTGCACTCACAATAGAAGTCAGGAGTCAATGAATGATTCCTCTGTGTTGGGAATGAGAAAAGACACAAAGGATTGATTCCTACATTTATATAGACCTTTCTGGAGTTCTCTTGGTTCTGCATAGCTGTTCATCCGTCAGTATTAGCAGTAAAGAGTGTCCCAGCCTTCTCAAAATATTGTCTAAGTATCTTTTTCTTAGTAGGTCATTAATTTTCAGAGACTTGCTAGCTATCCTACACAGTAGGTGGGAAAAAAATGTTGTGCTGCTTGGGTGTAATGCCAACAATAACTAGCAATTCACAGCTATGATTTTTTGCCAAGTAATTATAACTTTTACTTCACTAGGGGAAAAAATAATACTAAGAATGAATATTTCAATAGCATTTACCCATTACCAAATGATTCTTAAGTTTTCTTTGGGAAAAGGAGCTAGGAGCCTTTCTTATAGGATGCAGATTTCCACTGGCTTTCTTGGGATTTCCAACCACACTAAAAACAGTTATCTGTATACCTATGTGAAAAAGTTCCTTTTAAGCATCCTACCTCTTTTCCTAGTAGGTTGCATTCTCTATCCACTTGAGACACCTTACAGCTGTATCATGGCGTTTATGAGATTGTTGGCACAGGTTCCTTTTCACTTTCATTCTGCAGAGTGCTACAAACTTTGGGCATTCCTGGAGGTAGGTTTTGCAATATTAAGTTAACCTACTCCTGAAAATGCCAGTACTTCTTAGCAACACAGCCCTGTAGTGTTAGTATAATGGTGTTTGTCTCAATTTAGCATTGGTATCTTTCTCTGATCAAGGGTAACCTAGAGCAGGATCATGAGAAATAGACTCGAACATTCTTCCATGGGGAAAAATGCTAATCAGGTTGTAAAGTATCTACTTTCTGTATGTAACTGCAGCTTCAATTGCTGCTTGACCATGCAATTCCTTTGCAGTTCTTGTTACAAGAGGGCATTGCATTTTATTTCGTTTTGGGAAGATACTTACCATTTTATTTATACTTCAACATTTTATTTATACTTTATTTCATTTTGGGAAATACTTATTCAATGTGCATCAAAATGAGAAGCATCCCAAATGTGAGCAATGCATTATTGAAAGATGGGACAGCAGAAATGTGAAAGAGTAGAATACAACCAATTTTAAGACAAAGTAATGTTATCATTTCAGAGTCATGGATTGTTAACTTGCTACTACTTTTGTGTGTACTCTGGGCTCTGAGTAAGGCATTTGTAGGTGCAGCAGGCAGCCAGCAGTACTGCATAGTGCTGAGAGGTGAACAACACAGCACACATGGGGACAGATTTTATTTAGTACTTTCTCTGTTGAAAATGGTACAAAAATCTGGAGGTTGATCGTGAAGTTTTATGATACCATACACTTAGGAGTTATTGCCAATATCCAGAAGGATCAAAATATCTTTCAAGAAGTATTAGATTACTTTGAGAATTATACTGCTAGATGGAAATGGGTGAATGTTATAACCTAGGGATTTGGTAGCTGGAGACAACAGAGACTGAAAAATGCATATGTGCCAGCTTATAGACAAGAAAATTCAGGAAGGTTGTTTGATCACAGGAACACCACATAACAAAAGTTTAAGATGATACAAGTGATTTTAGGATGGGTCAGGTGAGCTATTTTTGAGAGAGGGAGGCCATCCTTGGCACCCACCAAACAATTGCATTCAGCTGTATTTGGGGATGCAGTGAAACAGAGGAGAACTGTTTGATCGATGCAGGAGTCTACCTTGTGAGAGAAATTAAACTCTCAGGAAGAAGACTGAAAGGAAATGTCATGGTTCAGATCACCATGCGTTCAGATTAAACTGGTAATTAGAAGAAATATTTTAGCCACTAGAAGTGCAAGGTGCTGGAACTGCCCTGCTAACATGACAGCACAGGCAAGACAAGAATAACTTTGAAGATGGAGCTTAATAGGCTTAATGAACGGGAGCTGTCTGGCATGAAAGGGATTAAGTGACCCAGGTGTTCCTGTCAGGGCCTGGAGGGCACCAACAGGACAGTGTGTCCCCGAGCAGCCTGGCTGGGACCCCAGCCCCACCTGCGGGCCCAGGTGCTCAGGGCTGGCTTAGGTTGGTATCCCAGGCCTCACGGCAGCCATGTTGCTGTCAGCACTGTGCCCAGCCCATGCACACTGGGTCTGGTGGAGATGGCTGGATAGACCTCACAGCCTTCCCTCGCTGTCTCCAACGATGGCCAGGAGGTTGGTGGGCCTGTCATTTTCACTGCTGTGGCCCTGCTTGGTGGCTGCATGCCTGACTGGCCTGTACAGGGGCTGTCTGTAGCTCCTGGCACGTCCCAAAGTGGGGAGTCCCACTCCAGCTGCTTCTTGGCAATTCCCTTCCAGTCCTTAGGCAAACCTTCCTATAAGAAGGAAAAAATGTGATAATTATGTAATCCAAGGTCTGAAAGAGACTGTGATAGTATTGATGAAGGTCCTGATATCCTAATAAATATCATAATTGCTAAGTATTTGGTTGACAGTAATGCACTGGTTGTCTGTAATTTCCTTAGTGACTTCATGGTCTTTCTAAAGGGCATCAATAGAAAAAAAAAAAGAAAGAAAAAAAAAAGTCTATCACTCTGCTCAGTATGTAAAACGCTAAATAAGCTGTTAGTAATATCAGGTTCAAGTTTAGAAGATGCCCATTTTTGATGGTAATCCCTAGAACGGAAGATCAGTGATAGTTCCATTGGTTATAGAACTGAAAATGTCTTTGAAGCTTAGAGCAATTGGTCTGGATATTCCCAGCAAAAGAACCTAGACCCTGCATTTTTTGCAAGTCTTTTGAATGCTCATTTCTCTTGCATTTTCATGAAGGCAATGTTTTTTCCTTTGTCTTCCACTCAGCGAATTAACTCTTTATCAGTGCTGTAATGGAAGACTGTGAAACAAACAGCCACACCATCTGAAACTCTTCATCAGATCCTGTGGCTGGCAACAGGCATCTCTCCTGCTGAGCTACAGAACATATCATCTATGCCTTGTGTGTGATTAAAAGCAAGAACTATGTCCATTAGTATGCTTGCTAATGCCAGGGATGCTTCCCTTGCAGTGTGTATCAGTAATCCCCTGGATTGCATTATTATTATTATTTTTAAAAAATCTGGTCACAAGACATTGTACAAGGACTGGCTGGAATTTGTTTTAAAATTTTTAATGGACAAAATATCAGATCATCTGGTAATTTAAATGAACGTAGCTTTTGGAATGGGTTATGCCACTTGAGCGCCTGGCTCTGTCTCTCCTAATAACTCCTAACCTGACTTCACTTTGGTTTTTAAAACGTTCCTTCAGCCGTTAGTGAGGCAAATATCCAACTGACATTTTTAAGAGTTGTGACTTCTTAGTGGCTATGACTGTAGTAGACATTTGGATTAACCAACAGCTATATTTTGTTTCTAAGATGTAGCCTTTTTTGACTGTATCATGTATGAGTTCACACAACTTCCATTTCTTAAATCCTATTATGGTTTCGTTATTTGCTAATGTTATTAACTTGGAAGTTAATAAAAGATGTTCACCTCCTAACATACAGTTATGCCAGACAAGTGCCATACTTGGTGAATTTTTCTGGCTGAGCTTTAAACCTCTGAAAACTAACATTTATAAATAGAAGTGTTGACAAAGCCCTTAAAAACAGAACTGTAATAGAAATATGCTAGAACTTTTATGAGAAGATTGAATAAAATTGTAGCTTTTCTCCAGATAAAAGAAAATCCTAGAAGAAAGAAAATCAAGGTCCTTTTATTGCATTATACATCCAGGGCCATGTTTTCAGATATATGGAATGCTTTAGCTAGAACTGGTTTGGGTAAAATCCTTATGTCTGCTGTGTGGTATAAAATAGATTCAAAATAACCAGAGAAATTAAATATATAACCAGTGACAACCAGTGAATATAAAAAAAAGCAGTGAATTTAAGATGACCTGCAGAGGTTTTCCTGCTGCAAGGGAATTTTCTGCTTGCAGAAAGATCATGGAGGTATGGAAGCATCTTTTGTGCATTGGTCACATGTTCATCCTTGAAATAAATGAAAGCCATTTGCCATATGTGAACAGTGGCTGGGTGGGGGTCAAGAGAGCAGGCCAACACTGATGTATGTTTGCTGAGCCTCTTTATTCAGTGGGAAAATAAAAAGACCTATTTCTAAATATAGGTTTCCTGGGATTGAGGAGGTCAAATCGACATGGATTTTTTTTTTTTTGCAGCCTTTCTCTACATTATCTACAAATATAGATCATCTAGAATGGAAAATCTAACTTTTAGTCCAAATGTATTCAGTACACAAAATTGGTATGTGCTTATATATTGGTAGGTTAACCACTTTGCATGCTGTACTGGGACTTTTAGCTGTATGTATGTACTCAAACAGCTATTTATATGCCTGGATTTCTCACATAATTTAGGGGTATGCAAACTCATACTGTTAGGTTCAAAATGTAAATCCATTTATATAAACATGTGCAGCCAACACAGATTTTTTTATATGTTTCAGTGTTGAAACCATGAATGAATCAGCTTGGATGAACAAAGTCCTTCTGATATTGTATAAACTCAACAGGATTCTAGACAGAAAGCACTAGATGCTTTAAAATAAAAAATGAAATGTTTACGTTGGATAATCTTGAAAGTATATAACAATAGTAGGAATGTCAGTTTCTCCATTCCATAGTCACCATGGACACCCCTTAATACTTATTATACCCCATCTTGTCCTATTTTTAAACAAACTGACCCTCCCATAAGTATTCCTTTAAACTGTTAATATGTGTTCTCGAATAAATACTTGCATTTATATGTAGACAGGCACCTGTAATCTGTCTGCTAAGATAGTTTTCTACTTGAATATATGAATGTTGTAGTTTTTTAAGAAACAGTATGAAAATAAAACTTCAAGTAGGCAAACTTGATGTCTGATGAACAAAGATAGTGTTTTCATGTACAAAGAATTTTTGGAATATCACTGCTATGACATGACTCGGATAGAACAAATTTAGAAAGTGGCCTTACAGTCCTCATTCTATTCATTAAAACTTCAAAAGAAACTAGGAGGCATTTGGGATGAATGGCCAAGTTTACTCTAATGCCATTTGCCCTCAGGTGCCATGCTTGAGTTGCCGTATTGCTGGCATAGATGGTGGTTTGTATTATCATTACCTTGTAGTGTGTAAATACTGGAATTGTAATTTGCACAAAAGATATTTTTTTCTAGTAAGATTATCTGAAAAATCATATTGAAGAAATAGGTTATCTGGTGTGCTCCTACTCTCTTGTGCCTGGCAATTTCTTAGTTTTCATATATTGAAAGCATCTGTGGCATGTGTTTTACAAAGTCTAAGTGGTGGAAGAAGAGTCAGAATGAGGAAGTAAGACAGGGCACAGAGAACCTTAGGGAGAAAGCTAAGGTCCAGAAAGTCTAGTATGAAATCCATTTTTTTGTTGAAAGAACTGCAAATTGCAGCTGAGAATGGTCTCAAAGTTCCAAATGTTTGGATGCCATACTCTTTCCATAAACACTGGAGTGACGTCGTACATGTCTACACGGCTCAGCCACACCTCTTCTGCATTTACTTCAGACTCCCTGCCTCTAGTGGTGCAGCCAACATAACAGTCCAGAACACTCTCCTCATCATTCCCAATTCCTCCTTTTAAGGTTTATTTTGGGGCAGCAACAGGCAAAACCTTTCCTCAACCTCTCTCCAATTCAGGGTCACTGACCTCTTTGGACATTGGCAGATCAGGTTTTTCTTATTCTTCATGAGATCCTGAGTTTAACCTATGTGTTGATAGAAATAGCTGGTGATACTTCACTTTCAAGAAGAGTTTGAAGCTTTAGGGGCTATCTCCACCCCGTTGATCTGTTTGCTTAAATAGATTGCCAAAGCTTCAGGGATGCCAAAGGTTGTGCTAGCTAGTTCCACTTGGGTGTCCCACCCAAACAAAAGGGTGGAGAATTCCAGACAGAGTGTGATTCAGGAAGCCTAAAAACCCTTTAGGACTCCACAGAAATTATCTGGTTTTCATCTTTTAAAGCCAATCCGGAAGAAACAGCACATAGATTCAAAGAATCAAGGAATGGTTTGGGTTGGAAGAGACCTTAAAGTCCACCCAGCTCCAACCCCCTGCCATGGGCAGGGATGCCTCCCACCAGACCAGGTAGCCCAAAGCCCCATCCAGCCTGGCCTTGAACACATCCAGGGATGGGGCATCCACAGCTTCTCTGGGCAACCTGTGCCAGTGCCTCACCACCCTCAGAGTAAAGAGTTTCTTTCTAATACTTAATCTAAGTCTACCGCCTTTTAATTAAAAAATGGTTTTGTTTGAAAGAGGTTGACATCCTTTTTGCCTTTAACTCAGGTATAGAGAAATTTTAACCACAGCTGAAGGTGGAAATTCTATGTACCTGATTTTAATGATGTGTTTTTAAGCAGAACCCCCACGGTTTTAAGTTGAAAGTTTTGGTTAAAACAGAGGTCAGGCTACCACTTGGGATGTTTTGCTTGTTTGCATCATAAAATGTAGTGATATTCTGCGCATTGACAATGTATGTTCAGGTAATGTAACGTGTAGTTGCTGTGTGAACAGAAAATCCTGGGAGGTAATTGTGTGTACTGATAGCAAGACAGTTTCCCGACATCTCTACATTTTAGGTATAAAATGCATATAAAATTCATTAAAACTTAATTGGTGCTAACAGGAGGCCTTTGCCAGATTGGATTCCTCTCATGCTTTTCCTTTCTCATGTTTTTAGCTGGAACAGAGTTAATTTTCTTTGTAGAGGCTCACACTACTGTGTTTTGAATTTGGGATGAGAATAATGCTGATAAAACATGCATGTTTTAGTTGTTGCAGAGCAGTACTTGCACGGAGCCAAGGACTTTTCAGCTTCTCATGCTGCCTTTCCAGCAAGGAGGCTGGGGTTGCCCAACGATCTGGGAGGGGACACAGCCAGGACAGTTGACCCAGGCTGACCAAAGGAATGTCCCATACCATATGGCATCATGCTCAGCAATAAAGCTGGGAAAAAGGAGGAAGAAGGGGAATAGTTCGGAGTAATGGTGTTTGTCTTCCCAAGAAACCGTCACACTTGATGAGCCCTGCTTTCCTGGAAGTGGGAAGTGGCTGAACATCTTTAAAGAATGAATTCCATTTTTGCTTTGCTTGCGAGCGCGGCTTTTGCTTTACCTGATAAACTGTCTTTATCTCAACCCATGAGTTCTTGCATTTTTATTCTTCTGATTCTCTCCCCCATTCCACACAGGGAGAGTGAGACAGCGGCTGTGTAGTACTTAGCTGCCTCACAGTGCTAAACCACAACAGATACCTATCAGAGTAATCCTAGGAACCATTTCGTTGTACCATAGATACCCTGACCAGGAGTGCAGCAAAAATTTTCTCCACTGCATTGTGGAGGCAGTAGTTACAGATTACCTATTGGAGGTTTTCCTTATTCAGATTTTAAGTGCCACAGGAGCCCATCTGCCTTGCTTCTGAATCCCTGGAAATCATATTACAAAACGTGGTTTGAGGACTCATCACAAATGTGCATTTGCAGATCTTAACTGGCCTTGTTTCTGTTCTGCTGCTCTAACTGTTTTTATTCCACTGATAGTAGAGAAGAATAATAAAGCGGATGAATTTCCACTAACTAAATATAAACATCTACAATAATAATAATCATTTTTGTTCCCTTTGTAATAAATGGACAGAAAAAAACACTTGTGGAGTGTGATTCACATCATTCCAAGGTAAGTGTCTAAACTTGTTTGGATGAATCATGTCCTAAAAATGCCCAATTTTCCACATAATGACAGCCTCTGGTGACAACTTCAGATACAGGCTTCTGCACTGAAAAATGTTTATCCAAAGGGAGATGAAGGGAATTTCATCTCAGGAGATCCTAAGAAAACAAAAACTACCACGTAAGGCAGATCATCTAGCTTAGTACCACTGATACCCGAGACAACAGGAATCTTACCGAATCTTAAAGAACAATGCAAGACCAAGTCAAGTATTAAGTTATCTTTCCTCACTATACTCTCCCAGTTTCTGGCAGTGAGCAGATTACGGTTGCCATGAGACAGAGGTTTCTCCTGGATCATTGCTCATTGTAGTGATGTGCATGTGTCTGGACCAGTAATCAATGCACACCACTAATCCTCCCCATCATACTTTCCTCTGAGGCTTCAGGATCCTTGTCCAGGATTAAGAATGCCTTACTATTCTTAATCTGTCCATGTATGGAACCTGTTTCAATCTAACTGTTCTGATACTTTTTTCCTTATTTTCTCTATTTCTTATTATATCCTCTGGGAACCAGAACTGTATGTTGCATTCAGCACATATTGGTATGCTTTCTTCTTAAGTATCTTCATAATAGTTCTTAACATTCTAGCAGTCTTTTTGGTCACTACTGAGCATTACACTGTTTTTGCAGGCAGTTACTCACCATCACTCCAGAACTGTTTTCCTTAATGCTGAGAATTAATAAGTGAATGAACGAGAAGGTGCTTTTTCCTTTGTGAATTACTTTATGCTTGTCAATACTGAACTTCATATTATATTTTCTCTTTTAGACCAATAATACCCTGAAATTCTTCTGCAGTTCTTTGCACTTTTCTTTATTATGGCTACTCTTTTTTTTTTTACATGGTCTGCAAGTATTGCTGCCTTCTTGTTCATCCAGATTCTCTGCAAATTTGTTGAATAGAACAGATCAGAGCACAGCCTAGCATAGCAAAACATTTATATCCTCCTATAAAAAGTGGCCTATTAGCCTCAATTTTGTTTTGTATACTTTAGTCAGTTTTAATCCTATAACAGCTGAGTTTCTTTAAGATTCTTTGATAGAGGATCTCACAAAAAATCTATTAAATTTTGTGAAGACTTTTCCAATTAGAGATTAAAAGTGATTTTCAACACAGAGAGAGAAAATGAATTGTGAAAGATACACTGTATTAGCAGAGAACTGGTGTACTAGGTAGTGAAGCAAAAGCATCGAAGATCATTTTATAATAAATAAAAAAGATAGTAGTCCTGTGGAAAAGGGAAAGAAAGGAAAAAAAAGAGAAATGTTTTCATCATACAATAAATTAGTTTAAATAGATTGCAATTATAGCACTTGGAAAGAGCAAGACTTGAAGGAGGAATCTTCCCTCTCCCTCTATTTCAAGCTTGCTGCTTTAGATTCTTCCTGCTTCTAATGTGAAGCCATAGTGCACTGTGGAAAGCATAAATATGGATTCCTTCAGAGGTTTGATGACATTTTGTTGGAAAACACAGTTATGTTATTTTGCAGATTTGTGATCTGCAAGAATTTCATGTGTGCCAGTATATTCGGGACCATGCCATAGATCACAGTTCAAAATTGCCAGTTCACTCTATTTATTTACCTGGGTTAATAGAAACAAAAGAATATTGAACTGCAATTAAACTGAACTTGGAAAAGGATTTATGAAACCTTGTCAACTGTGTTATCCAACACAATGCCATTTGTGTGAGAACAAAGATTGTTCATTTAGAATATGTTGAAATCGTAAGTGAAATCACCTCACAAATATTTTTCTCCTTGAATGGATAACATCTGACAGACAGGAAAGCAATGCCTAACCCACTATTAACCATTACCAGGTTACCATTGTAGTTAATTATCAAGGCATTACCCATAGTCCTCTGAAGACAATCGTTTTCTGGCCGTCACCCAGCCCTGCTGTAGTATGGTCTCGCTGACTCCAGAAAGCTGACAAGAGCTTTATTTTCCTGCAAGGGATACATTGTGAAGGAAGCCTGGTGAGGGATAATCATGCATTGTTACTTCAGCTTTAGGAGACTGGTATGATTACATTAGCTGGCAGCTCTTCTGATATCTACTTCAATGTCAGGGAAATTTCTGCATCAATATTCAAAATGTAACTCTATATACTAATTGCTTTTTCTCCCTGGTAGATACCTAACTTTAACTAGGAACTATTTTGAAACCTGTGCACTTGTTGAGAACTCATCAATAGATCATAAAAATCAGGTCACTGTTTGAAAAGTGGCAAGTATTTTCAGGGTTATGGAGAGAAGAGTTGCATCTTTCCATAAGCTCTTTTCTGTAGGAAGAAGAGTTTAGCATCTTCATTAACGACCTGGATGAAGGGGCAGAGCACACCTCAGCAAGTTTGCTGAAGGAAGGCACAAAACTGTGAGAAGTGACTGATATGCCAGAGTCTTTTTGGTCTTCTCTACAAGGATGGCCTGACAATGATGCTGAGCATGGTTATGTGAGAGATGTGTTTCCTCTTTAGACTGTGCATATAGGGCCCTCTTCCTGACATGGAAGATGCTAGCATTACTGTGGCAGCAGCCCATTAAACAGCTGGAAAAAAAAATAAAAATGCTTTGTTTCAATCCACAGTGACATAGCTTGATCAACAAAAAGTAGAGTTTGAGGCCTTCAGAGAGGCAGCTCCCACCCAGGTAGCTCACTGGCACATGGCTGGATCATGAAGAAAGCGTGTCAGCAGCGTGAGGCTTTTATCACACACAACTTGAGAACAGTCCAGCAAATATCAACACTGATCACTCCAGACAGTAAAAGAAAACAAACAAAACCAAAACCAAACAAACAAATGAAAAAAAATTGATAAGATTCTGTTCCTAATAGCATTTCGGACTTACAGCGATAAGCTGTTTCTGGTGCACATCCTGATATTTAAGCCCCCACATCTTCAAGGTGCATTTTCAATGACCTTGGAAGAGTTTTTACCTCTCCTTTTCTTTCATACTTTTGACCTGTACTTTTCCATAGATACTTTAATAATATTCCAGCTTGTGATGCCAGAAAAAGAGAAGATCAGAAAGAAAAACATGTCATTACTCAGCAGTCTCATTGCTCAAGCAGGCTGCATTCTGCATAAAGTACATTCAGTGCTTTGCTCTCTGCAACACCAGTTTGAAGATTGCATAGCCCAGAACCCATACTGCATTCCAGGATTTGTGTTTGGAGGTGGTGTCACCTCATAAAAGTGTCAAAAACGTGTCACATTGCAGTCACTGCAATTTGTTGAAAAACCATCCAAATTAAAGGAACTCTAGAAGAAAACATCAGTGATAAGAAAGTGAAATTTCCTATCAGCATCAAGGGCCATGACAGAGCTGTTTTGTAGCATCCTGCAGGGCTCAACAATAATAAGAACAAGTGTCACAGTGGTTTAGCACTTCCTATTTGTGGAGGAAAATTTATTAAACAGAGACTATAAATATATGGGCTCATTCACCTTAATTTCTTCCCATCATATCTGCCATTGTCTACAGGAAATAGAAGGTCATGGGTTTCACAGCTTTGGTGGTGACAAAGGACCCCTGTGTGAATTTTGTTGTTAGTCTGCTGAAGGGCCACTTGGCACTCCACATTGGCTCATGGGTTGGGAATGGTGAGGGCCCAAAATCAAGCATGTGATAGAAGACTGCACACATCAAACCAAGTAGGCTAGGACAGATGTGCGTAAACTCAGCTGGGGTTCAAGACTTTGACACCTCCTCACCAAAGTACACTGAGCAGCTTTATTGGGAGATCAGGACCTACTCAAAATGTACTGACAAAGGCATTCCTCTCAAAGTTTTTTTTTTTTTTTCTGTCTGCCACTTTTAATATTAAACTAGAGCACAGACACCCTCCCCATCCTCTTCAATATAATAATCTTTATATTATTATAATATAATTATATTATAATTATAATTATAATATTGAGCCTTCAGCCTGGAGGTGTGGGTAATCTGGTTTCAGGCCCTCTTCATCCTGAGGACATGCGGGTTCAGATTTCCCACTAGAATGCCTTAATCCTTGGCTGTGGGTGAGCACGGGTAAGTGATCTGTGTCCATTTTGTCAAAGGAAATACAAAAAAAATGGAACCAAGATCCATTGGGCCAGAGAAAAAGAAGGAGATCTGGGCAATTTCCTGAACTCTTGATCTTTACTTCCTGAGAACCATTTCTGTATACTATATCAAGAAGCCACTGCATTAAATGAACTGAATTGAAACAAAACAAAAGAAAACCCACCCTTTTCAGGGGCCTAACTCTTTTTGGATCTACCCATAGGTCATTTTGTTGTTAATTTTATGTCTCTATATTGCTTTGATGACCCTGTTGTGAATTCCCTTAGTTTTATTGTAGCGAGCATGGTGGCCTGTTACTATAGTTTTTCTTCTGAGAACAATGACATGATTGTAATCTGTGCGTGCACATTCAAAATGTGTGGCACACATTTTAACCTCACTTCCTGAAGCAGAGGTATTATTTTTGCTTTGGCTCTCCCCATAAGTTCACGGGGCAAGGGAAGAATAATGGAATTCTGGAGATCTGGCTCATGAGAGCCAGCTGTGTGCTGCGAGTGAAGCCCCCTTTGGAGATACATTTGGGGCCAATTCCTTTATTTTGTTGTTAGGCAAAACTCCCATTGACGTCAATGGGAATTTTCCTTCCATAAAAAATGGGGACTCAGGTTTGGCCCTGATTTTTTATCAGCTTGGGCGACTTCAAATAGTGCTGGTGTTCTAAACACCCACTGGTGGGCAGAAAGCTCCTGGATCTGTATTCTACTTACGATACCCTCAGGTTGGGATAAAAAGGTAAAAATAAGGAAAATCAATTCATCAGCCATTTTTTTTTCCCAGTATTCCCCAATGTATCCTATAAGAACAGTTGGACCCCCTCAGATTCATAAATGTAGCAGGTATTTTTAGTTTAATCTTTCAAAAATGCATTCTAAATCAGACATCTGGTAATAGCTTGTAAATAGAAATGTTAATAAAAATGCATCATATTCAGGAACATCCACGATTTGAATCATGTACTCCACCCCAAGCTTAGGAAAAGTAAATGTTATCCGTTTTCACATAATTTTTTTAGCCAAAGTCTTTTAAGCATATAACTTTACAGCTTTCATAAAAAGGGCATAAAAGTGAAAAATGTGTTTTGCAATGAATCTGCCACTGATATGAGTGTTCAATTAAATGGACCGTGCAAGAGAAGAGGAAAGATTTGCTACTGGGGTATTGCCAATGATATCCTTTGACACTTCTATGGTCTCATGTGTTCCTGATCAAGCAACACAGAGCACTGGAAAATCCCAAACCAATAAGCCTGAAACCAGAGCAGTCTGCATACATTTGATATGCAGTCAGAAGAGGCTGATTTGAGATTATTGGCACTGAACCTATGGCCTTTATATTAACTTACCTTAAACCATTTTTGCCCTTTTGTTGACACAGAACTTCACCAACTCTATTTATACCCTGGAAAACTGCATGTTTCTGCTTAGACAACAGAATCAAACTATGTTTTTACTAGTGGCAGCCATTTGGAATTCTTTCCTACCACACTGTATCCCATTTCACTTTAAATCTTCTCTTCTGGACACGTACTAGTTTCATATTTTTGTAAAATCTAGTTACCAAATTTGGTAATTTATCATTGACGTTATCCAGTGAAATATGCAGCTGGTTTCAGCCCAGTTCCTAAGTTTGTGTATTTTGTTCCCATCAAAGAAATTTCAGTGCTCCTGATGCAATTCAGTGCAATTCCCAGTGTAAGATCCAGGTTTCTATGCATGCTCTACTACAGGTGCAGAGATAAGCGTGTCAGCTCTGCTGTCTTGTCCTTGCTTTCCAACTTTGACCCCCAGATGCCCATCTTTCTGTGCACCTGGTTTGAGGAAAGAAGAGTATGAAATACAGACTGGTAGTTGATCCATTTTGGCCATTGTTTAAACTCTTGGTAGCTGATGGATGCTGAGATTGTCAGGGTTAATAGAGTTGTCTCCAACTTTTGTCATTCATATTCCTTGGAGGAAGAAGGAAGGGAGGTTCCAGGGAAAAAAAGACGACATCTTCTGGTGGCAGAAAACCTGCCTGCAATCTGATCAGGGAACCAATGTGTTCACAATGAGTTCACAGGAGTCTCTGATGTCTTGGATGTGGTACCATCTCCTCAACCCCAGATACTGGGAGAGTCATTGGTTTTGGGAGACAACTCCTCTGCTGTTCCCTCACTAGGATAGAGACCACTCATTCTGACTGAAGAAAGAAAAAGAAACCCTGAAAAAGGTACAAAAAAAAGGTACAAAAAAAGGTACAAAAATATTTCCATCATCCATTTTGTCACATGCTCTTACACATGGAAAAATGCATTTAAAGAATAGTAAGAGATCTTGACAATATAAGTGTGAAAAACAGATTCTCACAGAGGCTTGCTTTTCATGTAAAACTAAAAAGTGGGAATACATCATGAATATATTTTTGTTCTTGCCACTCACTGACTTAACTTCCATAAAGTTGAGGTCTTCCTTTTCCAGTGCTATGAATCTGGCACTGCTCGTAATAATTAAAGAGAAATAAAAAAAAAAAAAAAGAGAGAAAAAGAATTATTTTGCTATGGCCAAGGAATGCACAAACTACTGGAAGAATTTTATAACTGCTTAACACAACATAACAGAGAGGTTATGCCAGTCTTCAGGATAAAAATTTCTCATGAGGAATTCAGCTTATTATTTGCTGTCTCATGTAATTACATTGTCATCTGTGTAGATGCTGCTTAGTTCTAAGTATATATATATATTATCAGATTTATTTTTCATCTGCAAGAAATCCTATTTCCACAGTTCAAGATTCTTCTGCCATGACTGAATTTGTTTTCTTGTGCATGAGGAAAGATATGTAGCTCATTTTTCAAGCCGATGATGTGCGAAGGACTTGCCACTACTCTTCCAAACATGTCTAACAGATATATCTTGGTCCTTGTTGATAAAGAGCTCAGTTGTCTAAGACCTGGCACATTTCATGGCAACTCAGTGAAGTTCTATCTTTGGCTGCATTCACCAGTGCATCCCCAGCAGGCACATCTGACTCCCTGCGTCGTGTATGGGCAGCTGAGACCTACGGTAGAGAGAATGGGACAGATCTCAACCTCCAGGATAAGTGCCATGGCATACCTTGTGATTACTAAATGCTTTCCTCCTCAGAACAGGACAGCCTCGTCCAGGCTCCTTGTGGGAAAAGTTCCTGCCCTGTGCTATCCTCTATATCATACCTTCTGGGAGTGTATTAGCTGTCTCATGCAAACCTAGGAGGCATCTAACAATTTTATTTAACAGATGATCCTGGGAAATTGTTCAAATTGATGTCTGCCTGTAAATTTTCAGTAGTGTAAACATTGTCTAAAATATCTGAAATCCACCCCATTAAGCCTAGAACACCAAGGAGGGAGCTTGAATTGGTTTGCATGGGAAACATACATTTTAGTGTGCTATGAGTTTTCATTGGTCTTTCTCACTTAAATTGGAATTTCGCTGAATATTGCCCACTTCATAAAATGAAAAGAATATTGTCATTCAGTGGTAATTTGTGGATGGAGAAAAAATGCTAAAGACAAGTAATCACACCATTACGAAATAAGCTAAGGTCTGTGAAAATGTTGAATAAACATATCTATATAACTTTTAAAATAAATGATGAACATCTCTCTTGACTGCTGAAACAACATTATCCCTCCATTATTTTTTTCCATAACTTTATTCCCTTGTCTAACCAGGAATAATTCAGCGCAGCTGAAATTCAGGAGCTGAAATGAAATGCAACTGGGATTAATCCCAGTAAAGTTACTTGCCTCATGCCAACCAATGACTTCAGTACAATGAGTCATTTTAATTGCATCATAAGTGTCCAAAACACCTTCTGTTTTACTGACCTCTTGGAAAAGTGAAGGCTTCTTGTTGGGATAAGTCCTTTTTATTTCTTTTCTTGCCATGGTGTTAGCATGTATTTCTGTGAAACATATAGAAGACTGTAAAGAACGGAATCATCAGACGACGAAATTAACAGTGATGTTCAGAATAAAGCAAGATGACTGGCAAACATACAAACTTTTATGATTCCTTTTCAGTCAAAGTGGTCAAATGTACAGAAATGGCATTAAAATCTGAAAGAAAAACTAGTAATGTTTTGCATATTGCTGTATGAACATCTTCAGAAATAATAACTTGGCATTCTCACATTTGTTGAAGCAAAGAGAGAGTTCAGATATGTATTTGCAACTGTATTATTTTTTCCTTAATTATTGCAGAGCTTTCATCTCTTGTATCATGATCTTCTTTACAGAGAAAAAAAAACAAACAATCCAATAATATAATCTGTGCAATTTCATGGCTCTAATTTCCTTTCTTGTGAAGTGGTCAAAAAGAATATGTTTATTCTATTTTGGTTACAGAGCTTTTTTGGCAAAAACTTAATTTTGGAATAATTTCCTTGACATTTGACTTAGCAGTGTAAAGGAGAATGAAGAAAGAGGAGGAATTTCTACTTGGAATCTTTCCATTTGGTGCTACCATGTATCTGTGACAATCAGCAGCTATTCAAAACCTCCCTCAGATGCAGGCAGTGAATAGTATTTTCATACTAATACATATTTTATTTTATTTTATTTTATTTTATTTTATTTATTACAAGGAATGTGGTTTGTTTTCGTGCAAGTTTGAGGTACCAGTTTGCAATGGTTTTAAGAAATGTTGTTTGTTAAACAATCTAAAACTTTTCCTAAACTGTACAGAAAGTAGGCTTTAGGAAATCAAAAGGTCACCTGTTCTGAAGAAGATCATCTTTACAAGATCAGGACAAAAGACTTACTGGACTTCCTTCTCAGCAGAAGATAATGTTTCAGGAACCATCAGAGGGGAAAAAACATGCTTGACATATTGAAAATTAAAATTCCTGCAAAATATCTCTGCATCACATTAAATTCCACATTAGTCCAGCATAATTTGTGTGAGGTGTAGGCCCATGCACAGTTAAAAGAGATTTATACATCAGTGTTTTCTTTACTTGTCAGGAGAGTTGTTGAAAAAAAAGTACCCCATAATAGCAGGAAGTGGGAAGAAATTCAGAATGAGGTTGCATATAAACACTGTACGCTGAGACTGAAAGACTGTGGACCTGTTTTTACCCATTAAAGTTAACTGGAGTAGTTCTGACCATGAGAATGAGTGCAATTCACATACAGATTTGGGCTCAGTGAACACGTTTGCATAAAACAAGAGCAAACCTGAAACCTTGTGGGGAAAAAAAAAAAAAAAAAAGACCAAACCTTTAACTGAACCAAGCCTTTTCCTGAGGGTTGGAAAAATTTTGATTAATTGTTTAATTTTCACATTCCTCATCTTTTCCATTTTCAGTTGGGAGAAAAAGTGGACAAGAGAGTAGTTTGTGGTATTTTTACTGGCCTGACTGAAGTTGAAGAGGTATTAGAGGTAAATTCATGAGAAAGTTTGACCTTGCAAGATTTCTGATTAAATTCCAGAGCCAAGAGATTCAGATACATTTGGATAGACTTTGAATAAACATCCAGCCTTTTTCGTGCTTCTCTGAACCAAAGATCCAAATATTTTGATACTCCCCCCTCCCTCTCCTTGATGAACACACGTGTATATTGTGTGCACATTTGCATGTGTTGCTTGGAAGTCTTGGGAAAACACATGGACATTTAGGTTCTTGTCAGAGGAGTTTCTGGGCTGAAGTGCTAATTCATTACTGGAAATATAAACTGATATAAAACATAAGCGTTAAGTACTTCAGAAAGTACATTATGAAAAATATTTGAGCTATACACAGTCTTCAGGCTCATTAGGAAGTGAGAAAGGGATGGCATGGAAAAAATTAACTTGTCAACATAGCCATATATAATTTTCAAAGAGCACAATGTGAACACAAGATGTTGCACTGACCACTCAAATAAATCAGAAAGCTGTGAATTGTTTTAGAGATTTATTGATTTAATTACCGATCATAACACAAAGTGTTTGTTCTAAAGTAATCCTATAAAAAAGGGAAAAACATGATGTATTTATGCAGCTCTTGGACAGAAAAGCAGATCCTTTGAAACTGGTGAGTTATAGACTGCATGTGAATCACGCATTTACTATGCAAAGCTTTAAAAAAGTTTCTATAGAGTACAGCAGCGTCAGCATGGCATGTTAAATGATACAGAGATTCCAGTGAAGATCTTTTTGACCTCAGAATAGCTGAAGATTTCTCTATGATTTTAATCATCACTGAAACCTGAAGCAGCGAAGGAGCACAGTGATGAGGAAGATGATTTAGCATGGGAAAATCATTGATGTTTTTCAGCCCTGCACACAGATAGCACCTAAAAATAACCCTGCAAAACTTGTACTGAGATGGAGGGAGTCTGAAGAAAATTACTTGATGCTACTATCTGAATATTTGACAGCATTTCAATATTTTAACCCCCCCCAATCAGAAAAACTCATAAGCACAAGCTGAAGTCTCCTGAGGCTACTCACATGCTAAGGTTTATGCATGTGCTTAAGTGCTGCCCTGGGGCAGGTCCGTGGGACTGTGGAAGCCAGTATATTGGAGCAGCACTGGGAAACAGGAGAAAAAAAAACACAGACGTGTGAGTATGGATAATGGGCAAAGAAGCAAATTGCCACAACATAGTGGAAGAGAAATCATTATGATTAAATTCACTGGCTTCTAATGGATCCCTCTGTTTAAGCCAGACTTGCCTCCTCAGGATGTGATACTGAAAAACCTTATCTGGGTTGTCCAAAGAACCCACAAAGCACATAAGAGGTCTTTTTTGCCATAACAGCACAACATGGTTTACATTTATACAATACTTGCTATCCAGAAATTGCAAAGGTTTTATATTTCAGGGACTCAGTTCCTCCAGAATGGACGTAAGCTTGGATGGAATAAACTTCTGTGTGCTCCCTGTGAGCAGTCAGGGTACAAGGCCCAGTGAAATGGGAAATGCTAGGGTGACTGTAGATGCAAATGTTTTACACTAAAAAGTATAACCTGCTATAAGGGATGGGGAAAGACTTACCAATGCCACAATGATTCCTGTCTATTTGACTTTTGGTCCATGTTCTACACATAGGGCAATGACATTAAACATAAGTGGCTGTGATTTCTTAGAGGCAAAATTAAAATTTTTTTTGGCTGTCTCCTGGAAAAAATAACCTCTAAACTAAACCCCTGGCATTTAATTCAGTTCTGATTTTTATTGGTCCTTAAAGAATAAAATTTAGTAACATCTAAAATAGTGTAACGTACGTCTCCCTCAGAGCTGGAATAAACAGAAATTTTAATGATCTATAAAGTTTTATGAGTGACTGACCTTTAGTCAGCAGTGTTTCAGCAGGATTTCTGGAAACATCAAAAGAATAAAAAATCCAAATATAACACCATTCTACTTTGGTGGCTAAGAGTTAATAAAGTTAAAACCTCTTCCATACTCTGTCATTTAACTCCATATCATAACTCTTGTTACAGTAAGGTTCATTGCCAAGAATTCATAGTAGTGGAAGAAGCAAATGAAAAATGGTCAGAACGACCACAATTTTGTTAAGCAAAACAGTTCAGGTACAAGAGTTTGGCTGCTGTGAAAGAAGGGGAGGTGGCCAAAACTACTTGAGTATAACAGCCTCCCCATATTCTGCAATTATCCAACAGTGAGTCTTGCCATTAATATCCATTAGGCCGTCTCAAAGTCCTGAGCTATTCAGTACTATAACCCCTCCCAGGGTGCATCAAGCCAACAGCCTAGAGAGGTTCCCAAGACCCAAGCAGGCAGAATAATAATGATAGCTGTGAGTAAACACCTTTGTTCAGTAAAATTAATCATTGCAATGCTGGAGTCTGAGACCAGGTTATTACCTTACAGGCAAGTCCTGATTGTGACATCTGAGCAACCATAATGGAAAAGCCCCTATGCACAGAGCACAAAGAAGTTCTTTTATGACTTGTAACTAGGCCAAGGGAGCAAGACCTTATGAGTGACAAGCTGAGTTGGAACTGGCCACACAGCCATGAGGGAATAACCTCATGGCTATGGGATACTACCACTATCTGAGGGTGGCGTTCACTGAATGGCAGAAGAAATGAGGAGAGAAAGTGGATCACTTGGTGTGAGGCAGATAAAGAGACAAAATAATATGAGACTAATATAGCACTTGCCCTTTTCTGGGAAGAGATGCAGTTATATAAAATCATAGAATCACAGAACGGTTTGGGTTGGAAGGGACCTTAAAGACCACCCAGCTCCAACCCCCTGCCATGGGCAGGGACACCTCCCACCAGAGCAGGTTGCCCAAAGCCCCATCCAGCCTGGCCTTGAACACCTCCAGGGATGGGGCATCCACAGCTGCTCTGGGCAGCCTGTGCCAGTGCCTCACCACCCTCTGAGTGAAGAATTTCCTCCTTATATCTAATCTGAATCTACCCTCTTTTAGTTTAAAGACATTACTCCTTGTAAATATGGAAACCATTGCTTCACAGTTGGGCATAAGCAGCGCTGACAACCCACAGGCTCTTCTGCACGCATTACTAGGCTTGAGGCCACAAAGACATACCTGCAGATCTGTGGAGGAAGGGGTCATCTTGTGTCTATAAGCTACCTAAATTACTAATGATTTCCAAAGAAGTTATGCATCTAAAAGTTAGGCACACAATTCCTTTTGTAGACCTGTCCCCCCATCCCTACAAAAATAAGGTGATTTTAATATTCTCTTGTTATAATTCCAGAGAACGATTCCTTGCAGTCGATACTGCCATTTCTATGAGCAATAAGGGTTTCTCTGTTCTGTGCGGATCAGAGGCAAGTAGCAAAGCATACAATTGCTTTCCATGTCAGTCACAGTGGGTGAACACAGTGGGAGTCAGATGAAAGGGTGAGGCAAGTGTAAAGTGAATGGGGCTTAGCAGGTATGCTAAAATCACAGGTTTGCATTGCCTTGGCCAGTGCAGGAGGGGAATTACAGAATTTATTTGTCTGTCCTCAGATGGAGAAGCCTGTAGGGGAACTGGGAGAGGTTAAATTAAAGATTCTCCATAGTAGTTTTCCTTATGCGTAGGGGACAGGATGAAAGCACAGAGGTGGCTTTCTTCTCAGGAAAAAATAGGCATGCTGATTGAGGAGGTTGTCTTTGTCAGATCACAGGCAGGAGCTGACAGTCTGATAGGCCAATATATTTGACAGGTTGGGTGAGGCTAAATGTGAAAGGTCTAAAAGGCAAAGATAAGATGCCTGTGTTTGAAAATGAGAAGCCACTGTAAGGACAGAAGGAGAGTGGTGATGCAGCCAAAGCAACTGGCCAGGAACGTGGTTCTAATCTCTGTGTTTTGAATGGAAGTGAAGGCAGCAGTATGGCTGGAGACCAGATTATTACAGATGAAGCGCAAAATGATGGGATCCTGCTACGAGCCTTAGCAGGCTGCTGAGAGAAAGGAATCTTGAATCTGTGAGCTATTATGTAGGAGGAAGCAAGTAGACTTGGATCACGCAGTGACTGAAAGAGGGAGTAGAGTCTAAAATATTCCTTGATCATAGGCTGGGGGAAGTGAGAGGTTAAGGGGAGTGGAAAAATCAGGGAAGGTGGACAGAAAATTCTGTTTTATCCATTACTGGCTGTCAGAGATGTGGAAGTGGTAGAATAAGAATTACATTGAGAAAGAGGTAGTGAGAGAAATTTGTGAGTCTTTTGTAGAGATTAATTTTTAGGAGAAAGGCACCTACAGATGGGAGAGAGATAGAAGATATTTAAAGAACTCTTTCTGCCTCTCTGTCCCTCTTCTTCTGATGTCCAGGCAGCTGAAAAATCATGGGCATCACCAGTAGTAAATCTTCCTTGCTTTGCTTACTAAAAGAATCATTTTATCAGTTTTGTTATGTTTATCACGTTTCTACAACTGGTTGTGCAGTGAGTGCAGAACCAATCACCTCTGCTCCAGATGCTCCAGATGCTGATGGGGGATACTGCCAGTAGCGGACACAATAGTGCCTGTGAGTTTTATGAAACAGGAGAAGAGTTTCAGTGCAGTGACAAGAGTCATACCAAAATGTGACAATCTACTGGATGCACAATGAGAACAGTCTTCTGTGGGTTTGATATAAAAGTACTCTGGATATATAGCAAGACTTTGGGTATTATTAGAGCAGCTTTATGTGTCTTCTTTAATTTTCACGGTGACATAATCCTGTGCTTTTCTGTCTGGTGAGCAATGAGTTACCAGATTGACAGACAAGATAAGATTTGATGGGCACATCATTCATATCAAAACCACCAGCTTCGCAGCCAGGTTCAGCTTTTCTGAACCTCCTGAACCCCCTTCTGTAATTCTTGTTGATGGTCATGATGCCCTCTCTGCCAGCCTCAAGAGGAGAGGGGCAGTAAGGACTTCTGTGCATTTTTTTCACTCTCTCCTTTAATCCCAGAGTAGTAGGCTCTGAGTTGGCCTCCAGATTTGCTCCAGGACCCATCTCCCAACAGGTTTTAAGTCTGTCAGACAGTATCAACAACATTCTCACAGATTTCTGCTGAGAAACAGAGGCCAAAAGCCAAGGAAATTATTTGAAGAGGTATTAGGAACTTCTTTTTCCTACTAAATTTCAAGCCAGTATCTAAACCCCAGGGTGATGGCTGAAGTGCTGAGAGTAATAAACAGAACATCTTACCGATCATTTTGGCTGAAGAGAGAAAGAAAAGCAGCAGGCATTTCTATACTTGAAATAATTATTAACAGTTTTTATTAGGAAGAGACCAAACTTGTTTAGCTTCTTTCATAATAAACATGTCTGGTGGGGTGGAGAGAAAGTAGGGAAAATCACATGTATTCTTTATACAGTCTGGTTGGATGGCTGGCAAGTGCACCTGTAGGGCATATGTGAATGTATAAACCCACACATGTTCACTTAAAAGGACACCGTCAGCTTGCTTCAGAGCTTTTGTTTGCTCTTTAATCTGCATTATTTTAATACCCTTCTTAGAAGCTTAAAAAACATTATTTATTTCCCTATTGATTTCCTTCTTCTCTTTCCCCTTGTCAAACCCTTTCTCTGCGTGTTTGTTTTGCTTTGTTTTGAGTGGAGATAAAATTAACACAGCTGGTCTCATTTAACAGCCCAAACAACTTCCACTTGCACCACGCGTTACCAGGCCAGTGCTAGCAAGGGTGAGAGTGTCAGGGGACAGCGAGCAGTGGCACGCTGTGTGAGCACCAGTTAGTGCTGCTCTGCTTAGACTGACCTTTGATGGGACACCAAGGCAACAGGTGGTTGGGAGGACATCCCCCTGAATGTGAGGACAGGCACATTACAGTGGTTCTCACTGCTGTTGTGAGCATTTCTGAGGCTTGCAGTGATGCAGAGCACCAGGAGGAGCCCTGGGGAGAGAGGCTGCCCATCCTTGCCATCGCAGCAGGTACATCAGGAGAAGCAGCCTACTGGAAGGCACCCAGTCAAAGTCCCCTGCTCCCTGCCATCCACAAAAGTAGGGGAAAGAAGGGTGCAAGGAGGAGCTTGCCAGAAAAGCTATGATGGTGGAGAGCTGTTGTGAGTACTGAGCTTCTCAAGTAGATTGCACTGGGGAGAAAGAAAAGAGCAGAGAGGTGGGAGAAGAGGAGGTTCGTGGTCAATCCACTGCGCTCTAGTTCTGCTGGGGGGCTTCAGCTGTCTTTGGAGGGCTGGCAGTGTTCACTGCTCCCCCACTGACTGCCTTTAGGATCTGCTCCAGAACAGATGAATTTTGACTCCTGTTTTTAAAGGTTTGTTCAAATGGGGAGGCCAGAGGGAAAGCAATAGATGTTCAACCATCAAATCATATTTCTGTCTTCAGCCTTGCAGGCTCCGTCAAAATCTAACAATTCTGAAGTTCCATGTAGAAAAAAGGATTTTGTGATATCATCAGAGTTTCGCTCAAAAGTAAGGGTAGTTGACTATCACTGAATGAAAGTGAGCAGGACTGACACTGGCAGGGTGCTGCTGTTACTTCTCCTTGATGGTGTGGTGGGACACGCTTACAGACGAACTCTAGGAAGCAGAAAGCAAAGGAAGGTCTCATTAAAAAAAGTACAGGGCTAAAACTTACAAAACAAGCTGTACAAAAGCCCCAGATCTGGTGTTTCATCTGTTTCAAGAATTCAGAGGATTTTTCTCCTTCTGGAACGTGACCCTTCAAAGGTTGCCACAAAGGAACTGAATCTGATCTCAGCAACAGCCGCGGCTACAAAAGCAGTATGAAATACCAGGGTGAAAACAGAAATTCACACCCAGCCCATTACTGGATTAAATGTTTTAGGTTCTCGGACAGTGCTCAGCTATTATCCAGTTCTTTGGCTATCCGAGACGCATAATACACCAGGGCCAAGCAATCACTGTAAATGGCCTAGGTGAAAAGACATCCTCACAGGGAGGTCAGGCTTCCCCACCTGTGCTAGTGGGATGCCATTGCAGGGCTTCCTTCTGCCACCTTCTGCCTCCTGGCAGTACTGCGGGCCGGGGAGCGAGCCCGGCAGTTCCCTGCTCGGCTGCAGGACCTTGGCTTTTGCCCAGCGGCAGAAGACCTGATTCAAGTCACACACTGGGAAATGACTGAGAATAACTTGTTTACAATAGTAATTAATATTTATTTAAGCTATGGACTAAAGTGCTTATATAGGCATGCCTGCCCAAACATCTGCTGTTGGAGCACACACATGAAGACAGAGAATAGTTGAAGAAAAAAAGAGACTATTTTCTCCCCAAGGGTTTTCCACTCTGATCTTGTCTTTCTAGCTGCATAACCCCTCCTGCTGAGGCTCTGCAGGAGCTTTGTCCACCCCAATGAGCTAAGCCACCCAGTATCCCTGCCAAGACCTCTGCAGGTTGCATCCTTCGGGACAAGCAAGAAGCACACAGAGAAGGAAGCAAGAAATGATCTACTCCACGAGATCAGATGGATGTGCACTCCCCTGGGTGCTCAGGTGTTCTGCTTCCTCCTAACAAAAAAGGACTCAGCTACCATATAACTTTGCCATGCATACCTCAAGGGATTGTTGGTTTTCTGATGGGCCTGGCTTTGGTCGTCACTTTAATTTGCTCTGAGCGGTTAGAAGGAATACTGAAAACTGCCTTGTGCCTGGGGTTTAGATAGGGACTGTCTCCTTGGGTGTCTGTAGCACAGTTACATACAGAAATGGTTACTATCCCAGATCAGTTTGAATGGGGTAAAGACTGTGAGGCTCCCTCCTTTGTATCCCTCTTTCAGACTCCCAGGGTTAAGGATAGCACCCATTCAAGAAGGGGGCATACTGTTAGATGGACACGTCCAAGGAGAACAGGGCTGCGTGTGTGGCAGCTAGCCCTATGTGCCTTCTGAAAGGTCTCCTGCTCTGCTGCTGCTGCTGAACCTCAGCCAAGCAGCCTTCTAGATGCCTGCCCCCACCCCACTACATGTGAGACCCTGCAGTTGCTGGGTTGGGCTGTGAATATTTCAACGGACTTTGCAGATGTCAATGTGGCATTATGTCCTTCCAGCTGTGTGCATCCATCATGCTGCCAGCTATCTTGCAGCATCTAGGTTTGCCTTGGCATTTGGCTACATTTATTTCCATATTAGTTTGTAAGTAACATTTTCAGCTTTTGAGAAAACTCCAGCTACAAGCCATATATACGCATATATTCTGTGAGGCATTTACTGCTGGCATTTGAACAGCAAAAACAATGACAGCTACCAATTTTTGTTGCTGCTATTTGGGTCTAAGCTACAGTACTACATGAGAAGGTGGAAGGAGTTCAGCTACTTTCCACTTTTCACAAGAAGTTAGTTTATAGTTGCTCATATGTTTTTCTTCATCTCATTTTGGCCTTGGATGCGTCTCTCTCTTGTCTCTATTTACAAATGTTGTCCCAGAAGTATAAGGTTAAAACAGTGGTCACCCCATCCACCTCTGTCTTGGACTTACGGACATAGAAGTCCCTTTCCTGCCAATTTCTATGAACAACTGCATCTAAAAGCTCATATGATGGCTTTGCTGGCAAAATGCTGTTTCTCATTTCCCTTCTTTTGTTACATTTTTGTTCCTGCACAAAATAATTAATACTTTCTGTTCTGCTTTCTCTTACCTTCCACTCATCTTTATTTCATTTCTGACGTTGTAAATTTGTTTTGGAATAGAAAGGCCTTTCTCTTAGCTCTTTCCAGCAACCCTGTGTGTTACATTTTATGAATGATTGTGACTTTTACAGAGCACTGCCTATTCATGTGTGCAATTTTGCAGTGGTAAGGTTTTCAATAAAATTCCTCTTACCACGGAAGTTTAGTTAAGTAAAAAATTGACTTTTTTTCTCTAGTTCTGCTTGGGGTTACTTTTATGTGTTGTTAAGCATGTCTAATTAAAATTGGCACAACCATTTTGCCATAAAAGTGGAGACAATACCAGCTAAGTAATCCTTGCCTAAGATCTCAAAATACAGAGAATGTTTCTTGCGGTTGTACTGTAATTTTTCTTAACGGAAAACAACTTAGTCCACCAAATCTTTTTGGATGTTCTTAACCTGTAAGGTTTGTTTCCTTGCTCCTGAATACAAATATTTACTACATCAATTATTTGCTATTTTTGTGTGGTTAGGGGAGGTCTGTGTGCAGTCTGGAGCAAGGAGCAAGGCTCAATGTGCCTAGCTGCAGAGGGCAATGAACCTTTCCAGGCAAAACACAGGGTACAGAGCTGGTCAGTGGGGTCTCAGCAGGGCTCCAGAAGAGCACGGGTGCAGGAGACTTTCTGGGGCGAAAGTCTGAAGTAATGTAAAGATTGCTGCCAGCAGTAGAGAGTTGTTAATTACATCTTTCAAGGAGTAAGAAGTACAGAGATCTGGATAACCAACAGATGAAAAGCCACCAAGAAGTGAGTTAAAAACTGGTGGAGCTATAAAGCATTGTGATAAACCTGTTTAATTTATAATATCTTGGACAATATTAACTTACTAAAACTTGCTAAAATGTTCTGTATCAGTTGTACCCTAGTAAAGAATCTGGGAACATGCTAAGAAAAAGAGGGAGAGTTTTGTGGTGTTTTATTAGCCACTGTGTTCCTTTTCCTTGCTGTTTCTTCCACAGCTGTGTGCATTACAGTACATGCTGTATTTTTTGCTTAATCAGTAAGGTACCAGTCACTGCAAGTTACACATCATCACACACAGGCTCTTATCATCTCTCAAGGTGTGTTTGTAGATAATGTGTAATGTAAATGTGGGTGAAATCTCCATCATTACATGAGCTCTACATGCCAGTAATTGTTATCAATGAAAATTATTTATTAACAGAACAAGGGAGGGGAGAGGCTGGGTGCAGTTTCAAAGGCGGGTTTCCATTGCTGAACCTTTGTTACATGACTCACAAGCTGAGGGGTCTGAATGTGTATCTAAGGGTGTGCTTTGTTGCCTCAACTATGAGATTATTCAGAAGCATTTTAATTCACCTCTCTCTGGTCTCTCTTGCTAACAGTTTCCTCAGCAGAACTGCCCATGTTTAGCCCCTGTCCTCCTTGATCTCTCCTGCCTTAAGCAGCTTGCATTATTCTTCCTTCCCCCAGTGTCCCTGGAAGTTTCTTAGTCATTGATTCTCTGCCTTGTTTCTGTTTTCCTGTTCTGTTCCCCGCTCCGGATGACAGAGCAGAGCATCTGGCTTGGAGTGGTGTCAGGGCTGCAAACACCAGCGTGGAGCACTGCAGTGCTCCTGCAGCCAGGGTCGCTCTTGCTTGGCCATGCCCCAAAAGGCTTTCTATAACCCCAGCTGGTGCCAGAGCAGTTATGCCACTTTGGTGAAAGAAGATGAGTCCTCCATGCACAGAGGACACCCTTGTTGCTATTTAGCTACTTTTAAGTTTTCTCATGAAAGCTGCAATAGCACCCAAGCAAGCCTAATGTGGTTAAGTATTCAGCCCAATGATCTCACATCCTCCACACCAGTTGAAGACTCATAAACACATTTTATGTCTGTATCGGTATGCTGTCATAATTTGGGAGACACATTGCCTGGGAACATTTTGGATATGAAAGCTTAGTTAGATGCTGGGAGATCTCAGCCAGATGTAACATTCCAGTAAGCAAAATTAAGTTATTGCAGGAATAAATAGAAAGTAGTGAAAGGTTAACTTTATATAGCTGTTGTTTCTTTTTCTTAAAACCATAATTCATTTTTGTCTTCAAAAGCAGGGACTAGGAGAAGACAATGATGTCTGTTGTGGCAGAAGAAGAAGAAATCCAAGGAATTGTAGAGTCAGTAGAACTAGCTGGGGAAGAAATTTCATATAAAGCATTAAATTATAAAGCATATCTGATTAGAGCTGTACATGTATAAAGCATGACCTTCCAGAGCTCCAAGAAATGGGGATAAGTGAATTGTAGTATCAATTGGTGGAGAAGTACACAGATGGATGTAGAAGATATGGTAGAGAACAGGCTTCACAGAAAACTCAGAATTTGCAGATGCCTACTGCATAAGACGATTTCAAGGCTGTTCTAGATAAGCTGACCTAGGGAAGTATGTCTATAAGAAAAAATGTAAAGGAACAGAGAGTCAACTGAAAGACACAAGTAATTAAGGGATGAGTTTGTGCTGTGACATGAAAAACAGGAATGGAGAGAAGGTGGGAAAGAAGGAATTTGGTGAAGAATAGCCAGCTTCAAAAAAGACAGGAGGAAGAATAGAGTGGCAACCACTGCCTGGGGAAGAAGAGAAAAAAAATACACATGGAAAAAAAAGACTAGTCAGGATAATATGGATATTAAAGAGTGAAGTTCAAAACCAGCATCTGGAAGTGACCAGTCTATATATCTGGGACTTCTGTTTACGAAGGTCTGTTGTTTTGAATGGCTCTATAGTAGTGAAATATTGCTGTCTGACTGAAAAAAGGGTGTGAGCGGAGGACTCAGGGGGGTCAAATAATCTTGGCAGGTATAAAGGAGATCCACCCACCTCTCTGAAGAGTAAGATCCTAGTTGGAACAGATTGAAAGTCAGTTTGCTGGGCAAAGGCAAATACTTAATGGTGAAAACTCAGGGATCTTCTCTTTCTGTCACATATTCTACAACCAGTTTAAAGCAGCGTGCGTAAACACTTAGGGTAGTTGAATCCCACAATTAATCCATGGGTAGTGTATTGTAGCGAGTAACCTAATACAGAGCTAGTCTTATTTTCCTAATAGGCATCTGGATCCTGCTTTCTTATCTCTTCAAGGGCCTAGCTTCAAGATGAATGGATAATGTTTGCACACCCTACCTTCCTTCATACACTCCCTGTCTGCTGATGGTGGGGAATTTTCCCTCCATTCAAGGCTGAGATGTGGTTAGACAGTAGGTCTTCCACTTTTCAGAAAAGTACTTTAGCTAATAGGTAGAAAACTACCATCCTGAAAGAAGTGAAATATGCTTGATAAAACAACCACATCTGTAGACTGTGGAAATGCAATAGCTCTTCTCTATCATATCTCTGTAAAGCATGTAACAGGATGCCACATAGGGTGTTACCAGTTAAACTAGTGAAAATGGAAATCAATGAAAGTGGTCTATGTTGGGCAAGAAGCTGCTTACAATAAAGATGTTATGGGGTAGTGGTGTACAGGAGCAGAGCAGGAGCACCAAACGAGCAGAGCTGGGACACGTTTCACTTGCGGTAGGAAAAATTGGGGACAGCACTGGTGACACAAAGGTTTGAGAGATGATCCAGGTATGAATGATCAAGATACAGAGAAAAACTGAATGGCCTGAGGACTAGTGGGATAGATTTCTGCAAAACAAAATGTCATGTATTTAACTTGGACAAGGACAAGAAAAAGGCTTCTGTTATAAACCAGAAACTAATCAGTTAAAATCAACAGAGGATGGAAACTTGGGCATATTATTTACCAGGATAAGTAAGTACTATCAGTGTGGTGTGATACAGCCCAGAAAGACAATATATGGACTTGAGGGCAATTACCTGTAGAAAGAAGAGTGGCTATTTTTCAAACATCATCTGGAACTCCATGTCCTACATGGGGCTCCAATATTCAAGAAGGGTGAAATCAAACAGGTGCACAGGAACATTGTGAGGTTCAACAGGGCAACGGCAAGCATCTTGTCTGGAGAAACTAGAAGAATATGGTATCTTTTTAGCAAAGCAGTCCTTCATTTCATAAAGATGTTACAGAAAGAAAATAACTATTTAAGCTAAAAGACAGGGTTGTCAGAAAAGACAGAAATAAACTGCATAAATGTAAACCGCCCATGTGCAAATTCAGACTGGAAGTTTGAAGAACTTTTCTAACCACTATTGTGAGGGGAGCAGAGGAAGTAAAAACCCAAACTGCTGAAATGGAAGTTGATAAAAAAAGATATAATGTGATGTCTGCAATAACAAGAGACTAGTTCCTGTGACTCAGGAGGACTTGTTGAACTCACGAGCCAGTTTCTTAAATTAGATACATTTTTATAGTTCAACATAATCAGCATACCTATGGCAGTGAATTACTGTCTATCTAAATGAGACTGGATTCATGTGTTCAGGTGAGGAAAGAGCATTAAGATCATCAGTTCTGAATTCTAATGCAATGCAGCCCATAGAAACCCACTCACTCATTTTTGCTTCAGGCCCAAGCTTCTCTTTGATCTCTACCACATCTTTTCAGAAAGGTATCCAGATTTAATTTAAAAGCTTGAAGTGAAGTAGAATCCACCACACTGAACTGCAACATCTATTGAAACTGCGGTGCAGATGGGGTTTGAGAGAATAGCTTTTGACCTGTGTGATTTTTTTTTTTATTTTTTATTTTTGCCATTGTTGACAGGCTTTATGAGGAAATACATCAGACAGATCATTGTGGAAGATATTAAACTTCCTACATCTATTCTGATCTGATGAATTCCTTTTCAATAGCCTCAGGAGGGTTTAGTAGCCCATGGTACGTTTTTTCTGCTGTTGAGTTCAACTTTGAAATCAGTGAAGTGATTTCAATTTACAGCAGGAGAGAATTTGATCCTTTATGAGTATGATTAATGGACTTTCTGGGATGAGCAAATATTTTCTAAGTAATCCAACAGGTTGGAAAACAGCTATATATTTTACCTCTGGGTAGAACCAGCAGACTTTATCTTATGGCATACTGCTAGGGTAGTATTTCCCTTAATATTAGCTTCCTAAATCTGGTTCATACTCTAAGCTAATGCTTTAAGTTCTGTCTGTACTTAGAAAAGAGAGATAAAAACTTGCCAATGATAAGTCACCTCACATGTTTTATATACTTGGGATGAATCTCCTTCTGGTTAGAAAAATAAATCAAATTACAGACCTATCTTTCAGGTGGCTGAAATTAAGTGAAAGGAATCCAGTATATCAAATCTGGAAAAGAAATAGCCTCTTTATAGAGAATCCTAAGAGGCTCTCATGGAATAAATTTGGAGTAGTGGACTAATAAGACAAGATAAAACAAAATTGCAGTACTTATGCAAACATGGATCTGATTTCTGTGTGATATGGAAAAAGGACAGGAGAGGAAACCATTCAGATCTGGGAATAAATTTAAGACTCCTTAGAAAGAGCTACGAACCTTAAAAATCTAGTACGGACATGAACATAAGCATAACATGATAGTCATTAGATTTATTCTTCTCTTGCAACATGTCTGTTTGGCTGCAGTATTTCATTGACATTCCTTCCAGAGACCACAGGCACCCTGAAGCACAGTCCCGTGCAACCAGCAGTGTGCATCCAGGAGGATGCTCCCATTATATATGACATCTTTTGACAAGGAGCTTACTGCTTGCAGCACTGTGGTTATTTCTTATTTCTAGTACCCAAAGACTCTTTAAAGTGCAGTGGTGCCAGACTTTGAACTAAATCTCTGACTAACTAAAAACCTTGTCCAAAGGACTCCTTTTATGCATAGGCAGCATATACCTTTTAAAAAGATAGCTTGAATACGTTTAATCTGTAGTGTGGCACATGAGAATAAAGACGGTGTGTCCAAACTCTGCTCTTAAGCTTCAGCAATCAGCACAGCCATCTGGAGGTCAAGTATTTTTAGTGGTCTGACTTGGATTAGAGTATGAACCTCATGCGCATGAATCATCACAAGGATTAATGAAGTGTATAAAGTGTGTGTGCTTGCTAATCTCATCTATGGGTACGACAAAGGAAGAAATATGTCATTTTGAGATGGCAAATGGTTTAACAAAGAAAAGACACAAAGCCTAACCATATGCTGATGAGGATCCTACAGCTTATGCCTTTTATTATCTTAACAGTTAAGAACTACAGCAATCGTGCTCAAAGGAGGCATGGCATGAAAATGATCATGTTTCACTTTTATCTGTGAAGTTTTCACTCTTCTTCCTTTTGGCATTTCTACCTCTGTTTTTATCAATTATATAGGGTCTATTTTAAATTAAAACTAGAGATTTATCATTTGCATTGATTTTAATTCACACTTCCTGAAAGTTCTTGTGGCTTGTCCCATGGATATAAACATGGTTGCTCAAGACTTGGCTTTGGCTTGACCAAATACTTCCTCAGGGGCAAGTAGTTGTCATAGCAACTCTGATAACAAAATAAGTTTCCTAACTTAAATTTGGCCTAAGTTGCTACATCAGTTTCATCAGTTTTTTTAACTAGAAGGTTAACAGGGGCCTCTGCCATTCTAGCTATCCACGCAGGCCAGATACTCTGAGGCTCAGCAGTTCCATAAATATTATCTTCCTTGGCCCTGCAGAGCAGATTTTCAAAGTTTCAGAGTCAGCTCTAAGAACAACTGTGTGCAGAGCTTTGGATTCCTTCATGGACAGAGGCAATCAGAGACTTCCTCAAACGCTCATCCCTTCTGGTCTTGCACTGTTTGACCCAGAATGAGTCAAGGGGATCAGTGAGCAAGTGAGGAAGCACATCAGGGTCTCAGAAAGGCTGGGGTGGTCTCTCAGAACTTCTGCAGATACAAAAGCCCCTGGTTTGTTCCAGTACGTGTCTTGTTTCTTTCTATCTCAGTAAAGGAGTGTTTTGGACACTTCTGGTAGCATTAAATAAGAGAATAATCTTTTTGCAACAGCCAACATTTATCTACTGCTGTGATATTGTAACATCATGTTCTTGTCTGTTCGAAAGGAGGTAATCCCAGCTGAAAAAAGGGAACTATTTTTACAGTAGTGGTTAACATTTGGAACTTAGTGCTGGATGGTACCGGGATTCCTCTGAAAGCAGCTCAGCACTCTCAGCTCTGATTACAGTCTTGGGAGGCCAGCAGTCCCTCAGCATGGGCTTCTTGGCTTTTCCGAGGACTGGGCTCTTTACAACATCTTTCTTCAATGGCTTCAGTAGGAAATTAGTTTTTGGTACAAATGTGAATTGCACATGTGCGAGTTACAAATCTGGATCATTGCCAGTAGGTAGAGTCGCTAACTCTGCTATTTGGTAGTTACTACAGAGTTTTCAGTAATACTCTTCAGTTCTCTTCCTGTCCTTTCAGTTACAGAAAAAAAAAATAAAAGGAAAGAAAAGAAAAGAGACTTTTATGTATATAGGGGATAAATGAATAGCACTTGTGGGACAAAGATGAGTGGGAATGAAAATATGAGGGTTTTCTTTGCAAATGTTTATAGTCTGCAAATGATAGAATTTTCATATTCAAGCTTTGTAAAAAACAGCACTTGGGCAGAAATGAAAGGATTGTGTATGGGGGGGATTAAACTAAAAAAGCAAAGCAACAATCTGAAGCAGAAGAGACTCCAGTGTCCACAGAGCACTGCAGACCAGCAAAGTTTAATGTCACTAGGATTGTGAAGGTCAGTGAGCAGATGAGGGTTGATGGAAATGCCTCTCCAGACTGTAAAAAGACTACACACATCTGGTAGAATAGTCCCAGAGGGTCTCTGAGTCTCAATGGGATGTGAAGCCTGTAGCTCACTTGTTGTGTAGTGTTATTTTGATAGCATTACTCTGTCTACAGCAACCATAGAAAAATAAAGAAGCTCCCATTCAACTTTCAGAGCATGGATATTTTACCCAAAATGAGACTTAAGGAATTAATAATGTTGAAAGCTAACGCTTGCTTACTTACATTTTTTTTTTAATTTTTGTATGTGTTTACTTACTTTGCCAAACAGAGGTACGCCTCAGTGAAAGTGGGGATTGAGTGTCATATTATCCTGGAATAGAGGAAATACACTTGTCAAAATAAAATATCAAATCTGCATTTTTGGAGCAAAATTTCATGACAGATGTTATGTACTTCCTATGTACTAATTCTAAACATAACTGGTGACCACATGGTCTGCCTGCCCATATTATGTAGAGTCTTCATGTAAGACATTTAGAAACTTCAAAATGATTTTAAGCATATTTACAGTTGTAACACTTGCAGGACAAAGATGAGTATATAGTATTGTTATAGCATTTATATAGTATCACTATATTTGCATAACTAATGTCTATAAGATAACAAGAGAATAAGGTAGTTTTTATTTTCTAACCTATCAGTATCTGGTTTTTGGATCACAAAACAGCTGTATACTTGTCTGGCCCTCATATCATTTGGGACTATGACTCTTCCCATCCACAACAGCAGGGAAAATTCAGAGAGGCAGTGTCACATTTTTCTGGCAGGTTTATTCCTTTTCCCTTGTAAAGATCAGGGCAGGGGGAAAGGTTAGACATATAGTTTCTAATCTGTACTGACAGTGACTTGCCTTATAAACAACTTCTGATTTACATGAGCATAAACAAAATCAGAATCAAGTTCCTGGTGTTTAGACCTGAATATAAAATATGCATGTCCTTTTCCAGGAGAAACATTCATGGATACACTCCCCCGCCCTGCTAGAAAAAGAAGGTGATACCCTAAAGATGCATCTGAAGCCTTTTGATTCTTCTTTGGCAAAGGCTGTTCTCTCTATTTTAAAGGCATCTTTCTTCACAGCGATCAGTACTTTATCGCACAGGTAGTTTCAAGATATACTGAAAATGCCAGTGGTCAAAAATACCACTTCTTGCATTAGTGACAGCTCCCATATGTTGGGACCTGCCTATGTAATACAAACCTTCAAAAATCATATTCAGTATAGGTTCCTTAGCGAGGATTTCTTTAACAAAGTAAAGTTTGATAATACACTTGCAGGCTAGATAGTGAAACCCTTACTGACACTGATTAGCATGTTAATCCATGATGATTCAAAATCTCATTTTGAAACCAACAGAATATTTAAAACCCAGTGACATTTAGCTGAAATAAATTCTGACCAGGCCCTGGGAAATAGGAAATCCCTGACATGAGCCTTACATAAAAGAACAGCTTAGTTCATGAAGTACGTAAACGAGCAAAAAGGATGTTTTTGCAGCCAAGAAAGCTAGTGGTGAATGAAAAGGTCTGGGGAGGGGGTGAGGTGGAAAGAGAAATGTGTGGGTTAGATAAGTGACTTTTTTTGTACTTACAGTCTTCTCTTATTTTAATATGAGCCAAATATCAATGAAAGCTTAAAAATATGCATTTCAGAGAGTTTTCAGATGAAAGACTTAGGAGAAAACTGGCAGCATAAGGGAAGAGGAGGCTGCATCCTTTGGGAGGAAAGCGGATCAGAGGCAGACCTGCTGCACGAGGTTTGTTTCTGGTGGAAGAGCTGTTGCTTTAGGGGAAGTGAGAGTGTTTGAGATACTAGACCCTGCTAAAGCAGGAACATATGAGCGATGCTGGCACCAGGCCACAGAGCGCCTGGATAGGAGTCCAGCACTGGAGCTTGCTGGGGATTTTCTGATGAAACTGTTTTGTCAGAACAGAAACCTTTTTGTGGAGACATATCCCCATTTAAACTCCCTCTCCTCGCCAGGGACAACATTTGCAATGCTAACATGAAAAGTCTGGTCAGAGGGAGGGAGTGATGCACCCTTGACCTCTTGGCCAACACACTCACATGGAGTCCTGGTCCAGAGAGCACCTTCTGGGGTGAGGGGTATTTCCACACCACCTTTAACCGGGCCACACGCAGAAGGGAGATCATCAGGTTAACCCAGCTACGTATTTCCTAGCCCAGAGCTGTGACCGGTATGGACCACAGCAGGATTTTCTTGCTCCTGAGTGTACAGACATGGGTTGGACATCCAGGTTTGCTTTGATGGTCAGGCTACTGCTTCTTCTGAGCTGTGCTGCTCAGCAACTCGTGTTGGGATGTATCATTTATATAAACAGTTTACAGTTTTATTGGCTGGAGTGCAAAGGAACATAGTCATCATGAAAAAAAGAGGTTATGCTGTTAGTGACTACGAGCACTAACCACTTAAAAGTGAAAGGCAGAGCTCTAATAGGTGAGAAACCGGTTCCTACTGTGCCACTTACAGCAGCCCAGTTCACTCATATAGAGCTTTGGAAACCAAGGAGCTCCAGATCCTGCTCTGGGCAGCAACTTGCTTATCCTCACAGCAGCTCAGAGTGCAGTAATAGGAGGAGAAGAGTGGGGAGAAGAAAGCAACACTGTTTGGTACTGAAGGAGCACAGAGGACTGCTTTCCAGGTGGGTTCTAGCTTGCTCTAAACTGGAACTGGTGTAGTTGGGGGTATGTGCTGCTGAGCTGCTGTGGGTCTGGCCTGTTTTCATTTCTATTTTAGGATAACATAAATCATTCCCTAGCAGTTCCTAGTCATCTCCAGAAGCTGTGAAAACACCCTAGACAGCTGACTCAACCAGCCACATACACGCCTAACACTGGTTGAAAATATCCTCATATCTTTTTCTTTATCATGTGGTCAACTGTAGGATCAGTCTTGGTCTCAACCATAGTTATCTAACACGTCACAGACCAAAAAAAAAAGTTGCAAAAAATGTATCTGCTTACAGTTTTGTCCATCACAAGTCAGCTACTAAAAATCATGAGAATGGTGTAAGATTCATATGATTAAGCACAATACTGTTCTCTTGTTTCTTCTAATTTTTCTTCAGCCTTTGGACTTTCCAGGCATATTTCTGTTTGTCTTTCCACCCTTACCCTTCATCTCAAGGCTGTTTTAAAATGAGGGTGAAGAATTGTACGTTTTTGACTCTGTGAGCTGAGTATAAACTCGCTGTCCAAGTCAGTGCT
The DNA here is from genome assembly GCF_013377495.2 of Cygnus atratus. Lineage (NCBI taxonomy): Eukaryota > Metazoa > Chordata > Aves > Anseriformes > Anatidae > Cygnus > Cygnus atratus. The sequence goes on along the minus strand of NC_066362.1, from coordinate 38,742,897 downwards.
GCATATATTCCAACATTCTCCATAAATATGACCTGTTAAGGTGCTGTAGTATTTTGCTAAGAGTCAGACAAGACTATACTTCAGTTTTATAACTGAGGTATTGCTGGCTCTTAAGGTATTGCAGTAAGATCTCTTATTTGCTATAGCTGAACTCAAGATGTGAGGCGTAGAAGGCCGACTGCAACCTCAGTCAGACCCAGTATTGCAAATGCCTCCAAGGACAAAAACAGAAGCTCCAATTTTCCATTGTTTTTGAATGTGATTGCCCTACCATTTGGACTGCAAAATTCTTCTTTAGGCAGTGTTCCCTGATTAGAAATGCTGTCAAGACTGATGACGTGCAGCACCGTTTCACTTGGCGTGGGTGAGCAACGCATTGTGAAGGAATGGAAAGGAACTTTGCATCTCAGGGCAGCAGGTGAGGTTGCGAGATAAGTTATCCCTTCTGCTGAAGGACGGGTGCTGCAACAGCCTGAGATCAGACTCTGCACAGTCTCCATAGACTGTCCCTGCTGATTCAGGGGATCCAGAGATCAACTGATCTATTTCAGGCTGCAAGCTCCACGTTGCAATCAGTTCTCACCCACCTTTCCTGTTCTCTTCTGTCACCGTGATGAACAGTAATTCCAGCAGCAAACACACTTTTATATTCACTTTCCACATCCCACTGTTCAAATAACTTGCTGCTATCACATATAAACTGTTTCTTCAAGTCTGGACCTTACGGGATAACTGGCTGCATGGTGAATCTCCTGATACGGGCTTTGGTCACTTGGCCTGATCATGGAGGGGCACCTCACAAGAGAAGTGAAGGCTGTAGAAAAAGATGAAAAAGGCAGAATTTTTTAGGTTGGAGAGAAGGAGGAAAGACACATGGCAGAATGATATGCTCGCATCTGCATATGCTTATGTCTATTATTTTTTAGAAGAAAATGGGCTTTCATACATAAACCCAGAGAGCTGTGAGGATGGTATTGCAGGAAAAGAAATGTGCAGAAGAGAGCTTGGAGAGGTAAAAGAGGCCTGGGGAAGCTGGTTTTGGGATGCTATGCCCAGGAAGAATGGCTCAAAGTGAGGAAGAGCTCGGAGGAGAAGGAGGATGAAAGCATTATAATACAAGCTGTAGCTGCTTGGGAAGTCTCAAAGGGGAGGTGCCTTACTCTGGGTCCGTGACAGGTATACTGTCATTTTTTTCCACCAGAATATCCCTGTCGCTGCCTGCTCCCTTGCATGACGCAGAGGGCAAAGTCTGCACGTTGTCACAGCTCCCCCATGGTGGCGAGGAGCTCCAGGCGCTGTGTCAGAGGCTCCCACCCTGCGCTGCACCCAGGCTGTGCGCCGACAGTGCCACGAGGAGGGGCAGAAGGGACGGGGGCTCACAGCTGCTTTGCCTCCCAGCAGCTTGTGCCATGGGCTGTGAGGCCAGGATGGCATATCCAGTCATCTCAGCAGCTAGCGGAGAGGTAGCAGGAACAGTTGTGCATATGCAGTCAAATACTGGTAAGGATTTACAGGCAACATTTCTCCTGCCTTTGCTGTCATTCACCAGTCTCTGCAAGTACCTGCATAAGCTTGCAGAACAGGCAACTCATCTTGTAGGCACAACCACAAACGTGAACCATGCCACAGTCCCCCTTCTTCCCTTCTTCTCCAAGATGTATAGAAAAGCACCATGCTGCCAGGAAATAAGAAACAGTCACTCGTACAGAACATTTAACTTGAAAACTTGTCACTTGATGGGAACTGGTTGTATGACTTTAATCTTAGATGACATTTTTACTTCAAATACTATTAAATATAGATATGAAACATAGGAATTGTGGTAATTTCAGATACTGGGTTTCTATTCGGTAGCCACACTGGGAACCCATTAGGATATATATTTAATTTTGATATTATTTCCTATTTCCCATCTTAGGAAAGGAGCAACTACCAGGTCCTAAGAAGGTCTATTTTTGCGTTTTCCAAAGAGATCAGTAAATATGTAAAATGTAGATATTTTCTTTATAGTTTAGGAGGCACTGTGATCTTACCAAATCTTTCTTGTGGTTAATGTTCAGTAAACAGATTTAAAAAAAAAAAAAGAAGGGAAGAAAAAGAATATCCTAACAGTTCTAGGAAATTACTTCAGCATCTACAGCCATAAGTATAAATTGTAATGAAAACAGGTTTCAGATCTAAATCGTGTCTGTTCTCCACTGTTTAAATTTCCTAGACTGAACCAGATTCTCTGCTGTGCTGGTCCTGCACCTCCTGATGGATGCTGAGGAGAAGCGACATGGGGGTCCCTGACCCGGGCAGCCTGGGTCCTCCAGTACCACACTGGGGGCCCCTCCGTGGCGGTGCTGGTGCTGGCCCCTGCCCTGCCCAAAATCCAAGGGTGCTGTGAAGTGATGCAGGGAGGTGGACAGCAAGTGGGCCGCTTGCAGACACTCTAGTCTTTGCAGACCGGCTCTTTATGCAGGGCCAGTCTGTGGATGCTCGTCCTTGCCTCCTATAGCATTGCAACCCTTGCACCATTTATCTCCAAAATCTCTTCCTGAATGCCTGGGTTAAGTGTTTTGCAGAAAACAATGCTACAACTCAAGACTTCTTTAATGAGCACCTACTGTGCATGACGACTTAGAGCTGTGCAGTTTTGGGTACAAAACGTTGTTCCTGAACTCTGCCTACAAAAACCTTGGTTTACTACAACTGCATGGTCTGGCTGCAGACTTACCTGTTCAAGTCCTGTGTCATCTGTGATTCTCTTATTACCTTTCATGGCCCTTTGCATACAATTTTATATGGCCCTTTAAACTCTTCTTGTGATTCATCTGTGACTATGGCATCTCTCCATAAAGACACCCACGTTTCTCAACTTACTTATTTGTTGAGTGCTTTAGATCTAAACCATACCACACAGTTGTTTCTCCCAATCCTTACAAAATCTGTATTTCATGAGTGCAATTATTTTTAGGAACATTCTCAAATTCAGAGTGGATGTGGATATTGCGAAATAAACTAGTCAGACAGCCGATCTCCTAGGGTTAGAAAAAAAGAGTATTACTCAAAAAGGAGCCCAGAAAGTTAAAGGCAGGTATAAAGTCAGTTCTTAAAAGTGGGAATGGTTGCATCTGTTTTAAAAGAATTAGAGAAAGCAACTGAAGGGATTCCAACATCACACCTTCACTAAAAGTCGGGTTAGAGAGCAACCAAAGGAAACAGCTCTTAGTGTAGATTTTTCTTTTTTTTTTTTCTCCTGTGGATCCTAAAAAATCCAGGCTCTAAGTCACATCTTTTTGTCACCATCTACAGGTGTGTTATATAGTAACATTTTCCTTTATTTTTTTTTTCAAATACAGACAGCAGCATCGAAGAATGAGAACCAACAGTAAAAGGCTAAAAATTGGGCTTGGGCAAAGGGGTTTAATAAATCACATCTGTCCAGAAAGTCCTTAATCTCCCCTGTTTAAATCCTTTGTGCTCACCTGCAAAATAAAGCTTCTTTTTTATGATGAACCCAGGGGAACCTGTGTCTGACCCTCATCCCTCCAAGAACTAGTCTATTGGGCTTCTCCAGAAAACAGGCTGACAGAAAAGACAGAGCAATTACACATTTATACTCCCCTCACGATTTCTAGTTTGAGGAGCACAAAAGAAAACAAACAAGACATAAAACAAAACTAATGAAACAGGTTTATTGCCTTGCCTTCTGGGACAAATGGAGCTCCCGTTGCCAGGAGGCATCCTGAATCTCACACCAGAGCTGTGGTTGCTGTGCTGGGGCTCACAGCACTTTAGGAAACCTGCATGGCAGGCTGTTTTGTGCACCATGGTGCTCAGGTTCCTGGGGTGCTGGTTTGGTGAGGAAGAGATAAAAATAGACAGCAAGAGGGAGGAAATGGCTGCAGGTTCCTTACCCTTCTTCTGTGGGGGTAAAACAAACTTACTCCTTTTTTTCTGTCTGAATGTCTGCAGTGGGACTCCAAACACCACTGAGTGAATTTTGGCAATGATCTGTGGACAATGAAAGAGTAAATCCTGTACCTTAAAAGCATTAAGAAATGCATTAATTTCCATGTCATAAAGGAAGCACATCTGTAAAACTTCCCTTCCCCTTGAAACTATTGCTCTTGCTGCACTATCTATTTACTCACAGGGTGTAGGACGAGACTAACAGCACCATTAAAAAGCACACCTCACAAAGACGCAAGGAGAGTCTGGAGACTCAGTGATAACACCTGGTATTGCTTCCCCAGTGCTCTGGTTAATATTTACCTGTGCTAAACTGTTTAAATAACTGTAGATGCCTGGGTCACAATTTTTGCTTTTAGTAGCAGAGTGCAGTGTATTTGATGCGGTCTGAGACATTTCCTGAAGAAACAGGAACAGTCACTCTATTGAGGTCAAACCCTTAAGAAAGGTTCTTCTGCAATTTTCATTTTTGTCTCAGCTTCTTGAAAATGGCGGGTGTAAGCAGCTGCATGAAGTACTCCATGTTTGTCTTCAACTTCTTATTTTGGGTAAGTTGGTGTTTAAATTGTTATTAGTGACGCATGAAATGTGTTCAACATTATCCAAATGCTGTAGCTGAAGAAATTGTAAATAAAATAGAGCATAAATGGAACCAGAGTATGGTTCTAAATCAGGGAGAGGAGAATGTTTAATTTTTGCCCTTCCTTTGTATTTTTCTTACAAAAAAAGCCTTCCCTCTACATTGAAAAGTAGAACAGATGGGTCTCCATCTCCCTGCCTGCAATGTGCCCCTTATGTCAAGGGAAATCACTCATTTCAGTCAGAAGATAACAGACTCTACATTATCTTAACGTGCATTGTTCTCTTGTGTTTTTTTGTATCCTGTTTGTATTCAAACTGCATAATCCTGAAAGTGTAATTGCAACAGAAGATAGGGAAATACACTTGTATTTTTAGCCTCCTAATTGATAAATCGTTTTCATATACTTCTTTGTGGTTCTTAGCTTTATGCTCAGTGTCATAATTAGTTTCTGATGGTTGACTGTACATTTTTGGAAAATGGTATGGGCTGGCAGCGCTGCCGAGAGCTGTACTGAAACGATCAGCTTTCTCCAGCATACATAGGAAGGTGGTTCCTGCCCTATGCCCAGCACAGGACAGCAGGCAGCTTTCTGAGAGTAACTTGAACCCTGTTTGCCTATTTGTCACATCTCGGCTAGTTTGCAAGAGTTTCAGGTCCTGGAAGCTCTGAAAAGCTTTGAGTTAAAGATAATTTCTGTAATGGTTCAGCCTCACTGTCAGCTTTCCTACCATAATTTTGTCAAGTTCACCAGAGGTTCGCTGAAACCGGATGCAAAACTGCTAACCCCAGTATGTCTGTTGGCTCAAGGGACATATTCTGAGTGAAAAGGTGATAGAATTCAGAAAGGTTCACAAACAGTAGTCGTAGAAATTTTGTGGCTAGCCAAAGTGAGAAGAATTAGCAAAATTCTTTGATCTCTTGTGGACCTCACAAAGAAACTCCTAACAGGCCAGTAGCTGTCAGGACTGGCCCCCACTTTTCTTCCTCCACCTCTACCAAGGCAGATTGAAAATATATGGCAGCCTAAGCCTCCAGGGACTGCATGGATTTCTGGGGAGAAGACCCAGGATGTGATCCTGGAGGAGTCCTGAGAGTTCAGGAAAAAAGCAGCATGGAACAAACTTCCCAAGACCGTGTTTTTGCAAAGGCAGGAAAATCTGCACTCTGTTCTGGGGAAGAAAATGCTGAGAGCATTTGCTGTGCATACGGCAGCCTGGATGAGACAGAGGAGGACACAAATGCAGTTATAATGACTTATTTTAAAGAAAGGTGCTTAGTACTACCAAGATGGGGAAGAAGAGGTGTGGTGCAACCAGCAGTACACGCAGGTGGAGTACAATGAATCTGAATTCTTTGAATAACACTCCCTTCTCTAATCCCTGGAAATCATTAAATTGCTGTGGTAAAGGACAGGGAGCAGTGGTGTCTTCACAGCTGCTGCTTCCACTCCCTGGTGCACAAGGCAGTTGGGCAGGTGGAAAGTTAAACTGATAGTGGGAAATGAAGGTGACTTTCATCTCAATTAGATAACAGCAACGGCTGAAAGTTTATCTGGAGTCCTTTTGTTTTAACCCCTTTGCAATCTCTCTGGATTGCCCCCTTCTGAGGGCCTCAGGAACAGGCTTTTTAGTCTTCTTATGCCTTTTTCTTAGCAGCTCTTACAGTATATCCTTGAGTGTCTAAATTCTGGAATAGGCTAAGCCAGATCTGCAAAGTGGCTTTTACTTCGCTCTCCTTGGCCCCATGAGTTGTGTGCCCTCAGGAATTCCCAGCCCTGGCATTGGGCTCTGGAGCACCCACAGAGCTTTGCATTTTCCAGTCTGGTGAAAGAAAGCTAAATTTTATTTTAAGGAAAACTAATAATTAGGATGGAGTACTGCAACAATCATGCAGTGTTCTATTTTGACTCTTAGGGAACAGAACTTTTGATTTGTAATTTCAATGATTTTCTTTGTGTTTTCATGTATACTTCGTATATGATGAAAATAAACAGAAACAAAACATTAAAATCTTATTGAAACGGAGCATTTGTATGAGTCTAAAGCAATTTTATTTTCTATATTTAAAACATATATACCATAGTGGAAACTTCAATTTAAAATGATATTCTTTGGTTTTTTGAATGGAGGAAATAAATATTGTAGCATCCCCATCTGATTGGTAAGTTCCTGTACATTCAGATTTACTTACTTCTACTACTGTGCTGTATTTTTTTGGGAGGTCCTAAATAATGAATAAGTCAGTGGGCCAAATTCTGTTTGGGTTTGCAGCAATAGCTGCTTCAGTGGAACTTTTCACATTAGCAAGCCCACGTTGTCTGGTGCATAGCCACATGGTTCACACAGTGCTGCTGAACAAGACCCAAATACAGAGTCATATGATACCATCAGTTTCTAGGCAGATTCAGTGGGATTCAGATTATTTCAGTGGGGAGTTCTAGTTAAATTTGATAACATGATATAGCTGTCATCGATTGTACAACTTTCTTTTTCATGTGTAAAACGTACTTATAGGAGCTTTACTTAGAACAGAAAAATGTGTGGTACTCATGTCTGAGGGCTGGCTGTGTTCCATATTAAATAATCTGCTAAAGTCGTTATGGTCTTTGATGATGAATATTATATGAAACCTTTTTGCAGGAAAGTATTTTTGAGGAAAAAAAGTCTTAAACGTGTAGAAATAACTCTTTTAATTTTAAAAGGTCCCAGTTTTCATGGGAAGCTCATAACCACAGTTTAGAGCCATTTCTGACTTAACCATTAAAGACATACAGGAAGATAATTCTGAATCTGACTAGACTTAGGTCCTCAGTGATTTCTCTTTCCTACCAGTCCTCTCAAGTTGCTCACATAATTACATATGATTAACCTCTAAAATTACCTATCTGCCATACCTGGTAATAAAGAGAAATTCTGTGTGAGAATCATCATAAACAAGGTAAGGAACACAGTGGCTGGAGCATAGTGGAACAGTACCTCAAAGATCAACAAAACTGGAGAACAACTGGTGATTAAGGAATATGTCTGGATCTGGGATTCATCCACCCTGACTTCAACATCTTAAAGCAAATCATTCTGGGCTTCTTTTTAAGTTGGTAGTGTCAATGGGTCATTTAACTCATCTGAGGATATGTGTCCCTGACAGGTCAGAGGAGCTAGACTTAGATGTTTATCTTTCATGTGCACAAGATGAACTAAAGTTGTCTTCTATAAAAATATAATGGAAATAATAACTACCACAATGTGCACTTTACAGGAGGAATATTCTAATAGCTCGAGATGGCCAAATATTGTTGCAACAAAGAAAGCAGGAAGATTTTATTTAGAACTTTTCCTAATTGTTTTACCATAGAGAATATTTCTAAAGATATATGTCCTGAAAAATTCTAGAAATAACAGTTGTACCAACATCCCTTATCAAATCTTTCATTTCCATTATACAGGAAACAGTGTTCTTTACAGTCATGTTATATACATACTATAGCAATTTATAGTCGTCTCTCATCTGACAGAATTTCTGTGTACTTACAACCACATGTATAAATCATCAAGGAAATGATGATTCCTCTGGGGAAGAAACATCAGGGCTTTGGTGCATAACTGAAGGTTTAACTACCCTTATGAAGTTTCCTGGATATGAATCAATATTCTGTGCTCTAGCAATTCATGTTGCTTTCATTTTGCCAAAGAAATTATTTCAGAATTTTGGCCAGCATCTGGTGCTATTTGGATGCTGAACTTTAATCTAAAATTGTTGATCTTTCTAAATAGTCTTTATTTTTTTCCCACAGGTGTGTGGTTCAGTTATTTTGGGAGTCTCTATATGGATACGTGTTAGCAAAGATGCTCAGGAGGTAAATGCATGCGATAATATCAGTCTCATTTAAAATGCAGAAGCTACTATATAGACTTTAATTTCCCAACTTAATTTCTGCAAATGTGTTCTGCTTTCACTGGGGTGGTTTGTGTGGGTAAAAATGGATGTATTTTATGACGTTTAAGATTAAACAAGATGGTGCGGGTAGTCAGATAAAGTGATCGATGTAAGCACAGACATGTAATGACAAGAAGTGTCTTCCAGTGTTACTAATCTAAGTTCTTGCAGATGCACGGTGATTTCTTTTTAAAATGTGGGTCTCTTTTTCCTCTGATGAAAACTAATGATGGTTTTGTTATTGATTTCAGTGCTAGAGAGAATAAAGAGGAGCCATGAGCCTCTTAGTTTTTTCAGTGTCCTTCCCCATTAGAATAGTATAGTCGTATATATTTCTAGAGTTACTTCTATGTATTTTTAGGAAATATTTTTACTTTTCTCACTATCTTCAATAACATAATAATTATTTTCTCTGTAACTTTGAAAGGGAACAAGATTTTTTCTCTTCTATTTTCAGTGACTCCCTAAAAATGTCTTACCCTTTTTCACTCATGGAATTATTTTTAAAGAACAACAGATCTTTACTCAGGATTTAAACATAATGCAAATAGCCTTCGTGGAGGGGAGAAGAAAAATCCCTGAGTTCCCCTCCTGGATTTTATCTGGGTTATTAAATTACTTCAGATTTTATGACTTTCCTTTTCTGCAAAGCTACAGAAAATACAATCTTGATGAGCCCTTGATCTTGCATAAATGCACCAGAGGATGGTCCTGTTGGTGCAAAGGCTCTTTGGCCTTGTGGGCCTTGCCAGCCTTTTGCCAGCTGTGCTCCCAGTGGCACTGATATCTTAATTACAGCATGTTTTCCATTCACATAAAGAAATGAAGCTGATTCTACCATTCCTCTGGAAGGTGCTGTGCAATCTTTGTATGATGATGCTTTGTTATGCTAACAGGAAGAGCAATCTGACTCTGAGGTTTAGGCAGTGAATTTCTTTTGCTGAATTTGAAACACATAAATGTAAATGAATTTGAAAATTTAATTTGCATACTTTAGTTTCCAAAATGGATTTCTGGCTGTAGAAGTGAAAAAATGATCAAGTGTTACATAGAAGCATTTTTTTCCAGCTCTCAGATTGAGCCTTTAGGTTAGATTAAGCTGCAAAACTTCTGATCGCTCCTCTGCTTCTCTACCGCAATCCATCAGTAAAGAAAAATACTTTTTAATTCGGTATATCTGGAACTAAAAGGATGTTGGAAATAAGAAGATAGCTTTATATATTTCTTCTATTTGGCTGATGATGTTGTTGCCCTTAGCCAGTCCCAGATGTCTCATGTTTTGCAGTGGATGCACGTAAGAGAACTCAGTTCACAGTGACATTGTGATGTGTCATTATGGAGAGTTCTGCCATGTCCTGCTGTGGAAGAAGAAGAATGATGTGTTTCACTCCTCGATCAACATTTTACAGAAGCTAAAAATGCCATGCTTGCTAGATGACCATCTCTAGTATCATGGTTCAGATAGTGCAATGGAGCTTGGAAAACCATAACCATTATTATTCTTATTTTTGGAAAGCTTTCCTATTCAGAAAAGTACACTTAAGTGTGTCCCAAGCTGGCTTCCTGAAGTGACTCTTGTTACTCCACAAAAACTGTGAATTAAGAATTGGGACCAAAATTGAAAGTATTTTCTTGCTATTTTTGCCTCTATGCAGGCAAAGATCCCATTCAAATCCAATGTATGTTTTGCCTGAGTAGTAATTGAAGAGACCATAAGGATTTGGCTGTAGATGAACAAAGCTTTCTAAGAATAAATAGCAGGAGTTTCAGTCCTACTTTGAAGGGGAAAGAACAACATATTCCTAAAATTATACTTGTCTATATACCTTTGTAATTTCCATCAGAAGATAAACATGACAACTTCCAGACGTTTTTGCTAATCTTGGCACCAGCCACATTGGAAAATATTCTTTGAACATTTCTCTCTATTTTGGCCCTTGGCCTTAGTCCTTCTGTGGGAACTGAATAATTTGATATTTAATAATAATGAGGTATACGAACTGTTTAGTTGAATGTCCCACACATCAAAATATAGTCCTCATCTCTGATGGAATTATTAGAAATCATGCCCAAAAATAAAGAAAAAGAAAGCTGCCTTGGAAAAATATATCGTTCTCCATTATATCCAGCATCACTCAGAAACGTGTTCTCTTAGGAACAGTCACAGAGTACATTCATGGACTTCTAATGACAGACAGAGGTTTTGTTTCTTTAACATTTGGTTAATGTAAGAGAGATTTTGAGTTAATTTTGCTACTTCTAGCAAAAAGCAAAGATTTGTCAACTGAAAATGAACTGAAAGCTATTTTAAAGATGAGATTTTTATTTACTATGTAAAGTTGACTTTCATCCCGTGCAGAGACAAAGACTGTGAAGAGACACCACCAGGCTCTCCAACAAAAGGTTTAAGAAGGGATGTTAGCGGTTTGTTGATTCAAGGAACAGAATTTCTCCATGGTTGCACATCAGTATATTTATCAGTTATTAAATAATTTTCCTGTTTTGGGAGATACAGATGTTTTTCAGGGGAGTTTCTTGCAGCTGCAAGATTTTTTTTTCCTCTCTTTTCAGGAGTTGGGCATAGACAACAGCCTGTTTGCAGGGGTTGATCTGCTGATAGCTGTGGGCTCCATCATTATGGTCCTAGGGTTTCTGGGGTGCTGTGGTGCCATCAAGGAAAGCCGGTGCATGCTGCTCTTGGTAGGAAAAAGAACATTTGTCTACCTTTAACAGACCACAGATACAACTGATGTATAAAGTCACTGGTAGTATCAGATGACGATACTGTTTTTATTTAATCAAATGCTTACTTATGAGCATGTGTTGTCATCACTTACCCCACACTTGAGCCCTTTCTGAACTGAAGTGTGAAAGAAATGATGGGTGGTCTCATCAAAGAGAAGACAGGGCCAAGAGAGCCCTGACCGTGTCACTAACTTTTCCCCCACACATTCACTCCACCGGTCACCCCCCTCTATCTATCCCATTTCATCTCATAAATTCCCAGTTGCTCCCTCTGCTAGTCCTCCCAGAATGTCCTCCTTGTCCTCCTACCCAACATCTCTCACCTACAAACTGCCCATCATGCCACTGCTCCAGAGTGTGTCGTTTTGATGACTAGATGATACTAAGGCACACACTCTGTCTTGAACATCCCTTTTCTCACCCCCAAAGAAGGAAAAACTGGAACTGACTGGAACTTCAGTTTGTTCTATGAAGCACATGAAAGAATAGTATTCACTTTAAAGAAATGATAGCAACTTGGTAAAAATACGTTATAATTTTCTCTCCCTTTTGTTTCTTCCTAGTTTTTTATTGGACTGCTGCTGATCTTGATCCTTCAGGTCACAGGAGGTATTTTAGGAGCAGTATACAGATCTCAGGTACAGTATTATTCTGTATTGTCATTCAAGTCTTCCCAAAGATTTGTTTCTCCACTGAAAACTAATAAAATATTTGCACTTGCAGATTGAAACATCCCTTAACACAACTTTAATGGACAGTGTTAATTTATTGCAAAGCAATACAGAAAAAGCAAAACAATTTCAGGACACCTTCCAGAAGTTTCAGACAGAGGTAATTATGATGTAACAAAGGGTGGGGGTTGTTGCTATCTGTTCTCTCTCTAGCATTTGTCTATGCTTCATTTTACGGCTACTCTGTCATAGATTTGAATTTCACTCCCTGGGGATGGGAGAGGGTCTGACTTAAGCACAAGTTAAAATGCTGCACAGGGGGTTCTGCTCCCTTGATACAGCATGGGGTTTCCATGATGATTTCTTTGTGCAAAAGAGAAGATTCTCTTCCTGAGAGAAATGGAGCAAAGATACAAAACATGCAAGTAGATCTACTGATGTGGATTTAATTGTGTCTGAAAAAGTCCCTTTCTCTATACATACAGAGGAAGACATTCTCAATGAATCTAAATAGGATTTTCTGAAAGTTTATTTGTAGAAGAAATAGATTGGTAGCTGTCTAGATCTGTAAGTCTTAAACTCCATAAGTTTGCATCAGTGATTACAAATTCCTCAATGTGCTTGCAGAAATTATAAATTTCTTACAAGAATCAACACAACCAAAGCAAAGGTCCCCTTATTCTGTGATATGGTTGCAAGAGATTATCAATTCCTTCTTTGAGGCCATATGCTTATTACACTGGCAAGTAATACTGAAGAGCTCACAGAGTGTGCAGAGCATGCCTATAGGATTTAAAAGCCCCGTAATTGGTATTGGGCCTTAAAAAACTCTGCATGTCTTTGTATTTTCTCTTCATGGTTTTTATGTTTGCTTATTTTGTCATTCTAACAGACTGTGGTTCGCTAGAGACATTTGTGCATATGTCTGAGGAAGTATACTTCAAAGACTTGTAATTCTCTGTGGGGTGTGGTAGGATTTATGGATTCAAGTAGCTCTTAGGACCCAAGAAGTTAGGTTTGCGTCTCGGTCATAAATCTACTGCCATGAGACTGTTGTTTGATGCTTGGGTTATCAGTCTTCCACAGCTTTGGTTATGCTAGTGCAAGTTATGCATTTTCTAAAGTATATGTTTTGTTCTAGCCATGGTTACCTGAAAGGTGCAATTTGCCTCATCTATTTGGAGCAAGGTGTTGTTGCCTGGGTAGGCTGGGGTGCTGGTTTTATTCCCCTATTCCAGACTCTATCTGGGCCCCCTCAGAGCTTCAGCCACATGAACTTATTTAAGAAGTATTTAAAGATTTAAAGGCTTCTGTCTCAAGTTGGGAATAAAATATAAAACAACGCTCTCTTTCTTCTTGAAAGCAGTGAAAAAGTTTTCAGTCTCCAAAGTCCAGATCATCTTCATTTACAGAAAGTGGCCTCTGCTTGAGTTTGGATTGGTGATGGCCAGTTCTTCTATTGCCTGAAATGCCCCAGCAGCATTTCTTGACCTCCAGAAAATTTTCCTTCCCCACTCAAGCTACCATGTTTCTATTTCCTCTCAGTAGGATATGGAAGATAGAGTTACTTGGCACCTACAGAAATTAGTCTTCGTTTAAAACAAATGAAATAGGGAATGCTTAGGTGTTGACACAATGCCAGACTTTTTTACAAGACTTTTATTGACGATATTTCTAAACAAAGGGTGATATAAAAATCTGCAAACTCTGATAATATCCACCATCCCTTTCTGTCCTCATCTGAGGTCATCCCTTCACAGGTCCTCACTGAATTATTACCTCAGAGCTGGATGGCTCCTGCTCCATAGGACGGCTCTAGTCCCCCTCCAGAGCAAAGCTGTCTTTGCATCTGGCTGGACACCTGGGGCCTAGGAGCCTGCCCCACCACTGTGGGGATGGTTTCCCTTTACAAATGTCCCCCAAAATTGAGACTGACTGTTACATAAGTGCTTTGATGAGAAGGCTTCCTTCTCCTTCGTTGCAGCTTTGCCTTTTGAAGGGAAGGTGCTCCTTCAGTGTGTCCCAGCTGAGAACTGTCCAGTACCCTTTAGGCAAGAAGATTGGATAAGGAAAACTTCAGGAGTGTATTTCATTTAGAATATCGTGTTACTATGAAATCATTAAATGTATATTTTACTGTGTAGGAGCAGGGAAAGAAATGCAATAAAAAAGAGTTTTGTTTTCTCTGTACTTATATCTATTCTGACTTCTCCCACCTGCAAGGTGCCAGAAGGTAGACACTTAGCACCACCCTGATTCTAGACATCACACAGAGAACAGATTTCACCTTTTACAGTGTGTGTCCCTGTCATGCTCCCAGTAGTACCTGTGCCTATACATTGGCACGGAGTGTCTGCTGCTGTTTTTAGGGTAGGCTTAAAGAATTCTTATATCTTTGAAGGCTGCCGGTGTGAAAGGAAAGAAAGTAAGAAGCAATATTTAGGTAGCTTAAATTACTTGCACTTTTACTTCATTCTACCTCCGGCTATGTCCTATGCTTCTGAGCCAACTTAATTCTCCTGATATAATATGCAGCTACCTGGAGGGATGATTGAAAGGTGAGCAAAATGAAAAAATACAACAAACAAACATAATTACTCTATTAATTTTTAAATAGACCAGGATTGTTTTATTATGTCCCACAGCCTTTGCTTTTATACAAAATAACATGAACATTTCCAGCTGCTTTTTAAAAGAGGGAAGATGCAAACCCAAGTCTGCGCCCCTGAGCTTTAGTGACTTGAATAAATTGGAACCTGAAGTGAAACTGCACCTGGCTTAGGTTTCACAAACCCCAAATGAAGCCCTGCCCTCCTCAGTCCATTTCTAATTTAAAGGGCTAATCATCATTCAAGGTGGTTGTTTTTCTAGATTTCACAGTTTTATGTGCCTGAATTTTACTTTTTCAGCCTGGCTTTTCAAGATGTGATTTACTGTAGATGTTACTTACCACATGCAGGTATAAGCCACAGAAAGAAGACTTGATTTTGAAAACACACAATACCCAGCATTGCTCCATGCTGTATTCTGGCACTGACAATTACTAGCTTTACAGTATATTAATGGTTTTTGAGTGCTGCATATTGAAAATTGTCTTTTTTTTTTTTTTAATTTTACTTTTTTTACCTTGTGCACTCACAGTCTTATAACTTGTATTGAAATGTAAAGGGTATTTGAGACAGGTATCAATCTGGGAAAATTTCCACATGGGAAAGGATGAAAGGAAATTGTTGTTCCTCTTGGCTTGCCCTCGTTCACTCCCCTAACAGGAATTCACTTTTTTTTTCTTCATCTTCCTGTTTCCTCTTTTCTTGCAGAACAAGTGCTGTGGTTTGGTGAATGGGCTTGCAGACTGGGGAAGCAATGTTGGTACAGCTATTAGTAGCTGTCAGTGTGAACCAAAGGACGAAGAAGCAAACCTCTGCATCCGTTCTAACAACAGATATATTTATAAAATGGTAAGAAAAATATAATGTCCCGATCTTCTTTCCAAAAACAGGTTTTAACACAGAGCTGTCTTTAGTTGCTGGCATAGTCAACAGTTCTGTCTCTTTGCAAAAAGACAAAGTTTTGCCTTCTCTTCATTAGCCAGCATTGCCCCCACACCAACTGTGGTGAAATTACTGTGCATACATGAAATATGCGTCTGCTTCCTTCTCCTGGGATGTCTCTTGTAACTGTGCACTCCATTATCTCCCAGTCTGCATGGTAACTACAGGTGAAAACTGCCATTATGGCTTTGGGGTCAGAGTATGCCTCTGGGTCAGAGCAGCACGCCAGCTACTCTGGCTCTCCTGTGGAAGATGAAGCTCCTGCCAGAGCTCATTTTGGTGGTAGACATGTTGACTCAGAGGCTTCCATAGGGCTTAGAGATAATGAAAAGCAAACTCATTAAATACAAGACCCTTGAGTTTTATAGTCCTTTACTAGAAGAAAAACACGCTCATTTTACAGGATCTACTGGTAAGGCACCTCATATGTGGTAGGCTTCCTGGAAGCATACTTAAAGTGTAATTTGCGACAACTCAGGACTTATGAAAAGCTTGTGGTAATTAATATAGTAGTAAGGCAAAAGTGCCTGGTGAATGGTTACAAAAAAGCATACTCAAAAAATGGTAGATGGGCAGCAGAAATCTCGTTTATTTCACAATTTATCTGTTTTCTTATATGGAAATTTAACTCCATACATACCAAGAAAAATATGGAAAAAGTAGTAGAAAATTCAGACAAAATACCTGCATTTTTAGAATGCTAGTAGTATGATGTTTGCCAATCTGCATCTAGTACAAAGCAGATTTTAGCAAATATCCCAAACTGATTGTGTACTTTCCTAAATGCACAGCTTCTTAGCCAGGTCCTTTCTGAACACAAATTTCCTCCCCGCGTAGTCCCACAGAAGCAAATACTGTTTTAAAGCAAGGGAACAGTCTGGTTAAGTAAAGGATGCCAGAGCCCAATCTGGAAATAAGATGTATGCAGAGGCTTTTTTGGCCACATTTTTATGTCTTTTTGGCTGCAGGCAAACCCTCAAAGGACATATGAGAAACCATCAGTGAAATTACTGCAGGTGCAAGATATCGCTCACATGAATGCACAGATTTCATGGTGGTGTTAGACGCTAGTAAAGACATTCAACTTTTGTGATCCAGGAAAAATGGTTTGAAATTTAGTGCAGTTCTGAGTCAGCTTAAATGAGAGGTTTTTAGAAGGACTGGAAGGAAAAGACCCATGTGTTTATTGTGAGGGAGGAAATATGGTGAAGGCATATAACTACGCATTATATTTGGGGGGAATGAAGTTTTAGTGTTGGAAGAGTATTGTGGTTTGATGGATTTAAGCTGTACTTGGCTTTCCCTACAGTTTGCAAAAGGAATATTGTCAATGCCTGGAGAACATGTAGGCGTTATAAGAACAGATGTATGCACTTATTAAAAAGGAGAGTAGCTCTGCATAGAACTTCAGATGTGATCACTCACTTCCTCCCAGTCCCAGGCCAAGACCACCAATCATTTGTCAAAATTAATACTTAAGTATATAAGTTTTATATCCAAATATTGTTAGTTGAGACTGATTCTAATAATAGGCTTTGAGGTCTCAAACCCAAAGATCAGATTAGTGGGAAAATGAAGTTAAATTCATCTTCATATTTGTGAAGGCAAAGGCTAGATATCTGTCTTAGGGCCCAAGATACGTATAAATGTGTTCTTTGTGTCTGTTAGCAACAAACCAGAGTAAATTCAAATAGCCTTTCTTTTACATGGAGAGCAAGAGAGAAAATATTTTAGAGGATGTGTTTCTAACAAACTTAGGATAATCTTGCTTACCTATAATTATTCATTTTGTCTTGTTTTTCAGGTTTGTAAAGAAGCAATCATCAAATACCTTCAAGACCATATGCTCATAATTATGGGGATTGCATTTGGACTGGCAGTTATTGAGGTACCAGTATACACCATTAAAATATTTAGTGGCTGACAAGCCATACGTTCTACTTAAAAATACACTGGGAGTGGAATTAAAACACCTGCTTGCTCAATTAATAGACAAGGGAGAACCACCTCTAACCTTAGCTAAACTCTCACTGTTATTTCCTATCAACAGCATACAGCTGCCAAGCTGAGGAATTCAGGTGGGACCAGACCACCCTGTTGCCTATATAAGCATATCACATGCCACTTTTTCTGCAAAGATTTAACAGGTCTGGAACCAGGCTGGGACTTGACAGTGAGCCCAGTGGATGGAGGGGTGTGCAGACTCCCAGACCCAGACAAACAAGAGGCAGAGTAGCCATTCTTCTCCTCTTCTTAGCTTAAGGAAAAAGTTATATCGTTAAACTTTGTAGTCCCTAAACTGCATATTCTTGTCATGGAGAAATTACGATTCAAAATCATTATTCAGAGGGACTAATTTAACCATCAAGATGGTGTCTGGATGTGCCTGAGTGCACAGCTGTGCTCCTCCATATACTCCGGTGTGTGAAAAAAGCAGAGCATGTGAGCTCTTTATTTTAATTGCTTCATCGTACACTGAAGACTATCACACAAAATTTTCTCCAAAGAGAGGAGAAAAAACAGTGAGGTGATCCAGCCAGCTACTTGATGAATGATAGGCTTTGATTAGGAGAAAATGACAAAGAAGCAGGGGATTTCATCATGTTGCTTTCTTTGGTCATTTTCATTCTTTTTACTATTCCTATGTGGTTTTCCTCCTCCCCTGCCCCCCTGCAGATGAATGTTTGAGGGAAAAGCAGAATGACGAAGATTGCTGTGCAGAGTTCAGTCTGTTATTCCTAACGAAAACTTCTTAACATCCTTGGCAGGGGACTGTTCCTCGTGGTATAAGAGTGGGCTAGAGCCCCAGCTCAGAAGTACACTTCCAGGAAAATAATTGTAAGCAGAGAACAGTTAGGCAGCTGCAGCACTGCGAGATGACAGGCCACTTCTTACTCATAGGCTTCACATTACATAAGGTGCTATACATGGGAGGTCAGGTCTCTTGCCTATATGTAGAGTTCATGGGGAAAATCAATGAAATATATCAATAATTAAAGAAAGACCTTTGCAAATATAATAAAGTGTAAAATTTCATATCTATCCAGAAAGTAAGTTGTAAGTCATTTTGCTGTAGTTATTGTAGTTGTGTTCGTTGTAGCCTTTAGATCATCGGCCATCATTCTTACCTTTTCTCCAGCTGGCATTTTCTGTGGCGGTTGCCTCTCTCAATCATAAAAATATTTGAAAACAAAATGAGTAAACAATATGAGGATAACAGTCTCAGCTGATACAAATTGTCAGCTGGCAATTTACACTTGTTAAAGATTTAGCCTTTCCAAAGATATTAGCATATTGTCACATCTCAAGTAACTGCAAATCAAAAGCCACATGCTTAACTCTCTCTCTCTTCTGGAAAACTCCAGATAAAAAGGCCGGGACAAGGAAAAGTACTCTTTTGTAGCCTTCCCCCTCTGCCTGCTCCATTCATGCCACTTGTGGGCTGTAAATGGTTTCAGCTCAATTTGTTAGTGGAAATGACACTGAGAAAAGAAGGACCTAGTTTCACTTGGGCACAGGTGAAAATGCGGGCATGGTACATCAAGGAAACCAAGTCAGCTGTGAGGCCATCTCCTTGCCTTACCTGTACCCACATGTTCTGTACACTCCGCAACATCTCTTCCTTAAATAAATGAAGCTTCCTTAAATAAATGAATTCATGGCTTCATAAATGTCCTTTGAATACTTTACACTTTTGGGTAACACCTTCACAGACTGGTTAATTTTAAATCCAGAAGGAAGCTTACTGACCTTCTGATCTCGTCAGCTGTCTGTAACAGGTTGTGGAATTTCACCCACTAATTCCCACCACAGAAGGTGATCCTACCAAATTTTATATCTCAAGCAATAACTTCTTTTGTGGACTCAGAGTTTCTATCTCAATCTTATTACTGATGAATATAAAACATTTATTGCATGATCATTTGCTCATCAAAAAGGTGGGATATGTACATGCATGTAAATGTACATCTGTAAACATATACACATATGCATATACAGATATACTTAAAGATGAAAAAGTGGCAGTCAAAAAGAAGAGAGATTTCAAAGAGAAACAACCCTTAGAATATGAAATGGATTCAGAAAGTTCTCCAGATTTCTTAGAAAATAAAAGATTGAATTTTTGACTGAGTTTCTTGAACTTTTGCTTCATTCACTGCTTCATTGCAGCTAAGAACTGCATTTTAAAATCCTAGAGTTACAGCGTTCCCCATCCACACAGGCAATCCATCTTTTAAACAAATGAAAGTTTTCCATCATATTTGCAATCTTACCTGTGGTACATACCGATTTCATTAAAATGGCAATATACTAAAGTCATGTTCTTTAAAGAATTACATTGGAAAAGATCTTCTGCATAGCAGATTTAGCCTGCTTGTAAGTCCAAGACATTTGCAAACAAAATGTTCCCACTGTGTATCAGTTGTATCTTGGGATTTCCAGGACTGCCAAGTAATACCAGAAATGTTTTTGTTTTCCAGATTCTTGGTTTGGGGTTTTCTATGAGCCTCTACTGCCAGATCCAGAGAAAATGAAACTGTGGAAGTGTCAGAACAATGTCAACGGCCAAATCAAAACCTTTGTAGATAGATGGATATTTGGTTTGGCACCTTCAGATAAATATACGCATGTCCCAGGCAGCTGTTCTGATGAAAACAGCACCTCCTGTGCACACAGATACTTCACAATTTGCAAAATGACCTCCTTATACTTTGTAGGATTTAATGATGTGAATGTGAATTTTATTTGCAATAAACGTCTTTGTTTGTGTTTCTGATGAGTTTATTTTGTCTGAAGATAACATTTAAGTCATGTTGAGGTTTGAGCTCTCCCTGCAGAGTGTCCACATGGCTGTCATGCCACTCGAAGCAGAGTCATCACAAACAGCCGTGTATGGTCTTGTGTGGGCTGGCTGCTCTGGGGAATCACATGCCTCAGGCAGCTTCACTTGTGGGGCAGGGTTTTTTCATTACTAGTGGCACGGGTGAGTTTGACACTGGGTTTGATATATATGGTAAGGTCTCTGTTACTTGTGAAAGGCACAGGGACTAGCTTTCTTCCAACTAGAAAACCCTTTTTGGGGGTTCCCTTTAGGGAGATTTATTCTGGCAGCTGAAATAGTCACTTATGGATCCAAATGATGTTTAGATAGCATATGGAAGTTGGATTCAGTGGCATGTGTTCTGCAAATATGCATCAAGGATGAATATCAGGTGTTCAAGGTCAGGTTGGACAGGGCCTTGGACAACCTGACCTAGTGGGTGCCATCCCTGCCCATGGCAGCAGGGTTGGAACTAGATGACATTTAAGATCCCTTCCAAACCAAGCCATTCTATGATTCTATGAAATCCAAAACAATGAGAGACAGAACTAGCACAGAAATCCTGCCAGTGAGATTCACCCAGGGTGGCCAAGGCAAGCAGCAGATTGCAACAGGAGGCATGGCTGGTCACGCTATGACAGAAATATAAAACATGCCTGCCTTTAGATCCACCAGTGCTTGCAAGCATCAGGGCTCTGAGGCACCAGCAGCCCAGGGCCCAGGACCCCATATCACCCCTGGGGCTGTCAGACCCTGCCCCAGCAAGGCTGCAGCAGAGCCTGGCTCCAGCTCTCCCCAGCCCAGCCCAGTCGCAGGCTCCATGAAGCTGGGCCTACCTATGGGCCTGCATCCCATGTAAAGATGGGATTTTAGCAGATTTCCTTGAGTGGAGACCTTTACCCATGCCTGATACTGCCCAGACTGGGTTCAGGTACAACTCACCTGCAGCAAGTTTCTGTCCCAGCACACCCAACTTTCCCTCTATCACTAAGGCCAAGATGTGAGAGCTGTTTTCAGACATTCATGCCCCCCAGGAAGCTGTCTATCTACCAGGCAGTTCTGGCACTTGCTGCTGAACCTCAGAAACTGTGCCAGAAGAATTCAAACTTTGTTGGATCAGAGCAAAAGCATGACTCCGTAACCCAGCTCTACTCTCCTGGAAGGAGAAATTCTGGCTCCTGCTTCCTCCTTCTCCCCAGACTACTTTTTTTTTCTGTGCATGTCCTACCCATAATTTGAAATCCTGGGAACTGAGCCTGATTCATACAGATCATGGGATGGTAGCTTGGATTATTACTACTGAAAAATTTTGGAGTAGAAGGGCAAAACAAAGAAAGAATTAATGTTCCTCATCCTTCCTACGAGGAGGAAAGCTCTCCTCTTTGAACACAAGACCATAGCGCCTGCCACAGAGAGCGTCTCAGAGCTGTGGATGCTTAATGGGTGGACATGAAGGGGAAATTACAGCTCACATTTGCTCCTAGAAGTAGCTAGTTTCAGTCTGCTGTAAACTGAGTGCTACTGCTATGGATTTGAGATAGGCATCAACACAAATTTCTTTGATTATAATCAAAGAAGAAAAATAAACAAATCCAGGATTTGAGACATCTCATTCTCACGTAGACGTCCAAAGAGGTTAGATGAGTCACTTGCATTGCAGATGTGTAACATTGGAGTGAATGAATCCCACCCAACAAGACTGAACTCATTAAAAATAATAGAAGCAGTCAGTGGTCAGTCAGGAAAGTGTATTAATATAATATTCCATGAGGGTGCAATGACTATTCATTGATTCACTGACCTTTCTGCTCAGTCATATTCCAGCCTCTAGGAAATTAATCCTGTTTACACTCTGGGCTAGTAGGATGAGATTCATCTTCTGTGCAGGAATGTCCTTCTCAGAGCCACAAGTCTATAGCAGAGATCCCAGCACCACTCCTTCATGGAGTCCTCTTGGTTTTCTTATCAGAGAACATACTGTGTTAGCAGCTGACTCTAAGTAACAATGGGCCGTTTTTCTAAACCCAGAAGCACTTTTTAATCATGTTGTCTGGAATCACTAAAATAGATTTTGACAATGAAACATGGACCAATAAAATCATTAGGGTTTTCATTTGTGGGGCATAAGAGAGTGATCTTTTTTCTTTCTTTTTCTTTTTCTTTTTCTTTTTCTTTTTCTTTTTTCTTTTTCTTTTTCTTTTTCTTTTTCTTTTTCTTTTTCTTTTTCTTTTTCTTTTCTTCTTTCTCTTTCTTCTTTCTCTTTCTCTTTCTTCTTTCTCTTTCTCTTTCTGTCTTTTATCCAAGGTTATGATCCTCTCAATGTTACTCAATAAAATCAAGCATGCAGGGGAAAGATACATGGCCAAGACTTCAGCATTTTGGAACAGCAAAGGGAAAAAAAAACATATTATAATCTTAAATAGTATAAGAAAAGAATGGTAGGCAGAAAGACAATGCAACCCTATTTGTTTTTAAGGAAGCTGGATCCCAAATTAGAACCGTGTCTATTTAACACAAAATGGGGATTCAACATGTGAAGGCCAAACAGCTATTTAATGGCAAAGGATAAGACATTGCACCTGGGTCAAACTATCTCCAAGTAATTATTTTTTACATAATTTAAGAGATTTTAGGGGAATGTGTTGTTCTCAGAAGGGATTGTAAGTGGGGAAAAAATACAGCATGAATAGAAAAAAGGAGTTATAGTTTATGGTAAAATGTGAGTCAGTAAAGCAATGTCAGGAATGCTATAAACAATGAAGGGAGTGTTAGTGAGTCCATTTCTGGAAACATAAAATGAAGAAAAAGAGGTAGATAAACAAAATAAATCTGATTTTGAAAAAGGATAGAAGAATGAAGCAAAACAGGGCAGGTTCACTTGAAACAAAGAATAAAGATATTGAGATTATCAAGAACCAATGGTTTGTTGCACTTAACTCTGTGTTGGGGGAATTTGGCCCTGATCCACCTTTGTATCCTGGCTGTCATGTTGAAGGCCAGTTCAACCTGTTCTTCATGCAACATGAAATATTCCCCAAATCTGGCTGGCTGTCATAGCCCCTAAGAAGCCCGTGTCACCAGAGCAGAACTGGTAGTCAAAGGGTGATGCCAGAGACAGCTGCATGGCCCCCAGGGATACCTGGACAATTAGCCCAAGGAGCAGAAACCATTGGCTTTGCCTCTGGAAAGGACACGAGGGAACAGGAGATCTGGTCCAAGTATGTTTAGAAACATAATTAAATGAGGCAGCAGTCTTTATTTTATTTTATTTTATTTTATTATTTTATTTTATTTTATTTTAATTTTATTTTAATTTTATTTATTTTATTTATTTATTTTATTTTATTTTATTTTATTATTTTATTTTATTTTAATTTTATTTTATTTTATTTTTATTTTATTTTATTTTATTTTATTTTTAATTTAGATGGGGAATTATCAGTTTAAATTCTGAAATAGGATAGAAACCACAAAACTAAAAGCCAGTTCTTCTGCACTGCTCTAAGACCTGTCCTAACTGCCTAGCCAAAGGTTTTTTTTGAGATGGGAGAACACAGCCTATCTAGGCTGATTTAGACTGGATTCAACCTTCTCCAGTTTAGAAGATATTTGACTTTGAGCTGTTTAGCTGGCCAGTTATAAAACAAATCCTTAATCGTTCTTTGGGGTCAGAACCAAAACCTACCCCTGTAAGAGTTAAGGCTGTGGAAGCCACCTGAACTCCACACCTCCAGAAGGGAAAGGAGCTGTGTCATCTGGGAAGTGTTACATTAGGACATTATTCAGGGACTAAACAGAGACTTGGATATCATCTGGCTTTAACCATGGCAATTTGATTATTCTTGATAATTATACATCAAGAGAACTGGCAGGTTTTGTCCCTACCCCTGTCAATAGCAATACTCTCATCCTTTCACTGAAGTACTCTCTTTTTGTGCAGTGGTTTGGATTAAATTGCTTTTTGTTCTGTTCAAGTCTTTCTTTTTTCAACTGAAAGCTGACCCTTGGTGTATTTTGCAAAATGCTGAGCCTGCTCAGGTTTCTTGGGGAGGCAGAGGGGTGATGTCATTCACCACTTGATAGGATTGAATCCTTTATCTATCTGAACTTGGACACTGGGGAGGAATGGGAAAATCATGCCTATCCCTTTCTTTCTCAAATCCACTTACAAATTCTTTCTCCTTGTAGAGAATAACAAGTCTCCACAGCAATATCTCCTTACCACTAGATTTTATAAACTTTGCTGAAGCAGTCCAGAATTCTTTAAAAGACAGAAACAAGGGAAGTGGAAAAGAGATGAAAGAATAAAAGGCAAGAGAGGTCCTTGGGCAGTAAGAGAGATAAGAGATATCTAATAATCTTCCATCTCGGTCTGTAAGGAGATCAAATTCAGCGAGTATAATTCATCAGAGTATCTTCAGTTACTTCATCTACATTAACCTGTGCAAATTTTGAAAAGACAGTTAGGCCCATTTCTTTCATGAATATCAAACTAGGCTGTGGTAATGAACTTGCACACACAAGGCCATGGACGAAACCGGTGAGAAAAGCAAGCACCGAATACAGACAAACCAAAGTGCTCTCTCAGACAGCTTCATAAAGCAGTCTCAAGGCATTTTAGCATACCAGTTACACACTGAAAAGTCTGTGATCTTGCTAATGTAAAGGGGTTAATTAGTAGAGTGGATTCCAGGGATTGTATTAAAAGGCCCAAAGTGTCAGTAGTTTCACATCTGGTATTAAATGAATGTAATGTGTTTCTAAGCTGTTTCAAACTGTGCTTTTGTGGTGCTTGGTATCTAAAAGATTTGTCAGATCAGCCAAACCCAAGTTGATATATGAATACTGACTATTTTGTTGCTATATTGCATTTTCTTGATAAAGTTTCTGCTGAACATATTACTTCACTGTAATACAAATGTTTCCTAAACTCCATTTCATTACGTTCATGAATTAAAGCAGCAGCTGCATTCTGAACCGTTAAACCTATCATTACTCAATGTGACATTAATTTCTTTATTATTACAGTTAATTCAGACCAGGAAAGATCTTCTGTAGATTTGATTCTACTTGGGATGAGAAAAGAATTGACTGCACTTACCATTGTCTCCATAAAAAATTAAATTAAAATAAAATAAAATAACATGTTTTTGAATGTCTTGTTTTTAATTCAAAAATGTTTGTCAAGCATATTTTTAACTAAGTCTTAATATCTGTATCATTGATTAGTAGCATATTAAGGGTAACAAATACTAGGAATTGGAGCCATGAAAATGAATGTTGACTGTTCATCAGGACATCCATTTCTTATTTCTGTTCCCTGATTGGAGTAGTGTCTACTACTGTGAATACTGTTGAGATCCTCTGGCATAGGATTAAAATAGACTCTTTAAAGAAAAGCAGTGACTGAGGAGCGTGATTAATGAAGAGAATGAATATAGTAATGATGCGAATGGGGTTGGGAATGAATATACCAAAGAAATATACTGGCATGACATTACAGCAAAGGAAGTGAATTACAACCGCTTCTCCCATTGCAGTAGCAAAGAAATTGGGATCTCACTACCTTGATACCTAGGCTATTGCAGTTACACGTATATCTGAAGACAAGGAATCAGAGGGGGTGGGCAGTAAAGATCGTGTGGTAACAAGGCTCAGAACATCATAAAAGAGAGTGAATGAGAATGACATACCCAATTGCAACTGGGAGAGGAATTTAGGGAGCCAGAATATGAACGACGTGAATTAGTATGCAATCAGAGCAACAAGACAATGTTTACAACCCAGCCTGACAGGGAGCACGATGGACCACTGGAGCCTCTTGCAAACTGATCAAGACTGGACTGTTTGTCAGCACAAGTGAGAAATTACAGAATGCTGAACACAACAGAGTGTGCAGAACAGAGAAGGAAATGGGGGCTTGTTTTGTAGTGGTTAGATTCCAAATATGTCCTCTGCTCCAAGAGACATTCCAGATTCTGAAGGAGTTTGTCACATTAAGTACAGGAAATTGTCTGTCAGATATGGTTTTAGGTACTGTGATCGTGGTACAAAGGATCCAGATGTGCTATCTCTGACACACTTAATACCATGACATAAATGATTATGGTGAATTACCTTCTCCCCGTGATTTAATATTCTGCTCTCATTCTACACATGGACTCCTATGGTTACCTGGGGGACTTTTGGCTATCACCTTCTATTGTATTACTATCTCCCAGTCCTTCAGTCAGTGGAAAAAATGTTTTGAATTAATAGAATAAAGAAGCCATTCTGGAATACAACACATTTAAGTTGTTTAGACATAATTTTTTAAATACATAGACAAAGAAATGTACAAACCTTTCTGAGAAAAAAAAAAAAAAAAAAAAAAAGTGCTATGCATGCAGAAAATTGTGGACAAAGACTTCAAGAGCAGTTTTTCAGAGCTGAAATTGGCTCTTTTTCAAATATTCTCAAAAGACTGTTATTTATTTATTTATTTATTTTTTGGATGGCAGCAACCATAAATTCATGTTAATAATGCCAGTTGATTTTAATAATGTGTGTCTCTAACTGCAAAACTGCAATAACCACAATAATACTATGTAAAAGGAACAACTGCCATGGATTTCATGCTGGTGTGGAGAATTCTGGGAGCAGGTGTAGTAGGTTTTATATCTTCCAAGAGGGACACTTGATGTATTTCTCGTCATATGGCAGCCATTCCTAAAGTTTGCAGCTATAGGTGGAATAGGTGGTATAAACATTCTGTGCTCACAAACCCATGGTTTGAATTTATGCATACTGTCTGACGGCTGTCACTTTCAGTTTTACCGGAATAGAAATTTATTAGAGGGACTGGTACTATGCAGTCAGAAACTAAAAATAAGGACAAAGAGATGAAACCAGAAATGAATACTGACACTTATTCAAGAATTGCAAGTGACCAGACTGAATAGAGAATATTTCACAGA
Source organism: Cygnus atratus (assembly GCF_013377495.2). Classification (NCBI taxonomy): domain Eukaryota; kingdom Metazoa; phylum Chordata; class Aves; order Anseriformes; family Anatidae; genus Cygnus; species Cygnus atratus. Next base: position 38,715,679 of record NC_066362.1, on the reverse strand, counting down.
GGAACGCAGTTTATGTAAAACTACATATTGTGCACTGTTACATCACAGACATGCTTATGTCTCCAAATACAGAAAATACAGAAGTTCCCTGGTCTGTTTTGGACTTCAATGTATCTATTTATCAAATTAAGATTGGATAAATTAAGTGAGATTCAGTCACTTAATGTAACATTTAGTGCCTTTTGGACTGCTAAAGTATTCTGCCTGGGTTCCAGCTGCTGCACAATGAGGTCCTGTGTCTCCCTGTGGTCATTTGTGTGTCCTGCACAGATTTCTTCCTCACCTTAGCAGAGCTGAAATAAGACAACTTACTTTTAGGCATCTGATTCACTCTTTTGGTCCCTAGACCAAGAATTTGAGTTTGTCATCTTTTGACTACAGGTTACCTGGGTTATTGGAAGAGGCTGCTTAGAAAAATTAAAAGTCTAAAACAGTTTGTTTTGTGCTGACAGCACAATGATTATGTCAAAACTCTGTTATGAACTAGATATCCACATCATGTACTGTTAGGAATGATAATGGGGCTATGCTGGCTTCACACTATAATGGAAATAAGAGCCCAGTATATAGTCTATGGTCTGTAACAGTTGACCCAACTGTGAGACTGAGAAATAGACACAAATGCTCTTGTGGACCTTTTGGACATAGCAACTTCCTCAAATGAAGATGTCCAGGGATATCAGCAAAGCCACAGGCATTAAGCCTAAATGAATTTATTAGGAAGCAAAGAGTGAGAAAAGACTGTGAGGAAGGGAAATAACTAAAATATTTTAATGCTGTAAAGTGCAGTTCAACTACTTTTTCTATTTTAGGACTTTGTCATACACCTGGGAGCAAAATTATGATGGCATCAGAAATGATGGAGAATATCAAACCTAGGTGACAGAATAAAGCAAGGCAGCACAGGATGCCTTAGGGTTGAACCCATGTTCATGGGTTCATGAACCCATGTTCACCGTTTGTTCCATGAACCCATGTTCATGGGTTGTCCTAAGCCTTACCCAAATGCCCAGGAAATTTATCTCCAGACTTAGGACCTGTGGAAAATTTGTGACCCCAGACTTTAACTTTTCATTGGGTCTCCAGGGTACGTCTTGCATATACCTTGGATGTGGTATGTGTCTTGTTACTCTAACTGGTGTAATGCTGTTGCTACACACTTTGCAGAGCTCAGGAGGTCACCTGTAACCTACAGTGTGATAAGTTATAACAAGGATATGCAACTGAGCTCAGATACACTGAAAAATGTGCAGTTTGTCACCAGAGATATGGGTTACAGTGGCCTCCACACCAGCAGCCTGCTGTCAAGCACAAGGTAATGCGCAGCACTTGAACTACACTTCAAAATTTAGCATCTGCCTGCAGCCAAATGTCCATGCCACTGGAGTATGGATTAACACTGTGCATGGTAAATAAGCTTTTGCAGTCACCTTATAATTTGCTATTTCGACTTTTCTGTATATTTTGGTGAATCTTAGAGAGCAGAACTAAAAGTCAAGGACTTTTTTTTTTTCTGAAGATGCAGAATTCTTCAGGGAATAGTATTGTTAATTGTAACCACTTAAACTGCTAATACTGTAGATGTTGGTTTCTTAGGAATGTATGTATTTTTCTAACAAAAATTGAAGTCTGGTGGCTAGACAACACTCTCAGGCAGGAGTCCATGTTCAAGCAGATATAGTGAATTTGTGCAAGCTCAGAGCGTCAACAAGTAGCGCCACATCACGGTCTTAGGAAATGGAAAACATTTTTGTCCTATTTACCCTGATTTAGATTAAGGAATCTTTGGAAATCAACAGTTAAAAAAAAAAAGTGCATCAGTGATGTGCCATTTGCGGAATAATAATGTTCTCTTTAACACAGAAAATCTCACTTACCCAGGGGACAAAATGGGGCCAAATCCTCATCTGATGTCAATCAGCATGATTCCTTTGCCATTAGCACGGCTCCAGTGTGTTCAGTGGAGCAATACCAATTTACTTCTGCTGAGGGCTTTGGCCTTCTGTCTCAGCTCAAAGAAATTAAGCTGCCGTCCAAGTCTTCTTACTGAAGCTTTGTGCAGTTTAAATCTTGTTGCAAAAAGCCTGGTCAGATATGTTTTTCCTTTCTGTTTCACATGATTTTGCACATTCATCATATGAGTTTAATGGAATATGTCTAATTTTCATCAAACCATGGAAAACCAAAAAATGTTCACAGGTTTACGCCAATGTCCCATTTTGCTGAAAAAATGCTAATGAACTTAGGCTTAAATTTACTTTGCAGAAATGTTTTCTCTTTATTTTTATTTTTATTTTTTTTAATTTGTAATGAAACGTAAAGAACTTTAATGTCTGAGCTATTTTACACCTTATTAATAACATTTTATATACCCCTGCTTTGAAGGTCTTTTCAAAATAACATTGAAAATTCAAGAAAATTACAACAATATTATTTTAGGTTAGAAAGACACACTTTTTTCCTCTTTTCTTTTTCCTTGTGGAGGTCATACTTAAAGTGACCTATCATAAATCTAGAAAACCCTATAAATTCAGTTATAATTAAGATAAGATATTTAAGATATCTTTCTGTCCTTATTGTCCTTAACAGTTTCTGATATGACTTTATTCTAAGTCTATCTATCTGCTTCACAGGATTTTGCACATTCATGAGTTTAATGGAATATGTCTAATTTTCATCAAAACGTGGAAACCATGGAAAGCTCACTATCTCAGCTGACAGTGAGTCATGTATCCAATATATAACAAAACAGGTAAACTGTGATGCTGCTACAAAGCAAAGCAGACGAATTGTAGGAATTACCATTTCCCATGTTACATAGTGAGAACATTCTACATAGATATTATTAGTAGCTAAGATAAGGACTTTTGTATGCTTCTTCCAAATGTGATTAGGTTTTGAAGTTAATTTGCATACCTTTGCCATCACTAGCATTAACTTTTTTATTCAAGGAAGTAGTAGGTAGGTTTATGCATTTGATGCATTTTGTATTTGTTATGGTAGAGCTAAAAATCTTGCAGTCTTTCACATGTATTGGTCTCACTTGCAACTGGCTGCTCCCTACCTGGTGAATTTTAAGACTGAGTAGCAAGATCTTCAGGAGCCTTATCAGAGACCCTGAGAGAAAGAAAGGTTCTATGAGGGGCTGGACAGCATCTATGCTGGGTGGACATGCCCAGGAAGAGGCTGAAGGTCCCTGCAATAAGAGCCTTCGAGGGGGCTAAGTCAGGTCCCTGCTTGTAATGCTGGACAGGGACCATGCTTGGACACCAAAGGTCTCCCAAAAAGAGAAGAAACAAGATACTGTGCCCGTAGTTTGGAGACACCAACAGCTCATGTAATAGTGTGCTGATTTATTTGAGAGAGGGAAACCTGAAGGAGGATCAAACATCTTTGAGATGGTCTCCCCAAAGGTTCCTCTTACTTTCAAATTTCTCTACATCATCTCCTCTCCTCTCCTCTCCTCTCCTCTCCTCTCCTCTCCTCTCCTCTCCTCTCCTCTCCTCTCCTCTCCTCTCCTCTCCTCTCCTCTCCTCTCCTTTCTACTTCTCACCATCTGACACTCTATGCAGTGAGACAGGACCATGGTCATGGAAGAAAACCTCCTTGTAACTTGGGTTCAGCATGGCCCTGCAATCAGAAGACATGTCCCTGCACGCTCTGTCGTGTCACCAGTGACAACCACCATGAATGTGAAGAGGGGAGAAGTCACGGTGGGTGAGGACAGGGTGAAATGTGGCCTTGGCTGGTCTGGGAAGGATGTGACAGCATGTCTAGGGGAACAAGTCTCCGTAAGGAGAAAAGCAGGCAGTGTTCCCCAGAGGAGGTACACGAGATGTCCAAAGGAAGCTGTTTCCTAGTGCATCCTGGCAATGCCAGGGCTTTGCTAGCCTGACTGCATCCATGGTCTGGAAACTCCTAATTGAAGCATGGATCAAGCGGCCAAACTTCAGTGCAGATCAAGCCTCTGAAACGGCCAGGACACTCTGATGCATTATTTCCAGTGCAGGTCCTGTTAGATTAGGACGTGTTTTCCATTTGAAGTTGAGCTACGCTAACCCAATTCCCACCAAACAAACAAACAAGTGAAGGAGCGAGCGGAGCGCCCCGTGGGAGGGACGGCCGGTTCGTGCGCAGCGGGGTGGGGACCGCCTGGCTCCAAGCGCCGGCGCTGGGGTTGTTCTCCCCCGTGACTTTCATCCTGTTTGTCCCTGTTGCAAGGGGTTTACAAACTCAGAGCAAACATCTGGTCTGGTTTAGTGCCAACGAGAAAGAAAACTGGATATTAATTTTGATATGACAGTAAAGCTGTTTGATAGCGCTCACCCAGACAGAGCTGCCACACCATTTACAATCTCTAAAACTAAATTGATTTTCGTAAAAGCCTCGCAAGATCCTATTAGGGCTGACAATTAAGGTTATAATGCAGCCTACCCTGCTAAGGAGCAGTAAATTTTTCTGGAATTTGGTCAGTTGGTTACACTGATTTTATACTGTTAGAGAAAATTTTGGTCATGTGAAGGCAAAAGCAGTTTAAATCTGTTTCATACACTGCAGCATGGTCTCACTGATTAAAAATACCTGGGCCTCTTCCAAACTTGTCGTCATATTGGCTATATGACTGTTATAAGCAAACCCCTGCAAACAGAAAGATCTGAAAGTTCAAAGCTTATTTAACTGGAGAGTGCTTGTAAAAGGGGAAAAATGCCCTTTCTGCATGGAATAATGGCTTGTAACTTTTCCAGCATTATTTTTTCATTAATATCACCTGAATCTGATATGTATGTTTCACAGCAGACTCTAAATAAGAAATCTGGTACCTTTTGGCCTGTTATTCCTGTACCATCTGGCTAACAGGTACTGTACTGTTCTTGCAGTGTGACGCACCAAATAAAAAAGTCAGATCTTTTTAAAGCCACAATAAATTTCCCAAATGAGTTTGTGTGAAATGTTAAAAAGCAGAAGATAGAGGTTTTGGGTTACATTGCCTCTAATTTGAAAGGGGGATAAGTGGAGCCAGGTGGGCTACTTAGCCCATACCTGCCTGTTCCAGCTTTTTGAATCTGTGAACATTACACCCGGATACAGATGGAAATTGGAAACAATAAATGATTATTATAGACTTTATCATCCTGTAACTCTTGCACAAAAGATGAGCCACTCTCAAGGACACTTTGAAAGTGCACTGCTTATGTACATATCCAGACAGATGTACAATCGTAGGAACATGCCATATATCAAGTGAGAGGAATATGATTTCTTAATTCCACTGTGACAAGCACAAGTATCTTTTTAAAAATGAATCTCCTATTCTCACTGTTATTACAGTTTCCTTCTGATGTCTGTTTTGGTCAAGATGAGCATCTACCCATTCCTAGCTGTCTGCTAGTTCACAGCTGGAAATGGGGGACGGTCTAAGCAGACAGATATTAAGAAAATGGGCTTGTGATGTCTTATCTGAGTTACAAGTACAAGAAATAAAGGTAAGCTCAGACAGTTAAGTCCCTCTCTCCCACCTTCCACTTCTGACTCATAAGTCTGTATTCTGATTACTGTAGAAAAAGCAGGACAACAACTGCAAATGAAGCCAGAGCAGCAATTACTCAATGGCATGTTTCTTCATTGACTAGTCACAATCAAAACTTTCCACACAGGTGGCCTTACTTTGCCAGGGGATGGATAGGAATCAGAAAAGTTTCCATCAAAAAATGTCTAGCTTTCTTCCAACTCGTTCAGCAGAGGCAAATTACCCTGTGCTCTGGGGTCTCCCTTCCCCATCCCCTCCCACCTGTCAAGAACAGAGGCTGAAGGAAAACTGGGGCTCTGGGAGCCTTGGCAGCAACTCGGTCTGGATCCATCCGATGGGTGAGGAAGGCAGCCTGGACACGCATAGGCTGAGGAGAGGAGAGGAGCTGGGCTGCTGTGGGGTTCAGGACTTTCCTTAAGATGTGAGTTTTGAGCTGGTAACAAAACAAAAGCTGAGACATGAAAAGCCTCATCAGGATGAGGTGAGCTTCGCTGCACAGCTCTATGGACAACTCACAGGTTCTTCCTTTAGGAATGGGAGACCACTGTGGCCAGCACAAGTCATGGTGAAGCTTGCAAGCACCAGGCAGGTCTTCATGTGTTTGCCTCTGAGTCTCAATTGTGTGAAGAGCCTTTCTATTTCCATTTGATTTAAGACAAACATACCAAACTTAAACAACCTTAGCATCACGATGCTCAGCACTGCCAGGTTAGGGGCTGAGATGAAGAGGAATTCATAAACCTGAGGTAGGGGTCCATGCTGGCTGTCCTCCGAGAGAAGTAGGGGAGTCCTTAGGGCACAGATGGCCACAGCCTATCCACCTTGTTCTGCATGGGGGTCCTTCTGCCTTCATGGCTAGGACTCAAAGCATGAATTCTGTCCTCAAGACCCTAAATCAACCCATCTGTTATAAGGGACAGATTTCAGGTTTTTACAGTACTGCAAAGCTTTCTTAAGCAAAGTGCCTACACTTCAGGTTAGATAGGAAAGGGAAGAGAACCTGCTGTGATGGACTTTGGTGATTAAATTTGTTCATGTCTTTTTTTCTGCCTCTCACACCTTAACACTTTGCCACTCTCTTCTGTTGTTAGCCTCTTTTCCTTCACAATGGTCAGCTCACTTCACTCCTTGAGAAGTGTCACCCACCTCTACAACACAATAATTAATTAAAAGGGCAGAAAATAGGAATTGGAATAATATAACTCTTACCAATTTTCTAGTTGTTTTTCTTTTCTCTTAAGGAAAACAAAACATGAGCTGGAACAGAAGGGCTGCATTTAAAAGAAAAACAAAACCCTCTTCCAAAATACCTCCATGTATAAGAGTGGGAAACTATCCCTTGCAATTAGATCAAATCAGGGTATTCCGCAAGATGTGAGATGGCTCAGGGGGCACTGCTGGAACAAAGTGTGGTGGAAAGCCTAACACCTTCTCTATCTAACAGGAAAATAAGAAACTTTATGGATTTGATCTTCATTGTCTGAGAAATCAGATAGTATTTTCAACATTTATATTCATTTTGAATTAATGGAAATGCCACAATGATGATAATTTTTTTGGCCTAGCACAGAAAATGCCAGTTTCATAACAGCTGTACATGTTAACATACTTGTTGTCTTTGGGGTATTTGTATGTCTTACCAGCTTAAATAGCTCCACTAGTTATAAACTAGTACACAAATGTCTAACAGATGTACAAGTTGACATGAGAAGGAAAAAAAATGCACAAAACCCATCACTCTTTCACAACTAGTCTGCTTTAATGTAGGATACACAGCCCACTTGTGCTTCCTTCCCTGCAAATGCTTTCTTACTGTGAGATCCCTGAATCCCAGCCTGCTCTTTGTTCTCTCATATTTGAAATAGCTGCTGGACTTTTATAAATGCTCCATCAGTCTTTTTTAATTGTCTCATGAGACCCAGTACTCCGAACAAGCATAAATAAATGCCTTCAGAAGGTCTGAGACAGGCTCACTGGGAGAAGTGAGGTGGGTACATTCCCACTTATGTAACAGCAGAGCAGCTGTGGCCATGAGCGGTCCTTTCCTCCCCTTATCCGCAATCTTGCAGCATTCATCTCTGAACCCTTTTGTTTTCATTTACTTAGCACACCAATCTGCATCTATATAGTTTTGAGCTCCTGGTTCTTCTCAGTTCTTCCTCTCCTTTTGTGACTTTGAGCCGGAGCTGTGTGGAGTTGATGCTTCTTCTTTCTCTCCCCTCCTGTTTGCTATGTCCTTTCTTCAGGGAAGAAACTGGCCTCACATGTGTGTTTTGGATATGTCTATGTCCTCCAGTGTGGTCCTGCACAGAGGTGGCCTGAGTAAGCTGTATGTGAACAAGCGCTGCTTGTAGCGACAGAGCACAGAGATCTTTATGAAATAAATCAGCCTGCAATTTTACATGATGATAAATTTATCCTCAGAATTACAGTGAAATAATCTCCCTTGTTTGACAACGGGGCTTTACTGCTTCTGGTGCCAATCTGGCGTGCTTATGGTCAAGGCAGACTATATGGCAGTGGTTTCCTTTTCTTTTTTCTTTTTTTTTTTTTTTTTTTTTGTGGTACCATCATCTCCATAACTCAAATTCAGCTCAGCAGTAGAGAACACTTGGGCTGATCCCTCACATAAGTGAGTTTCTCCCTCTAACTATTGCACAAAGCATATGCTCTTGTATGTTGTATAACACTGAAACAGCTCTCGCATTATTCAGCACAACGTATTTCCCAAAGGAAAATATTTCTGGATGAATTATTCGTCCATTCTGTCAGGAGGGTAAATGAGGAATATGCTCCTGTCACTTCAGGAGAGACCTCAATTCCCTGTTGAGCGTCCATTACGTATACCATCGTCAACTTTAACTAGATGTCAGTTGAAAGATTGCAAAAGCTGTAACCTTAACAGTGCCATGGATCTTGTTGGTTTACTGGCACCAGTGTGACCTACTTAGACTAGGATTTCCCCCCACATTCTTTGCTGTAGATCCTATCTATGGCTTTTGGGTTAGCCTGTTCTCCTTCATCAAGAGAAGCAGTAAACAAGCTGGTAAATCTGTCCTCCGCATTGTCGAAGTGTAAAGTTACACCGCATCTGTACTTTCTTCTTCATTTTGTTTTTTAATAATCTATTGGGTTTGTTTGTTCAAGTTAATGAAAATAGTATGTTATTGTTATGTAGTTATGCCAAAACACTTCACCAGAAATTTCATAAATGTTTTCTGGTGCGTTGCCCGGTTTCATGTGGTTTCACTTTTTCCCTTCATATAGAAGAAAAGCACATGGAAGATAAAGATCTTAGGGTTAATACAACAAGAAAAAGCCCTGGGAAGATTCCCTTAAACAGCAAAAAACGAGTTAATGAAAAATCAAGTACAAATGAATAACTGTCTGTCTGGCTAACAGTAAAGCTTTAAGGTCTCAATCACAGCTTTTATTTGCAATGGTAAGCATTTATTCTCAGCAAGAGTCCAGCCAAATTTTTTGGGGACCTTTTGTGTGAGAAAGTACAAATCACCACAGGGAAAGGTCCCACCACCTCACACTTGCAGCTTCACAAAGTGTCAGGATTGTCCTTTGCTCCTATTAGCATGCCTCTAGGGCTAAGGGTTTTCCATACAATTAAAAGGAGAGGGTCTCTGCCTCCAGGGGGTTCACAGCTGAAGGTCAAAAAACCCATGAGGCATCAACAAAGGGGTTTTTTTGTGCAAATCAGCAGGATGCTACAAACAGCATAGCACTAACCTATCTTTTAGGATGCCTCTGACTTGTTCTGTTAGTACAAAGAGACTGTTTTCCCAGAGTGCCTGCATTATCCGTGCAATAACAGTGCTTCTGGAGGTGGCACCTGAGAAGTTCTGGAGCTATGAAAAAGTGGATTATTAGAAGACAAACTACAGCAAACCATAATTTGTGCTTATACATAGGGCAGAATTTGAGTAGAGGACGTATATGTGTGTAAAAGTAGAATTCATCCCTTTGATGGTAAATATGTCCGCTAACTTAAATTTAAACCTGAATTCTGGTAAAGCAGCCTTATATCCCATCTCTGTGTCCTGGAGGTATATATCTACTGAAGTTCAGGGCCATGGAACTCCCTGGATATTTTGAAGCAGTAAAATACTCCTCATTTCTGATTTCTGTGCTGTTCATGTTAAAGTTACTGGAAAGCTCTCTTTGATTTTATTCAAACGGGATCAAGCTCTCAAACATAATTTAAGGCTTCAGCCATTTCCCATTGCAGCAACTAAGTCCAAAAGCTAACAGTTAGTTGCACATACTGATTGCCAAATGGAAGGAAAACAGGCTGAAAGAAGCATAAATATAAGGGGTACTGAAAATAAATTTATTGCAAATGAATACTGAATCTGAATGAAAATCTGAACTACTTCCAAATCAGTTTCAAAGAACTGATACAGCAGAAAGAAAAGTCTTCTTGGCCAGCATTATGTCCCTTACCTTAGATAAATTAACCTGTCAGTGATGTATAGTGGAGTCACATATTTTTCTATGATGCATCTGCCAAATATCTATATATGCAAGTGAATTCACAGAGTCTGGATTGCTTTCAGAGGCAGGGATGTGGACATCTAAGCTCTCAAGCCAGAGTAATGTGACTCTTCATAGCTGGATACTTTTTTCTTCTCTCGTTGCATGTACACTAATGCATATGTCCCAAAGACCAGCCGCATCTGCATGGATTCATGAGATGATGCATGTCTGCTTTGCTTTGACAAGCCGCGTGGTAGGGGACACAGTGCCAGCCTCAGCACAGTTTCTGAATATAGGGATTAGGTTTCAGTATTGGGCCACAGCTTATCCCCTACTCCAGGCCACCTTGGGTCTGAAAATGTATTGTTTAATTACAAGAAAATTAAACACAATAGAAGGAACAAAGAGCCTCATGTGATGAGTTCATGGGCAATGCTGAATTGTAACCTTATCGTCCAGCATCCCCCATGCCCTTCTCACCCAGTACTTTTCTGCTGACCTTCTCAACCCTATTCTTCCGGTACTTTTCCATCAGCAAGTCTCCAAAATACTTCTTGCGCCAACCCCCTTCACACCTCCCCATCTCCAGATCCATACTGCCAGCCCTCCTTGTGCCCTGTTTCCCACTGCCCTTATGTGCTCCCCATCTAAAGCTCAGCCTGCTTTCAGGATGTCACTGCCGACATCCCATCCTTCCCCACAGGCTTGTTCCATCCCCACTACTGCCCACATCCATCACTGCCCTCCCACCCCAGCCATGTCAGCTCCTTGCCCTGGAGAAACATCAAGGTTTTAAGAACTTGGGCAGAGGCCACAACTGTGAAAGCTTTCCAGAGCTGCACTTTGAGGGGTCAAAGTGTGGGAAAGAGAGGCAGCTTTGCCTGGGGTCACAGACTGGGAAGACACCGTGGTGTTGCTCTCCCAGTATGCAAGGTACCAGTTTCACAGAGGGAGAACACAAGGTAGGAGCCAGCTGCAAGAGAGTTCAGTACTTGAGACTTGACTGACCCACTACCAGAAAGCAAGTAGTTTACCAAACTGACAATAAAAATAACAAGGTCTAGGACACTTGGAGTTGGGAGAACCAAATACAGAACTATAAGTCTTTCGGGAGGCTGCAGAATAAATCCAATTCTGTGAATTTCCTCTCACATGCAGAGACACATTATTTAAATGAACACGTGTCTGTCTTGTCTTCTTCCTCCCACATTTTCCCCCTCTTCCTTCACAAGTATAGGCGCAACAATAAAACAGATTTGCTTCTTTGCTTTCAGAAAGCTGGACTGCACATTAGCAACTTCCCTTTTGAAATCTAAACGGGAAAGTTATGTGCACAAGCAGGCCATATTATGCTCTTATTCTTGAAGCCAAGCTCCCCTTGGGTACCTATATAGCTCGAAACAGCGGCGACAGGATATACAGCTGGACAGAGTATTTCCAGTGAGCCACTCTCCACTGGACAGTGACATTTTGGTGGAATGTGTTGATTCTGTCAGAAACTGTGCTGGGAGCCAGTCTGGTAAGCAGGTGGGTGGCCAGAACCGCAAAAAGCAATTTTTTAACAAAATTCCATTATAAATTTCTTTTGTCCTTCTGACTTTTCCTTCCAATTTGAAATAAAAAATAAATAAATCTGGAAATGGTAATTTTTCTGGGGAGCAGGAATTCCTACAGCCCTAACCAAAAAAGAAACTATTTGTTTGTTTTTCCATTTGGCTCTTTCTCTCTGTTTCTCTGGCTTCTCTCACTCAGCTACCCTTCCCACTCCCCCTTTCTGTTCCTTCTGCTCATTTTTCCCCTTTCACCTCTTCATTTCTCAGCTGAATTGTTTTCTCACTCCTGGCTTTGCAATCTATTTCACAGCTGATCCTTTGCCGAGCATGAACTCAATAACACTGGAGGTGAACTTTCACGCTCATGTTGATTCACAGGATTAGGATAGACAGGTTTGCCCCTCTCTCTGCAGTAAGTAAGGTTAATGTATAAACTTCCTCTCCCTCTGCTTTATATTCTGCTCCTTTTTATTATCTTAACTTACGGTTTTGTTTCAAAACCCTGATCCATATCTAAACATAACCTCATGTGAACCACCTAGCAACCACCATCACCACCACCACCACCACTTTGCCCAGCTTGCTCTTAGAGTAGTGGAGTTGACCATGACCACGACCAAGACCATGAGCTGGAAATGACTTTGGTGTTCAGTGCAGTACCATCAGTAATGTAATTCGGTAATGGAGTTCCTGCTATATGCACCTTTTTCCTTTCAGCCTGAGAAAAGTTTTACCTCCCTTATTAGTTTCACTAGCAGTAGCACAGGTTGTTTTAATATTCTGTGCTGCCTGTAACATATTGCAGATGTACCTGTGTGAAATGGTCTCTCGTTATTGGAATGCAATAAAAAGAAAACAAGCTTCTCAAGAGTAAAGAGGGTAAAAGAAAAAAGTTAACCCAGTTTGGGCCTGAAATTCCCCAGATTTTAATACTAACATTAACATTTTATAATACAGCTATTAAATTACCCATAGAAGTGCATATAAAAGGGCTCTGGGCCAAATTCCATAATCTTTACTTTGCTCAGCCCCTATATCAGTTGCTGAGGTAGTAATAGAGACTGCCTGGTTAAGTCCGAAGAACAACATTTGCAAAAGCACCAGTGTGACTCTAGGACCTCTTCCCTGAAATGTTGAAGCCTAAGGATAACACTTCACTGAGAACAATGAGAGGACACCCGATGCAGCAGGCACCACGCTATTTCCAGCAGTGAGAGGAGTTGGGGCACCTTGCCCATGTTGTACCCCAGCGTGGGGCAGAGCACGTCAGCTTGGCTGCATCTTGCTGACCTGGCTGCAGTGCTGAGATCTGCCCTGGTATTCACACATGTTTCTGAACTGTAGCCTGGGTGAGCTCGTTTTGTCATCTCTGCACTACATTTCCTTGCATGATGTAGCCCTGCTGTGCATCATTTTTAAATGGGACTTAGACTCCTCAGTTAACTGGAGATTTGCAAAATGTCCAAGGAAAACATGAGGGCCAAACGCTTTCCCTGAAGGAATGTCCTCATCTGGTATAGATCTGACACACCATGCTTCTTCTCATTAAGCATTCAGTGTGTTAGGATACTTCAAGTGGGGCAAGATATATCCATGTGTTGGCTGTCCCTAAAGGTAAAGGGCCAAGTTATCCAACAGAGCAGCATCCATGTCGTTCTGAAGTTGTTAGACACAGCACAGAACTGGTAACAAGATCAAACGATGTGTCTGTGCACTTGTTCTGTGCACCCATTGACATTTCTGAAAAGCTTTTGGTCCAACTGAACTGGCAGATTAACTCATCCTCAAATTCTGAAAGCACCTCCATATTGCTTGCATCCATGTGTAGGGGTGTCCAGCTTGTAACCTGAGGCCAGGAAAGCCTTTTAATTTGTTTTAATCCTTTCCCTTTGTGAAACAAGACCAAGACAGATTGTCTCTCTCTCCCACAGAAGAGTACAGGACTGTGCCAGTGTATTTCTCATGTCATACTGCATTATTTCACACTAATTTACTCCAAGTTCTGCAACAGTTTCTTGCAACCCCCTTTTTTTTTTCATCAGGGTTCCAAGTGTATACACTACACTTGAAAACACTGTAGTATATATAGCTCATCTCTTCCAGCTTGAGTGCTTTATTACCCATTGACTGTGGAACTAGAAATAAGAATACTTTCTTAGCATAAGAATATAACCCGTGATTTGAATGGATACAGAGTACAGGTTGAATGTGAAGGTTGCTGTAATGCTGGGGTTGAAAACAAATGTGTGGTTGTTGGCCCCACACCAAAACAGACTTCACTAAAAATCAAGTCCAGGTCAGCCCAGCCTGAGATTTTCTTGTGTTTGTGTAAATCCATAAGTCTGGCGATCTAAAAATAGAGGAAAAAAACAAACAAACAACAACAAAAAAAACCAACCTGCCTTTGGCCCTCTGCACCTTGAGAGAGGCTGCACAGTAAGAAAGAAACTGAGTTATAGTGGAAAGGAATTAAAAAGCCATTGTGAAGCAGTTGTTTGTAATGGGCTAGATCATCAATTGTAATTTTGGTGCAATTTGGCAAAGCTCTGCTGCCTTCAGCGAAGCTGCCCCTGTTTATACCAGCTGAAGACCTGGCTTGCTGTAATTTATCATTACTGTCAGCAGTCTTTGTAATTTTAATCTTACGGCATCTATGAAGACCAGTGCATTACAGACAGCTTCTCGTCTGGGCCAGAGGGAATCATAAGCCTTCTGGTAATCTTGGATAATCCCTGAAGCTATGAGTCACTAGAAGCAGAGGCCCTTCATGCATCGTTTGAACCCCTAATTATGCAACATGTGTGGGTGAAAAGTGAGAGGGAACAGCAGGGCCAGCAGCAGGCAGAAAACACTGGATGAGCGGTTTTGAAGGGAACTTTCTGTTAATGTAAACAGCTTCTTTCCTTCCTAATAATGCACCTGTTAGCAAATATATTCCTGGAGAGCGACTCTCATGCATCTGCTTATGACTTTGCAGAGGAAGTAGCTAATTGACATAAGGGGACTTAGAAGTGTTTCCTGGCTATAAATGTGCAGTATTTAACACTGCTTTATAGAGCACAATGCTCAAAACACTGCCAAAAACTCCAGAGCCCTGCTAGAAATGTGGAAGAAGCAAAAGGCTTCCATGTCCAGAATGGTGACCCAGAATTTAATACATTTCCAGGTAGAATTAACAGCACTCTGGCATGCAGCCCAGTCTCTTCCACCACACAGCGTGAGTCCTGATTAGAGCTTTTTTCCTCTCTCGGGGACTAATCGCATCCCTTTGAAAAGAGATGTAGTTCCCTTGATCATCCTCTTCTGCAGGGTGGCAAAATCAGAGTTTTGAAGAGAAATCTGAGAAACTGCAGGAGCGTTTTAGAGGCTGGGTGCAGGCAGCAACAAGAGCAGAAGCAGCAGCAGCAGCAGATCTCACTTTGTGCAAGGCTCAGCGTGTGCTGTGCAGAAGGAAGGAGGTGTTCAGCCCCTTGGTGGCCTTCTGCTTTGAAATTGCTTGTTGTTTTTGCTACACAGGTGGGGTTCACGCTCTGAACTGTGGCCTACTGGTAATTCAAATGAACAGAGGGTGTCATTTAGAATGAGAGCTCTTCTTAGGTCATATTTCTCTATGCAGCAAAAAGGAAACTTTTTTTAACCAAGTTTCTTGAAGGAACATGGTTAATGAGCTTGCTCATTGAACATTGTTCCCTATCTGTTGAACTTTTTGGTTGATTCCAATGATAGCCAGATTCTACATACTCTGGAAAATTCACCAAAGAGAGAGACCGGGGTTTTTGACTGCCCCAAGGATGTGAAATGTGGCTGTAGAACTCAAGCCTTCATACATGGAGAAGTTGAGTGGTCCAAAGGCACAATCAGGAGGAGGCTTTTAATTTTTATACTGCTTTATGTCTTTTAATTTAAATACTGCTTCTGCTGCATGTCCAGTCAGCCACATGACAGAACTGAGGGAATTTCTCATGGGGCGTGTGGGGCCTTTGAAGGTAGCAATGGCTAGGGCCTTTTTTGGTCAGTGATGTTACTTCTGGTCATTGCTCAAGGCTAAACAGGGTGTTTATGTTTTGAGTATAGACTTTAAGAGGGGAACAGGCTGGTCAAAGTTCAGCCAGCAAGAAAGTGGAGAGCATTGAGACTCTGTACTCATATGTTATGAAACTGTTGCTGCTTTTAAGGCATATCTAAGTTGGGTCTGTCTATTTGGTGTCTCAGATTAGCTGGAACTATTTGGGCATTACACCGTCAGAGTAGGCTTCTGGGGGAAACGTGGGATACAAGTACTGCTCCATCTCTCAAAGGTATTTCCAGGTTTACCCCAATGGCTGCAGAGCACAGTTGGTTGGTGAAAATCCTATGGATTTGGCTGCTGCCTTCTTACAGAAATTATTGCAGCAGAGCACTCTCAAACAGCAATCTGCTATATCTCCAGGAACACTTTTTCTCACTATAGATGGAGCATTTGCTCTTTTTTGCTTTTAGTTTAGCCAGCATAATCTGCTCCCCTCTTTCTTTTTTCTTTTAGGCAATTCATTTGTGAGCAACTTCAAAAATGGAAAATATTTAAAAAACTATAAACAATTTCTTTTGTTTTCTTGTGGGGGTCCGTTAGCTGGCACTGGTCGAAAGAAGAAATCACATTGCTCTTAGAGGCAATTTGTTTTGATTTTCCCCTTTGGTTTATTTTGTAGTTACACAGGCAGGATGGGTGGAGATCAGATCAGTATCATTGTGATCCCTGCTATATCTGTCATCTCACAAGTTTGTTTGCTTTCCAGAAATGATTGGTGTTGATTTCAGTGGTTCTATCAGTTTGTAAATTATGCTAGTTAGTGCTTCTCTCGCCAAAGCACACCTACTTTTTCCATATGTGGAAAGAAGAAGGTTACTTATCCACAGCTTGTGTGTACATCCAGAAAGCTCTAGCATATCTGTGAATGTTGTGAAACAGCCTTTCCTTTGCTTTGCATAGATTTTCCATCTACTAAACAGCTCTGACTTCTTTCTCACCTGCTGGTATGATTCTGTGCAGAAGCAGCCTCCAAAATTCCACTTATTTATTAAAAAATCTTCCAAACCCTATTTTATTTTTTTTCTTTTGAAGACATTGGAAGCAATCCTGGGCTGATGGAAATCAGCCGCAATGTTGACATATATTTCACAGGGTCTAAACTTTCTTTCAGTAATATTATACCAAAGTGTAGATCTTCAAAGAATTTCTCATTAGAGAATTTCTCAACTTCTACTTTCTTACACAGAGCCAGTCTGGGAAAAGATGCTTCCCTGTTAATTTAAATGGTGCTTCTCTAGATGCCATATCCTTAAATCAAGACAATATTACTCTTTCAACTGGATGATTTTGCATATGTCTCCTCTTTGTAAAGCCCCAGAAGATGCAGACACTGGACCCTTATGAAAAATAGGTAACAGAGGAAATTAAGACTTTTTATGTGTCTTGCAGCTGAGAAACCAGACCAGCTGCCTTGATCTCTGTCAAGTGGGGAAAAGGCATTAATCAAAATGAAAGAGAAAGAAACCTCAGTCATCTTCATTTGACCATTCCACTACTTGGATCTTAAGCAGAGGTAGGTAAAACACTTCTGGGCATATTTAAACTGTTCTGGTTTTCCATGACTTAATTTATACCCAGATTTCTTGAGAGAGAACTTGAAGACATCAGCAATATGGAACAGGTCAGGACAGGGAGAAAAAAATACATGCAATGGGAATCTGTGTTAGGGCAAAGATGGTGCTCAAGTCTAAGATAGCTAGTGGTCAGCCCACAGAAGAATCAGGGCCAAATTTAATGTCAATTTAAATAGTACATCAGTTCCAGGCAGATATGAATCAGAAACTCTACAGAATGGGGTACTGCAGAAAAAAATGTATAGTTTTGGTCTTCAGGAACTGTGAATTAAAAAAAAAATAAAAACAAACAACAACAACAAACCAGAAGAGAATAGCAGAAAGGGGGCTGTAACAACAAGATGATAAAAAATAGCATTAGCAAGAAATATCACCAAAGACATCCCTAGCATAGCAGGTTCATCCCAGCACATGCTGTGGCACATCTGAGACTGGCATTTGAGAGTAAGACATGAGTCTTACAGAGGAGTAAGGCTGATGTTTGAGTTCACTTGCATATGCATATGTCTTTGGCAGAAACTGAATTCATCATGTACCGTATTTGGGACTGTTGGTTGCATCAAAGCTGTAGGTATAAAAACAAAGTTGCTTTTCACCTAGCTGGATGGTTTAGTATTTGACCAGAGGAAATAGAGTTGTTGATCTTCTGTTATTTTTCAGTGGCACTGCATTAAAGTGTGTTCAGAAGGCTCGATAAAGTATTTTTCATAGAACCATTATTGTGTGGCTGATTTATGTGACTACTTTGATGGTAAGGAAGTTTAATTAGTAATAGCTGCAGTTCTTGAGGAGAATTTTAACAAGGTGCCTTGCATATGAAAAGCACAGAAGTCCCTTTGTTCTGAACAACCTCTAACAGGGTGTAAAGGAGACTTTTGCCCACTCAGCTCATTCTGATAAATTAGCAGGTCGCTTTGAGCAAGTAAGCGGAACAAGATCACAAATACCACTGAGCATCAAGCCTTGGCCTGCTGAGGGAGTGTTTGGACCATTGCTAAGTTGCTGCAGAAAATGTATCCAGTCACAACATCAGTGATAGGGTATCCTTTCTTCCTTCACAGACATGGAATTTCCAACTCCTTTTCTAGCTGTCTCTAGCTAGGTGTCTAACATCTACGCTACATCTAAGCTGTCTAACATAGCTATTCCCCAGTGAATGGAGAGAAATTGGTACAGCTACAGTGAGTCATCTCAGCCAAACACAGGAGTTTAGGATAAGCCAATTAAATTACTGTAATGAAATCAACTGAAAACAACCTTTTATGCTTTCTGTTATGAGAAACATAGGTGGGGCTGGTGTTGCAAGGTCCCACTAATTCAGGCTGTGTACCCATTTGGAGCACATAATGTATTCTCATCTTTCCGGCTATTAGGCTTTGGAAAGAAAATGGATAAACAAGTTTTTTGAAACCATAAATCTGATATAACTTTTAATAAATATTTTGCTGTTGTCTGAAAGGCGGTGCCGACACCACTAACTAGAACAGGCCAAGGGCTCATTCTCCATGCTACGGGCCAGCTGGCGTGGTACTGGTCCTGTCTTCAACCCCGAATTCAATGCCCTCTCAACACAGGGACATCAGGCTGCCTGGTGGGAACGGTCCCTGGCAGGCAACGGGCTGTGAGAGCATGAATAGGCACTAGCCAGGACTGGGCAAGAGCACACTATGTGCTTCATGGTCACCTTGAACCAGATCGTGATCTCTGCCCAGCCTGTTTCCTATTTACTGGTATAGACACAGGCAAAAGGCTTTATCCTGCAAGAACATTCTTACCACTGAAAACATTTTTTTTTTTTTTTAGCAGTAAAAGACCAGAGACTCAAATGGCATAGTGTGTGCTCTGGCAGTGCTAGGATGTGTTTGAGGCTGGGAGGGCTTCCCAGGTAGTTGGGTATAATTTCGAATGTTCTTTAAGAAAGATCTCCGAAGGGAAAGTTACATTTTCTGTACGGTCTCTAAGTGAATCCTGATCAAACTACTTTTGATTATTTCAGATACAACAGATAGAGTACTTGGTAATGTCCTGAATCCTTCTCTAGGTGTAGAAACAGCAGCTCTCATACATTTTGTAAACACTTAGAGAGCTTACAATAGTCTGAAAAGAGAGCAGTGAAATGGAACAATCATTTATTTCTGGCATCTTAGATGTATGGCACATAAAAGAAAAAGAAGTAGGCTAAGCATTTGTCAGGTATGAGGATTTATAAGACTGGGAGAGGTCAAAAATACTGTCTTCTTTCTTTTTGATAAAGTGCTCTAAAATTTTAAGGTCTAAGGCAGGTCTGAAGTCCTCAGTTTTGAGGTGATAAGGAGCTCAAGTGAACAAAACCTCTTTCTGCAACATTGTTAATGAAGTACCTCTCCAGGTCTGGGAAACCTGAGGATAACTATACCAGGGAATTAATGCGGTCTCACAAGAATTGAAAAGGAGATGGATGGTCAAAAGAGAGGGACTAAGACCAGAAACTGTAAATCACTTCCAGTATCTAGAGCTAAAGTGAATTTCCAAAAGCTAGTGGGATGGGTTAGAAGTTAGCTATAGTGAATAATGTCTCCCACTTGCCATAGAGATCCACTTTGAAGCTTCTGTACATAGAATTGGGAAGTTATTTTGTGGTATTTAGTCTTCATCTTAAATCTCCAGAACATGAAATCTTGTGACTCCATACAACTCTCACATCTGAATTAAAGAAACAAGTATTAATAATAAGGATGATTGTCAACAACGGGGACAAATGGTTTAGTTCCTAGGTTTACTTACATTAGATACAGCCATAAACAACCAAATATGCGACAGCTGCAAATGGTTTCAGAAATTCATAAAAGGATTGATTGTGGAAGAAGACTACCCATTTCTAATTATGCAGACCCGAAGGCTATAGAAGCACAAGCTTTAAGGCAAAGAGGTACAGATTTCTGTAAGCTCTGGTGGGCATCTGTACACTCTGGAAAAAAACAAACACACCGGCACATAGACTCAAGCAGAAGTTTTTGGTCTTGGATATATAGATCTCACTGTGAAGGCAATGGGATTCAGATGTTCCATTAAAAACAAACAAATAAACAAACAAAAATACCATGTATTTATTAGGTGACATGAGATAAATAGCTGTATACAGCCCCTTGTATTTGCTGAGTAAGGAAGCTGGCAGTGCCTCTTATTCCTTGGCCACAGTGTCACAATATCACCACAGATGCCCATGGTGACAAAGGTTTCTTATAACGCAACAGTTATATTGTCCCTCAGCTCTTCCAGTAGGAAATGCTGTGCCAGATTCCTTGGCACCCTGTGGGCACTCTGTGCTAGACCAGCTCCTGTGCTGCTACCTCTGCCATGGAGAAGGAGGTTTGCACATGGGGCCGAACTGGATCCATACTGGGGAGCTGCAAGCAGTTCTGTTCTACCTAAATTCATCAGAAAGCTGAAGAACACCACCAGCAAAGAAGGAAGAATTAAAAATAAGTAAGTGGAATATGTAGGATACTCTCTGTTGCATGGCGACAGTTCATGAGCTGGTTTGGAGGGACTGCACTTTGGCATGTGTCCGTAATACACGACCTGGACCTCTTGTGGTTGTCAAACCTCAGGATGTTCCTACTAGTCAGTTGGTGTGCATTTCATGAAAAATATCTGGCATACTGCAGTTAGAATTGTATTTATAAGTTGAAAATTCTTTGCAGCTTGTTGGTCTTTCTCAAATATCTCTGTGTTTTTTTTTTAAATAGTCTCATGCACACGTTTTTATTTACTTGATTTATAAACCCTGTAATTTGTGGCTTCCTGCAAATTTTTCCTTGAAAACGTAACAAATTAATCAGAGACATGAAAATCTATTAACTACAGGTCTTTGTAGTGCATTTCCTGTCATTCATACTGTGAAGGATCCCAGGGAAATCCACTAATTGAGAGAAATCAAGAGCAATCAGAACAGATACAAGACAAACTGGGAAAATCAACAGTAATTATGTACTGAGAACACATTAATGAATACATTAAACAGAATTCTTTTCTTTTGCAAGAAAGAGTAGACATAATTAAGAGTAGGAACCAATTAGCATCCTTCTGTGTGACAAGGAGAAACGTTAAGGTAAAGGGCAGATGGAACAATTAAATTATGCAGGTGAATCAATCTGGGAGGCAGCAAAAGCAAATGATTAACTGGATGTCCTAATCTAACCTACAAGATGACTATAGCATGAGAATTAGACAGCAACGTGCATAGTTCTATACGTATATTACAACCTACAGTTGTGCAAGGAGTCTTGCAAACTTGGCCTCATCTCAAACAACAGTTGCTTTGGGCCATATCAGCATGTTATCAGCAACTATTCTGTTAGTTCACTTATTAAAGCTTCTCCAGTGAAGGCCTTCCATGGGCTCCCGCACTTCACATCTTGGTGATACCTTCAGAGCCTTCCCAGTGCATTCAGTCTGGACACTGAGTTTGTACTGCGCATCCCACAGCATACCATACTCCGAAACGGCCCTTTTAATGCTTTCCTTGCCTATTTGAAACTTTCTGCTTATACTGTTTCCTAGCATTGCCCAGAAGCTAGACATTTGTCCTGAGCAACCTTCCTCAAGCACCTCCAGGGTCCACCTAGATCTGTCAGCCCATGTTATATTGCTACAGGTAGCTCCCCACTGTTCACTGCACATAGTTTTTCCTTAACGAGACTCTGGTGTGAGGCTCTTTTGTGACACAGGTGTACCTGGACAGTGTAAGGAAGCACACCAGAGGGTGAGGTATTAAGTATTTTCCCTCCCAGCAATCCTATGGGGTGCTCTTATTGCTAACTCCCCGGGGGATTGTTCAAGACTAAAACATTTGCCTTCAAAGTCTTTGGGGTGACAGGAGTGTGTGGGCAGTACCCGATACCTGTAGAGCACGTGACATATATTTTTTTTAATATCTATTTTTTTTCTCTCTTTTTTTTTTTTTTTTCTCTGAACGATACACTGGGAGGGAGTATACCACACTCCCACAGATCTGCATCTGTATGCCTGGACACCCTGCCTTCTGCAGTTTTGAGCAATTACACCAGGACCAGATGTTCAACAAACTCACTGGAGCCTGAATTAGCACTTACAAGCTTTTTTTTCTATAATGCTAATGCCTTTTGGCAAAACTAAATACAACCATTTCATACAGCACAGGCCATCAAAGTACATCGAGAAAGCAAATTTTTAACTGGTGACTGGTGGATGAGTTCTCTATTTTCTACTGCTGATAATTGGAGCTTTCTAGTGTCCCCAGGATGGTCTTTACTAAAGAATAGATAGTGACAGTCTTAACTAAGGTATAGATTGAAGACAGCGACAGACAGAATTTTTAGGCTACAAAATTTTTTACATTTTGGGTTTTCTTTTCTCTTTTCTTTCACACTTACTGTGGTTTTTACCTGATTTTCACCACTTTTGTCAAAGGTTATTCAGCTTTTGATTGCTGAGAACTCAAAACTGGTTAGTTTTATGACAAGTAGTTAACAATTTTTGAAAGAAAAAGTGGACATTTTTAAATTAGCTTTCTTTGATAAGACCATAACTCTCTTAGGATCAGATAGGGTCACCAAATTCTTAGAATAGTGTTGATGATATTATTCCCGCTGCTCCAAATTTCATACCGACTTTCCCTTTATTTCAGTTTGCATACTGCATCTACAGCAATGAGAAAGTACTTAGAAGGCTCATGCATGTCCATTTTCTCTAACCTCAGGCAATGTGATCAAGTCTGACGCTCCAAATCTGGGTTTAAATTACATTATAATACTGCTTTTAAAGGCAGGCATGTTTTTACACGTCCTGGAAAACAGTCATACACATGCTTTGATATCTTCTTTCTGAGAGAAAACAACAGTGCCTGCAGCCCAGACATTACTTTTGAACAACCATAACAAAAAAGGAAAAGTATGTGGAAGGAAAGGAAACTGCGCAAAAGAAAACCCTTTACAGAGAAATGGTAGAGTCTGTATGATATTCCAGTTTTTCTTAATAGATTACAATAAGGTTGAGTTACATCTTCTAGGAAGATCATATCTGTAGGGTAAGGCAAGTACACCGCTCTTTTTGAGCTGAACTCAGAATATAAACTGGACTACTGCACTGGGTTATCTGCATGCCTGTAATTATTCTAACTCTCCACTGGATGTCAATACTGCTTAATACAAATGTTGGCTCAGAGTTCGCTGCTTAGAGCAGAGCAAGCCCTGCTTTTAGAGATGATGACTGTTTAGAGTGTAACTAGGTAAGGAATGTAACTAGCAGGTGAAACCTGGCCCATTTGGAGGCAGGCAGAGGACAGCTGTTAATAGCAAAGGTAATTCTTCCTTCCTTCCCTGAGAAGTCAGGGTTGCAATTGAGTTTCCATTATATAGCTGATGTTGTGCACCTCTGAAAAAAATCTCTGCCCTGAACAGTTTGGCAGAAATGGGAACCTGGTGTCTAAGATTTCCACCAAAGATAGATGTGGTATCCTAGAATAAAGACACCCTAAAGCCATTGGAAGACTACCTTCCATTTTGTACAGCAAGGCAATTGGCTCACAGAGCTCAGGCACTTGAAACCTGGTGCACAAAAGACACAGAGTAAGTTTTCATTAAAAAAGTTGTTAAGACCACATGGCTATTATTACAGCCAAGATTACTGATTGGCTTGAACAAGCCTTATTTAAGCTCTGAACATCTAGGAGCTTCCACCCCTTTTGCTCCTACCTCATGCTGCTTGCCTGGTGTGTATGATGCTCTTGCCACTCTGTGTTCCTTGGCAGAGCACAGGTGTGGTGGAGATACTGAAGGGACAGCCAGTAGCACCAAGACTGCAGAAGCAGAAAAGTTGAAGGTAAGGAGAGAGGAAGAAGAAAATTTCCCTGTCCCACAGATACAGGGATTTGGGAGATATCCTGTTTCCTCTGAAATCCCAGTGAACTCTTCCTTGCAAGACTGCCATTAAATAATTTTGTGGTGGTCATGCAAAAGAGTTTAGTGATTCTCTGTTACCCTTCTGTTGCTGTCAGCACAGGTGAGAACATGCTGCCTTTTGAAGAGGAGAGGGAAATTGTGCAGATCACAAAATCTGAGTTAGCAGAGTCTAATTTTTAAATTAAATTTTTTTTTTTCAAGAAACTCCAAAAGACAACCAGCTTAGAATGATACTTTTGGCAGAGCAGGTGGTTTTTTTCATTTTTTTTCTTCTCCCCACTACCATATGTAGCAAATAAGCTGAAACAAAATGAACAGAAATGGTGTTTCAGTGATTGAGCTCCCAAAGCTGAGCTGATGCCAGTGACACCCCATGCTTCTGTGAGTTCGCTTAACGATGCCTGTGGTATTTAACTTTCATAAGGATTTAATATTTGACACTGTGACAAGATTTTTTTCCAGGCATGCATGGACTGTTTTTTATACTCTTATTTGGCATATTTATTCAAAATGTACTATATTTAAGATTGCTGTAATCATATACATACATTGGCTACTGGCCACAATGTTCTAGCTATTAATCATACCCCGGAATCCATGGCAGATGTAAAAATTAAGTTTTATTTATCAAACTTACTCATTGGAAATGGCAGCCCAAGAAATTTACTCCTTAGGATTTTGACTTTTCTTGCATACTTCTGGCAATGGGTTCAAGGCTTTAGAAAGGTGTAAATCATTTTTTTTTTCTCAGTCCAGACGGTGTTGGCACAAAACTAAAATTATTTTTCCAGAAATGCAAACCCTTTTGTTTGGATGGCCTTTATATTACTGCCAAATTATACCACTAGTGCTATTTCTTTAACCTAACACTTTTTTCCATTATAATCCCATCTTTCAAGAAACAAACCAAAGTTTTCTACTCTTGCAGAAGTTTCAGACCAACAGATATGACTACCTTTCGGCTGAGTTGGGAAAGTAGTATCCACTGACAGGCCTGGAGGATTGCGATTGCTTTTTCCATACATAACTAGATGAAAAGGCAACAACCTGATATGGAAAAGCAGGTTCAGGAGGAAGATTGTTTCTGTGCTATGACCCACAAAATATTCACCTTTGAGAACCTTGGTATATGGGTTTGCTTACTAAAAACACCATCTCTGAAAATAACTTGCATGAGTATTGTTTAAGTTGAAGGGTCCCCAGATGATTGTGATGCTGGTTCTGCTATTTGCCGGTCTAGGAAGAGCTCCTACAACCCAAACTTGCTCAAGTTTTCTATTAAAAAGAACAAATTAGGTACAGTAGTGCAGAAAGAAAAGAAAAAGAAAAACCCAGCAAGGCTAACATTATGGGACAAAAATACATCCACCATATGAGTGTACTGAGTGCTGCAGATTTGTTCCTGGTTTTGTTTTTTTTTTTTTTTGCTTGCAAATTGTTTTTGATTTACATGCATTCCTTTTGTATACATATATGGTATATTAAAGTGTAAGAACTAAATTAATTCCAATTGTCTTCTGCTTGGGCTAAATATATGTAAACCTTACAATGTCTGGGCTTTATTTTATTTGCATTTGCATTCCAAACGTTGTCATAATACATCTTTTTGTTCTTTGAATGATTATAGAGCACTGCTGGTCTGTAGAGCATGTGATTGTTCAGAAATCAGTTGCTTCGCTAAGCAACTTATAAACTAGCTCAAACGAAGCAGTTCTCTGAACAGGATGTAAGGGAGAACTCAAGTGTGGACACCATGGGAGAGCATGTCATAGTGTAACAGAGAATCCTCCACTAAGATGCAGCACAGGAAGAGTTTGGGCTGTGCTCACCCAGTCCTGCCAGCCGCTTAGCTGGTGCTTCCCTATCACTCTGGTGTTTCCTTACAGACCATGGAGAGAGTGGGACTCAGGGACCAGGTGAGCTGACTCGGTGCCTGATGCTAGAAGGGTTGAATGCTCTGCGCCCAAGGAACAGAGGACTGTCCTGTGTACATCAGATTAGAAAAGTTGCCCCAGTTTGCAGCAAATACTCTTTAGAAAAATGTACTGGTTGTTTAATCCAGGCTGTTCAGGCTGGTGCACCCAGTGCTCCCCAGGCAGGCAGATATCCCCATCACACAATACTGGCTTTTCCCCCTTGCCGGTGAGATGTGGGCTTATGGGGAAGAGATGGGGCAAGGAGGGGAGAAGTCAAGCAGGAGACTCAAGTCTGCGCTGTATGTCCCGTGGAATGGGGATGTCCTCCCTCGCCCGCCCAGGGCTGCCTTCAGTCAGGGCATGCTGGCCAGGTGGTTGCATCAAGGGACAGGTTGGCTCCAGGGGTGGTGTGGAAGCTGATAACACCCCGTGCTGTCACATCCTGTAGTCTAACTGCTTGACCATGTGTCTGTAGGAAAGGAGCCTCAGGCAGAGGATGGAACAGAAGCTGAATTTTTCTCAGTACCGCAGGGGGTCCCAAAATGTGCTGTGGTGGATCGAAAGATGGAGGTTACCTCTGCAAAGTCATGTTTTTTTTTTTGTTGTTGTTGTTCATTTTATTTGCTTGTAAAGCAGAACTTTTCCGGTTTCTCAATTCGGTGAGAAAAGCAAGTACAAAGAAAATCTAAACTCAGTTAGCCTGAACCAAACTGGTGTATAACTTGGCCTCCCAGCTGAAATATCGACTATCTGCAAAGCCGTAAAGGAAACCATCATGTTGATTTGAGGTAGGCTGGTATAAAGCCAACAGTTTCGGTTGACTCCTCCAGACACTAGTGTTGATATCTGTGCAGCTGTTATGAGGGGAAAGATGAGTAGTATCTACCAGGTCCTGTCCCTGACTTGAAAAGTGGTCATACAAATTAATTAGCCGTGGCACTGCTAAGCATACTCATTATTTATTTGTTCCTAAATAGCCCTCTCAGGTTTTGTTTTGTAAGTTTTCCTACATTCCTCCTGCTTCAATGTCATGTTGTTTGCCAGCATCCTACTTGTGCTCAAAATGGCTAAGATTTGTTTTCCGAAATGTCAGCATTTCCAGGTGTCAATTTTCTTCCCTTTTCAGACGTAGAAGTGCCAGCGGAAGGTTGGCTCTCTTTTTCTGGCTCTGCTGTGAATTAAGTTCAACCTTTCCTTAAGAAGGTTTGTGTTTCAGAACAGCACATTAAAAAAAAACTTGACCCAAGCCCCCAAACAAGATAGTTGATGGAAGAAAAAAGCTCTCTGCTTAGGTTTGAAAATTCTTCAAGAGGAGGAATGCAAAGGGACTGAAGAACTCAAGCAGTTGTCGTCCATGCCCCTTCTCCATGCCAACATATTTCTTTCTTCCAACTTCTGATCGCAAATTAGTAGTTTAGTAACTGACCTTGTAGTGTTTTGGACTATTATTCTATTTGGGTCTGCTTTCACCTAAATAACAACCATCTGGTGGTGTCTCAAATCAGATACGTGTGATGGACTGGGTATAATAACCAGTTCAAGGATTGTCAGGGGAAGGGTTAACATTCTTGCCCTGAGCAGAAGGACCGCAGCTGCATGCCGTAAACTTAGCACAAAGATTGTCAGGGTAGAAGGCCTGGGTCAGCTGTAAAGAATTAAGCAAATCCCCCTACTACAAGAAGAGGGAAGAAGAAGAGTGGAATTAAGAAGTCCCTTTCTGTCTTTGTGTTTGGTTCATGGTGAAATAGATATCTGAGAACATTTGAAGCATACCTCAACCCTTAGCCTCTACACAATTTTTTCTCATGGAAGGTCTTGCACCTTGATCTCACAGAACCTGAGCAATCCATCTTCTGTTCCAGTAATGTGTGAAGTTTGAAGAAGGTGTGTGGAAAAGGTGTCATGTCAATCTTCAAATTCTCCTTCAAATTCTCTTTCTATTTTTCTGGAAATCTGTATTCTCACTCTCAATCTAATGTTTTGTCTCTACAGGAAAGGTGGAAGTTTTACTCTGTGTTGAAATGTTCCCAGTGCAAACCCTTCTTCAAGAACAAGACTGAAGCATAAACGTGTCTTGTTTTCTCCTAGATGTTGTATACTTCTTCAGAACAAACAGTTTCCAAACGCAGAGTTCTGTGAAAGGTTTATCACAGGGAGATGGGGAAAAGGCACATCTTCCTCTTACAAATCATGGGACAGCTGGAAACAAAAGTATGTGTCACAGGATATTAGTGATGGAAAAAAAAAAGTATTAAGGGCTGGTTGACTTTGTATATCCAAAGTCTCTTTTGTGGAGAACAGGAATGTGAAATACTGGAGCGTCTTGCAGAAAGGAGGCTTCCACAAAAAGACAAGGCTGAGGATGCTATTACAGCCTGGGACCATGGTAAGCGTGTAGTCTGGACTCCTCGTGATGGGTGGTGAAGGCCACATTATGATTTCTTGTTTCTTTCTGCTTTCTCAGGTTCTTTGAATTTGTCGAGGTGCCAAGGGTTATTGAGCTTTGCTCTTTTTCTTTGTTCTTTTTTAGCTGTGGGTTGGAAAGCAATTTTCCTCTATGCGTATGTGTTAATGCACGGTATGTGTATATACATACAACAAATATGCATAGATATAAATATGTGTGTGTATACATGCAAAAACATTTTCAAGACTATAAATCTTTATATACTGAATTATGCAAAAGCAGAGCCATATGCTTATCTTTGTAACCATAAAGAATCCCACTGAAATCAGTAAAATTTCTTCCAGCAATAGAGGATGCGTGGGGTTTTGACTCTGTTTTGACAGCTCAGAGTAAAGGCTGGCTTTTTTTTGTTATAAGCTCAAATCCAGGCACTTGCTGTTTGTCAGAAGGCTGCTGCTCCTCTTGTGTCTTTGGAGGAACTGCCTGAGGGAGCAGTCACCTACCTGAACCTTTGCTCCTGCCTTTCTTGACTTGTGTGAGTCAACACTTTATAAACTTACTTGTTTTCTCCATAACTGTTGCTGCACTGCATGGCTCTGAAGCTGCTGTCCATCTGTAAGATTTAAAGCAAGACTCTTGACTTTATCTGCTGTTGACAATGGAAAAAGCAGATTTGTTCTGGCTTTCTATTTTTTGTAGGGGTAGGACTATATTTGATATATGAAAACATTTTTCAAAATGATTAGATCAATCCCTCTGTAATTTGATTTGTTGGGTGGGAGGAGGGGAGGTGGAGAAAAAAAAAAAGTACTATAGACTGTTTCTCAATAAAACTGCAACAACTAAGACTCCAGACCAACAAACACTTACACATGTGCTTAGCTTCAAGTCTGAGTTAGACCCAAGGGGCCTATATTTGTATTTGATTAATGACAATTATTTGAAGAGAGATGGACTGGATGGAATCAACTGGAAAAAATATGTAGCTATAAAAATGTATGCTTACTGTAATGTATTTTTATACTGTTTCAGTTTTGTTATATTCTTTTATCTTGCATATTTGGCACACAGCTGTACATTTCTGACATAAGGAAAAGGTTGCACTGTCAAATTCTGTTTAGTTTTAATCAGAAGTGCGTAAGTAGGTCCCCGTTTGCTAACATGAACTCACGCAAAAACCCTGTTAACACTAGGGAACCTGCAGGCAGAACTGGGACCCTAATTTGAAAGAGCTCCAGGGGCTGATCTTCCTTCCTTCCTTCCTTCCTTCCTCTGGTAGCTCTGGTGAGTTCAGTAGCTCTGACTGTATGGTTAAAAGATTGACCTTACAGCATGAGAGCAGGGTTGCTTCGTTAGCAATCCCCTTAACCCTTGTACATTTCGTCTTGTCTGCACACAAACCTGGTTGTTTGCAGCTAGGTGTTTGAAAGCAAAGGCAGGCAGAGCCTGTACCTCGCAAATAAGAGCTTATGCGTACGTGGGTGAGTGTCAAGCTTGTGAGGCTGCTTGCCTTGCCAAGGTCCCTGCCTTGATCCTCAGAGCAGCTCTGCCAGAGCCAACAGCCCTGCTGCTCCTGCTGCAGCTCAGACACCTCCCTTAGACCAGCTTTGGGAAGGAGAGCTGTCAGTGCAGGAGATGCAGTGCAGCCACCTAATTATCCTTTACTGGAGAGAGGACCTTGTTCCTGCTGCCCGATGCTTTCTTTTCCTCTGTGGCAGACAGAAGGAGGAGGAACAGAGCACCTAGACATGGCATGGGACCTGCTCAGTCTGATTTGCAGCTTAGAAAAGGCACTACTTTGTGAGCATAACCCAGGCAAAGAAAAAGCATGAACATGTCCACTCCTCAGCTGTTGATGCTCCCTTCCTAACAAGTGGTAAGAAACAGCCCATGATCCATCTCAACCTTAAGGTAAGGGTAGGATTTGGGTCCAGGATTTAAGCCTGTTCATTAAGTGTCTGGTGTGTCAGTGGAGATAGTCTTTGCTGTGAAGGGTAGTTGTACCTTGTAAAGTGAACTAAATCGTTCTGGTCTCCAGTGACTGAGTTGAACAGATCTCCATGACTGTTCTGAGAGCTTGGACATATTGCGCCCCCTTAGGTGCCCTTTTCCAGTCTGTTCTTCTCAAAACCCAGGTGTCTGAGCTGATCAGGAGAATCAGGACCTAGTGCCTATTTATCTCCAGTGTTTTCAAAGGGTGGCTGCTAGGAGACACAAACCATCAGGCACCATTCCTGCTCTAGAAGGAGAAACAGCAGTGACAGCTCCTTGGGAAAGGTCCTGCTGAGGGTACCCAGATCTGTTTGGGTTAGGAGAACAGCAGGCTTCCCTGGACTGTTCTTGGCTCAGGCTTATAGCTCCTTCTTGAAGTACTCTTTTTTTTTTTTTTTTTTAAGTGTATGGGGTATTCTTATGCAAAATGGAGAGCAGAATTGGCTTAGTTCATTGTAAAATCTCTTCTACAGTTAGATCCCTAACTCACCCAAGAACTCAAAGAGAAATGCAGACAGGCTTGAGTAGCCTAAATCCAGAATTAGAGTTCTGCACACATTCGGCAGTGCCTAAGCTCTTAACACAGCCATACCAAAGCAGACACCAAGGTAATGCCTAACCCCACTGTGTTACAAACAGGTGACTGATAAGTTTTCTTTGGTACCTTAGCTGCAGGAGATGGGTTAAGGCTGCTGATACTGAACGGAGGTAGGCATTGCCCTCAGCACAGCATACGTGCCCTCTAACTTCAGTGTACTGAACATCTATTCAGAAAACACAGATTAGCAGGACTGAAGACAGCTGTTTATTTCCTAGGTTAAACGTTCTAAGTAAAAAGCCATTTTACCACGTGAAATCTGCTCTGAGGAGACTACATCTCTCTCCTTAGTCATCTGTAAGGAGGTTGCTACTTGACTGTACTTCAGAGCTAGGACACAGGTCAAGTGAAATGATAAATGTGCTGGCAGGTAAGATCCTTTGTGAAGCTGGCACTTGGCTATACGTCTAGATAAACACTCACGAGGGTTCAGGCAGGTTGGGTCTGAGCTGCTGCTCCAACCTCAGCCTGAAATGTCCTCCCCTCTGAACTGCTGGGTACTGCTGGGCGCTGTTTGGACAGCTGCAGAGCCCCGCTCCTAAGGGACCTGCAGGCTTGCGCTGGGTGAAGTCTTGTATACACACACACGGTTTTGTGTACTCCTTTGGAATCCATCTGCATAAAAGGCACTGTATAAACAGAAGATCACCAGTGCTGTACAACCAGGATTACATGTCTAAGCTCTGTTAACGCTATGGCTGCAAAAGATTTTACCTTTTTTTTGTAGTCCTGCATAAATGGAAACCACCAAGACTTAGACAAATGTCTGCACAAGGCAGCCATTTAGACAGCCCTGTTCTGGCCAAAGGTTTGGATTCTGCCACGTGTCTATGTTCTGCTAAACTAAGAGAGTTGGTCAAACCTATATCATGTTGGGTAAGGCCTACAGAAAAACACCAGTTAACAGAAATGATGCTGCATCTCTCTCTAGAGCACAAGATTGTTAGCCACATATGAAAATTAATCCCATGACTCAATACTGTGAATTCAGTGGATATAGCAATAGACACAATAGAAATCATGCTTGCAGTTTAACAGCTTTGCAGAATATCCTTTGAGGCTTAAGTTAAGAGTTTCCCAGTCTCTTCCTTTTGGTCCCATTGAGGTACAGTTCCTACCACAAGAGTACAGGGCTGTAGCTGGGATGGCTCACCAGGATAGTTTTGCCTTCCCAGAGCCTGTTATGCTGTGCCAAAATCACACACAAATGTCCTGTAGAGACTATTCGATGAACTGCTGGGAGAGCACAGGAGCCATGGATAAATCATCTAGCAGAAATTGCTACATTTGACATGTCAGGGAGATTACTGAAGTATAATGGAGGGGGAGAGAGTTTTCAGATTCTATTTTCTATCAAAGTGTTTTTTGTATCTCTATAAAGACTCTACACTAAAAAAATGAATGGTGGTAGGGTAGCCTAATGTAGTTGGTTTTATATCAGTTATTTAGAAACATTCTTTAACAACAAATTCTAGAGACAGGCAGAGAAGCCTGTTCTAGCACTGTGGTATGCATATATAATTTTAATATATAAACTACTAATGCAGTACTAGCAAGTGTAGTACTGAAAAATTGCATTCCACATATGTTATCAAGTGAGAATAATTATTGTGCCCTATTGAGTGCAAATTTCTGCAGTTGCCTATGATGACAAGCTAACAAAAATGAAAGGTTTTGCTTCCTTTTCATCATTTTCCAGCTATTGGTCCTGTGAGTTTCTGTGCTTGGAGAGTGGAATCTGTACTGGGGTAAGGATTTGAGCCCCAGACCTCCCTGGTGCCTTTTGGGTGCCATTTGAGGGCCTATGTTTTTGGCTATTTGGTGGTGGTCCACTGTCTGCAGTTTTGAGCAGAAATTCCATTCCCCAGCAGAGAACTCTTGCCCAATCAGTGTTTCATTGAAACTGGCACACACTATGAAAAGCTTTATTTTCAGTGAGCCAGCATTTTCCAAGCAAAATCTATTTTGTCTGGAAATTGCGTACTAGCTTTCACCCTGGGCTAGCTGCACATATCCCTTGTAAAGGACGATCCCAGCTGACAAGGAGGGTCCAGCTGAGGTAGGTATGGGCTGACAGGTGAGATAACCCTTCCTCTGCACTCCCTCCCATGGTTGCAATGGACTGAGCACTTCTGGCTTTCCTCTGCTTTTCCAGCCTGCTGCACATGAGGAAAGAGGCCTCCACCAGCACCAATGCTTCATTAAAGGCATGGCCCATGAGGGTGAAGCAGGGAAGAATCCTGCAGGACAAATTACGCATGAACTTAATGTAAGACGTGTGCTGCTGTCAAAGCAGTGATTTCTATACGGTAATGAATTTCAGAAGTAAGATCAAGGTCTTACCAATCTTTAATGCATAGCCTCTGCTCCAGCACAGGGATTCAATTTTTAAGCTTTTGTGTAAAAATAAATTAAAGGTATAGATGTATATATATATCAATAAAAATGGAAACAAAACTGAATGCAAAGTATTTATTAAAAGGACAACTGTATGTGAACAACTGAGATAGGTTAATACATTTTAATATACACAGCTTTGGAAAGTCATTTTTGGAAGGAAGAGGAAGGAAACATTTAAACACATGAATACTTAAGTAATGCTATTAGAAAGAAGTAACTACTTAAGCAGGTTGAGAGTGGGAATAAAGAGGTGGAAGACCTGAAAGCTAGCAAAGGGAAAATTCCCATCTGGAAATATCATTGGAAACAAATGGAACTGAACAACTTGCCTCATACATGCATTAAACAGGCGAAATGAGATTAGACAAAATTCAAAAAGGGTAGTTGTTTTTTGTTTCTTTTGTTTCCTCTGAAGGTGATGACAAATCTCCTGGTGGTTTCAGTAGCTGGTTTGTGCTGACCCAAAGGGTTACCCACAGCTCAGCTCTGGGGGTGGAAGGTCTCCCAGCATTGGTACCGAAGGAGCAAGATGAGAGGAGATAGGGTTAACAGGCAAAGCCTGACTGGCAGAAAACTGGGGCCACATCGTTGTCCCTGTTCCTCCTTTCCACTTCTTCCAAAAGGAGGATTTAACACCAAAACAATGCTGCAATCTTCACAATCTTCTTAATTAAAGGCTGTTTGCACACAACCTGAAGGCTGGGTCGCATTAAGCTGCAATCCAGAAGCTAGCTCAGTCTTACTGAGTGGTATGAAACAAGAGGTGCAGGAGTTGGTATGTGTAACCTTCTAATGTATTTTTCTGATCAAGAGCAGCCTGATAGCAATGCATGCATATTCATTTCTTCTAATCTTTCTTGAAGGCCATTTACATAACCAGTTAGCTGAGAAATGAAATGTGGTCATATTATCCTACTGCCTTCATTCATAAATATCTTGCCTTAATCAGGTTAGAAAGTTCATAGCGCTGCATGCAGCTGATACCACATTCCAGCAATAATCACACTTTCTCCTCATCACAGGAGGCCCCACACCTCAGGTCTGTCTTCACCTGAAGAGCCTGCAGTCTGGAAACACTGCAGGCAGCAGCTGCACTGAGCAATGCTCGGCATGGTGAGATTTTGTCACCCCCAAGAAAAAAAACACTTTCCTTTCACAATGTGGCATGGCTGCATATCAGACCGGCACTTGCCATGGGCATCTGATGTTAAATAAGCCTTGGACAGCATGTATCTGATGGGAGTTACGACTGTTTTATTGCATCAGTTAAAACTATGGTGTTAGAGATGTCAGGTTGCACTTAATATGTTTGTGTACTTGGCACTATGTAGTGCTAATCACATCAGCATTCCTTATATGTGGCACTAGTTTCTCCAGTTTATGGGATACAAAAGCTTGAATCTTGAATATTTCCTAGTTCTACTTAAATATATTTCCTAAGTCCAGTTTTGGAAAGAAAATACTTAAGTCTTTTTAAAAAAATAAAATAAAAAGTTGATAAACTGGGTTTTGAGCTGGAAGTGAGAGAAATATTTATATTGTAGATAAGCATGAGTTTTCATGGAATCTCATAGCAGGAATATTTTATTGGAATGACTCTGCTGTGCATATTCAGGGAACATATAATGGGATATAAACGAGTGGAAAAAAGTCATCATGGCACTTTGAGAAGGAAATAATTGCATTTTATTACCCATTTGGGCATCATGAAGCAACTTCACTTCTAGTTTGACCCTTTGGTGTTGCTAACAAGTGTCACTTGGTTTAATAAAAATATCATTATCTTTTACTTAAACTGCAACTCTAAGTCTTTATTTGAGCTGGGCAGAAGAAGGAAATTCCATTTCATATAGTACTTGCCATTTCAAATTAGACTTTACTCTGGCTTGGAAATAAAAATAAAATAAATGTGAACATCCTCTAGGAGAAGGAATTGAGGGTTGGCCAGAACGTTGTGGGACCCACCTCGTTGGAGGTTGAAGAGCCAAAGCAAAAGGTGGTAGGAAACCATGCAGCTTTTTCCCTCCAATCGTTTTTATTTTGCAAACCTGTACTTAGCTTTCTTTATGCATTTAAGTACCACCGACTTTCCAGGGATTAAATTCATATTTAAGTTTGAATGGGGATGAATCCAAGAGAGTTCATAAATCGTCTCTTTTGAATGAGGAGGCTGATGGCTGGAAGCCATCACAGCTGTACTGGTGATGCTCCCCAGGTACGCATAAGGACGTGCTAGGGTTGCCAACCAAGGAAAACACAGGTTCCTTCTATGTGAAAAGGGTCGACTGAAGTTTGGAAGCTACCTCATCAAGTACACTTCTACAAAATAGAACTGGTGCAGTGATACCATATGCTAGGCAAGGAAGCTAATCCGAAATGCAGAAGAAGGTTTGCACACAGAGAATGAAGCTTGTCCAGGATGGAGTCAATATACTCTCTGTATTTTAAGATCTACAGATTGCATATGAAATTCTAACAAAACAAACAAACAAAAAAAAACACCACAAAATAGTATCTTCGTGTGACCTTTATCCATCTTTCATCAACACTGAGCAAGGTACCTCTTTAATCTGCTTAGTCTGTGCTGGCTGGAGGCCTGGGAACCAAAGCTGTACATGCTGGCAGCTCAACAGCCACTACTTCACTACTATCTTGGCTGAGTCAAATTCATTTTTATTAGCAATTAATTTATTGTGTAATATAGGCAGCAGGAGGACATTTCAAAAACAAAAGTCTTTAAAGATACATACCCTACTAAAGACATCAAAATGTGTTTTATACCTAAGGTATGGATACAAAGAGGTTGGAATTGCCTTGACAGTGATGCATAATATAGTTGGTTGTGCATAACAGTTACTTCTTTATCTGAGTTTACTAAGGTGACCAAGAAGAAACTGGGTTTTTATTTACATATTATTAAAATCAAATTCATAATGTGCATCACGTCATGAAAATTCTGTGATAATAGTGCTTACAGATATATATGGTCAAGAATTTCTTTCAATTTAATGTCAACACTTGATACACTTTAAAACCTGTTAAAAGAATGTTATTACATCAAGGTAAGGACAAAGAAAGGTTAAATAAAATACTTTGAATGTGAAGAAATTTTTGTCAGTCTTTGTGCATATGCAATTTCCAAAGTCTTATGAACTAAGACACAGAAAAATATTTCCTACCCTCATTTATAAAAACAAATGGTATTCAGCAGACCAATTAAAAGTACAGTTTGGAGTTAATTAAATCTATTCACAGACTTCTGCTGACAAATATTGTTTCTCGAAACCACAGATAAAGAAAACAGAATATTTTTAAAAGACGGTATGCTTCATTTTCTACTTCTTGTACTAGATTTCTGTGTTGTTATTGTTATTACTGTCCATGTTTCAAAAAATTATTCCTGAAAATCCTGAAACATAATTTTTACTTCATTTCAGTGAGTAAACTAAGGGACCTCATTTACATGACAACTTGTAGGTTCAGTGCTTGAATTGTTTTACATGAAAAGCTGGACTTTCTGTTTAATGATATTCTTACTGAACAATGCAAGGGAAAAATGTGAACTTTTCCTTGATAAAACATGTCCAAATTGAGCAGTTTGTGGAGTGTTGATCAAAACCAGAACACTTCAGTTAAAATAAGTTAAGACAGTGGATTAGGAAAGAAGTAGTGTTAATACCCCCTATTTCTCCTCCCCACAGCTGTCTTCCCCAGCTGAACTATGTTCCTGCCTTGCACTGCAGCCAGGAGGATTTTCAAAACACAGCCCAACTGGGTGATGGTGGGACCATCCTCCTTCCTGGGAGCAACAGTCTCAGTCTCATGGAGGAGGTGAAACCACACAGCTGTTGGGATATTCTAGGGAGGAAAAAAAAAAAAAAAAAAAAAAAAACATACAAGAAGTGGGCTATCTTTGCTTCCCACCAGCTAAAGAGGACCAACAGACTGGCATAATTATCTTCACTTCAACCGAGTAGTGTGCAAGTACCTTTACTGTGTCTTGCCCCTGTATCAGTGAAATGTTTGGAGCTTTTATTGCTTTTAAAAATAGAGACTTGAAATTGGGAAATTAGATCAAATACAAAGGTCTTGGTACCATATGCAACCCTCATGCACACTTTGATAGTATCAAATGTTATTGCTAAAAAATGTATACTTAACCAAAGATTAGAGACTGTCCATATACTTTCAGAGCAGAACCTTATTTGTCTGCCCTCTTTATTTAATCTGCTTCTCCTCCCAAAAACATATATAAATAAAAAATGAAAAATCTATATAGTTCTGTAAGGACCAGAACTATGAAAACCTAGTTTCTAATCACTCTATTCTTGTGATTGACTAACTTTTTTAATGAGTTTTATGAAGACACAAGCTTCCACTTTATTATACATCTGGGAATCCACATTGACTATCAGCAATCACAAGGATCTTTTCCCTATATCTGGCAGGGAATTCTCATGATTTTGTTTGAAACCTTTACCTTAATATCAGATTAGGTCCAAACACTATGAGAAAGGAAACAAAGATAACTGACTGAGAACAGGAGCCTTGCTTCCTTCCAAAATCAGTTTAAAATGGCTCCACATCCTTATCAAAGGAATAGGTGAATTAGATATGTAGATTAGAATGATTTATAAAGCTTTTTTTGGTGGGGTAATTTAATTCTCATGTCCTCATAATTTATTTCACCTTGAGAAATATTCAACTGTCATCCCATTTTACTGGAACTTTTTGAAAGGAAGAAAAGGAGATACGCAATATTAAAATACCAAGTCTGCCTTTGTCAAAAGTGGGAGTGATTTGTAGTGCTGGGAAGTCCTGTGCGGCTGAGGTCTAGAGTGAATTAAACTCTGGAAGTTTGACTGTATTTTAGTGCTGAGCCATCAGGTGCGAATATTTGCCTGGCTGAAAGAGCCCTCATTTGTTACTACTGGCTAGACGTGCCAACCATAAATCTGAAGTAAGGAAAGGCACCAGACTGAACTGGCATCCCAAAATATTCAGGCTTGTAAAACCCCCAAGTATTCTGTTATATGCACCCTGAAATGTTGACGCCTGTCTGCCTGGAAACAATAACCTTGTATGGCTGGTTTTTTGACACAGGCAACAGTATGAGGAATAGGAGGCCAAGCATCCGAGGGGCAGTTCATTCTGCACTCTCTAGCTATGGTCGTTTCAAAGTTTGAATTAGCTCTTTTCTTCCATGACAGCTATTTCATTAAAACCAAAAATCAAAACATTCCGGTTTCTCTGAAAACATGATTAATGAGGTTCTCAGGTTCAGGAGTGTATCAGAGAAAAGCATTTACCTGGAAGGATGGAAACCCAAATTCAACTCCACTCATCTGAGTGGTTCCCTGAGGGGAGCTGAGGTTGGCTCTCTTTTTGCCCAAGGTGAGTAACTAATCAGTAGGTTACAGATAATATTCCAGCTGGTCTCCTGGAAAAGGTTTGTTTTCTTGATCCACATATAACAGGAGATATTGGTTTTGTTCATGTTGGAACAGGCTCTGAAACCTCAGTATATTTCATGAGTTGGAATTACTGCCTTTCAGCCAGCCCTAACGTGACCCTTGCTTTTACTGTACCCAAGGGTAGTTATTGTGATACTGTGTGATGGGTTTCTCGTAAGTCCACGTGAAGATCCAGTGGGGAGGAGATAAAAAGGAGCCACAAAGATAGTAATACTTTCCTTGTTCTAATATCTTGCTCAGAGCTAGAAGACACAGACCTCAGTTATGATGCTTATTCTGACCATAGGATATATAGAGAAATATGTACTTAACCAAACTAAGAGAACCAAAAATATTTATTTACCTAATAAAGAAAAAAAAAAGGAGATATAATATTTAGAGGTTTTTGTATGTCAGTGGGTGGTCATCAGGGCTGGCTGGTAAATCTTCAGTTCTGCTATATATGCCAAATAAATTGAAGAGGCCTAAAACAAAGGTGAAGAGTTCACTGAAGACATGATTGAACCTGCCAAACCCCAGTGACTTGGATACAACTGGTGTGTGCTCAGCTGCTTAAGGAGAGACTCAAGGCAGTTGACATCTGTCTACAAAGTAGTTTTGCTTATACTGCAGTTCTTTCTGCACTCTGTGGTCAGTGGCAGAGCCTGTCAAAAAATGTATAGGAGACTACTCACCACAAATAAGCATCCAAAACGCTAGCCATTTAAACTGACTGCATGGGATAATGTTTTACCCTGTTGCTTGTTCTGTTGAGCAACATATCTTTATGGTTTGTGATAGAGATACCATTTCATGCCCTGTTTCCATCAACAAGCATTAATATGTCTGTTAGGTCATCCAGGCTACAAGCTGCCAGACAAGGCCTGGGTTTACTCTGGGTTATGTTCATCTGTAGATCTTTATAGATCTCAATAGTTCCCTCTATATATATTATAGAGATCTATAAAATCTCTAGATCTCTATATATTTTAGGGATCTATAAAGAACGCTATTGTTCTCTCTATATATATTATAGAGATCTGTGAAAACCGATAGAGATCATATGTAGAAGATCTAGAGTCAATCTATAGTTCATCTATAGATCTCATTTATAGTTCATCTCTACGTGAAGGTAATATTCATCTGTACGAGCTGAAGAAATTAATGCACATTTAACAGAAGAAATCTTTAAGAATTTCAAACCTTTTAAAGATGCTTGACCTAGGCATCTCCCTGTTACATGATTAAACATCTGGTATCAAAGGAAAGGAATAGAGAATGGGTCTTCAGCTGTAAAAATACAACTTTTGTGGTCTTCCTCCTTGAAACAGAATTATCAGTTAGACACTGTGCAGTGTATCTAGGCTGCAACAGAGGTGCCACAGCCGTGTTGCTGTTGCTCGTTTTACCAGCATCTGTTTTTAAGCTATCATAAATCTCTATCACTCTCTCTCATGCACTCTCTTTATCTTTCTCTCTCTTTTCTCCTTGAATTCATGAACCAGTCCTGTTTTGTTTAAAATAAAAGGAGATATTTGCTTTATCTATTCTAAATGAGACAAAGGCTGCAAATAGCAGTGTCAGTGTTCTGCCACAGGGCAGTGCAGATAAATAGGAAGGTAACTTGTTCATAAAAAAAAAAAAAAAAGAAAGAAAAAGAAAAAGGAAAAGCTATAGATTGCCTTTTAGCTTAGTGACCCTTTTGAAAAATCTTCCCTAGTTGTATTAAATATTCTTTTATTAACTATATCATTCCCAGCTGAGTGACTAAAGCTGCTTAAAAAACAATGGGTTCATCTTATTGGATCATTAAATGTTATTGTGCTAAACTGTGTTTTATTCTAGACATAACTGTGGATCTCAGCATGCATTGCTTATGTTTCTTTCCATACTGGATTCTTTTTGCTGTGAAGTCTATTCACACTGAGATGTAATTCCTTAAGAAATTTGTGCAGCTCCCTAAATAGTTACAGAAATGCTGTTTATGCCTTTGGTATTTTTCCTGCAAATGGAAAAAGTAGAAAATATAAATTAAGCCTTGAGGCATTTCTCTTTATTATCAACTCTCCTGTGATCTCTTTAAAGAGAGATTTCTGGAAAATTAAGGACTGAGCAGTATTTCAGCACAAGACTTCTTTCTGCTGATGCAAAGCATTGTTAAAATGCTATAATTTTTTAATGATAGGATAACTAGGTTTTGTAATGTTTGTTGGATATACATTTATATATGTGGACTGGAAGTTACTCTTCCTAACCTTCTGACTGTCATAATATCTTTCTGAATATATAATCAAAACCACATAAATTTCTGAAATCTAAAATATATACCTATAGCAAAAATTGTTCATCTACTCTCCCACCATAGCTGATTATAGCTGCGTATCTCCTGAGGGCAATTCATTCCACCTCATATTAGGATGAGATGAATTACACTTTGGAAATATCTCTCCACTGATCAAGGAAGAGGCCTGTGTGATGATCTTAGACTCAACACTCAAACTTTCCAATATCTTAAATCAGGAGAGCTAAGTCTCACCGCAGACAACATGCTACTTGACTAACTGGGACTGGCTTTATCTTGCCAACCGTCCACATCTGACACGGTCACTGTAGGCTGCCCAAGCTGAGGCACAGCTCCTTCATTCTGCAGCAGCCATGTAAAACAGGTTAGAGGCTCTGTCTAATTCCACACTTACATGTGACTTTTCCTGGAAAGACCTGCGCAAGCTGCCAGGCAAGAAGACTGTGATATATGCATCCTTGGATATTTTCAAGACAAAGCCAGCACTGGCCTGATCTTGTGCTGCTGACAGTTCTGGTCTAGATGGGCCCACATAGATCCCTTTCAGCCCACATTTCTGTTGTTATTGTTTCCTTACTGATAACAAAAGAAGTCCAGATAGCTAGCTCTGGCATAGGCAGTGATGATTAAGAGAGATGAATGCCATCCCTGGTCTGCTTGTGTATAGTTCGTTCTATTTTGATTGCAGAAAAGTATTTCTGAAGGTTTATGATAACCAGAAACAAAGTCTTCAGTAGCAATAAACTCATGGTTTTTTGTTTTTTTTGTTTGTTTTTTTTTTTTTGATACCTAAATATAGAAATAGTGAGAGTTTTCTCTAATTGGACTGATTTAGGACAATCTGAGAAAGGTATATAGGTTGGATGGTATAAGTTCTTCAAAGTGAATATCTACTTGTTTTGGTAACTGTGGCAGAAGCTTAGACAGGTAGCCTAAACTAGACATCTAATGTGAAAGGAAAAAAAGTTTATTCTTTCTTCCTGCTTGAAAGGAAAAAATGTTTCTTCTTAAGAAGAACTGATTTATCTGCTCTTTTTATTACAAAAAATTTTTTTTGGAATTACCCTTTTATATTTTTTCCATTATAATTTTAGGCCTTTCACCACATAATGATTTCTTTAATTGTTTGGGTGTTTTTTCATTTTTTACAAAAAAAAAAAAAGTATTTTAGATTCTTACAGAGAACAGGAACATTTTAGATAAACTAAATCTTTCTTCCTCTCCAAAACTTTTCATAGTAGGTAAAACACTATGTGATCTTACTGAACAGGAACAAGGGCTTGAGGTGCATTCATGGGTAATGAAAGCATCCAGAAGATGAGAGAGAAACAATTTTTTAAGCAATAGGATGGCACTAAACCCTGAACTGCAGAGGAGGAGAGTAGCAATGACAGAGGAGACTGCTTTGGATTACTGCAAGCAATGTTCTTACTGTTTTTGGTCCATTACACATTAGCTGCCTAACAGAGATATCAGAAACGATTCTTCAAAGATTAATTCTTGATCAATTGAGTTTCAGTACATATAATTTCTGGAAAAAGTGTTTTGTTTTGTTGTTGTTTTTAATTTGTGGGTTTAGCCATTCTGTTATCTCTTGTTCCAACTCTTTTCCTGCACTGATGGCTTAAACCTTATTTTAGGGACTTGTGTTGCCAGCCACCATGTTATCTGAACACTTTCCATGTAAGTTAGAGGGCAGCAGTGTGCTCCCTGATAGACTGGCTCTTCTGGCTCTTCTCCTTTTTCAGTTCTAGAAAACTCTGTTTGCCATGGGATGTTCTTTGGGGAAAAGAATGAGAAATGTTCTGGTTATGATAAAATGTACTCTATCGAATAAAAAGGGCTGGCAAAGCTTCTGAACTGTGGTCAGGCCCTGGATTCATTTAATCTCCTCTGGAAGTTCATTCCATATTTTCTTTCTGCAGTCGCACATGAAGGACTAGATCCCCAGCTGGTTTAAGTCAATATGGCATCACTGACATCAGCTGTCTGTTACCGAGTATAATCGGGGTGTTACAACACTCTGGTCCACAGAAACCTAGGCAGTGCGATGGCTTCCAGCCCTGAACTAGCTCATGCAGAACCAGCGTGAGTATCCCTGCACTGGACCCCTCTGGTATCAGCTCAGGTGCCGAACCATGTGAACATGAGACTTTTGAGAGCTGAAGCAGGTCACTGCTGTGCCTAAATTACTGAAGTTTTCCAGCTAAAGAGAGCAGAGGCATTGGAGTAGCAACTGAGTGGAGTCCAGCAAGGCCAATACCAGACCTAAGCTGGAGACATGAGCAGGGTGAGCTTGTTTTCCAGAGATGCAGAGTCTCCTGGGGCATTGGATCAGTGATACAGGCTCAACACTCAGCTGCATTCCTTGGCTGCCAAAACCCTGTCAGGCACTAGACTGCTTCTGTGGAATCAGTTCAAAAGTATCCTTCTGTAAGGACACAGTATATCCCAAAGCCTATCTACCTGTCTAGCCTACATACACGATCTATTCATATGTAATGGAGATACATCTGTTTGCTGGTTTGCAAAAGCTAGAGATCCTGTCCAAAGTCTTTGGATATAGTTATATTCACCTTCTTCTCTGGTATTTGAATTAATGTCATTTTTCATTTCATAGGTATAAGCCGGCTATTTAACATCCTTGAAAAAATACTCTCCAAATTCCTTACTGAAAGCTTCACAGAAGGGGGGAGAACAAACATTTAAAGGATCAGTTGCCTGAACATGTCTAATGCCAGGATCTCTGAGGACATCCTAGTTTAGTCTGCAGCTGAATATGGATCTTCTGCAGGTACTGAGTGCTGCAGGTGATTGTGCTACAGCAGTGCAGAAGGC
Source organism: Cygnus atratus (assembly GCF_013377495.2). Taxonomy (NCBI): domain Eukaryota; kingdom Metazoa; phylum Chordata; class Aves; order Anseriformes; family Anatidae; genus Cygnus; species Cygnus atratus. Next base: position 38,671,642 of record NC_066362.1, on the reverse strand, counting down.
ACTATGGTTTTGTTGTTGTTGTTGTTTTGTTTTTTTTTTTTTTGTTTGTTTGTTTTGAGTCAATTGATTTAAGTGCTAAGACTGCTTGCTGAATCTGCATTTGAGTCACCAGGCTAGATCTTATGCAAGCAGTGGCCAAAGAAGGCAGCCCACCAGAGAGTCCTGTGATTCCTGCATAGATCTGAGTATCAAATCATGTTAGCTATGTCTCGAGACGTCCAAGTGTTTAGGAAGAAGCTGATCTGCCAGACCTTGATTACTGAACAACATGGACAAACTGAAGAATTTGAACAAGGCTTATGCTGCCTCTTAAGCAGGATGTAGGGAAGAAGCACTGTTTATAAAAACAGGTAATCTGTTCATGGAGCTAAGGGTAGATCTTGATTAGGGTGGCAGGAATAAAGAGAAATTCTTTGTCACAGAAGAAAACTTGAATTTGTTGATTTTTTTCCCCTGAAACCTGCCTACTAGTGAGTGAAGGAAGGGACAAAACTGAATGTTTGTCTTCGTCTTTCTAAAACGTTAATATGAAAAATCTCTTAGAAGAGAGATGGAAAGAGAGAAGAGATCTTTACTTGTCTCTTGCTGCAGTCCTGCAGACAGACCATTTCTAGCAAAAGCTGTAGGCAAAAAGGGGCCAAAGATCTGATTTTTTAGGAAGAACTGAGTTGCACACGCCATCCTCATCTGGACCTACCAAAACCCTACTGCCTTACAGAAAGAAATATAAGAGTTTGTAGTGTTGAGTGTTAATCACTCATTAATTGCATCTCTGGCCTTTTTTCTTCTTTTTTTAGCTTCTTGAATTTTTCTAGAATGCATATTAATCTATCCTAGCATGCAATCCTTCAACTTTCTGGAGGTCTCCTTCTCATACTACTTTATAAACATAGCCACTATGCATCAAACACTTTGTGGCTCACTGCTTCATAGGTGGGACACAGCCTCTTATTACTTCCGTTTCAGACACTCTAAAAGGGATTGTGTAGCTTCAAAAGGAGCTATAACTAACACTCAGAAAATGCAAATATTTATTGCCTTTAATTTGAGAGAAAATCATATTTGTTTCCAAGTTTAGACTATTTTTGACATGCTAGCAAGTACTTGAATAAATTTAGCACTTTACATATAAAAATTTCAAACCAAAGGGAGGCAGCAATAATTTAGCTCGGAAAAACCATCGAGCTGTCTATTTCCCATTGAGTTGGCAGAGAAGCCCTCCCATATCCTCAGAAGAAATGAAAACAGATGAAGTCCTGTACAGTCCTTTCTCTAGTAGGAAGCAGATCATATTTCTCACATCTGTTACCAACATGGCAGATCAGCTCTGTTCCCATCAGGATGGTCAGGATATCCATGATTTGAGGTTTTGCCTTTTTAGGAGATATATTTCTCATCTTGTTATGGCTTTTGTTAATTTTGCAACAGTTTGATGTTGTGAAGGAGCTCCTCCTTTCCTGTCAATAATACAAGGTCACTCTATCACAGTAACGTAATACATCACCAGCTTTGCATGCTTCAGGCATTTGAATAGATTAATTTTGTTCTGGTAAAATTTAGTAATGTATCTTTACTTCCTGCTTTTCTGTAGACAGTCAGACCAATGTTAATGTCAAAAGTAACCTCATATTTTGGTGATATGTGAGGCTTAAAAAAATCATATATTGTAAAGATCCAAAAGTACGTCATACTTTATTTCTAGGATTCTTTTTTTTTTTTTAATTTATGAACTATAAATAAGTTGAATGATGGAAACCACCTAAACTGTTTATCCATTTGCCAATTTGCCAATATGCAGCAAGGAGAAAAATGAACAGGTTGAAGGGTCTTCATGTACGAATGCCATAATGAAAGAAATTCAGGGCTGAAACCAAAGGACCACAGCAAAACTGTAGCTCCACAAATAGTAATAAACTGTAGAAACTGCAGTCTGAAGCACTTCAGAAATTAAAATGTCTTTGTCAAATCCAAAGATCTATCCCTTTCTGTTGATAGCTGTGGAAGTATTAAGTATATTAGGTGTTGCAAATTTCAGAGATGAAAATTGCCAGAATAAGTCCTCATGTGAATATTGTATTCTAATAAAATCTAATTATTGGCTCCTACTTCAACCAAAGCTTTAGTGTACTGAATAATATTTAATCACAATGTGTAAGACAGTGATTAGAAAAGACCCTGAAAGTCTTGTATTATAAATTAAGCAGTCAGTACTGAAATCTTTTCACTCTATGAATTACTTCAGAAGAGAGAGAGACTGCATGAAGTAGATGCAAGAAAACTGGGAGATCACTAAAAGGTAGCTATAACTGTAATTTTTGTTCTCTGTGTGTTACTTGCTACATGGGTGAAGACCCTAGAGAGTACCAGTGGAGGAACATGGAGAAGTAATGAACAAGCTCAGAATGCTAAACATAGGCCGACAGTTAAGGAAACACTGAAACACTTAGAGTGCACATATTAAAACAAGAATACATGGTGGTGAAAAGTCAAGGTTACACCTGATGGTTTTACATTCCCCTGAGATATGCTGACCAATGAGATGGATCAAACTCACAAGAGCTTGAAGGGTGAAAGTCTGCCATACAGAAATACTTCCTAAATATTCCAGGATGAATTGAATTTGACATAGTATATCTTGGAGACCAAGGACTGGAAAGCATGTTTCTGGTGGATCACCTGCAAAATTCATTCTCTGAGAACAACAGAAAAACAGAAATAGGTGTCACAGAAATACACATATTATATAAAGAAATAGGCAATTGGAAAGAAAACTTCACCTTGTTTGTGGAAGCTACAGAGATAAAAGGGTAAAGTGGGAGCAACTGCCACTGTGCCATTATTTTTGTGTAATTTATTAGGTTAATGCATAGGGCTTGTTTGTGTCTCCATTGGGAAAAAAAAAAAATGTGTCCAGTTCAAGGTAAAGAATCATCAGCGATTTTGGTTCTGAATCAGGACGTCACTTAAGGGATAAAACTCTATTCTTTCAAGTGATTAAAAACAAACAAACAAACCAAAAAACTGAGATCCTTGCTTTGTATCTTAGCTTTTGGATGTCAAATGCATTTTTAATTATGATGTTCTTTCTACCATGATATTAGCATTGTTAGCAGATGTTTTTGTTCTAGAATCAAGTCTATTGGAAACCAATATGTTTCTTAAACTAGCTATGTTTTTTCTCAAAGAGAATTCTGATCTAATTGGCATGTGTATTAAAGGGATTTCCTGTTCTAAATATACTGATTTCCTCAACTGTTGTGACTATATGTAACATATGTCTCCAAAAGCAGAGTATCCTCAATTACCAATGCTCAAGAGTTTATGCTGTGAAAGCTCAAAGATCTCATACAGTTTTTATATTTCATTCTTAACTTCTGAGTTCAGTGGGATTTGAGGGCATTTATGACCTTTCATGACATGCTCGATATGTTGCAGGATCAGGCCCTTAACTATTGCCAAAAGAAAGTATTCAGAATATCACTTTCTGGATTTTGTCATTCAGAATGTCATAGAATTGGCTCAACAATCGAAAGAAATTCCAAAGCATCTGGAAAGCATCACATTTCATACTGATGGTACCTACTAGATTTAGGTAGAAAAGCTCCAGACAGTGTATTTATTTATTTATTTGATGCTAGCCCCATTGGAAAGATGTTGATACACACATAGCTAAGTTCTTAAAAATATAGCAAATCTAACCAGATCTGAATACGGGTTTAACAGAAGGATTTAGAAGAGACTATTATGATAGCCTTGGGCATGTCATAAGTGGGTCAGATTGGATATAGCAGGGTAGATAGAAGGTGAAAGAACCAAGATTTGCAGGAAAACTGGAGTTTTAACAAGAAGTATTAAGTGGAATATGAAATATTACATCCATATGCTAGAGAAACCACATGTCGAACAGAAGGAATGGTAGACTATCAAAGCAGTGACTTAAAATTTGTTGGGTTTGGCAAAGCAAGTCATAATCAGTACAATAAACAGAACACTCGAATGCTTAAATAACCTTGAAGAAATGTTGTAACTGCAAACAATATTTTCCTCTTGATTAAAAAAAAAAAAAGTGGGACAAATTCTGTTAGGCAGTATTAGGGTTTAGGGGGTTGTTTTGTTTTGTTTTGTTTTTTAAATTGAGGGTACCCAGCATTACTACATTTTGTTCTTATAGAAAATACTACACTCCTGTGAGAACACTACCACTCGTTAAATATTGCATGAAAAATATCTGCACTTTGTGGTCTACAAGTAAAAACAAGTACAGCATATGCAGCAGCAAATTGTTGATGAATGGCAATGCTATGTGTGTTACCTTACAGTATTATTTCATATGAAAATATTATGCATTATTTACAGAATTGCCTCACTCTATGCAATGCTAGAAGCTTCATACACTCTTCTAGAACTTCTGAGGACACCATATCACCTTCTAAAGGTTTTTTTCTTCAGATATTACAGTAAGTCACACTAACCAATATGCTACCTTGAGTAACGATTTTTAACTGATTCTTTTGCTTTAATGTAAACTGAAGCAAACATCATTCACGGATTTCAGACAGATGTTACAAAAAAACAGAGGTTACTTAAATAGCTTCCACAACATCTTGTCATTTACACTAACATTATATGACGTTGCAAATTATTACTAGTATTTACAAGCAGATATTACCTCTGAGCCATAGGAGGGCAGTCCTGCAAGCTCCAGCTTATAGGATGTATTACACATCTTAAAAGTCAACAGCTTCTTGAGAAATCATCTACTGGAGATGTTCGTTGGCTCATGAGAAATCTAGTGCTCAGGCTGCAGCAATTTACAGCTGCTGAACTTTACAAGTGTTTTAGCTACCTGTCTGTGTGTTAAGATAACAAATCACACAGGAGTCAGTCAACAAGAAGTCATCTATAAACAAAAAATGTCCAGCAAATATATTTTTTTTCCCCAGTAAATCACAGTGAAAGTTTGACAAAAAGATGTAGATGAAATTGCAACATTTCTTCTAGTTTCACAGGGATGAGCCAGCACTAGGACTCAACTCCAAAGGTCCACAGCATCTCTGTTATACCACATCGGATGAAAAGATGCCCAAACAAGAAGGTGTTGGCTGTGATCCAGTCTTCATTTTTGGCTGGAATGGAAAAAGACACACATTGGGAATGATTTGATTTTTAAGTCTCGGGATATGGGGGCTTCCTCACTCCCACTGAAGGGGTATGTCCATCAGGTGATCTCTACTGTACAATCTTCCTGAGAAGTCTAATTAATCTCTGAACATTAAAGTTCACAGTAGCCTGAAAAGATGAAGTGCCTGAAAATGTGTTTTAGAAGGACCATGGCCATGAAAAAATATTGCTTCCATTTATCAGACAACGTTTCAAGGCATCTTAATACGAACTAGTCCTATAACTCCACTTGCACCTCCTCCTGCCTTAACCAAACACTGACTGTCCATAACCCCAATGTCTTTTGTGACAGTTGCCCCAGACACCCATGCTGTGCAATCGAAGAATGACAGCTCATTCCTGCCTCCTGCTTCATTGTAGAATGGTCTATTTCTGGGAACCGAAGGAGTAGCTGGTGTATCTGAGCAACCTACACTGGTGGGAGGTGTCCCTGCCCATGGCAGAGGGGTTGGAACTGAATGATCTTTAAGGTCCCTTCTAATCCAAACCACTCTGTGATTCTCTAATTCCATGGCATTTTAAAGCATTTTTCTCCTAAACTAGGTATGCAGTCCTTTCAACAGACTTAGATGTTTTAGTATTCTCTTTTCCCCATCGAAACCACAGTGACACCCTCTGTTAGGACTTCATCTGTATTTCCAGCCCACACAGACGCATGCCTCCCCTCAGGGTAGAGGGCCTCCTTGCTCACTCCCAAAGAAAATGCAGAAAAAGAGAGAGAAGAGCGGGCTCCATTAGGATTAGGGGAGTGAGAAGAAAGTCAAGACGCAGAAGAAACAGTTTTCATCTCTAAGCCTAAAGCCTTTCAAATGAGATTAAGGTTTCAGTTCAATAACTGGAGCACAGATTTTTCTTCCCAAATTAAAATTGGCAAGTGTGTAATGAAAACTAATTGCATATTTTGCATATTAAAAATATTCAGTTTTATTTACACTGTATAATCAAGATTTTTGGAAGCAGATACTTAATGCTGATGCCTGCTTAATAAGGGTGATTTTTAATGGGTGCACCGTGCAAATCAGAGAAGGCAGAGACTTTCCCTCAGCCCTTTTGTTCATTGTCTGTCTTCTTTGCAACATGGCAATAATCTTGGTTTGCTCCAGACATTATTAATGGTAGTACCATTACTAGCAGAGGATGATTAACAACTCCTGAATCTTAAAAGAAAGAAAACTCCTGCAGTCCCATTACTTACTATAATTTACACTACCAGACACTTTAAGCCTGTAAAAGTACTTTAAAGTATATGAAGTTTGTCTGGGAGCTTTTGCATCCCAAAAGTTAGATGCTTTTTCAGCCAGACTGCCCTGGGAACCCTATCTATTTCTTGATCCCTAGACCAAAGGCCAAATCACAGCACAACTTGGAGCAGGCTGTGAAGGCACAAATTTAATCCTGCCTCCCTCCTGCTTCATTGTGGAATGGTCCATTTCTTGAACCCAGAGAAATAACTGGTATAGACGGTATAGGTATAAACAAATCAATGTTGTGGTATCTAATTTTGTGCTCACTCATGCTGGGAAAGTCCCAGCTTTCCATCACCTTATCACTATCAATGCAAGGAAGACTGAATCCAAAGCCAGAATCAAGCTTGAAATGTCTGCCTATTTTTTTTCTGTGCTGTGAATAAAGACCCACAAAATTCATCTGGATTTTCATCTGCAAGTTTGAGCCAGACAGTGAAGCCAAAGACTAAAGGAAAATTCAGCATGGTGAATTGCTCAGGGTGTTTAAAGGGAAGCTCTTCCTCAGCTTATCCATGCTGGGGTCACTTATGTTTTCTGTAGGGTTTTTAAATGCTCATCTGTTGCTGGCTTTTAGCCAGGCCTAATGCTGGCGCCAGGGAGACTCATCATTTTATCAGGCTTGCCTCTGTTACATGAACATTTAATTGTTTGTGGGATATTCTTAGAACACAGAAATGATAGATCTTTCTGGCATTCAAATGAATTCATTCATTTGATTTATTTGTTTTCCCTAATAGTACAAGAGATTTCAGCTGAATATTTATTTGGAAGAGCTTGGTATATAGAGAAATGTGAAGAAAAACAAATGTTTTTGTTCCATTCAGATTAACTGGCTGCAGTGCGCATGGAGTATTCACAGCCCATGTAGATGCAGAAGAAAAGCCAGTATAAATGTTTGCTTTACAATATTCAATAAGAACTGCTACGGGCATGACTTGTTCCTAGGGAAAACTGCCTGAGCTCTGTTTCATGTGTTTGCCGCAAAGCTTTCTGTTTTTCAGACTGGGTGTCTTCCTTCAACTTGAGTATCTAGAGGCCCTGGTTAATAGCAGGGTACTACTCCAATGCATGCAGAATCTAGAGTAATTGTACTGATGCATATTCATTCTTAAGAAAGGAAAGGAGAACCATTTCAATTGATGGCCCACCTGCCTGATTTATGGACCTCGGTACCACAGTATTTGCATTAAAGAGGTCAATGACTAACTCAAACTTTCTACTCTCCTGAGCATCACATTTGGATCCCTGGGCAGGAGGAAGGAGAGATATGAGAAAGAAGTAGCACAGCAAAATAATCTAGGCCCCCATAATTCCTGTAATTAATTCCTATAATTCAGTCCATCCAGCTTAGATTCTGGGAATTCTCTCCTTCAGCTACATAGGAAGCACTGGTTGACAGCCTTTGGGAGAAGGCAGTTTCAAACACATGCTGCTGTCCTGAAAGCTGATGTCATCATGGCATTGGTGACAATTAAAGGATGGCCTGTAATGATTGAGATGGCTGACTGCTGTAGAGGCAGTGCAGCAAATTGCCCACTGTCAGGCAGTCAAGCCTGTGACCTGATAGAAAATTGTCCTGTGACCTCCTAAGCCTGTCTGTAGAGCTGTCACAAAGAGAAGCAACACAAATCTAAATGGTGGGCATTGTACAGCCTGTGGATGTGTGCTGTGGTCTGGGAGACTGGGACACATTTCTTGTGTAAATGATGGAGGCAGGGAAGGAAAGAGGATGACGTATCCATCTTCTCCATTGTATATCTGCACCTGACCATACGGTAATATCTACCCAGCATAATGCTGAAGTGCAGCAATGGACCACATGAAGGCTCAACAGCAGTACAGATTTCTTCAGTATATAGGAACCTCCTGGTTTAGATCTTGTTTTATTTTTTAAAGAGTTCAGATACAGAATATTATCACACAAGCAAAAATGTCAGTTCTACTTTTAAAAATCATCATCTTAGTCTCAGGTTTGTAGAGAAGAAGATATTTACCAGTACGGCTCACACCTGGAAAATATAGCACCATTACAGATAAATTATTTTTAATCACAGAAAGCCATTTCAACCATATTGATATTGATTTCCATATTGATAGAGCTGCAGAAGTTCATTTGAACTTCATATTAATGGTATTTCAATATTATCAGAATGAAATATGTCTGTGCTTTCATACCTAATTCTTTTTTAGAAATTATGTTCTACAACATTTTTAACAATTTAATGGTTTTGCCTGTTGAAGACAGAAATTCCGTTCTGTGACTAGCTCTTGCTGTTGAAGAAAGCTGGAAAAAAATGATCATGGAAGGCTCAAAAACCAGAAGACCAATAAAATGTAGTATTTCTTAATATTTGGATTTTATACCAGTGCCATGAATGTTGGTGGCCTGATGCTGTGGTTTGGCAGTCCTGCTTTCATTCAAATACTAAATATTTTTCAGTTCAGTTGTGCTCTCAGACATTTGTGCATACAAACAATTTGCATATGAGCAAGGCATCTGTGCACTGATGAGCCCATTTTTTCTTAGCCATAGTTATTCATAATTATTTATTATTCAGTCAGTTATGAACAGCATCACATTTAGGAAACTTGCATTATTTCAGAAATAATATATAAACAGAACCTAACCAGTCCCCAAACCAAATCTCAAATACTTACTGTGATAAAAAGCATAATATTTCTATTGCTGTTTAATCACAGGACTTGAAGAAAATCTGGTTACAGAAATGGAGAACTGAGGCACGGAAAAGTGAAGTGGCTAATTTAAGATATTGCAGTAGGTTAGTGATGGACTCCTGTATTCTTTCCATTAGACACACAGCCTTTCTTGACTTCTGAAGATACTCTGTTCTTGTGACAGTGTTAATGCACTGAAATGCTTTAATGACTTTTTTTTTTTTGATGAATTGTTCTGTGTGTGCTTGTCCAAAATGGGTAATTATTGACTTATACTGCTAGACTCATATGGGATAGATTAATTTCTACACTGTGATTTTTCACAACCAAAATGTTCTTTGAGTAGTAGAGGAGTAGAAGTAGCTCTTAGTACAGTGCATATGCTCAAGAGAAAAGATGAATTTATCTAAGACTTTCTTGCAGTATATACAGAATTCTTCTGGCCTACTTATTGACATTTATTAGAGTTTCCCTATTTTGACTCATGTAACTTCTGACTCCTTTTCTCTGTACTGTTCTGGTCAATGCTAACATTCAAGTGACACCAAACATTAACAAACTCCAATCTAGAATTAGAGATTGTCTCCCTATGGACTAATCATAAAAGAAAAAAATATATTCTTACTAGCTATAGCCTACAATTATACATATATGTAATGAAGCTAGAAAGCATATGCTCCATCTGTGACTTTTAATGTTTTCTCCATATACACTGTTAACTTCTAAGACATTACAGCCAAGACATACCAAATAATGTGTAAGGAACTGTTATTATAATAGGTTTTCATAAATATTTGTTGTAAAAGCTTATATAAATTTTTAGGCAAGTGTTGGAATAAAGCAATGTAAAATTAAGTCTAAATTTTACTGACCTTAAACTGAATAAGAACTGAAATTACCCCTTCACATCAGACCTGCTACGTCAATGCACTTTTGATGAGATGACAGCTGAAAGAGATTTGAGAAGGGTTCTGCATGCTGTCACTTAGACATTAGGGCTAATCTTTTCAGACTATTGGCAAAATGAGTTGGCTGCAATCAGGCTGAGGTTTAAAATTTACATAATTCATTATACAGTTGTCTTATGGTTTGGATTTGGTTAAGAAGAGCAAGTAGGCACCATTGAAAAAAAATGGATATTTTTCATTCCGGTCTGCCAGGAGACCCTTAAGATCAAAATCTGGCTTTTCAAGTGATAGAATTCATATGGAATCTGGTGAGGGTTTACAATTTTCACATCAGCAATAGTCAGTTTGTTTCCATCAGAGAGGTTAGAAGCTGTCATTTTATTTTTTTTTTCTGCCTGCTGGTATGCTACAGCATTCACACCTGCCAGAAAATGTCAGAATGTTTATTCCAAGAATAAAAATGTGGGCACATGTCCGCCTCCCAAAATAAATAGTACAGCAGATATATTTTGTAGCACCTCCAATACTCACAGGTTGGAGTTAGTCACTCTTCCTGTAAGAGGGTGGCCATCAATCACTGTCAAAAGGAGCCTTGAGTTTGGAGTAAAGAACGGGGGGACTTGGATCATTGGACAAGGTGCACAGGGAGCCCGTAGGGATGTGGGCCTCTTCACATCTGTAAGTGGCAGCACTGTAAAGCCCCCAAAGCATCTGGGATTGAGGAAAGAAATGTTGCAGTTTGAAGAGTTTGTTGGTTTGCCAAACAAATTATCTCTCAGTCACAACCTTCTCTTCCCACAAGACCAAAGGGTGAATATTTTCATAATAAAAATAAAAAAACATTAAATTTTTGTTCCTGCCTGTGGAACATATTCAGAAATCATCTGCATTGATTTACTGGAAAAAGGGAAACCTTTGTTCTGTTGTGAAGTGGTACCACAATTTTAAGATGGCAAATGTAAAAGAAACACCAAAAGTGATATTCAGGGACTAATTTAGTCTGTCAAACTTGCTCTTTTCAAATAAGTTCTAATAAACTGGCCTACTTTCAAAACCTTCTGTTTAAGTGATCTGAAAGTAACACAGAACAAGTCATGAAAGCTTTACAGGGAATGGTAATTCTGCCTTGCATTTAGAGCACTGGAATAGGAATTGGCTGAATTTCTGGCTCTGTCACAAACTCCTTGGGTGACCCTGGCAAGTCATCTAATTTTCTTTGCCTAAGTATTTACAGAGAAGAAAATACTCTCTTTGAACTTGATGCTTTACAAGTCCAGTATTTTGGGACAGGTATTATGACTTGAATTCATCCGACTGAGAGAAACCAACAGAGCTTCAGGAGTGAGGAACATGACAGTTTGGGGTTCGGTCTCTGCTCAGAGCAGGTGAATAAGAATCTCCTTCAACAGTTAATACTGTCCGGCTATGATCTGACGGGCCCTTTCATGGTATCTCTTTTTATGCATTCACACCAGAAGAAACACGGGGTGACCACACTCCTCATTTGGTGTTTGATTTAGCTGGTTGGCTAAAAAGTGATTTTTTTTTCCCCTCATTCTGGTATGATCTACTGCAGAAGAGTTGTTAACTTCCATTTTCTTTGTGTTTCATGGTTAAGCTCAGCTTCCCAAGAACCACTATAGGACAAAACTCCTCTCATGCATGATCTCTTGTAAATACAAGACAATGATACCTTGCCCGTGGCCTTGGGATCCCCACAGCTAGTTATTGAGGAATGCCTAAAAACATCTGAGCACTTGATGAAATCAGGTAGACTGACTCTCCAAATGTCAGCTCTCCCCATGGCCTTGAAACTCCTTCATTGTCCCTTCAGGTAACTGAAATCAGAATGGAAACAGATTTTCCTCTGCCGGCTGTCTGAAGGCTTTTCCATGTGTACAATTCTTACAAATTCAAAGTTTTCATCTTTGTTTTCCCCTGAAGTCTATTTTACAAGATGTTTGAAGTAATCCTTTGGTCAAAGTACTGTCAGTATCAATCTCTCAACTTTCTGAAGTGGTGTTTTGTGCTTTTTTTTTTCACCCCAAGATGATGAGCTGAAAATAAGCAGGAACCCTTTGGCTGCTAAACAGCTATTTATTAATGCAGCATCTAAGTACTCAGTTTTCTACCAAAAAATAAAATAAAATAAAATAAAATAAAATAAAATAAAATAAAATAAAATAAAAAAGTTTTGAAACAACAAGGCTTACAGAGGGCTGAAATATTGTGACCAAAGCATAATGATAATCCAAGAACAGATGGAAAGCTGTGGCAGAAAATGTAATTGCAATATTCACACTATTTATATATATTTTATGTTGAATTAAAGAGAATGGAAAAAAAAGAAACATTTTTTCTGCTCACAAATGAGGGCTCAGGGTATCTGCACCCACAAAATTTGTAATGTTTTTACAAAAAAGAACCAACTTCAACAAACAGGATGGAAGATACCTAATGCACCTGATCAGGCGCTGTCTGGAGAAGTGGAAGAATTTGGATCAAATCCCTGATGTGGCTGCAAACCAGGGGGATTTGGAACTACAACTCACACATCCCGTCTGCTGTTCCAAGACTGTTCTTTTTTTCCGTCTTGCTTTCTTTGTATTCTGTTTTTCCTCTCCAGTCCATTGAACCTCAGTGAATCTTGACACAAATTTGCATTTCTATCGATTTCCTGTGCCTTCTACATCCCGTAGAAATCCCACAAATATGAGAAATTATCAAGTTCTTTAAGAACAAATAAAGGAAGGATGACAAAGTAGGAAACTTATTAAGTTCAAGAGATTGTCCATTTCCCTGCAATGTGAAACAAAGTCAGGCAAAATATATTGTCTCCCATTCTTCCCCATCCATAGGTTTATTGAGTGTCTTCCATTTTATTAGGTATATTTTTATAAAGATACAGTGATATCTGAGCAAGGAAGGCAAAAATAGCTTGCCTAGGAAAACAAACAATCAATCAATCAAACAAACAAACACTATAGCATTTATTTGATTTTTAGCCTTCTTAAATGCAGGTGAGGATAAATAACTGCATCACAAACCACAGAGTTTTGTAAGTCTCTGGCAAATGTTTTCTGGCCTTCAAAGTCTCTGGATTTAACATTTATTTCTCAGCACGTAGTGTAACCAAGGAGACACACATTCCCAGACAGAATATCTTAAAGTAGCATAGACTCCAAGACATGGATAAGAGAAGTAGAGATTTGCTTGCTTGTAACCTATGAATTAATGTTATGGTGAATATATGTTCCTAGAAAATAAACATCCTGCAGAAAAAGACCAGAGGTGGTTAGCCAAGGCAACCATCAGTCCAAATGTGACAACAAATTCATTAAATATTTAAAGACAGTCTTATTAACTTCACCCTAAGAAAGTTCAATGAGATCTTTGAATTTCTTTGAGAAATTCCACATGACAAGAATTTCAATCCACATAAGACTTTTGATGCTACGGGCTAGTTAAAAGGCTTTGATTTTTGTCTTTCTCCTAGTTGCTTCTAGCAAAATCGATCTCCCACGGCATTTGGCACTTTGTAATGCAAAATCCATGAAATGTTCTGATATGGTGTCAAGAATGATGTGAAGTTTCCGAAAAAAATGAGGGCAGATGATGAGCTGAGATAAGTAGTAATGACTCCTGAGTTTGGCTGATACACACACGTGGCAGTCAAATGTTGGTTTGAAGTTTTTGCCTTTAATTTGCTTTTTGTTGTTGTTGTTTATTTCAGTCATCTAACAGGGAAGCAGATTTATCCTTTAAATTAAATTAGACAAGCTGTTAATGAAGACTAATTGTTTTGCCTAACTTAAAGTATGTAGAGAGTGCTCCCTTGATCTGTGCAATCTGTACTTGCTTTAGCCTCAGGGTTGAATAAAGATTTCTCCAAATCATTCTCCATCCTCATAATCTGTAACCAAACTGAGAGCCAAGATGCCCCTCAGAAAGTTGTAGCAACCCAGGAATATGCATCACTGCTCTTTTACTCTGCTCTGCTGTATATCTCAGCTGTGCTTTTATGTTTTACTCACGAGGGAACATGGCTGTCCTCTCCACCCAGTGCCAGGGCAGGCTTCTCTTTGCCCTGACAGCTACCCTTCTCCTGCTGTGCTGGAGAAAATCTTCTTACCTCATGGGAGCCAGGAGTCAGCATCTTCCCTGTGAGTTTTACACTTTAAGAGGTGTGTTTAGGGAACAGGGCCAGAGGCTGCAGGGAGGGGAGGGCTCACGTTGCCCTTCCTGGGCTACATTGGGCAGCTACGCAAACCCCTAGCAGCACAAGCAAAGTTCAGTCAGGGTGGCCCAGGTCTTGCCTTCCATCGCCCTGGTGGTGCATTCCCATGTTCCCTACAAACTTCGAGTCTTTTCAGGGAGCTTATCCAAAATAGAAAACTAATGTTTGTTTTTGGCTTATTTTTTTCCTACCCTCTGGGTTAATTTTTGGCCAAACCAGCTCACCGCCTACCAGACATGAGGGAGAAAGAGCAGGAATGTACAGCTGGAGGTGGAGGTGGGACTTGCCACACCACTGACTTAGATCAGCTTAAAATGCTGCTGAACTGCACACTTGAGGGTGATTCACAGCCTAGTTTCTCTATATAAAAGTAAAGGAGTCACCAGAGAGCAGTAGATTCTGCACAAGGCGAGTCAAAGCACCTAAGCTGCTGACTGCCTCAAGTCAGCAGGGTGACCTCCCATGTAGAAACATGCTGTTATGCACTAATGATGCTCTGGACACACTTGGGTGATGTGGGTTGGATTTTTTCCCCAATGTTTATTGATTTAGCAAATATGAGGAAAACAGGGCCAAATCTGGCAGTTATTAGTGAGTCCATGCTGTAGCCTGCTTGTGAGCACTGGGAGTTCCAAAACATTCTCAGAAGAGCCTTTTTTTTTTTCTTTTTTTTTTTTTCAGCCTAGTTTCTTTAATTCATTTATCCTCTTTACAGATGATTACCTCACTAGCAACATCTTTGCCTCTTCTTCCAGTCTGTCTTCTTACTGGTAACATCCTTTCTGTATTGCAATGCACAGATACAACCTGAGTCCAGTGTCTCTGGGAGTGCTCACACTTGTCAATTTTAATCATGTAATTTTATGTGCTCAGGTAAGAAAAGTCATCTCTTCCTGAGCAGCTGATGTACTCACTGGAAAAAAGAGCAGCTCTTCCAGCAGCATGTCACTTGCGCTTCCAATCTGAGTCACTGAGGAAGACTCAGTTGGTCCCCAGTGATCATATAGTGACACTAAGGAAAATATTAATTTAGACATACAAAGTTAAATGCATAAAACTTGCACTTGGGTAAAAGCAGCATCAAAATATTTTCCATTTTCTTTATCTGCAGGGTGAAAAACTGTTGTATACATACACAGCCAGGCAGCATAAAGAAATGCAATGTTCATTTTGATATCCCCCGTCTCTGAAGCATGTATCTTAGACAGTATAGACAGGTAAAAGATTGAAAAATGACCACATTCCTCTCTGGCCACCAGCCAGACATGCTATTTAGTCTGAGTGAACTTATTCTTGGTTTACACTGAGGTAAATGAGAGGAAAATCAGACG
Organism: Cygnus atratus; assembly: GCF_013377495.2. Taxonomy (NCBI): domain Eukaryota; kingdom Metazoa; phylum Chordata; class Aves; order Anseriformes; family Anatidae; genus Cygnus; species Cygnus atratus. Next base: position 38,656,062 of record NC_066362.1, on the reverse strand, counting down.
ATGCAAGCGGAGTAGGCATTTGGAGAAATGTTTTGCTGAACTACAAAAATTCTGTAGTTGATCTCAGTTTCTGAACGTATGAGTTGCTGCACGATTTTGTAAAAGATGCACTATAGTCACAGCCACAAAACAGTGCTCATACATTTATTTCTGGAGAACAGTGACATCTAGTGAGCATCCTGACCCGTACTGAGCATTGCCTGGGGTCCTCTTTGAGGCTGAGCCTGCTACTTGGGTGCAGCTTGGTTTTCTGCTATTTGTACTTTGCACTTCCTTGAATCTCAGCTGCGTGTGCTGCTAATCTCTGACACGGTCTAATAAGTATTAATGGCAGCTACGTAAGGTAAGGAACGGTAAGGGAGTGGGGTAACTCTGAAGGGAGGACTTAAGCATGGTGAGTAACATGTAGGGAAGTGCCCTGCACACACTTGCTCCAGGACCTGTGCGATGGGTAACAGAGGAGCTCAACCCTGGACTATGAATGTGTGGACATATCTGTGTAAGAGAAAAGATATTACGGCTTTAAAACTAAATGTTTCTAGAACTGAAAATACTATTCAATTTATATTGGAGCTCTGTGACCAAGCGGCAACTGGGACTATCCTCCAAGGACCCTTGGGCAGGGGGTGGGAGAGTCAAAAACGACTGGAAATATTTCTGTGAGGGAACAATTCTCAAAGACCATATCCTATAATTAACTTAGGGACTACAAATGATTCTGAGGTACACAGACAGCAAGGTGGAAACCTTCAGCACCCCATCAGCATCCACAGCTGGACACCTCATTAGCACTTGGTCTCTAAAAAAAAGAGAGGTGATCTTTTGGCTGGGTCATAAGTGGCCATTATATATAATCCCATCTGCCCAGGCTGCAATCATGTGTTTTATTATATAAAATACATACAGTTTATTGGTATTCTGAGAGGTACTGGACCGAATTTGGTAGTGTTTTTTAAAGAAATTTAAGTCTAAGGAAACAGTTTTTCTACATCTACACCAGTTAAAAAGATTATATAGATTATCATGATTACCAGCTTTATCTGCCAGAATTTGAAGAAACTCAGCAATAATGATGAGAAAGCCTGAACTGCTGGAAAAATAAATGTAATTAAATCTTTATATTATGCACTATGTAACTCCTAAAACTGGATGATGAGAAGTTTATTGCACATAAGTGCCTTAGCATAAGCTACTTGAATGGATGAAATCCCCACAATTTTTGATTGTTTCTTGTGCTGTGGCATTTACATTTTTTTTCTTTCCTCTTTTTTCTTTTCCTCACTGCAAATGCTGAAAGTGTGCACACATTTGAGGAAAACTTGAGCAAATATCTCAAATGTCAGTACTGGAATCTGAAGACCACCCCACTGTATCAAGCCTCTTTGTGTTTTATCTCAGGGAAAAGTGTGGTGTGCGGTCGTCTCATGGAAGCTGCATCTTAATGGGTAAGGACAACAGGACCAAAGTAAAGTTTTCTGACAAACTTAATCTTGATGTTTCCCAGCTTTTGTGCATTTGACTTTGCTACTGTATCATTTCTGCAACTCCATGACAGTCAAACATGTCTTTAGAATCTTTTCTAATTTTTATAAGGCAGATACAATGAATTTTGTAGAAGACAGTTGTTGAGCCCGGGAATGAGCTTGACTTCTTCGAAGAGCACTGCTGTCTGTCCTAACCATGCTGACACCAAAGCAGGCACTGTCCCTCAAGTAGTCTGACTCCTCTTGGCATTTCTGCAGAGATCTACTGAAGAGTTGGCTGTAACGAGGGAAAGAGCTGCAATGTTTGAGAGGACACATGGCACAAGAGCCAGGCTCCGTGACAGCGAGGTTATGGGGACCAGCCACAGTCACGTGACAGAAAGGGCTTGTAGGACGGAGGAAGAAAAAATGATTTTCCCCTTTACACCACAACAATCTGGCAAATGCAGTGTAGGAGTGAGATCAGGTGTGGGAAAAAGGTGAGGTCTTTGAAAACCTGAGTGTTTTAAGAATAAGGCTACAATAGTTAAGAAATGTTGTCAATAAGTGTGCGTTTTGCTGTTTCCTTCCTTGCTCCTACTAGCTCTTTGGACACCATATTTTAGCTGAAGCAATGGACTGAACATTTTTAATGCTAATGTTAAATATCCAAGAGAGGGTTACAAAGTCAGATGAGAGGTCTGGCCTGGAATTGTATTGAAAACAGACAGAGTTAGAACAGCGAGGCTGTATTTCACCATTCTCAGCTGGTTTAAAAGTATGTTAAGACTTAGCAATGGGCTATAAACAATGAGGTATTTGACTTGGCTGTGTAAGCATAAACATAATGTTTCAATTGAAACCTTCCATATCGGATTATTTTTCTCTTCAGTTTGCATTTTATAAATAACTAGGAATAGCACAGATTCCCAGGAGTCATCAACAAGTTGAAGTCTTTACGCTGACAATGTCCTCCGTGACCTGAGCCACTTCGAGCATTATAGGCTATTTTCCCTCTCAGGGTATCAGCTGCTGGAGGATGAGTGATGCACTTTGCCTGAGGCTTAATAGCTGTATTCTGGTAGCAAAGTGCAGGGAAAAACAACAATATTGATTCAAAAATGGTTGTTAGTAAAATTCTAATGTTAAATCATTGCTATCTTGTCAGAGTTTTTCTCAATTTGAAAAGGTATCTGTGATTATTTTTATACCAGTGATGGCTGGAGTGTAGAAAGTTGTATTCATTTATGGGTTAAGTTTGGGGGGATTTATTTTCCACTAGGAAATGCTCTGGATAAATATAGGAATTCTGCATCTTTTCTTAGTTAAGGATCAGTTTCAAGTGTTAGAAGGTAAAATACAGTAGCCACGAAGCACTAAACATTTTTAATGCATTTTATGCATTTTTATGCAAATATTTTTAATGCATTTTTTAAAACATTTTTTTACCCAAATTTCCATTTCTTTAACTTTTCACACTACTTCCCTTTATGCTATAAGGTCGATAGTGTATAAAAATCTCTGTGCTTTCTATACAGTATTTTCTCATGAATCTTTAATTATGTTTTGGAAGTGCTTTACATACCAATAAAGTGTAAAAGCAACTGTACAGTGAGAAAACAGGAGTTAAACCACAAATGCATGTCACTGGAAAGAGCAATGTCTGTCTCAGAAGGCTCCTGTTAGGTAATGGCACAATTGTTTTTTCAAGAAAATAAACCTTCCATCACAGCTGGGTGTCAGAAAGACTCTAGACTTTAAAGAAGATTATTTTCTTCAGAAACAAAAGAAAAAGTAGGGTTATATTAGGAGAAAAGGTGGACAGAGATCTGGTTTAGTGCCACATGATGGAAATATGTCAAGAGTGTACGAGGGGGTGGAGGCACATAGTGAGTCTAGAGACAGTAAGAAGCCAACACTTCTGGCCTGATAAACATACAGGTTCCTCCTTTCCTGAAGTTATTTTAAAATGAAATTATAAAACAAGTAGCAGAGTAGCAGAAGAAAGCTTTTGTTTCTGCTCTCAAGTTTACTGTAATTTTCATAATTTGTCCATTGGCTTCTACAAATAAATAATAACTAGATACATTAAAAAAAAAAACTGGCAAAGCAAAGAAGCTGCAACACACCACTTGGGAATAGTGATTTTCTTCTCATTAATGTTTCTGTAATATGATGACAAGACCACATTGCCAAACACAAAGTGTTAAAGCATTGCCAAGACTTTTGACTGATACATCTATTTTGACGATTCTACCAGGATATTGATTTACTATTTGAATTAAAATACTATGGGGAAAAGAGAACAGTGGAAAGACTTATTTTATCAGACTACTGATACACATTTATACGATTACTTTTGACAGCTCCCCAAATGACTTATTTTTACAAAACCGCTTTCCAGATATTATAAGTTTTAACATTTCTCTCCATTGATAATCTATAATTCTACAAGTTAGGTTATCTGCGATACTTTACATAGATCTGATCAGTCATCAGATGGAACTGCGGATAGCTTACAAGACCACCTTTGTTACCTATGATAAATTAAGACTTGCTGCTACTTGGAAGAAGTAAATATTCTGGACTACATATGGTTGGACCACACTCAGTGATGTAGCCTTTGTTAAGGCCTTTCCACAAAAAAAAGTATAAATAAATAGAATAGGAAGAATGAAAATTGAATAACCATTGCTTTTGTTTGTGCTGTTTTTAATTTTTTTCTTTTCATTTTTTATCAATTAAAGAATCATGGTTAATAAGCACAATTATTTTCCTTGTCTTTAATCACTGTGTCCCCTAGGAGTTGGTGAGGGAGCTCATGTAACTAGAAAAGCCAGACTGGACTCCCTAAACTGACATTAGGAGAAGCAATTACTAAATGTTGGCCTCTCATTTTTTATTTCTCCAGACTATAAATTGCAGAGATGATATTTGTTTATTTTTTTTTGTTTGGATAAAATTACTCACTGCTCAGCAAATTGAAATGTTTTTTTTTTTCAGCCCACAAAGAATCTGGCATTCCTATCCAAATTATGATATGTACTTTACTGACCACAGACCCTCATGCTTCTATTGCCATCTCCTCCTGTTTTCCTGACCACTATATGTCTCTCTTCTTGTGTCTTCCCCCATCCACTCCTGTAGTTCAGTTTTCCCTTTTGTAAACAGACTACATCAGCATATCACCTTGCTAACACTTCCCTCTCTGCTCGTACCTCTTTTGATATTTCCATTGGGGCTTCTCCCTTCCACTGTTAGCAGCAGGTCTAGAAAGAAGTTCTCTGCTTTCCATTCTGCTGCTTGGGACTCCTCGCTGCTAGGAGCAGTAGTTACAGGGAATCTTGCTTACCTTTGCAGTGACACACGTGCTCTTGCTGGATGCCTGCTAGCACTGAAGTATATTCTGGGCAGATGAGCTTTTGAGAGAAATCTCTCAGATGAAACCTCCAGCTGAAAGCAAACAGCAGTCACCACCTCCAGAAACCCGCAGTATAGTTTTTACAACTTTGATGAATTTGGGACAACTTTTTGCAATAACAACAATATGTGTATCCTGACATCAGAATGGCTCTTAGAGCCTATCAAAATTTTGGTGATATTAGAGATTATAATGCCTTTCTAATGGTTTAATCTTGGCATTAACAGGTAGAGTGAAATGCGTTGCAATAAGATTAAGTAAACTCTCTTTAAAAATAAATAAATAAATAAATAAACCCACAGGCTCTAGAAGCAACTGAAATGGGAAATAACTTCGGCTACAGGATGCAAGGAAACCTTAATTAGAGAATTTAAAATATCTGATGTTTTTAAATTTTTATTTAAATGTTCTCCAGCTCTCTTCTAAAGAATAAATTGTGTTTTAATTGTGAATCACAATAACACTTTAAACTCCCAACAATAAAGGGTATAGTCTGGTCTTTCTATAAAATTATTATATACCTGTCATAATTCATAACAATATTGCCAAGCCTGTAGACTAGAACTTGGCTAATGTTTATCTGTAACTAATTTATTTTTAAAATGTGCACACTGGACTTTTTATGTTTTTGGTGATTCCTTTATCACCCTCTTTACAAGTAAATTTCACTTTAAATAGTATTTAAACTTTAAATTTTATGTATTTTTTAATATATGTATTATATACAGTATTTAAATGGGATACAAATTTGTTATAGGCTGCTGCTTTCCAGTTTATATTTGTAAAAGAAGCAAACAAAACACTCAAGAAGTAATATTTCTAACAATAATAAGTCTAATAAAATGTGTGACTTCTTTAATGATTTAGGACTGTGCTGCAAGTTACTCAAATTCACAGTGCATAGATCCAAATTGTTCAACTTATAACAATTTGTGTCTGTGAGATTGGTCTTCCTTCCAGAATTGCATTAAGCAACATCTCCAGCGTCTGCTAGATTTCGTTTATTCTTTTCCCCATCTTCCACCCCAGATAAAAACTGAGAGAAAATTTGGAGCAAATATTATGTGCATAACGCTGTGCTCTTATGCTAGGTAAAGGAAGGCTGAAGAAATATGCCTTAGACTTGGAATGAAAGTAAATGAGCTTCTGCCATCGTTCTTAATACCTATGGAATTTGTTTCCATGGTCTTGGCCACTCACTGATGAACACTTGTTTAGGACACCCATGAACTTCAGAGGTATTGTCTGTGTGTGCAAGCAGCAGTGAGTAGAAATGTCTAGAGTGCGGGTTGTGAGCAATTGTGAGCATCGGTGTGTGGGTGGTGAGCAGTTGCGTTGTGAATCACCTGCTTTGTTTATTCTTTTTGTTGTTATTCCCCCCTTTCTTATTAAATTATCTCTATTGCAGCCCACGAGTTCTTGCACTTTTCAATCTGCTCCCCCACCTGACTTGTGGCGGGGGAGTGAGCAAACTGCTCTGTGGTGTTTTAGCTGCTACACCACAACATCACCGCAGAGGTACGTTGTTCACTCATGTTCATCTTGGTCTCCACTAGAACCTCCTAGCCCATTTCTGTAAAGCTGCCTCCTACCCCACTAGCCCATGGCTTGTGCTAACTAATTGCATGGTGTTATTCCACCCGAGGTGCAGGACTTCACATTTTCCTTTTTTGATCTTCACAAGGTTTCTGTCAGCTCATTTTCCGGTCTGTCATGGTCCTGCTGAGTAGCTGACTTGACTTCCAGCATACCAACTTCTTGTCCAGATTGTGTGAACTTTAGACTTGCTGAGGGTGCAACCCATCCCACTTTTTGTTAATGTAGACCTTAAACAGTGTCAACCCCAATACAGATTTTAGTAGCAGGTCACCAGCTTTGCCCTGAAGCATCAACCACCACCATTTGAGCCTGTTGGTTCATTCATTTTTCCACCCACCTTGCAGTTCTCCTCCCCACTTCATACACCTCAAATTTAACTAAAAGGTTACTACAGAAGGTGGAGTTGAAAGCCTTGATTTGTGCTGTAATCTTCACAGGAACTGTATCTGACAATAAGCTTTTTCTCAACTAGGGCAATTACATTAAGATCTTTACATTTATGGTGCCTCACATGTCTAATCTAAAATTAGTCAAATGATACCCTAAAGAAAAATCATTAACAAAAAAGTGCTTATACCCAATGAATCTCTGAACAGTGTCTGGCTGAATATTAATTATACAAGATGTTTACTCACTATTTGCTGAGGACAACTGCTGTGACTCCCTAAAGTTCAACGAATGTCAATTCAATATTGACAGATTACAATTTCCTGACCTTTTTTTTTTTTTTTAAATCAAGGCTAAGGTGCTGCAGCTTTTGATGTACTGAAACCTCAACTCCCAATTGCAAGTATTTTGTAACAACATTGTTTGGAAAGCCAATGGGCAGCTATATCAAACACATTTCCATTTAATTCAATCTTTGTGCATATACAAGAAAGTAATGAATGTTAAACTGATCTGAGATGACTGGCAGTCTATTATTGCTTAACTGGGTTAGGAAAGAAAGTTCACTTTATACAAATTTGTGTATTCAATGAAATTCTGAATAAATTCTCTTATTTTCTGTTTCAAGGAGCCATATTTTTCTTGAAACATATCACCAAAGCAAACTATCTGAGGTTTTATACTACAAATAGACAAGCGCACAAACTGCCTAATCTTATCTGAACCTGAAGTAACCCTAATACTGTCACCTTGGGATTAGATTAGTTGTCTGAAGTTTGACTCACTCAAGAGAGGAGTTCACTGTTGCTATTATCTCCATACAAATTCAGCTACTTCTGTGTTGAGAGGTTTCTGTCTAGAGTTTGAAGTGTACTGTGCAAGTTACTTTAAATCTTAAGCATAGTTGCTTCATTTAAAGACGGGTTGTGTACTTACCAGTAAACACAGGTAACCTGTATTCCATATTTAAATGCACATTAGTATACACACACATATTTGTGGTCAATATGAGTATTTTTTGAGAAAGGTGTACCATATTAAGTTATTTTGACATAAAATAGTTGACTCTACATATTAGTATAGCTCAAGACAGATATTCCTAGCCTTGACTAAAGGTCTATGAGAATAATCCAAAACTTCTTTTTTATCTTTTGCTGTCTGTGTTGCTGTCTGTTTTTAAGAATCTTGATGTTGTTGGTAGAACTTCGGAGGAAGGTATCTTTACCGCCCTCTGGTATGAGTAGCATAAAAGAGAGAAGAACTTGATATCAGAGGAAACACTGAAATGGTACCTGGGCTGTATGAAATCAGAGATGCAATTTGCTGTTCCAAATATTTACTATGAGTGGATCTGGACAGAGAGCCAAAAACACCTGTTAACATGGAATTATTGATTATGTCCTTGTGGAGGGTTGAACATCTCCTTGTGAGGATTATCAGAAATCCAAAGGCACAGATATCTCCAATGGGAAACCCAGAGAAATGCCCAAGGTGAGCAACTTTGTAAGAATGCGTAAAGTTTATCTGGGCAAATATTGTTACCTATATGGAAGATAATTATCTTTATCCGCCATTACAGTCAGTGGAGAAAAATCAGCATTGTGGGTCACGATTCATCCAAAGGCAAATATTTAAAAGCAGTTGGATGAAATATACTCTAGGACTTCTTGCTTGTTTCTCTTTATGACAAATAGAGCTTGTCATGACTAGCTCAGAGGAAGATACCTACCTTAAAGATCTCTCAAATTAGGTGAAGTGAATCCCACACCTATATTTGGAATATTTTGACCTCTGCCTTCATGTCTCACTTTCAGGCAAAACAATGGAATGGCTAATGCAGCACAGCACAGAGCAAAGCTGATGTTTCTGGTACATTTGCACAGTTAGGCTTCAGATGGAAACAGTGCTAAAAGACCTTGCCACAAGCAAGACAAATAGCCATCCTTATTCTTTCAAAACCACTTAAAAGTATTTTACCACTAAATACAAGATGCTGAGACAAGCAATCAGAAACCTGGTAGGAATAAGCAGCTCTCCATCACATTCATTCCTCTCCTCCTTCATGTGGAAAATAAGGAGGAAACCACAACCAGCATCTGAACTACCAACTTGTTTTTCTCTCCCTATCTGCAACACGTAAACTCCTGAAGATACTGTACAAAGACATAGCTTTTGGGCATTGCGTTGGAAAGCAAGTTACCCAGAGCTATATAACTTCACATCAAAAGAAAATAATGAGAATTCACTACCAATCTAAATGCATGAATGAAACATGCTGCCAGAAGGAAAGTAATCAGCATGGCTAAATGCATTTGCAAGTACTCGTGCCTTGCCCACACTGCCAGCTGGGGCTGCCCCAGCCCCTTGCAGGCCTCATTCAACACTTCAGCTGCTCACACTGGGGATTAACAGTTGTGTGCCTTGTAGCTTTAACAGGCAGCTTTTGCTCCCATACCCCTCAAGTCATTTCATTCTTTCTAGACTGCCCCACCAAGCAGGAGTGATTTTTTTTTCCAGTTAAGCTGTAAGTAATTTCACCAGGAAAAATAAATAAATTAAAATGGTGTAAAATTTATAATATGGTCTTGCCAAAATCTGGGTAGAGGTTTTGAAGTTTTATATCTATTCACATAGCCACAAATGAGTTGGCTCAGACAGTAAAATACCCTTGTATCCTCTCTCTCTGTCAAATTTTCTTGTCTATATGGGAGATTCTGCCAAAAATACACTGGAGAGTCTCAGACCACTTCAGAAGTGCTGTAGACCTATAATGACAATACTCATTAAGGAATATGATGCATTTACATTGGTACAATGATGATGTTGCCTGCAGGCAATCTCTCAGGTCACAAGCTAGTCCCTGACACTCTTCCTGCAGAGTTACCTTTCAGCACTGTGTTAAAGCAACCCCTCTGCCCACCCTAACAATATCATTTTGTGCTAGGCCTAATCTTACATGTCATGAGCTTTCCTCCGCTGAGATCGCAGTATACACACGTGCACCCAGCAAAAAGTAGTTGTTTTTCTGATTTGCATTCATCTCTCCAAAGAATCCTTTGATCTATGCAGATAAACTCCTCTTCACCCCCCCTCCTCCTCCAACCTGCTTTCATTTATTACTACACAGTGCTTTAATTTTCTGCTGAATCTTGTCAAGTGACAACAGACATAAGCATCTGTATTATTTATCTCAGACAAAAATGTGATTCCTTTTTCTTCAGACACATTTCCTGCTTGCTAATCCATGTATCGCTGCCATCTTAAACTAAAGATTATTTTAGAATTTGGCTTTCATTGTTTTAGCTTCCTCTTAAAGCCATTTGTCAATGGAAGTCTAGGTGCAAAATGGATCCCAACCAAGGAAGATCCCAACCAGTGTGACAGGTGAGAAAAGCAGAGCTCTAACACTTCAACCAGTCTCTCTTAATTGTTACCAACATGAAATATGACTTCTCAGCAGCATACTCTGTCACATCAGAAGAGAATAACATATAGAAAATATATAAAAAAAAAAAATTAGCAATATCCCATGTCATTTACCTCTCTGTTAAATAGTGGTAAAGCTAGCATTCAGCTGAACACTTAATTTGGCTCTAGACTTAATATCCTCTCTCAACATACATACATTAATTATCTCTGCTCTGCTAATATCATGTTCTATATTTGGAAGAGAAAATAATAATCCCTGAAGCTAGAGAATTCAAGCTAATGCAACATGTGTTAGTTCAACTTTCTGTGTAACAGCTTCCCACTCCACGGTCATGTTTCCATTTTGCATTGACGAGACTGCCTTTTAAAAATGATGCATTGATATAAAATTCAGCAAATGAGTCTTATTTTCCCATTGAACTCAGCTTAAGTACGAGTTGGAAGCTTAAGTGTTTTCTTGGATGTCGGCTCAAAACCATATCTAAAGGCATTTCCCCAGTGGAAAACAATTTTCTTAACAGAGTGGTGGTGAGTCATCTGGTCTTCATGTCTTTGGGCTCTACAAGTGAGGTGAGCAGATAGCGCTGCAGTGCTCAATCATATAAAACCACAGCTGCCTCATCTGCAACCACACGGGGATGAATCAATACCATTAGCTTCAGTGCAGTTATCCTGTTGACATATTTGACCCTAAATCATTGCCTAGAACACACAAGGGTGATGACTTGTGGAGAATAACAAAACAGCAGATGACTGTAAGTAAATTTTTCTTGTGTCTTTCCCTATGAGCTGGCTAAATGTAACTTGCACTGCATAATTTACTCAGGGGAATAAGTATAACTGCCTACTTATTCCTCCCATATTCTTCTCTGGGCACATGGGAACTGTTGTTGTGGGGTGTGCTGCATAGATGGACTACTATCTTTCACTTTTTTTAGCTTTCATTTCTACTAGTCAGAACTAGTAGGATTAAACCTGAAGAGAATGTGCTGCAACTAGTCCATACCCACAGCAAAGTACCATCTCAGTATAAGAAGCAGCAGAGACCTTGTGACTTAGCAGGGCATCTGCGGCACAATACCTACAGAAGTTAAAAAGACAGAGCTCAAAATCCACTTTGCGTTCAAAACCCCTTCGATCCTTTTAATTCCCTATTTCGGGCAGAGCTCAAGATTGAGAGCTGTTTCCCAGCCCAAGCCTTTTTCACTGAGGGTGCTGTCAATTGAACATCCCAGCAGCCCATAAGCATGTCAACAGCCATGTGGGGTCTAGCAGAGGAAACTTGCTTGCATATGTACGGTCACGCATGCAATCGCATCTAGAAAACAGGTCCTGTGCAGCCCTTTGCATCATGAGCTGGGGGTCGGCCTCTTCTCGCAGCTAACTAGTGGTAGAACAAGAGGGAATGGTCTCAAGTTGCGCCAGGGGAGGTTCAGGTTGGAAATGAGGAGACATTTCTTCTCAGAAGGAGCAGTCAGGCATTGGGATGGGTTGCCCAGGGAGGTGGTGGAGTCACCGTCCCTGGGGGTGTTCAAGGAGAGGATGGACGTGGTGCTTAGGGACATGGTTTAGTGGGTGACATTGGTGGTAGGGGAGTGGTTGGACCAGATGATCCTGGAGGGCCTTTCCAACCCTAATGATTCTATGATTCTGTGACATGAAGAAAATGCCTGCACAGGTTCATCTGAAGACAACTAAAAGCAGGCAAGCTCTGCTAATCTCCTATTATCTTCTGCTTCACTTCAGAAGCGTTGTTTCCGTGCAGGACAGACCGTGAGCCACATCCAACCATAGGCTTGTAGATGGGTCACTTGCCGGGTGACACATCTGTCGCTTCCTTTCACGGTTAGCCTCCAGTGACTCTTTTGTTCAATTAAACTCAACTTTAGAAAACGATCACATTACACAGCTGTTTTGCGTGTGCCCTCTTTATTTGGGTTTGTAACATACATGGTACCAAACTTCCTGAGCTCCTGCTACGTCGGTGTTGCGTTGGCCTGGCTTGAACTGCTGCCAGCAGCTCAGCAGACCCCAAGCGAGCGTTACTTTACCTCACACCAGCCATCATTCCCATCACGCAATTTTTGCTAACCGTTTATTTTACAACCCCGCGTGCCTCACGGCAGATCGGAGGGGAGCACAAACCCCCGCAGACACCCCACATCTTTTGGGGCGAACCCCCCCCCCCCCCCCCCCGCCCTCTGGTACCAGGAGACGCAACACCACCGCTCCGCTGCGGCAGCGAGCAGGGCTGCGGCTCCGCCTGGACCCTGAGGGGGAAGCCGGCGAGCTGGGCTCCCTCCTCCCGGCCGCAGGTGCGGCTGTGCCCGGCGGTGCCCCCCTGCTCCCCTCCTGTCCACTTCGCCCCCTGTCCCCTCAGCCCGCTCGCCACAGCCAGGTGCGAGCGCCCCGCACCCAACCGCCGCCCCACCGCCCGCCCGCGCGGCGCTGCGCATGCGCAGCACGCTCCCAGGCATGCTCACTGACTGGGGGGGGGGGGAGCGGGACGTGGTGTCGCGGCGCTGCCCGCCTCGGCTGTGCTCGGCTGCGCTCGGCGGGGCTCGGCTCCGCTCGGCTCCGCTCGCGCCATGCGGCGGGCGGCCGCGTGCCTCCGCGCGCTGTGCCTCCTGCTGCAGCTCCGCGCCGCAGGTGAGCGGGGGCGCTGGGGCGGGCGGCCGGGAGCACCTGTTGTGGCGGGAGGGCGGGGGGGGGGGGGGGGGGGGGAGCGGGTAACGGCTGGCGGCGGGCGGGCGCCGTTCAGCACCACGGACAGCGCCCGCCCCGACCGGCGGCCGAGCCCTTCCGAACCGCTCCGAGCCCTTCCGAGCCCCTCCGAGCCCCTCCGAACCTCTTCGACCCCCCCCCCCCCCCGAGCCCCTCCGAGACCTCCCGAGCCCCGCGGCCCGAGCCGCGCCGTGAGGGGGGCGTTGTTTGGGGGCGCCCCGTGTCGGTTTCGGGGGACCGGGCGCCGTTGCCGCTCCCTTGTCCGGTGGCAGCAGGGCTTTGAGGGGGGGTTGCAGGCTGGGGGGGGTCACAAACCCGCCCTGCGTGCACTTCACGAAGTCTAATTAGCCGAGGCAATTAAGCGCACCCCGAAATACAGCACCGTTTGGTCCCCTGTTTGGTGTTCAGAGGAGCGGCGCCCGGGCACAACGCCTCGGCGTCGCCTTGTTGCAGAGCCACTGGAAGTGACCGAACTTCGTGCCCCCACACCACGGGGTGCTAGGAAGATTTGGGGGGTACAGCGGTACCCGGGCACCGCATCCTTCTGTGTGCCGTCGCCTGGGGAAGTGCCTCGCCGTGGTTATCGGCATCGCGCTGCCCCGGTACGTCAGGCTTCGCTTCATAAATCCCAGGAGCCCTTTGCCTTGGGAAGCTCGCGCTGTTACGCCCGATGTTTGTTCCCGTCTGCGTGGGGTTACTGAGAGGCAGGGCACGTTTCGTGATCCGTTTCAATGAAAGCCGTAAGCCGCTGTTAGGTTGTTCCTTTACAGCATGTATTAAAACGATCGCGTGTACGAAATTAGTGGGCAGCCTCTGTTGGGCATAGCCTGTCTTCTAATCTCTGTTTATCCTCTGTTGATAGTGGATTTTGCGTTCATTTAGATCTGCTTCGTTTTTATACCCTGCTAATGGAAACTGGTGTTATCTCCTGCCAGAAAGCCATCTACTTTCCTTACCAAGTTTAACTTGTTTCCCTAAGTCACTGAGAAAGCCTACAAAGCTTGACCTTTATCATGAAAAGGCCTCGAAAATCACGAGGAAAATAAGAGAAAAATACCCTGCAGAAGTTCATATGGTGCTACTTTGCTCCCCGGGCAATCTTGGAAAAGAAGTGTTTCAGAGAAAGCAACAGAAAGGCTGGACGGGAGCTGAATTCAGCCCTTGCATATTGGGCACGGCTCGCATTGACTGCAAGAACTGGGCTTCCTCTAGGCAGGGCTGAGCGCGGCTGGCTCCTGCTGGAAGTCACTGAAGATGTCATAATGATAAAATAACACAGCGAGCTTAAACTGCTGTGATTTCCCTGTTTCATCTGATGCAAGTAGAAAATTTGGTCTTTCATGGAGTACCGTTACAGACATCTTTTATGTATAGCCTAAACTTATGAATTATTGATGGTGCTTTTGCAGCTTTGGTTCATGTGATATCATAAAATGAATTGCACTTGCCGCTAGTGTTGGATCACAAATTATATCCCAAATGTCAATTTTTTGTACTGTGATGCAAAGTGCTTGGCTTTTCACATTTCTTTTTGTTCTGAGGATGAATATACACGAGACATGCTTCTGCATAAGGGATGCCAAAGAAACCATCAGCAGATGTTAAGAAAATCTCCTGTAATGTCAATTGGTGATAGTAGATTTTAGAGAAAACATAGCCCTACCTGATGTGATACTACTGCAAAAAGAATTCATTTTCTAATATGTTTAAATAGTGTTTTTTAATAGAAAGGCAATGCATGTCATATTGCAAATCTAGTATGCTATGGAAAGGCAATTCTATTACACTTGTGTCACAGTAGCCACATATGTATCTGCAAAAAAAAAGGAAATAGCCGTGTCGTGATTGAGAATTTCCATGTCCTTAAAAAGGTATCATTTTACTAAGTTGATTCAGACACCTATTCCAATAAAACATGACAGCTGTGTAAACAGAAAATTAACTTCTATTGTACTGTTGGTATACTGGTATATCTCTTGCTGAAATCAAAGACACTCGTGTGTGCATTTCTGGAAACAGAATTAGACCCTTATGCTGAGTGCAGCAGGTGAAGTAATCAACCTACGCAGAGCTTGCTGTTAAAGGAAGACCTAAATTTGTAGCTACTGATTACAGGTCAGCATGAATCTTTGACTTCTATTATGCATTGAGTGAGAGAGTGCAAGACAGGTTATACTCCTTTTTAGTTGCTATGATCTAATACGTGTTCTTGCGGTGAAAAATTTATGTCTCCCAAGACGACTAGAGAGCATTGTTTCCTTGTAAAAGAATGGCAGGTGGTAGCAGAACCACAAAGTGATGCATTAGACTAACATGCAATTAGAGCTATTTGCGTCATCGAGATTACTCAACTAATTAACTGTTTCACCTCACTTTCTTTTTTAGAAGATTGTATGAAAAGAGTTAAAACATATGATGGATTAAATATCTGGTCATAGGAAATAACCCAGGAAAATCATTTAGACTAGAAAAAACTTAGTTAACAATTAGCATATTAACCCACCCCCTGCCTTTTGTTAAAATCTGAAGAAAGCATTTTGCATGAAATTTGTATGAAGAGGAGTAAATTCTGCTACAGGAAAAGCAAAAAGTTAGCAACTGAAGATTTGGTTAGGTCATCTAAGACATGGTTGATCGAGCAAAGGCCTTATGGTAGCTTGATCAGGGCTTCTAATACCTCACTTTATTCTTCTCTTCATCAGTGAAGAGATGCACTGACATCCTTTAGTCAGTATGGACCAATATTTCCCTACCAGCCTTTTCAGAGAGGAAGCACGTAGGTCCTAGTCTTAGCCTCTTGGTAGATCCATTCTCCAAGCCCGTTGGTTGAATCAGGTGAAATTCAAAGAAGGAAATAGGGGCATTTTATTTTCTTGGGGCGATGCTTTGACCACAAACTAACACTTCTTCGGGCAAAACTGTCTAGGTAGAGAAACATATCTTATAAATATGCTAGGCCACTTCTCATTTAATTGCTACCAAAGCCCGCAGGGTGATGTTACCATGTCCTGCTGAGCAGAAACTAGTCCTGCAGCTTTCCTGGTCGAATATGCAGTGCGTTGTATTCTCGTGGTTAGAAATGACTGGAGTAGACTGCAGTTCATAATCAGGTATTGGGGGTCCTATTTTCTAAAAACCACACAAGTTCTGCCACAAAAATAAGAAAATCTGGGGATTTTCCAGGATATTTCTAGGGTTGAAATGTGATTTGCACAAAATGCATATGCCATCAGATCCATTTCAGTAGCCTCATACTAATGTGTGAATAATGCTAGCTTCTAAATACATGTAGAGTGAATGTGAAGGAGCTATTGATTTAAAAAATGCATTGGAATTCTGCTTCATTACACTAACATAATCTAAATGTAGCTGGTACTTATAATTGCCTTCAGTAGAAAACATATTGCTGGGCATGTGTGGGTGTTTTTACTAGAATAGACATTTGTGCCTTTTATTAGTAGACTCGTGGATAATCAGAGGGTAGTCATCTGTCCCCTTAAAAGTTCAGCTGGGGAAAAATAGCTTTATAATTCAGTGTCTGGCTTCGTATTATTTCTGAAGAAATAGAAAAGATTCTTGTCATGTGTTTACATGTGGAAATTCGTGCTATTCACAATTTTTGAAAGGCATCATCTTCTACGAGGGGGTTATGTTCAGTACAGCCATTAGGAAATTACTGAGGTTTGTGATCTTGGAATCTCTGCACAATTTCATTTGGTGCATTATGAGAAGACCGAAACATCTTAGACAGCAAAGGCTGGTTCCAGCTTCTCCAGAGAGTGAAGCAGGAGACTTGCTTAAAAGCCACAAATTCATCTCCTGGGGGAGTCTCTCTGTCTAGAAAGTAGCAAACCAGATACAGCAGGTGGCTGTGGAGGTGGCCCCCCTCTGCGGGCACGTTCTCAGGCCTGGTAGGGGGCTAGGAGAAGGAGTAAGGTTCATTCCGTAAAGCACAGTTGTTGTCCTTCATGATTTTCAGCATAGTTTCGGAATAAGTGCTTGGAGAAGCTTAATAAAATCTGCTCAGAAATCCTTGGTGTGATCTCCTAGAGCAGTATTAGTGAAACAGAAAAACAAAACAAAACAAAACAAAAAAAAAAACACAAACACCCACACCTGCTAAAACCTTAAGACTGAAGTTTGCTTCCCTTCATAACAGCTACTGATTTCCATGGAGATACTATATATTTACATCCGTGTTATGCAGAACAGAATTTAGCCACAGCCTTCATTTGGAAAATGACGGTAATCACAAAATTAGCACATTGGTGTGGCACCTTCTCACATTTTCTGGAGAGAAAAAAGTCTGATGAGAAACTATATGGTACATCGGTGCCAGGGCATGAGTATGGCGGAATACTTAAGGGCCTTTGGGACCAATGGCGCATCCATTAATTCACATGAGTGGACCTACTGAAATCAATGCTCTGTAGTATCCAGTTTCATTATTGACATATTAGGCAACAGGCCCATAAAATGAGATGCAAAGTGCCTTTTTGAAAAAGATACCACCGATGTGCTTAATTCTAACTCACTGTAGCTGTGGATATTTTTGGCCAGAGCACTCTTTTTTTTTTTTTTTTTCCCCTACTGAAAAGGACTAATTCAGCAAAAAATGAATTTACAGTCGTTTCTATTTTCAGCAGATTGCTTATCACAGAAGGAAAAGAATCCCTTGCAATTCTTTCTCGCACACTTTCTCTCTCTCACATATGCATGTGTTTTCCCTCACATGTAGAGAACAGAAAATGAATATACACCTCCAAGATGCCTACACATTTTGTCCTTATTGATCATTTGAACTTTTTGTTTTGGTCAGAAGTTCTGAACATTTTGTTCAAGGGCAAATCAAAATATTTTTCCAAATTTTTCCAATTGTCCTGTGTTTGCTCAGCTCTGGTGCAGGTCACTTGCTTTGAATTTTGACATACAAAGGGTGCTATTCCTTTAATACAAAACACTTTTTTAATGAAATACACACCTTTTGCGTATCAGACCTCGCTAGGAAAGCACAGAGCCCTTCCCATAAAGAACAGGGATAGAAGCTAAGAAGTGTATGTGTAACAATTTTTACTGCATTATTGCTATTAGTGTGACATTTTATCTGTATAAGCATTCTACCGGCATTGTTATTCTTTGTTTTTCTATAACAATTATATCTAGTCCTATGTTGCTTCTTGAATGAGACCTTTAAGAGTTTCATTTTGCTAACAATGAACTCTTGGCTTTAATTACATGTATGAGGTGTGCTTCCTCTTTGCCCATAAACAAGACTTTGAACTTAACGGGGCAGAGAAACTTCCTTTAGCTGGAGGAGGCTGTGAGAAGCCATGCAGGAGCATGCCCAATGAAAGGTCATTGGGTCTAACAGCCTACTTTGGGTAGGGAATAGCTTCATTTGTATTGCTTTAACAGTTTTATCTTAAGAGAAGGCAGTGGTTTGAAGGAAGAACCTGGTCAGGATTTGTGTTTTGTTGTTACGCTCTGCACGACAGAAACAGTCCCACAGCCTACAAGTCCCTCTACAACAAGGACTGCTATATGTGGGAAAGGGTTTTCCCAGGTGAATAAGTTCCCAAACTTCCAATATGTGCTACCAAGCTAGCAAGTGGATTCATACTTTCTCCTTTTCAGGTTTGCCTGGTTGGCCTCACGGAAGCACTTTTGAAAGTCTGTTCTATTTCTCTGACGGTTAGTGAAGTCATATCACCGAATCACAGAATGGTAATAGTTCTTGGTCTGCCTTGCTAAAGTTGAAGAGTAGTTTTTGATGGGCTAATGCTGTGCAGCCTATCCAAATGAGATTTAGGTTTGATTGATGTACTACTTTGCTGATGGTAAGACATACTGTTAACTAGACGGTACAGATGCAAGGCATATTGCCTCCAGACAGCTTTTGTTTTCATTTGTGCTTTCAGCATCATTTAAAACATTTTTATTTCCCATCAGAGATGTTGACTACTCTTGATATGTTAATTTTTTTTTCAGTAAGGTGGATGAGGCAGGGATAAAGAAATACATTGTGAGCTTGCAAGGGAGTTTGGTAGGGTTTTTTCCTGTTCTACTTTCCCGAAAAGATGATGAAGACAAAGATGACAACTGGTAGCAATGGTGGAAATACTGAAATTAATACAAGCAATAAAATAGAAAATATGCATTCTACATTACTGTGGGGTTTCTTGTTGCACATTATCATTTGATGAAATGTTGCAGCTGTTAAAAGGTCTAGAAGCAAAGCTCCAAGGACTGGAAATGCAACTAAAGATAATCAGAGATTTTGAGGAAGAAGACTGTTGTGCAGAGGAATCTAAAGTAAAGAAGAGGGTTACAGTGGAGGAGCATGAAAGCAAAGAGAAGACAGAAATAGAACAACCAATAGGAGAACATGCAAAATTGAGAAAGAGGTGTTCTTGCTTGTAAGAAACAAACAAACAAAAACAAGAAAAACAAACAAACAAAGCCAACAACAACTAAGGAAAAGAAGCAGCATGTAACTTCTTACATGGAAGAAGGAACTCCTTACAGGGAAGAAGTCAAAGTCAACTGGTAGGAGAGACCAGAGGAAGAAGTAGCTGGTAGGAAAGACCAGAGGAAGAAGTAGCAATATTCATCAGGAACCTAAGCCAGAGTGCTGACCCATCAGAACAATGTACAGGTAGAAGAACTGGAAGACAGAATCAACAAGTCAGACCAGTATAAAAGTTAGTGCCGCATTTGTTACCAAAGAGAATTGGAATGGTTATTACATGAGAGGGAAGGGGAGGCTGTCTTCCAGGAGCAAAGGTAGATAGAAACGTGCTGCTGAGATAAGTTCTGATGCAGGTCTGGAAGTAGCCACTGATTGCTGTTCATTTTGGAATAAAATACTGAAATCAAATTTTCCATTTTCCTAAAAATGACAATACTTAGCTGAGAAGTAGGTGAAGATTCAGCCTATTTTTGATTAGAAGAAATAGCATGAAATCACAATCTGAACATCTAGTCTGCTCTCCTCAACGCCAAGGCAGAATAAATGATAACGCTTTGTAAATACACTTGAGGGAGGGAGGAATTTTAGGAGAAGGAATAAAATTATTTTAGTAAAGGGCGATATAAGCGCTGGATGAATGATTGCAAATCCGTCATGAATAGTGATGCTCTGAAGTAGAGTTCAAACAGGGTAATGTGACTGGAATAGAAAAATTCACTTTAGGATCAAGTTTGCTAAGCTTATGGAAGAGACTCCTCCAGGAATTCATGTTTTTGTTTTTTTTTGAGTCTTGTCCTAAGTCTCATTTTCTGAATCCCTGTGTTTCTTGATACAGTGGAAGATTAAAAGACACCTGAATCAGTTTTTGCTATCATACTGTGCTGCTTCAGTTCTTCATAGTTTCTGGTGGTTTCCCCAGGGGCCTCAGAGGAGAACTTGTTTTTTTCTGTGTGGGTACAGAACTAGATATGGGAAGGAAAAGAGACTCCCTATCTTCTCCCTCTTAAGGGCTGGAGACCGGCAATATTTGTAGGTATGTGTAGCAGAAGTGCTGGTGTTTCTGCCTTAACCTCTCTGAGTGCCTCGTTGGTGCAAACTGTGCTCAGAGCTGAGGTTTGGATGGCAGGGACAAGAAAGAATGTTTATCAGATGAAGAGGAAGCTTTAGGTTCCACCACAGGATCAATGGTGGCCCACTGTTAGGGTCGCCTGAGGTACAGGTAGCAATCTGGGAGTCAAAGTCTTATTTTGTTTAGGGCCTCATCCACAATCTACTGAGATCAATGAAGTTTTCACACGGGGTACTGTCAGTGCATGGAACCTGCTGAAATTATTGTGGCTGTGTGGACTTCTCAGAAAACTAAGTTCAGCCTGGTAATTTTCTTGGGTCGTGTTTGACCTTCTGTGCTGTCAGCTGGTAAAAATACATTTGTCTGAGTGCAGAAGGTACGTTGTGTAAATAGACTAGTTAATTTCTCATTTCTACAGAATGGGTCATTACCAAATTGTATTTTGCTGTCCATCTTGAAAATCTGTGGTGGTGGATCATGTATTGAATCTGCTGCAGTGAGCTGTGTTACTGCCATGATTTTAGCATTGCAAAGGAAGAGAGTCTGTCAGGATTTAGTCAGAAATGGTGATGCTGCTATTAAAAATAAGATTTGTGAGCAGGTGATCTTTTGGGGGAATTCCTTAAACTCTTGGCTTATCAAAAATAAGACAAATATTCTTTTTTTTCTGGATTCAGACAGGATTAACTCTGAAGTTTTACTTGGAATTTACTTTAATATTATTCAGTGACAAATTTGGACTAGTAATTACATTTTCTGCTTCTTTCAGTAAAAATAAATGAAATAAAAGGGGAACTTGGAATATTAAAGTGAGGAGGAAATGCAATGTAAAAAATTCCTGGGGAAGCACAGTGCTTTTTATTCCCTCAGAAACAAAGAAGCAGGAGTGAAGGAAACAATGAGGAACCACAGACACGAAGTGTGTTTGTAGTTAATATGCTCAGCTTTGGAATACGAGTTGCTTGTGATGGAGACATGAAAAGAAAGCCAGTGAAGAGGTGACTATGAGAAGTGCTGAAGTTCCCTTGTTTTTACTTTGCCCTTCATGCAACTCTGCAAATTGCTAGGTTAAGACCAGCCCTCAGGATTTTATCAGTGAAGCCAGCCCCCAGAAATCTGAATGAGATCCCAGAAAGCTTAAAAAGCTCTGAAATTCAGCTATCCCTAAGACCGTACTCTGCAATTTCTCATTTTTTTCTGCTCTCAGTCATCTTTGCAATTAAACTTGGCAACGTGTCCTCAGTGGTCATCTAGAAATTGGCTTTTTTTTTTTTTCCATTTAAAAGAATAGCCTTGGGTTTAGCATTGTACTTTATATTGGGAGAATCTTTAAGCATACTGCAGAATGCCTGAGTCTGTGTTGTGTCTTCCTATTGATTTTCTGCTCATGTATGATATGAATTGCCTCACTGCCTACTGACATGGACCCACTTTTGGCAGTGAACGCAGATCCCAGTGATGCATAGCAATACTATAGCACAGACAAGATATTGGCGTTGATTTTCCTAACTGAAATTTCATAAGGAAATTAGGTCAACAGAATGTAATTACCTACACTGAAATCTCCTAAGGGCACCGGGTAGAGCTGTGCAAATGGCTGATTATTTTGATTTGCTTACAGAAGCAAAAAAAAATAGAGGCAAAAATCAGTCTGAACAGAACAAAGTGATTTCTTGTTCAACCTGAAGGGAAAAATGTGGTTGGTTTGGGGCTGTTCTTCACAGCTCATTATGAGAATTAAAATAATGTTGTTGTTGTTTTTTTTTTTTTCTAGCTGAAAACCAGTGCACAAATTCACCATTCCCATTAACTCCAGCAGCTTTGAAAAAGAAATCCCAAGCTGAGCAGAGCGAGCTCTCAGGGTTCACTTCTCTTAGAACACAAAGTCCCTTTTGTACCACAGCGTGTTTCTTAGAGCACTCATCCAGGAGGTGACTAATTCAGCTTCAGTTACTTTTTATCTATAAAGGAGATATCTGTGCCTATTTTTCTGCTCAGAGGGACAGCCTGTCTCCCAGATGAGCAGCTGAATTGGGCTGTTGTGGCTGTTTATTTCTGGTTCCTTTTAGAAAGGCATCATTAGGAAGTACTTTGACTATCAAAAATAAACTTATTTTTCATCTCATGGCAGCAGCATGGAAGGTTTGGAGTGCGACAGCCCCCTTCTATTACAAACATGCAGAGGTGATAGAGGTGGATGTATATATACTCTGTATGCTGTTGCCTAATGGTGGGGTGGTAAATTGTGGTTATGGAGTCAAGCATCTGAGTTTTACCTTTTCTCTCTTTCTTACGCATTTAAGTCTGATTTTTTGATCTGGTTCTTGGCCTTTTTTCCTCAATTCCCATATATAAAAGATGATCATTATAATTCTCATTTTTTGTTATTACTAGGTGATTAAATACATCAGAAAGTGGACTGCATATGTTTTGATAATGAAGTCAATACCGGTACAGAAGTTGGACTTGGCTCAGCACATGCTCTGCTGTTGTATATCATTTTTGAAATGTAACCCTGACTAGAAGTAGAAAACATTTGAAAAAGCACTGTAAAAACGAATTTAAGAATTTAATACACTTAACATACTTAGTAGACTCTCTATGGTGTTGCTAAGCTATTGCTATAGAAATTACATTCAAGGGAATTCTTGTATTCCACAAATAACCTTTCCAAATCTTGTAGAACCCAAAGATCTCATCAAATTTCTAGAATCATCTACAGAATATCCAAGAGAGACATTCTAAACTTATTCTTTTCTTTCTGCAGGCTGCTTTTCTGGAGACAATGACCACTTTTTGGCAATTCATCAGCGAAAGAGTGGAAAACCTGTGTTTATTTATCACCATGTGCAGAGTGTGGAGAAAAGTCTGGATACAGACAGTTATAAGAATTCCAAACAAAATTTCCATTCTTCTTCCCACACCAAAATAAACAAGCTGCACCCTGCAATAATTGTTAAATCAACCTTCCCCAGACCTGCCTATGACCCGTCCCTCAATCTGTTAGCTATGGCTGGTCAAGATTTAGAAGTGGAAAATCTTCCCATTCCTGCAACAAATGTGATTGTTGTGGTAAGTGCCTTTTTCTGGTTTCTGGAGCTGTTTTGTGAATAAATATGCTTACAGATAAATATAGACACAGATTTTAAAGTGGGGTATCCAAAGTTCATATTCTTCTGCCTGGCTGATCGTCTAAATCTAAATAATGACCACACATCTTGAAGCTCTTCACTTTAGTAGAACTTGCATTCGTATAGCCTTTCTGTGATCAACAAGCAATCTGATGAACCAGTGCAGAATATAGCTTCTCTGTAGGCAAAGAACATACCTTTGCCTCAAATGCCTTTAATCCTTTTGTCTTGATTAATATTTGCACTGATGGATGGGTTTTAAACTTACTCTGCATAGGGCACAAGAAAATATATTCCAGTGAACAATTCTGCAGAGGCAGGGAGATTTTAAAAGTCTGATGCAAAGGGTTCATTCACTTCTATTTCTGTAACAAATCCACCATTATGCTTACGTAGCTGTTTGAAAGCAAGTCTGTTTGTTGAAAAAAATTAAGAATTATGTTATTGTTGGTGTAAGCCATGTGTATTCCTGCTGGGAGATACGGTCCGGGACCCTCCTCATTCAGTAACCTGTGTGATCTTTCCCATTCTCAGCAAGGTGATGGCAGCACTCCTTCTTACAGTCGACAGCACATCAGTGGAGCCATACACTGATGCCACCCTGCTGCATCTTCACCCTTCATGCCAGGGGAGCAGGACAATGTCAGTAGAGTTGTCCCCTGTGGGGTGTGCAGCACAGTCTGCGTATTTTCTGCACGGACACTGCTATGCCTCACCCCGGTGCATGGTGAGCCCTGCCTGATGATGCAGAATTGGGTTTATCCTTCTTCTTTCTGGAGGGAAGAACAACCATTTGTAACGACTCACTCACCCATTAGAGTTAACTAATAAAGATTAAATTGAAACAATGTGACTAATTACAATCAGCAGCTATTTGCCTAATTCTGTAAATTGCTTTGTACAAGAAATGCTAGATTAAAAAAGAATGGCCTTTGCAAACAAGGATAGAAGACAGAGTGTACAGCGCTGGGAGATGTTAGCACTTGAAGTGTTTCACAATTGATAGTTTCTCTTACTGCTGGTACCTCTGGAGATCTGCCCTTGTGAAGGCACCGAGTAGCTGTCTGCATGCCACCGAGGTTAGTGGAGTGCAGTAAGGGCTCGTTTTAAGAGTTAAAAAATAGAGTTCTAGCCTCAAAAAGCTGTGCTCTGGGCATGTTTGCATTCCCTGTGAGCAAAGCCTCCTAATTTGAGATTTGATGGCTAATGTAATTAGCGGTCTAGGTTCAGTTCTGTGCAGGCATACTACTGCAGTCCATTTCAAAGCAAAATAAGGGACTGACAACCTTGCTTCATAGGGACACATCAACTGTCCACACAGTCCCCATGCTGAATGGTACTGGTCTGGAGGAGGAGGTGTCAAACAAGCTGAATACATTTATGCCCTGGGCTTGCTGCAGCCATTAGGGCCAGCACGAAAGCCTGGCCAGCACAAAAGTGCCTGCTCTCTTCTCCCACAGCAAGCATTTCACCTCCTGTGAAGATGAAAGCTCTCTGTTAGTGCAAGGAGCTCAGAATATCCACGAGCTCTTATTTTTTCATTAATGGTGGTGTTACCTGAGAACTATTATTTTAGCAGAGCCTTGCATGCATTTGGAGATCCACAGTGCTCAACTGTGAATGGAATAATCTTGCAAAATATTCTGGGGCTCCTCTGATTTTAGCTGACTGGCTCTGTGACTGCATTAAAACTTAAGTGAGGCAGATTTTCAACTGGAGTCACATAAAAAAAGATCTATTAAATCTACATTAAGTTCTCATTAAGTGACCTCGGTCTGAAGCTTTGCTACTGCATTTGCAGGATGGAGCTGCTGCTCTGAAACCTTCTGTTCTGGCTGGGAACCATATGTGCTTTGAGGGGGGGCATAACAGCGTGAGCTAATCATGACATGAAAGCTGCTTGTTGCTTGGGATCTTCAGTTATCTCTCGGTGTGTTGAAGGACAGGGATTTTAGTTTGGTTTTAATGTCATTCCTTCAGAAAAAGCCTTTTGGGAAACATGTTTTAAAGCAGAAGCGCAGAGAGACGTGGGCAACTCAGTGGAGTAATCCCGGAATAAAAAATTTCGAAGTTGTTTTCCTCCAAAGGGCATCTGTCCCACAGCAGGGTGCTTGCCATCATCCAAGCACAGCCCTGCTCCTTCCAGGTCTCTGCACTTGGATGCTTGGTTTCTCCCTGTTTCTCCCTCATGAATTTCATGTTAAGTAGATTGCAATCTTAATGTCATTGCCAAGGGAGTCTGTTTTGTTTTGAATGCACGTATGTCATTCCCTCTTTGTTTTGAACTAGCACTTGCCGCTTGTTTCTGCTTTTTGGTTTTTATTATATAGGGCAAGTGGCAACATTTGTTGTTTTGCCCTGGCTGACCCTTTTTGTTCCAGCCTGTAGCAATGTTGTTGGTTGCTCAACTTGAAAGGGCAATTGCTGGTGTTAATGCTTCCTGTAATCCAGTTACATGACTAGTGCACAGTGTGATTTAGAATGAAAGCCTGAAAGGGGGGTTATTTTTTAAAATAAATCAACGCTGTTGCAGCTCTGCAGAGGGGAGGAAACTGAATTCAATCTAATTTCAGTGACTTGAGGTCCATTTTCTTCATGATGGAGGTGGAAAGGTAGGGCAAATAGATGCCTAATGTAGAACGATTACAAGGTTACATTTCGTGCTAAGGACTCTGCCATCTGACAAGCAAAACATTGCCAATGCACAGAAGAGTGCTGTGAAGCCAAGAATTCTGCAGGTATTGTGTCAAAAAATGGTGTTTTGTGGCTCTACCAATAAAAAATGCATGTTAAGAAGTAATATTACTGAACCTGGGGAAATTGTACTGCTTGTTTGCCAAAGGGAGGAAAACGAGGGTTTTATTTTCTGGCAGTATGTTTTCTGTACCTGAAGGCTTTCTGTCACATTACCTCCCTTCAGTGCTCAAATCTTGTTGAGGGAAGTAAGGACAATCCAGAGATCTTAGAAGCATTTTGACTGTTTTATCAATGTTTTTGTGCTTAGCCATGCATTTTGTTTAGCTGTCATCCAAAAGGACATGAGACCACTCATCTAAAAACTGCTTGGTTAATATATGGAATTACCTACTTTTCTGGTAACACTTAAGATTTTCTGTTTGTTTGGATTTGTTTGGGAACCCAGAAACCATGCATGCATCAAACATATTAGAGAGTTAGCAGGGAAGTGAACAAATTCTCCAAACAGGTCTCTGCTTATTCTAGGTCTTCTCAATACTGAATAAGAGCACCAGCAAGGTCAAGGCAGTACACAGAGAGCATAAATACTATGTTGATAAGCCCTTATTAAAAATGCTGCTGCCTAACATACTTTAAACAAACAAACAAACAAGCAAACATACATACATACGTATATATATGTAGTTAGGGCTGAACTTGAGAAAAAAGCAGAAGGACTCGTAGTAAAGGTTACAGCTCAGGCTGGACCTGAAGTATCACCTCATGGAAGTGCTAAAGCATCAGCACTTGCAACCTGATACAGTTTGGTCTGTCCAAAGTCTCTCTCAGACACACAAGTGTGTTGTGCTAACATTGGGCCAAGCTTCTCAGATGCTTTTTTCACTCATATACTATAAAGTGTTTCAGAAATGTAAAGCTAATCAACTTGCTCACTATATCATTTTTACCTTTCACCTCCCACTACTACTATGCACCTTCTTATATAAATATGAAAATCTGTGTCTCTATTTTTGTTGCTTATGGAGTTGACAGCGCTGTACCATAACCTAAAATTCGGTGCATCTCCTCAGTTTCATTTGGTTTGCATGTGTGTTACTGCACTGAGCTGATTTAAGTGGAGTTTCTCTCAGCTAATATCAGTGGGATGTAAGATGCACAGACAGCCACACGGAGCTTCTCTTTGCATTGCCATGGCTTTTTGTGTAAGGCCGAATTCCTCAGAGCTGCAGCTCCGCCATACCATTACAACTGTTTTGTCATTAACGTTTGACCCTTCTACCTTCAGGCAAGCTGAAAACAAGGAAGCGTTTCAGGTGCTAGTGCTCCGAGGTGGGATTCCAAGGAAGAGTAAGGCACATGAATGTATGTAGCTATAAGTATAAGATGCCCACGTGTGAGCTAGGTATTCAAGCATGTAAACTACCAATACAACATAGCCTTGATGTCTACTTCAGGGTGAGCAGAGTATCATCTCTCTCTAGGCCCAAATGGCTGTACTGACAAGATTTCTATTGGTGATAGTGGGTGCATAAGCACGTGCTGCACACTGACTACTTGCATATTTATATGTATCATATATTCATGCATGCACACTGGGGGTTGGAACTAGGTGATCTTTAAGGTCCCTTCCAGCCCAAGCCATTCTGTGATTTAGTGCTGTCTTAGTCTGCAGGTGATCCCAGGTTAAACAACAGTTTTTATACCGAGATAATGTGGAAATCCTTTCTGAATCAAGGCACAGTTCAAGTAGGTGAGCTGCTTCTAGGATTTTGGGCAGCTGGAAACTATGAGCCTGTGAAACCACAGCAGAGCTGCTTTTACATTTATGTCACATTCATCCCACAAGTACGGCTCCTCTCTTAAGTTTGTCCATGATACATACTTAGAGAAGGTGCAGCTCTTGCTTGCTTACTGACATGGTCTTACACATATAAGTTTATTCCTCCATTAGTTCCTCATTTCCTTATGCATCAGATTTAATTTTTTGTGTCAAAGCCCAGGACCTCAGCTACCTTATTTGATCCTGTGTTTTATTTCATTATTCCCACCACTTTTTCCTGATAGAAATGTCTCTTTTTCTAATCCTTTGGACTTTCTGGCAAGCCATGGCTTACACATGGAATGTCCCATCCAAGTTCCTCTAGTAAAAAACAGGATGTCCTCCTCTCTTGTCCTTCATACGTCCACCCAAGACTTGCTTTTGATATGGGACTTGCTTCTTTCTTTTGAAGACTAGTCAAACAAAGGGAACCAGGCCACAAAGCATACTTCTTAACACTGAAATTACCTCTACTGACTGGTCTGTTGGAATGCCACAAGAACTGTAGGAAGAGAACCTGGTTTAAAAAAAAAGAAAAAAAAAAGTGGGGTTCTTCAGGCCTTCTGGTCGTGTTCAGCCCCAAAATATTTTCCTTATAGGTACATTTTTGTGGAGACATTTAATAGAGGTGGTTTTTTGTTGTTGTTGTTTTTTGTCTTCATACAAATGGAACAGTGTGGAATTTGCTTTTTGCTTTTCTTTAAACAGAAAATAGACATTTCTTCTCATTGAGATTTTGGTAATGTAAGGTCCCCTCTTTTTCAAGGTTGCGTCACAGCGTATTGGCTACTGGTTTCCATAGGTTTTACCATTTCAGTGAGACCTGAGAATATGCTCCAATAATGTTTGTTCACTGATAGCTGTTCCAGTTTTCCCCAGCTCTCCGCTCCACTGACTGAATGTTTCTCCATAGTCTCACCGCTCTTTTCCCTGATATTGAATACCTTATTTTGATATAAGACCAAGTCTCTACTTTTTTTTTTTTTGGTTCTCTATGTCAGGAACTCTTCTGGCTTTCAAATTCTGTGCAGCCTCTGTTGGCACAGCATCTGTCCAGCTAATACAGAGCTGGACAATCTGCATCTCTGAGCTCAGTTGTTCCTGGAGTGGGTTCAGTGAGGCCATGGTAAACAGTCTGTAAAGTTACATTTAAATGTGTCTGACTGATGAAAATGCATGGAAGTCTGTGAGAAACTTTGACGGCTGAGTGATCCATTAGACCAGAAATTTAGGACTGTTTTTAGGAGACCACAAACCAAAAGTAATTCTTAATTTGAGGGGCTTGGGACACAGGAGAGGAGAGGCGTGGATGATGGCTGGGGGATGTTCTTTCTATGGAACAGAGTTTCTACAAGCAAGTGTTGCTCATGAACTGTCTGCCTCCCATCACGTGTCGTATGACATGTTATGTTGTGTGACCAGCTAACTACAGTTAGTTTGGAAGTTATTCAAAATGTTCAAATTTTATCTTCCTATTACATCCAGTCTGGTAATGTCCTTATTTTCACTGGGATAGATGTAGATGTGTACTCCTCTCCTTCAGTAAAAGTACCCTAAGGGCACTCCCTCTGTAGGCCTTGTGAAGGGGTGGTTGAAACACTTCTGAAATTATAATAAGCTACAAAATGGAGCAAGACTAAGGCATAAACATGTTATCGGTCAGGAGAATAAGTAGCCCATAAACTGGCAGGTCAACCAGTGCTGGGGCAAACAGCCAAGCTGACCGTCTATGAGATGCAACAAAAAGTCAGATGTCCCTTTTTGCCACTGAGCATCTGAGGCCTGTTATTGCCAGCCTAAGAGAGGGATTGGCGTTGGGCCAGGCAGAGGAGACTTAATACAAGATTGTAGCTCTGTAGTAACTTCTCAAAGGAGCCTTCTGAGGAGTAGGATCTCCAGATCCAATGGGGTATCAAACGGTCCCTCTCTGTTTCCAGGTCATGTATTTGTCTGATGCTTGAATCAACAGAGGACCAGTGCTGTGCTGATCGATGGTGAAGTTTTAAGATCTTAATATAATTACAGCGCTGAATTGCTAACAAGTTCTAAATGTTAGTCACACATTACAACAGTGGGCACTATCAGTCAGTACCCTTGTTGCGTCCCTTTACATTTTACATCATGACCAGATCTTTACAGCATTCTGCTTCTAAACTCAAGTCCACCTTCTAATTAAAGACTGATGCTCATCGTTATCTTAGTCCTTTCTTAAGTAATTACACTGCGTGCAACATAACTGCAGCAAGCCTTGCACACAGACCTAGTCGCCTGCAGCTCTGTCATTCTGGATTTTGTTTGCACAAAGAAATCTAGAGAGTCTGCATTAGTTGGCCTCATTTGCTTTCTGCTTCCTTCTGTGCACTTCAGCAGGGATAATTGCATGCTGAACCATTATCATGGTATTGTGTTTGCTGTCAGTCGTCGTGGAAAACAGGAAAGATTGCATTAGGTTGTAACATGCACTCAGACCTCCTTAAGGCACTTTTTTTTGTCGTCTGACTAGCAAAAAGTTAATAGTATGTTAGTGGAGTATTTAGTAACCCAGTGCTTTAATTGATTAGCTTACTGCTGGCAACTTTGGAGTTATTTTCTGTATCATGCAGTGGAATGCTAAACTTGAACAAAAGCTAGTAATATTTTTCCTAAATTGCCCAGTTCCTCTTTGATTACAAAGTTTTCCGTTTCCATCATTTTTTCAGTGAAGATGTTTCTTGAAGTCATTTAGCGTTCATGAGCTGCACAGTTTAAATGAAAACTGGATTTCAGAAGCAGGCATGTCATTGCTTTCAAACTAAAGGTTAAATTTTCATTGGCAGTTAATGTTGTAAAGTTCATCTGTAAGAAAAAGATAAGGTATTAACTATTCCATGCTTCTTTCAGCTGCATGTTCCCTTTAATTGGCCAGTCCCAGCTATAAAGTAGATACTTGTGTGTAGGAGAAAGGAATGTTTTTTTCCATTTTTTTTCCATTTTTTTCCATTTTTTTTCCATTTTTTTTTCTCCAGGAAAAGCTTTTTTAATTGATAAAACACTTTTTGGCAAAACAGAGGTTCTCCATGACATTGGATTGCATTCAGCAACAGTTGCCGCCAAATCAAAGATCTTCATTTTTACTTAAGCATTTTCAAGATGTCTCAAAAATGCAGGGGAACTTAGATGTGACAGAAAGGCTGTATACCCAAGTGTGAGAGACCTGGCTCGAAGCCTTGCCCTAAAGGAGGCAGAAGAGAAAACTAAACTTGAGTCTTTCTCATTTCACGTGATTTAGTCACTGAGCAAAGGGGTACTGATAGCCCATGTCTCATACTCACATTTGTTTGACCCAACAGACATTGTTCAGTCAACTGAAAATTCAAAGTAGTGTTAATCTTAGGCTGGTCCAGTACAAATTTCTTGTATGTGTTTTGATTTGGTCCTTGAAATAGAGGAAAAAAAATAAAAACAAACAGCCCCCTGCTGCCTCCTTATTACATGGCCCCATTTATTTGGCCATGCTGTGCTGATTTCCAGGAGAAAGACACAAAATGTTAGAGTGAAGTGGATTTTCCATCCCTGCCCTTTGCTTGTCTCCTTTATGACAATGCACAAGCTACATTTTGGGTGTTGCAGCCTTTCAGCTTCTCAGCTGCTCTTGCTCCCCTTCCTGGTTGGAGCTGCACTGACTCCATTCCCCTGTAACAGTACAGACAGGGTTGCATTTCAGCAGTTCGATCTATGTTCTGTTTTCCTTTTATAATGAGCTGAATCCTGTTACTGTCTAAATATGGCTGAGGAGAGGGATGAGTTTACTGGCATGCACAGTTCCAGGTGCCATCACTGGAATCGTGGGTGCTTGACATCCAATGTCATAAATGAACAAAATGACCCACCATGAGACCCACCCATAAATAAATATTTTGACAACTCCCCACAATAAATCTATGCATTGTGTTGATAGTGTTCAGGAATAAAGACTGAAGAAGCATTCTTTTTTTTTTTACTTTTTTTTTTTTTAAATTTTATTTCTGCTAGAGCCCTCAGAGAACTATATTTGTGGAAAGCCAAGTTCCTTTACAATAACATTTAAAAGACAGATAAAGGGCACTCAGATAAAAAGACAGCAAGACAGCATGTGTTTCATTATCAGTCAATGTTTTGTTGGATCTGGCAGTTCAACCTCTGGAATAATCTTTCCAGTTCTTCACTTCTGGCATCATTGTTAGGGAAAGTGACAGCTTCTCAAAAGCTCCTCAATAGATGGTTCATAGTGTGTTTTTTGTGTGCAACCCCTTAAATGTTAAGCCTTTTAAAAACAGCTTTTGAAAAAGAAAAAGAATATATTTTTATATAACTACATTAATATATGATATTTTTAAAACATGATGACTTATTGAATCAGAGAAACAGTGTTAGGAAGCAGAAAGTGATCTTTGGAACACACTCTTTACAAAGCCTCATAGGTCAAGTATTACTGCACTTCAGCATCTCTTTGACCAAAAATAAATATTGAATTCATAAATGAAGTGCACAGGCTGGGAGGGTATTGGAATTTGAAAATGATCAGCGAGCTGTCAACTGAACAGTGGTTTTTCAGTCCCCTTGGTATTGAAACAGTTCGTGGAAAGGGGAAGAACTCAGGGAGGTAAGCAAAGAGGTACAAAGTCTTTGTTGTTGTTGCTAAAAGCATTCAAGTAATGTTTTGCTGTCCTTCCTTTGAAGGTCAATCATGACTGACAATCTGGGATGGAGCTAATTCTTATTTGGCTCTGCACCACAGTAAACTGGTGGAAAATACTTCAAGTGGATGTAGTGCAAATGAGTCCAGAGGAGGGCCACAAAGATTGTCAAAGGCCTGGAGCACCTCTTCGGTAAAGACAGGCTGAGGGAGCTGGGGTCGTTCAGCCTGGAGGAGAGGAGAAGGCTCTGGGGAGACCTTACAGCAGCTTTCCTGTACCTAAAGGGGGCCTGCAGGAGAGCTGGGTGGGGACTTTGTCAGGGAGTGTAGTGACAGGACAAGGGGGAATGGCTTTAAAGTAAAAAAGGGTGGATTTAGATTAGACATTTGGAAGAAATTCTTCACTCAGAGGGTGGTGAGGCCCTGGCACAGGCTGCCCAGAGGGGCTTGTGGATGCCCCATCCCTGGAGGTGCTCAAGGCCAGGCTGGATGGGGCTTTGGGCAACCTGGTCTGGTGGGAGGTGTCCCTGCCCATGGCAGGGGGGTGGAGCTGGGTGGGCTTTAAGGTCCCTTCCAACCCAAACCACTCTGTGATTCTGATTCTCTGAATACATGCTAGAAGCATTGTGAAAAGCGTTGTGGGTATACATCAAGGCTGCTAATATAATAGCGATGAATAATGTAGGAAAGCGTTTGCCAGCTTATGTTATATCTGTTTATTTAAATATGAATTTCAGACTTTATTAGCTGTTGGAGAATGAAAGTGGAATGTCTGCTTTATACAGATTTGGCTGGGGATACGCATTCTCTTTGGGAATCATCACTGTGTAATAAACTGTAACATAGAAATCAATGACAATATAGTCAGGATTTTTACGTTTATAATATGTTAAAGTCAGTTTGGCTTGATTTACACGATGTCATTGACTGAGTTTAATTTGGCTTTTTTTGCCCCTTTTCCTGTTGGTGGCCTTAGAATAAGAGGTTATATTTTTGCTGGTACTAATTATGCTAGAAACATTGTTGGTGTTTTTTGAAAACACACTGAAAGAAATAAGGATCACTTTGGTTATAATCCTGTGGTGGTCTGGCAACATTTATCTCTTTCTGCACTGTTTAGCCAAATAGTTGCTGATATGCTTTCTTCAAGCAACACATAATATATTGCCTAATTAAGAACAGAGCTCTTGAGGCTAATACTTACAAATAAATATGATATTTTAATTTCATAGTTTCATTTCAGGTACTGTACCATGCAGTTTTATAGAAGGACCTTATTCTGAGCTGACAGGTCATTAAAACAAACGTTTTGGGCTAGGAAGATAAATACTGCTCTTTTCTTTTAAAGTCTTTGCATTTGTTGGGCAAAATAAAGCTAAAATACTATAGAAATGATATTCCTTGCCTAAATGTGATGATGAAGAAGAAAACAGAAATCCTCAAATCCCTCTCATAGGCTTTCTCTGGAAAGGTATAGCACAATGCTCTGCCTAGTTAGCCACAATGGAAGTATATACAGGCAATAGAAATTTACCTGAAAATTAAAAATACTCACTCCCTTTCTTCCACTTTTTGTGTTTATGCTATAACTACACTGGTTAAAGACCTCTCCCCTTTGTCCATTGCCTACTAAGACAGAAGCTGAAGGATTTCTAGGTTGACCCTGGTAGGAATACTCTGTTAAAGGATGGCTGGGCAGGGGGGAGGGAATTAGCTATGAGAATGCCTTTTTGACACACTTTATACATACTTTAGTGGTTGCAGCAAGGGATTATTGACTGGAACTGGAATAACAAGGAAACATTAACTGCGAATTTAAAAGACCACACACACTGTGAAATAGCAAGAAAGATATTGAATGTTGATCAGGAAAAAAAAAGTCAACAACTGACCGCTTCAGAAATAGGTAATAGGACAATAATTAAATAGATACTTTGAAATCCATACACTAAATCAAAAATTCAATTGTAGCTTTAATTTTTAAATGTGCTA
Organism: Cygnus atratus; assembly: GCF_013377495.2. Lineage (NCBI taxonomy): Eukaryota > Metazoa > Chordata > Aves > Anseriformes > Anatidae > Cygnus > Cygnus atratus. Next base: position 38,621,208 of record NC_066362.1, on the reverse strand, counting down.
AGAAACTCCCTGAAAATGGATATAACCTTTAATGAAATAACTGTAATGTGAAGCTTTCAGTAATGAATGAATTAGAAAACCATATGGATACATTAAGTGGAATAATAAATGTACCATACACAAAAGTAAGACATTCATAAATCATTTATGATGTCCTTTCTAATCAGTTCTTGGCTCTTTGAGTCTTAATTGAAAGCCAGGGTAGCTGGATATTAGAAAAACTAAATTTGTTAGTCAGATAACAGACAACTTTCATTAAAGCATTAATTAATTTTAGAAGGCTGAGGGCCTGATACGTTACAAATACTTGCAGAACAGTGCTACTTTATTATTTTTTTAATTATTTTCATTACTGTCTTCTTTTGTTCAATGAAAATTATTCATGTTCTACTTTAACTTGCTCAGCAAGTATGTTGGGATACTATTGTGCTTATGGAATAGTGTTGTCTTGCCCAAAGAATTCCAGGTGCTTCAAACTGCTGCATGGTACAGTAACAGAAGTAAGATGGCTATTGCTACAGTAACTGAATGAGTTTCTTCCCTCTTTTTCAGGCAGAGATTTAGAGGACCTGTGGTAGGCAGTTCATTCTGCACAGTCCTTCATGCCATTAGAGACAAGGGAACACTGCAGAAAATATCTTTTTCCTTTTCACTTTTCTTGTTTTTTTTAAGCACACTAATTTAAACTCTCTTTTTATCACCTTTAGTAGTTTCCTTCCTGGAGTCTAATTTCGTTAAGAAGGTGGCCAAAATAAACATTTTGCAGCACCCCATTATAAAATGAGGGCACAAAATACATGCTGAAATTAATGTGAGGCTTAAGCTACAAGTTTACTTTGCCAAAAATATACAAGTCTATGCCAGAATTATCAGAGATGTTTCAATAAAGTACCTAAGGAAAAATTTTATAGCTAGATTCTAAAACTAAAAAGAGATTCAGTCTGAGAATACTATTATTCAGTATGAACAGCACACCTTTGTGGTGGCGGTATATATACTAAAAAAAAAAAAAAAGTAGATAGGCAGCTTATTTTCAATGGTCCTATTTATTCCTGTGCAGGTGTTAAAGTGGGATGTTTTTATAATTAATTCTCCATTATTAAAAGTGAGGGACTAAGTGATGTTGTGAAGCCCTGATCGTGTAAAGTAATAATATAATGACATAGCATAGTAAGATGTAGATGTACTGGACACAGTTAGCTCACATCTATTAGGTCTTGCCAGCTAAGGCCTAGCATCAATGTACAGAGCTGGCCACCTCTAACCAAATGTCCCTTGGAGTCCCAGTGCCCAGGAACGTGTTGCAGAACATGAGGAGCATCAACGTTAGCACTAAGTTAAGGGGTCCTCCTGCATAAGGACAGCTTTGGTGTCTCCACATTTGTGTTTAGTTAGACTGAGCACCAAGTGTATTTCTAGGCCAGAGAATGCATTTCTAGGTCAGACTCAAATGTTCTGAACTGTCGTACCCACAGTCAAACCCTTTCTCTCATTCTTATGCAACTTACCTTTCTCCTCCTGAAATGCTACTGGTTTGTTTGGCTGGCCAGCCAGGTGTGTTCAATGATTGGAAATGCTCTCACTTGGCCCACTTCAAATTCACTTTGGCTTTCTCTTGTTACTTTTCATAGGACTGAAAAACTGGCTTGTCTTACAGCTATAGGGGCTAGCCAAAATTTCTTTGTATGCCCTGTTTGACTTATCGGCTGCTAGTTGACCAGTCCTCAACTGTTATGAGTGGAACCCTATAAATTCTTTTCATTAAAGGTAAGAGACTTTAAAAGAAGAATCCAGTGCTTTTAGCATTCTGTATATTAACCTCTTTTGATCAATCACTGAAGAAATAAAATACTTCAGAAATGCATATCTGCTGCTTGAAAGGACTGTTCAATCACTGTGGCCTCATTAATGCCTTGTGTGTTGCCGGTCCCAGTGATCCCTGCCTTTGCCAAAGAGGTCTGTATAAGTTTGGCAAAGGCTGCTAGCTTTCTTTTGTTGTCTTAATGTTGTCATAACTCCCTCCATCCATTCTTCTACTGCTATTGATCTTTGCCCTCTTGGCAATGTTACTACTGTTATAGTTTCTTCAGTTGTAGTAGAAAGACACTGACTGTAATCTTTGGCTCCGATGCATAGTAATTTGTTTTCTTGGCTCTTCTACTTTAGCATATAAGCTACATCTTTGCTTTCTTAAACTTTATTCTGCCTGGAGGCTGGCTTATTCTGGCTCTGTCTTTGGCTTTCTTTTTCCTTCTCTTGTCTTTAATTGTTGAATTCTTTCAAAACTGCTTTGAGTCTGATGCAATACAAAGATACCTTCACTTTGATATCACATCAGCTGCCAACCAGATCTCTAACAGCTTATTAGTTATGGAGTGGATCACCCATTCCTTGCAGCTATTGAGCTGTACAGAAGGCTGATCAAGACCCACTGAAGTGAAGTCTTTGGAGTCAAAAATGCAAGATAGAAATAGTCTGAAAACAAAGTTCATTTTCAAAGATTTCAGAGGTTTTCAAAAAAAAAAATTAACTGGGACAAAATGGAGCTATTTAGATACTTTAATTGGGAGGTGAGAAGGAAAATGAGAGTCTTGCATCATGAAATGGCCAATAACCCAGAGCCCAAGGCGTAGAGCTGCAGTAGAGTGTCAGGTTCAAGTGCTTCTTCTGCCACATCCTGGTTGGAGCCAAGCTTCACAAGGAGGAAGGTAGTTAAACCACTCAAATCAGGTCACTTAGTGGCTTTGCTTCAGTTTTTAAGTAGACCTGAGACAAGACCTAGAAGGGGTGTTTTCATTGCACTTGAGATTGGTCTTGCCTTTGATATGGGAATTCTAGAAGGACAAGCCTCTTCAAGACACTGGAATGCTTTGCTCTCCTTTCCAAATCAATTTTTATTTAATTATTTGCTCTGAGTAGAATTTGTGGTGTTGGTGGAAAAAAGATTCATCTGGAAGTCTAGTTGTTCAATTAATCATGTGGCATATGGAGAATAAAGCATGAATTCTTTATTCTGAGGCATATACAGATCAAGGACTTGAGCATAAATCTCCCATAGCCAATAAAAAGCTCTAACCACAGATCTGTTGCTTTTTCAGAAGTAAGTAGATCTCCTTCAGGTCTTTATCAGGTTGGCCCTTAGTGAGATTATCATCAGTGTATTATTTCTCAGCAGTGTAAATCTCACAATTTTGAGAAGTTCTGGGGACAGGAGCCGGAGAAAGAAGCTGTACTTACCTGATCTTTTGCTAAAAGCCTGGATGAAATAAGAAGTCAGTGTGTTGGCTCAACACAGATTATCCTGATAAGGGTATACTGAGTTCCTCACACAACCTAGGTAGCAGGGAAATTCTGCATCCTTCCTAAAGAAAAAAAAAAAAGTTGAAGAAAACACTGTAGAGTGAAAATACAAGCCATTACTTGTGTACAGAGAGATAAGACCATATGCAGTCCGTGTGCTTTATCTGGTCAAGTAGGAGGCAGAAGTTGATTTTCAGAGACAATACCAGATAGGTTACACAAATAGAAAAGAATGAATAAAACTGTAGTGTGGTCAGCCTAGCATACTCTAATGTTCTCCGTTTGGAAATGTCACTTATTATCCAGGGAAGTTTTTTAAAAATTCTCCATGAATAATTGGGAGTCATTTAGTTAAAATCAGAATGTCAACTAGATAATAGTTTAAGCCAAACTTGCACTAAATTACTTCTACGTTGTTTATTCTTTCCTGAATTATATTTTCTACAGGGACTAATGCTATTATACTACTGATGTGAATTGATGTGAAACTTATGAGAGTAAGTGTCCTAAGAGGTTGATATTTTTTGTGTTGCCCAGTGTAAAACTCGTATTTTTCTCCATTTAATCAGGCATGTAACATATTCGGAATCATTGATTCAAAAGAACACTGCTGAAGCTTTTAAACATCCTTCCTTTTTTGTCCTCTTCTGTAATGGCTAGCCATTCAGTGCTTACCATGCAGTGCTCTCTTCCCTTTTTTTTTTTAATCCTCTTTCATTCCTGTAATGAATACTGAAGTTCTTACCCCAAAATACCTAGTTTATGCTGCTTAATACGTTTGTGTCACTATGCATTCAAACAGTCCCTGATGGTTTTGTTCTTTCATCTAGCCCCTGACTCTGCTTCATGTGAATCATACAAACCCTTTAATCATTTCCTTATCCACCTCTTGTATTTTTTTTTTAACATGTGTTTGGGTTTCAGGCTATGCCAGGGAAAACATCTAATCCTACCCCAAATCTTTAGTAATAAATTCAAACTCAGAAAAGTACTTTAAATAGCACATTCATCTTCCTTGATCATGCCCCCATATAGCTGCTGGAAGTGAAACTCTTTTTCTCCATGGAGTGCCACTTTATTCTTCTGCACACTTCTAGCTATGCATGCACCCTTTCTTCTTCCACATTCTCATTCTTCTCACACTCTGCTGTTCTACCCTCCTTTTTGCATCTCTTCACTGTTACTTTTTGTCCCAGACTACTACCAGGGTCTGCCTTGCCTTCATTGCCTTTCATCTTCTTTCCATTCCTCTTTGTCTTGTGCTCCTTCTTTTAGTCTTGTAGCCTCAAACCATATTACTGATCCCTTTTTCCTCTCCATTCTTATCTGTTTTTTAGCCCACATTTCTCTTTACTTCCCTTCGTAGTCTTCCCTTCTGCTGTGCACACTCCCTTACTTGCCCTGGGCCCCATTCTGTTACCAGATCTCTGACAACATTGTGGAAACGTAGACGTTTTCCTGAACAGTGATGTGCATCTTCTCACCATATATTGTGGCATTATGGAACGTGTTCTCAACTCAGTTTTTAGTCAGATGTTTTGGTCTGTTTTGTTTTAGTAGCTTTTTTTTTTTCAATTTTATTTCATTCATAGTATTTAACTGCTGTTGTTCATTGTGAGGTTTTCTAAACATATTTGCTTGTGTTAGGCTAGGAAAAACACAACTAGAGAAGGTCCTTGCTGTTGCTACAGGGTTGCCTTGCTTTAGCAATGCTCCATGGACTTCTGGATTCCATGTGCTGTAAGGGTTATTGTGAAGTAGGTACACTCGTGTACTTACAGGCCCAGAATTAAATACAAGATGTAACTCATTTCTGAAAATCTCATTTAAACTTGGGACCAAAATATACTTCAGAGTCCTGGATAGAATTGTGCTATTTTTGCTGGTGTTATGGAAGAAAATATATTTTCACTTTTACCACATGAGTTCTGACTAAGAGAAACTAAATAGATGCCTGCTGAAAGACAATGAAAAGTTATCTCAGTTGAGATAGATATTCATTTAAAATTAATTTATTTGAAGATTTACATATCAAAGGTCACAAAATAATATAAAGATATGCATTATTTCTTAGGTGTGGGACATTGAGCAGATTAAATTTGTACCCTATGGAGTTTTGGAGGAAAACATGTATGGAAAGTACCTACAAAAATATCAAATAACTGTACTGTCCACCAGATGTCCCTGTACTCATAGGTGGTAATGAACAATATTCATTCAACTGTCTAATTGCTTTTATTAAAGGCAATTTACACACAGTGTATGTATTTCCCAAGTCTCTGTTAACCACTGCATAATAAGATCATGAATAAATGGCAATTACATTAATGGTATTTGAGAGCTGTAGTTATGAAAATAAATTATAGGAGTTCACTGGTAAGTTTCTACTTGTCATCTCAGTTTTGTGTGTGTTTCCTTCTCTTGGCAAATGGTCTATCATGCATTGCATGGTAGAAGTGATGAACATTAATCTCTTATATTTGCGATTTGTATAAATTTGTGTGTGTAAATATAATCTCATAAATATGAGTCAATATACTTCATTTACCTGTCTATAAAAGACTTCCAGTTACTGGAACTGGCAGAAGTAGTGAGCTAAAGGAATGAGGCTTTTGTGGAGATTTCAACTTCGGTAGATGTTGGAGCAGATGCTGTCGTGGTACCTGCATTTGTGCCAAGTATATCATTTCTCTCAGCTGCCCTCTTAGCTTGCCATGAAGCATGCTCGAGCCAAATGCTTGGCTATCAGCCCTACATGCGTGTCTAGGGACTACAGCAGGACTGCAAAGTATCTCTTTGAGAGTGGGCAGTCCGGCTACTACCCTCAAATTTGTAGATCACCATATACCTGACCATACCCTCAGTGGGAGATGGGCAGGTCTGCCAACATCTGCCCTTAAGCATCATGGCCAGCTCCAGGACATCAGACAGCTCTTTAGTGATGCCACCATACAGGGAGGACACCCCACCTTCCTTTTCCCTGGGATGACTAAGCTGCCAGCTGCAGCAACCCAGACTGCCTCCAGTCTTAACTTCTTCAATGGGCTCATCCACAGTGGTGAGCACCAGGTCCAGTAACACTTCTCCTCTGGTTGGTTTGTCTAATACCTGGACCAGGAACTTATCCTTGACATGCTCCAAGAGTCTTCTGGGTTGCTTACAGCCCCCTCTGCTGCTTTCCCAGCAGACACCCAGGTGGTTGAAGTACCCCATCAGGATGAGAGCTTTTGAGTGTGATGCTTCTTGTACCTGAAGCAAGAAGACCTCGGCTGCTGGGTCCCCTTGATCAGGCAGCCTGTAGTAGACCCCAACCCCAAGGTGTCCTTTACTGGTCTGGTCCTTAATTTTTACCCACAAGTTCTCCACTGTCTGTGGCTGTTTCTCAGCAGCAGCTCTTTGCAAACTGTCAATTCCTTAACACAGATGGCAACACCTCCACCCCTCCCTTCCTGCCTCTCTCTTCTGAAAAGCTTGTAGCCCTCAGTTGCAGTGTTCCCGCTGTGTGACTCTTCCCACCATGTTTCTGTGATAGCAATCAGGTCGTAGTTTTCTAATTGCACCGCGGTTACCAACTCCTCCTGCTTGTTTCCCATGCTGTATGCATCGGTGCAGAGGCACTTCAGCTGGACTATCGGCCCTATCGCCTTTTTAGAGAAGCCCTCCCTAATTCTTTTGGGACAATTCACAGGTATTTCCCAGTTGCTTCCTACAGTGTCAGTGTTCACAGGTTCTATACTGTCACTCAGTGGTACAACCCCTTCCCCTGTTGAATCTAGTTTAAAGCCCTGCTAATAAGCCCAGCCAGCTTGCTGCCCAGAAGGCTCTTGCCCCACCAGGTCAGGTGCACCCCATCCAGTGTCAGCATGTCTGGTGTCTCTCAAAGGTGTCTCTGAGACTGTAGAACCCCAGACCCTGAGCGTTCATCCAGCTGGCCACACTTGCGCCCATGACACCCACCTCTGCCTTCAGGCCCCACGGGGACTTCCAGAATCTGGAGTTCCTGCAAGTGAGGGTCTGGGCAGCTCTTCTGGTCCTCAGAAGGTCTGTCTAGATGTAGGCCTCTCTCCTGGGAGGTTTGTGGCTCCTCCGTCTGGGTTTCAGCCTCAGCCCGGCAGTTGCGGCAGGTGGACGCCATTTTTGTTCCAGTAGAAGGCTGCTTCTCTTTGCTCCCAGAACAGAAGAAATACATACGTAGATTGATTCATCAGTAGGAATCCTGTCTTAATTACTGCCTTCTGGTGTCTAAGCACTGTAAGCTTGATTAAGTAAGGGGAAATCAGTGGGAGCCAAGGGAGGCAGGAAGGGAGATGGAAAGAACAAATTTCTTAACTAATTCAGAGAAAATAAACCACTTTGCAAAAAGCAGACATCCTCATCCTGGTGGGTGTGCTAAGAGTTTCTGTTTCCTAAATTAAGATATCAACAAACACTTTTCATTACATGAAAATATATCTTGTATTTATGTATATTTGTGTGCATGTACTTCAAGGTGGCATATTGCATGACAAGTTTCTTTTGACTTTTGTGATGTTTTTTGTTTCCGCAAGGCATTATTGTCTCTCAAGAACAGCAATCAAACAAAATAACAAAAAATGTTAACTTCCTTAGCCCAGTAAACAAGTAATGAACATTGACTTCAAGTCTGAGTATTAGAAAATGCTACCCTGATTTTCAAATTCATAGACCAATACAAAACTAATTTAATTTTTAGATTTTTTTGTCCTAAATATACATAAATATATTTAAGATTTTCAATTCATGATATACCATGATATTAATGTAAATAAGCTTCTTTCAGGAAGAAGGTTTAGTGGAAGTAAAAGGTTTTATATGTATTTTAGCCTAACAGAGTGAACTAAATTTGTTTCAGTCCAGTGAGCTAACTATATAACTTAATCCTGTTATTTTATTTGCAGTTTCCTGGATTATCTCTAGCTCTTTAATCTCATAAAGTACCATCTTTATTAAACTGCTTGCATGTGTTGAGGAAAGACACTAGATGAAAAAACGATAGAGACAAGACAATTTCTTGCACAACTTTCTTAATTTGAATGTAGGAACGTACGCAACCTACTCTAAAGCCAGAAATGAATTCAGATTATGTAAGTACTTGTAATTTTTAAGTAGATTTTATGCTTAACCCTAGAAGATACTGTATAAGTATGCAGAGGTATAATAATCAACCTGCAGCTTAACTCTGTTTTAGCAGTATGCTACTAATGCTGAAATGAGAGAGACTATATTTTATAAATACGAGTTGGGCAGATATCACAGCAAGATTTCTAGATTACTCTTTTCTGTAGTTACTTGAAAGCACTCGATACATCTTGTGCTTTTGATGAGCTAAATTTTAATTTACAGACCAATCTAAGTACGAATAACTCTACAACAATGATAGTTACGAAATATTACAATATCTGTGCTAATCTTCTATGAGGTGTATATCATATAAACAAGGGCAAGTTTTGGTCAGCAGTGAGCTTTTTTTAATAAAATTTGCTTCCATAACACTCCTTTTAGAGGACTTAAAATCCTCTTACTGTAAACTATTTGGATTGTGTTTACAGACATCGAGTGTAACACCTGGTTTTAGTCTGGTAGCGCTTTATGAGGAGGGTTGACAATGGATTTTTAAAGTGGATGAAAAATATAGGCAGTAGAGGAATTGTTTTAAGTGACTGTTAACCATATACATTCAGTTAACAATAGTTCATGTGCTATAGTATAGTCAAAATAAGGCTGGAAAAAATGCAGAACAATTTAGCAACTCTGAGTATTATCTATATGATTCTTGTAAAATGGAAGAAAAAGGTCTTGGATAATATATTTACTATTATTTCTAATACTCTTTTCTTTCATGGTTGTTGTATCTCCATGCATATATTTCTACTATCTTGGTATGGATTATAACACGTAGGCATATGAAAAGCACCCATGCATACTGTGAGCATACTTCGTAAGGGTTCCTGTCCTGAGATTTATCCACATCTATCTTGTGTCTCTGGAGATCTGTTCAAATGCTGGGGCATCTCTTTGCCTGTGCCTTACCGAGGGAAGGGAGCCAGAGATCCCATCTTGTGGACACTTGCTCAAACTGGATGTGCCTTGGATAGATATCTGCAGAGGAAATGGCACTGTGTGCATTTCTAGTGTGATGATAAAAGAAATGGCTCAAGTTCAGTGGCAGTTTCTGCCTCAGCAGATCTTAGTACATATGGAGATCAAAGATACTGGCCAACAGTGAGTGCAATGTTGCAACACAGCAGATGAATTACGAGCGTAGAATGGACTGGACTGGATGAGTGCCGTCTGCTTACAAGTTGCATTTTGCATCTTATGAATATAACCATGAGTATGTCATCTCAAAGCTCTCAGATTTCAGTGAGCATGGACAGCTGCATGCGATTGTTTTGAATTGCTGTTGGGATTGTGTCTGTAGTGCCAGCTAACCTTTCTGTTAGCTCCAGTACTCACTGTTGGTCAGCATGACACCGAGCTCTGCCTGAGAGCTTCCTGCCAGTCTTTAGACCACTAGAGCTGCCCAGAAAGCAGCTGCCCATCACTTCTTGTCTTGTCCTTTCTTCCTATAAGGGCTCATAGCATTCATGATATCCTTTTTTGAGGACAGAACTTGTCCTTTTTGAGGACAAAACCATTTTCAGTGAACTAATCTTTTTATGTTTGGCTTTGCTTCGTCAGTAGTAAACAATATTAAGTCTATTAAATAGTATCCCGGTAATTTAGAGCATTTGCGACAAGTTTTGCAAAACAGTGCTTGAAGGGTGTTTATGCAAAGGCAACGCTGCTAACTTAGCGTATTAGTTACTTCTCATAACATTTGGATCGCAATCCAGAATAGATGTAATATATTCACAAAGGCAAAGATCCAGGAAAAAAACCTTCCCTTCAGCAGAGCAGTTGAAATGAACAAAATGTTCCTGGTTCTTTAATTGCTTTTCTTTGTGTGACTTGCCATATCACATAATAACATGAAATAAAACAAAAGTGCATCTGTCTAATCTTGTAGCATTCATTCAAGCTGAACCCCCACATACTTCACTTTCAGCCTCTTCCTTTTGGCTGTGCTCCTCTCTGCTACAAAAATAGAGGTGAAAAACCTGTGACAGAAGTGGCACCAGAGAGGTGGTAGGTGGGAGAGCAGTGCTTTACTTGCATAACCACAGCCATGTCAGACAGCTTGTTTGATTCAGTTTTTGGGGAGGAGGTTGGGAGAAGAATGTTCTTGTGAAAGGTCCGGAGCTCTGCCCTGGAGCCTGCTTCCTCTGGAGCAGAGCACCTTCCTAATTTCTTCTGACTGCAACCATAAATCTGTTGTGGCACACTGATGTTTAAAAACTAGCACAATCTTAGACGTTTTAGCCAAGCATATCCATGTTTCCAGCGTCTAAAAATACCGTTCTCTAGTGTGTCTGCTTCCTGCTTTGAGCACTACCCCTGTAAGAAACCAGGACATATTTATGGTACACGTTGCAAAGAGCTAGCTGTAAATGAGCCAGCCCAGGTACTGGGAGCAGTATGGCCATAGTAGCAATAGCCATGGTTAACTTGATCTTTATTTTTTTTCTACACTGTACCTCAAAATGCCATCACATGCACCAGGTGGAATCTGCAGACAGTCAGTGCACAGAAGGGACTGTGTGGCCATAAACCCACTTGTCTTGCGGTTCTTTTGCACAAGGTACCAGTGAACGTCCTCTGAGATGCAAAATTACAGAATAGTTAGGATAATAAGGCCTCTGTTTATGAAGAATATAAAATTTATTGCATGCTGTGTATATGCTAAATAGTATATGTTTATTAGTAATCATGATTAAGAGGAAAATTCATTTTTAATTTTCTGCTATGTATTATACATTAAAAGATGGAATGAAATACTGTTCAGGAACTTGAGCATAAAGTGAAACTAGATACCTGGGGAAGATGCTACTTTATTACTCATAAATTACAAATGAGTCCTTTTTGCATGCATTTAGTTATTATTTTCTAAGGAAGAATTGCTAATTGTTAATAATTAAGTAAAAAAATACCAAATACTGGTATTGCAAAACATTTACTGGATAAAAGCAGGGAGCAGAATTGAGGACTCGCCTCCTTCTGTGCCTAAAGTGGTCACTAAATTGCAGAGTCACAGTCACATTAACTCTTTATCTGTTCCTTCCAAAATCTGGACTTCATATCAATGCACTGAACTGGCTTCAAAAGGATGGATGGAGAATGCTAAAAGTCCTAGAATAACCTCAGGCTTGCTAGACTAATCTCATTCTTGGGAACTGTGGCTTGAAGTCTCCTTTTAAAGAGGAGAATATTGAACCCATGTTTTTTTACTCTAGATGACATCCCTAATCTCTAAATTACTCAGAAGGAGTGAAGATACAATTGCTTCTATATTGTATTGGATGTAGAAGCAGCCTGAGCATAAGCAAGCGAGCAGAGTCCTTCCCTAGACCTCTAGGTATGAATTGCACTCATGTGGAATAGGATTTAAAACATGCCACTGTTCACCGTGATCTTGGTTTGGTCACCAGCTCCAGCACAGATTTTATGCATGGTCTGTCTGCTTATGCCTCAGTTTCCCCTCTGTTCAGTCAGGGTGTTAGTGATTTTGCCACAAACAGAGCTAGCTGCACATACACGTTCATTAACAGTCTGTGAGTTTCTCAAATACAACAGTAATAAACGTAGAAAGGAAAAAACACCTTTAAAATTAAAAACAGCATACACGTATGTCTAAAAAGGTGCTTTCAAAGTGAATATTCTCATACTAACAGCAAGGAAAATCTGTACTCCACAACCTTTGTGGAGAAAAGATATTGATGTGAATTGCCTAGCTTTCTTTGTTCTCATTGTTTCAGCGTACAGTAGGTTTATATGACTTGGTTGAGTTCAATAGCAAGAAGCTTGATCCAAGAAGAATGTGGTAGGTCCTTTCTAGCTCTGTATTATCTGAAATCAGATAATTCTTAGGCCACAGCTAAAAGCACAGGACACTTTTCACTGCAGATTTTCAGAAATTAGTTCAGTGTGTTTAGACTTGAGCAACATCACACAAAGTTTGCCTTAAAATCAGAGTTTTGGGAAACTCATTTTTTTAATGCTAGTTCCTATAGGTGATCCAAAGCATAAACATTTTACATGCAGGATATCCCCCCAGAGCTGTAGTACTTAAAATGAAAATCACAATTCCCACTGCAGGTAATGTATAGACCCAGTTACTGCACATAGTATGAGCCTTCCTTTTCAGCACAGAGCAGTACAGGCTTGTTGGTATTTTATCATGAGTAACTCTTTAAGTAGGATGGATCTGGCTTTACCTTACAAAGATGGATCATTGGTTATAAGCTCATCTATTGGAAAAAAAAAAAAAAAAGTATTACTATAACCATAAAAAAATCTGACATGATGAGATATGCCTCCTGTAGAAACAGATCTACATTTCCTTCCATGACAATTTAAAGAAAGTGTTTTAGTGAAACTACTGGTAAAACTGTAAATCAGTCTACAAATATATTTATTTTATTTTGAGTGAAAGGCTTAATTTGCAGGAGAGGTGCTGCATGCAGATGTTGTAGGTAAGGCAAAGCAGGGCATGAAATTACAGGCTGCTATCTGCTTTTAACAAATTCTTTTGTCTGTTCTTCCAGTCAAAATTTAAAATTCATGATTAATGCATGGTGCTCAAGTTTGAAGCCACTGGAATGACAGACTGAATTCTGCTACAGCTAACCAGGCAGGTCTGAGAGGTCAAAGCTTACTTCTTGCAGTCCTACACAGGCAAGAGAATTCTTCTCTTCCTCTTCAGTATCTCGATTTCAGAAAGCTTGCATCATCTGCAATATGTTTTCTTGAAAAAGAGAAGGCTGTGAGAAAGAGATGATTGGTGAGACCCCATTCGTGTTATTACATGTCTTTCAGTGATTTTCAGAGGCTGGTGGTTAACACTCCAGGCGATTGTCCTAAACCAGAGAAGCTCTGTAAGGAGTAGTGATTATAAATTGTAATTCATTCATTAAGGTATTAAATATAGAGGTAATAGGGCCAACTTTTACAGTCCTCTATATCTTTTTTTTTTTTTTAAATTAGGGAAATTCTCTGAGTTGTTTTTCTTGTACGTTTGTTGAACATTTTGTATATTTTATAGAAAACTAAATATATTTGTTAGACTGAAATTCACTTTATCTTAGTTTTCAAACCTCTCTCAACATTATCATTTCTTCTTAATTTCCTTTTTGCTGTTATGTAATTTAGTAGAATTAAGGGTACCTGTGTTTATTTCAGGGTTGGTTTTTATTCATTATGTTGTGTTTTTCATTCTGTGATTCTTCAAAACTTGAAGCAATTTGGGTAAGTTAAAAGGAAAAAATAACAAAAAGATACAAAGCACAAAGAGAAAAATAGGAAAACTGGAAAGGAAACCAAAGTAAATCACAAGGCTGGAAATCATTTCTTCTATTCCAGTTGATGGCAAAAAAATTGGATTGGGGATGAGGAATCAGAGGGGGGAAAAAGATGTATCATAGTCTTTGTTTTCCAAAACTAAATCAATGTAGGAATTCCAACTGGAATTTGCCAAATTTTTTTCCTTTTAAATTTCATATTAAAAGCATTGAAATGTTGCTTTCTTTAGTAAAAAATAAAACCAAGTTACTTCTTAATGGGAAAAAAGTCAGAGAAAATATGTCATACAGATCTTCTTGGGCTGACAGCTTTTTGCTCTTGTGGATGACAGTCATGATTTGGAAAAGCTGAGAAGCTGTTCTGTTTGCAGTGATCTGAGAAACATCCCCCAAGCTGCCAGGTACCAAGCTGCTGTTCTGAGAGGTTACAAACACCAACAGCGCAGTCTGCTGTTCAGCAGCTCCATCAGCTAAATCACGGGGCACGGGGTATTTCGAGGTTTCATTTGTGCTGTTGCACTGTCTTGTATTTGACCTGATGATACTGGTGGTGATGCAGTTAAGGAAGAAAAATAAAATCTCCATTAGGAAGAAAATATGGCCATCTATATTAAACTTTCAAATTTTAGAATCATAGACTCATAGACTTTTAGAAATGAAGACTCATTGAATGGTTTGGGTTGGAAGGGACCTTTAAGACCATCCAGTTCCACCCCCCTGCCATGAGCAGGGACACCTCCCACCAGACCAGGTTGCCCAAAGCCCCATCCAGCCTGGCCTTGAACCAGGGATGGGGCACCCACAGCTTCTCTGGGCAACGTGTGCAAGTGCTTCAGGTAGTAGACCTCGTATACTTTTCTCAATAAAAGTAAGATAGAAAGCACCAAGAAAAATTACATTAAATTATGGCTCATCTCGCAGAGTGTGTGATGGATAAGCCATTAAAGTTCTAGGTTCCCCAACTTTTCTCGGAGTATCCACCTTTCCCAAGAACTGCCAGCTTTATCTGCTGTGTTGTCAGCTCTACCTCCTTGCAGTGGCAATACCTGGGCAAAGAAGGTCGGTGTAAGCATGAGGTTTTGCACATGACTGGGCATTGTTCTGCAGTTGTAATCAAAGGCTGGTGTGTGGCCTCTAAGGAATGTGCTCTGGCAGATCGTGCACCTGGGGAATCGCTCCGCAGAGGAGATGCACATGAATGGTTCAGGTCAATATCTCCTGAGTAAAAAGTTTGCAATGGAAAGACATTTGTGATTTAACAAATAACAACAATAATAAAAAAGCTCAGTATTATTTGTTAACTAAATTTTTGTTAATGGCGTTGTGATCCTGTTTCAAATTTTCAAACAGCACAGAAGAACTTACATTTTTTTTCTAATCAAATTCATTTATCTTCCACAGAAAAGAATTCCCTTAGAAGAAGTCATGTTATCTTGTTTTTAACTCCTGGACTTATCTTGGAAACTGGATATAAAGAATTTGAATCACAGCTAGTCTTCACACTGCATTACCTTCTGTAGGGTTTCTCTAGCTTATAAATTATGCAAAGTGTTTTTAAGGCTTTCAAAGCATACAGTTTCTAATTCCAACTGTACATATGTGTGAGTATCAGATGTAAGGTATAGTCACTTTATGATGTAATTGAGTAGTTAGAAAAGGTTGGTAGGTATGAAAAACAGGTATCTACCTGCATGCTGGAAGTACAAAAGTACAATTTCCAGCATTCTAAGGAAAAGAGGTGAACATACAAAGCAGTATATTTAACATTGAATGTGTTCTGTCTTTTGTACACATGCAGATTTGTGTGTGTGTGTGTGTGTGTGTGTATGGCATCATTCAGTGGCAGCATTCACTTTAAAAATGTTCTACAAAGCAGACCACGTCTCTGATTTCCCAGCACATTTTCCTCAAAGGGCTCCTTGCACAGAGCAGCGCTTTATTGCTCTGTCATACGTAACTCCCCATATCTACATATGAATTTTTGTATGTATAGCCATATATATATGTAAGTATATATTTTTGCAC
This sequence comes from Cygnus atratus, assembly GCF_013377495.2. Taxonomy (NCBI): domain Eukaryota; kingdom Metazoa; phylum Chordata; class Aves; order Anseriformes; family Anatidae; genus Cygnus; species Cygnus atratus. The sequence continues at coordinate 38,605,468 of NC_066362.1, read as the reverse complement.
ATTTGATATGCCTCCTCCCCCTCTATTCTGCCCTGGTCAGGCCTCACCTGGAGTACTGTGTCCAGTTCTGGGCTCCCTGGTACAAAAAAGACAGGGATCTCCTGGAAAGAGTCCAGCGGAGGGCCACAAAGATGATATGGGGCCTGGAGCATCTTCCCTATGAAGAAAGGCTGAGAGACCTGGGTCTGTTCAGCCTGGAGAAGAGAAGACTGAGAGGGGATCTCATCAATGTGTATAAATACCTGAGGTGTAGTAGACAGAGGGATTTGGCCAACCTCTTTTCAGTGGTTTGTGGGGACAGGACAAGGGGTAATGGCCACAAGATGGAGCACAGGAAGTTCCGCACCAACATGCGAAAGAACTTCTTCACGGTGGAGGTCACGGAGCGCTGGAACAGGCTGCCCAGGGAGGTTGTGGGGTCTCCTTCTCTGGAGATATTCAAAGCCCGTCTGGACGCCTACCTGGGCAGCCTGCTCTAAGGAACCGGCTTTGGCAGGGGGGTTGGACCCGATGATCTTTCGAGGTCCCTTCCAACCCCTTCAATTTTGTGATTCTGTGATATATATTAAGTATGGTTGTTATGGTACAACTGTAATATGCTTCATAAACCTAATTTTCACAAAACAAGTCTGTCACAAATTAGACATTAAACAGCCCAGTTAGGAGAGTCTTGCAGCCACAATGCTCAGTGAATTGTCTTGTGTTGTTGTTTTTTTTTTTTAATTCTGTTTCTGTTTCCATGCTTCAAAGGTAAACTGCAGACTTGTGCTGAAGTAAAAACCTAAGTTGTTTCTAGGCTGCTCTTTGTTTATCATATTAAAAATCATGGTGCGTTCTTTCCTGGGTGCACACATACAACTCCCATTAGCATTACAGTAAGTATCACACAAGCACTGAGGAGATGGAATAGTCCCCCGAGGCCTTTATGTTATCCCCTGTGCATTAAATCATGTGGAGTGGAACAAAATAATCTGAAAATATGAAGGCTTTTGAACTAGGGCTATTGAACTGTATTATCCTTGCTGCACTGATTCCGCAGAATTGGCAGCAGCAGCAGCAGAGCTGGTACAGAGTCCCCCAAAAAGTGTGTACAGCTCTTTTTCTAGCCTTCTACAAGGCAGTGAGGGACAAAAGGCTTCTCTGCTCCTGTAGATACAACTGGTAAGTTATATTTGTGCATTATACTAGGCAGAAAAAATTCAAATAATCGGTTATAAGGGAGAAATTTTGTAGAACTTTTTTTTTAAAAATGTTTTTTCATTTATCTGTATGTACTCCATATATGTGTATTGATGACTAGGGTCTCTCAACAGGTCATTAAAGATAAATTTATAGCATGGCTCAGCCTTAAAGCTGTCAGAAACATGAAACATTCATTGTGAATGAAGCATTCCATCTTTATAGTATTGAAGAGTTTAGATAATTTGGGGGGAAAAAAATACTGAGGTGATTTGTTTTACTGAAACAGCCTTTTATAATAATAACTTACTCTGTCAGAGAGCTTTGACTGAGTTTTTAGTTTGCTTTTTGAGCAAAACTAGAAAAAATATGTAGCCAAAGCTTTAGGCCAGTAGCTTTTTGCTACCTTTGATGTGCAGTTTCCATCCTCCATGATGTGTCAAACATCTTTTAAATGTGACTTTACTCAAGACCAACCCCTGTTCTTCATGGAAAGTTTAGAGAAAACTAAAAATTCTAATGAAAATGTTTTCTGTAACGCAATGTCTGTTTTTTAAAACATACTTGGTGTGTAAATTTTGTGTCTATCCTTATGGAAGATATGCTTAGAGTATTCCTAGCACATTCTGAATGAATGTAACAATAAGGTCAGTAATTTAGTTCTATTAATATATAATCTCCATTACCATGCCTTTATCTGTTTAAAGTTCATTTGTCTTCCTGGCTGTGATCATGAGCTCCTATGTGGTAACCATGGCTTGTAAATATTTGTTCACTTATTGCTGATTGTTGTCCTTCTTACCTGTAATAAAGCTAAATAAACAGCTACAGGCAACCTATGATTGTTTCATTGGAAGGCTGCAAAATGGTGAATCAGAGTGAATCATTATTTGGGAAATAGACCGTTTTAGAGCAAAGAAAGCTACTCACCTTTTGTTGTCTTAAATATATATATATATATAATATATATATAAAAGGATACTATTGGCTAGGAAGGCCAGGCTGCTCCAAATTAGTAGTATGTAACATTTATTTGTAATGTAAACAGGCAGAGTAAAAGGTTACAGAAAAAAAATCCTTACTGTAAATCTGCCGAAGATGTAGCTTTCCCCTGATAAGGAACAAACTGTTCTTTAAGAGAAGCGTGTTTACAAATCTAACTCTTATAGGACTTGTTTCATTGCCCACTGAATTCAGTGGTGAATACCCTGATGGTCCTGGTGTACAGCTACTTCCCTGTGAGGTGCACTCATCTCTTCCACCAACAGGCTTTTATTTAGAGGTAATCCCACTGCTGATGGTGGAGAAGGCTGGATGCTTGTTGGGTTGTCTCAGTTCTGGGACACGAGGCTGGCATGAGAGGTATGGTATGAGGCCAGAGCAGGTGTTGGGGCTACTGCAGGCAGGAGAGAAGCTGTGTGGCAGTATTGGATGGGAAGCAACAGAAGGGGAAAAAAAATGTAGATATAGATATCAATGTAGGAACGTGACTTTTCTCATTTGTTTTCTTTATTAACGATCAGGTGGTATGAGTTTAGTTGTTTTTAGATTATGCATTAGTGACTAAAGATCACTTCTTTTTATACCTTTTCAGTCATTTCCTTACCATGCTACATGTCATCTTACGTTTTTTATGTTGCCTCATTTCCTATCTCTTGTACTCATTTCATTCCCTAGAATGTGAATGGGGCAGCGGTAAGGGGAATAGTGGCTATCTCTAGTAGTATTTCTTCTGACCATTAAGTTTATTCACATAGCTCAACTGTACTGCTTCCCTAATGATTAATACTAAATTTCTCCTTCCACTTCACCAGGCAGAAATGAAGTATTGCTTTCACTGTGTAAAGCCCACAAAGCTGATTGATTGACAGCTGGCAGAGACCAGTAGATAAATGCAGATTCCCACTCCATCCTCATCCTCCTTTTCCAAAGGTCATTAATTGTGTCCCTCCTACCTTCTTTCCAGAGGACCTTTTGTGGCGAAACTCACTACTTTTCTTTTCTGACACCACAGGAAGCCTTGTTAGAGAAATCCAGTCTTCACAGTCTTCCCCATCTACCCCTGTGAAAAAGCTGCTTAACTATAAGGATTCCAATCTATATTTATACTCAAATTCTTCATTTTGGATCTTTTTCAGGCCTTTCTCTGCCATGTTATACCAACAAGCACTCCCTTTCTATTTTTGCAAAATATTTCGTAGAAAATCTTCTACTAGAAAATCTTTCAGTATTCTTCCAAGTCATGTCATGAGTGGACTGCCTGTCCATTCCATCATATCTTTTGGTAGCAATTTGGTAAGCATCTGTCAGATGAATTGTTTTAGTGCTCCCATATAACTATGTGTCTATCCTAAAACTATGTGAAAGCAGGCAATGAAGGAGGTCCTCATAAAGAATCATCCTGAAACAATTTCTGTGTTTTTTGATCACTCTCTCTCTTCTTCCTCCCACACAATTCTCTAGTGAGTTGGGGAAAATGTTTCTGCAAAATGGTTTAATTTTTTATGAAGCTATTGAAAAGTGCAAGAATTATATCACCTGCTGAAAAAAAGAAAGCCCAAGTGGCCACATAACATTATTTGATCCTGTCTGCTTTAGCAGGAAAACATGCATTGCATACATTTAAAAATTTGTCTTGACCTCCCAGGGTGAATTGAGCTGTTCTCACTTGTTACTAAATCTAGCATGACTGCATCGAAACAGAAAGGAGGGGAAAAAAAAAAGCAAATAAACCTTGAATCCTCACTTCCATTAATAGTTAAATGTTAATTGCATAATGTCTTACTTATGAGATTATATTGAACATTCTTCTTCGTTACAAGTGCTGTGATATTATTAGAGACAGGAAAAAAAAAGATGGAAAAAATCTGCAAATAAATGTGGTCCTCAGAGAAATAAAACCTTCTGAGATTTTTCTTCCTCTAATAAAACACTTAAGCTGGCCATCAGACTCTAACAAGGAGTACATCTGGGAAAGTAAATCAATGGTAATGTTTCATAATAAAAAAAAAAAAAAGGAGCTCAGATGCTCTTTAAAGGTTTTGTGGTTCTGTATTGGTTGTGTTAATGAAGTTCATTCTCAGTAGATGATATAACTGCACATGCTAATGCTTCCTGCATTAGTGAATGAATTCCCTTTTCTCTTATGGCAAAACAAATCTCTGGTGAGAAACTGAATTCATGACAAGATATAGGTCAATATCTCCCATCTGACTAGGCAGATCCTCCCACCAGCCTGGAGATAACGTGGGTAGTAATGAGAAGGGTGCAGGTATTAGTGGAGATTAAAATAAATGAAATGAGCTCTGCTTGTTAGAGAAAGTATCAGTTATTCTAGTCTTGCAGATGTGATGTTTAAATAGGGATGTCTATGATCAGACAGGGTAGAATGGAAAGTGGAGAAGCAAAAAAGTCATCATCCTTTCTGCTTTGGCACATAGCTCACACTATGCCTGAGAATGTTAGAAAGAAAGAAACCTTCCTTTCAGTGAGGATAATCATTTCGTGACTTGTGTGTGGCCTTCTGGCTCTCCCAGAACTGACAGCTTCAAAAAAACAGAAGAGAATACAAACGAACCAGTGTCCATAAGATGCTGGTTAGGCTGCTGTAATGGGAAAGGTGATCCATGCAGAAGGAAATATCAGGCACTCAACTGTAATTATATCATGCCTGAAATGATGGCAAGCAAAAAAAGATGTCAATGAAATCCAGAGGTTGTGATTACCCTTGACAACATCTTCCAGCTCTCAGAGTGGGTTTAAACTGCCTCTCCTTCAACAAGTGATTTGATTTTTATTATAACTGTAGTTTCTAAACCTGATTCATACAGAGAATGTGAAGGAAGGCTTTAAGCCTTTCCAAGAACTCTCTAAAATTATTGCATGAGTCAAGAGTTGTGAGAAAACATATTTAAGGCAAGAAACTTTAACGGCTACCCATTCCTAGCAGTGGTAGGACTATTCATACATGAACAGTTTAACTTATTTCCTAGCGATCTTATGTATGTAAATAGCATGGTGCACTGATCATCAGACAGACTATGAGTAGAATGGCATTTTCATAGCTTTAGAAGATGATCTTGCAATGTAATGGATCAGAAACTGCTCTGTATTAAGTGTTTTTCATTAGCCATACAGAAATACAGCTGACCCTGCTAAATTTAAAGCTGCTGCTACCTTATTAATAATCTTTTCATTTTGAAGACAAAACTAGATTTTTCTGTATGGATAAACGCTCTAAGACACCCTTCCAATTGCCAGCAGAGAACAGTCACATCACCAAGCCCTGAAGAGCTACAATGAGATGCTCATAGAGATAGGAGTGCCTCTTTGCATGTTCAATAACAGGTAATGCCCCCTGGATAGTCACCTCACATCCTCTGTAGTGCTGACGAGACTTGCAACCAAACCTTCACCGTGTTTCCGCTCGGCTTGATTCCCTTACCTGGAAAGGTCTGAAAAGCTAATTGGCACAGAGGTAATTTTGGCTCCCAGTTGCAGGGAAAGATACAATTATGCTGCAGACTGGGGAGGAGGAATCCACACAGCAATGATGTTTCCCACTGTCATTAAAATATTTGGTAAATCTAGAAGAGTAGGGATCACCGTAGCTCAGGATGAGGAGAGGGAGTAGTTAAATTTCTCCCTGACAGGGACAGGGATTTATATTTCATAAGATGAAAATAAAAGTTACTGTGACTTAGGCAAAAGAACAGTACTATGATACATCCAGGTATTTTGGAAACTGCTAATGCCAGTGAGCAACATATGTTTGTTTAAAGGTCACATTTAGGAAAAAATCATAAATTATCATTCTTAAATATGAACTTTGTGAAACATTTAAGTAGGATTCACAGAAAGCTTTCATTTCTGATGCTTGTAAATAATTAATTAATAGGGGTAATTGCCTGATTTATGTTTTAAAGGGTTTAAAAAAATCCACCTTTCTACTTTTTGCCAGTGAAAAGTGAATGCTAGCTGAGTGTCTATGCTCATTTTCCAGTCTTATATCTTGCTGTTTAGGACTGTAGAGAGAATTACCTTTTCATGCACTGCCACTACCATCTAGTGTTATGAAAAATGCTGAACAGAATTTTTATCACGTGAGTTGAATTAATATCCCAGGGTACTTCAGCACAGTTGTTAAAACAGAGGACATAACCATTCAGTTACAGTATTTGTTGTTACAGATTTCTGGTTTTGTGACAGGAAAGAGGGAAATAACCAAAAATAGTTTCAGGGTAGATCTGGTTTGCAGCTATACCATATGCCCACCACGCACAATATGTCTGATTATTCCAAAAATTGAAGTGTAGATGGTAAAACATGATGAATGAAATATATGGCTGGTATGGCAATGCTACTTCAGAGAAATTACACTAGCAACAAATCTACCCCAGTGACCTAACAGATACATCTATTTTTGGGCAGCTACTTGTAGCTTTTTGTCATTACAGTATGATTCAGTGTCATATCAGTGTAACAGAGAGGTTCTGTTCCACTCCCAGAGAGCTTCCAAACTGGTTTTGAAACTAAATGAAAAATCATTCCTCTTTTTGTTTCCTCTCAGTTTATTAGGAAATTCATCCTGTCTGGTGTATGTCCCTTTAGTAAGAGCATCCTCAGTGGGATGCTAATCAAATCTGCATCCTAGCAAGATGTTCTGAGGTTCCGCTTACCCTCTTAGAAGTAAAAGAGTGCTTTTGTCCTCAGAGACACTTTTTACTAGATGACTGTTAAGGGTATTAAAGAAAAGAGTCTGTAAATAGTCCCATAACATTCTCCTAAAAAACTACACATGCACTTTATATGCTATACATCAAAACCACTGCATGCATTTCACCCCGTTAGGCTACATGAGGACATGTAGCATAAAATCCCCCACCAGAAAATCCCCCACCAGAGGACATAGCTTACTCCATGGTTCATAAACTGAGAGACTTTAGCAGGCTTATGCAACCCTGATCCAAATTGCAACATTACAGCTGTCAATAAACCAATATCTCCCCCGAGAAGCAGCCACAGAAGTGGCAGCTTGCCGCAGTGGCGTGCGTCTGACAAAGGGCGTGATGTCTAGAGTTACTAGGAACAGACCAGGGAGGAGACGTGCTGTGAAGAGCTTTGACAGAAGTAAATGACACCCTGTGAATAGATTTTAGCTTTTTCTCTGACAGAGAAATATCAGTTTTCCTACTGTCACATTTGCTTACTTAGTACAAGCCTGCCCCAAATCCATCAGTGTAAGAGCAAAGATGCTGACTGAATTTGGGCAGCTTTTGTTCCGGATTTTTAACTGGCCTGTGCTGGTTGGTTTGGCTAATTCTCTTTTCTTTAGTCCTGCTGGAGGAGCATCACAGCTCCTTTGTTTTCCTCTCATAAGCTGAATACTTGACCTTAGCAGAGTTTAGTTAGAAAAAAAGAAATCTAGTTGTCAGAAAGATTAGCATGACAACCAATTATCCAAGGATACATACTTGAATTTACCATACTTGCCAATTCTTTCATCTATTCTTTTAGAGCTCTGCCTGATCTCTTACATATGCCTTTTCTGAAATCAAACTAGGGAATCAGGATCACTAATAGATTTGATTATGAATATGTCCAGAACAAAGAAAAACAAGTGCATTCACTCATGGTCCTAATGCTGGTTATTGGAATCTGGATGAAGCAGAGATATAAGGTGGAATACTGAGCTGGTCTGTGCTTTAAAAATGACCCAAGAACGATAAATATCCAGGAAGTTTAAATCAACAAACCCTAACCAATGGATCCATGCCCCATGGCATGGTGAGCCCCACCCCCCCCGGAGTACTGTGTCCAGGTTTGGGGCCTCCAGCACAAGAAAGATGTGGACCTCTTAGAGCAAGTCCAGAGGAGGGCCATGAAGCTGATCAGAGGTCTGGAGCACCTCTCCTGTGGAGACAGGCTGAGAGAGCTGGAGGTGTTCAGCCTGGAGAAGAGAAGGCTCCGGGAAGACCTCATTGTGGCCTTTCAATACTTAAAGGGGTCTTATAAAACGGATGGAGAAGGATTCTTTACTCAGGTAGATAATGATAGGACAAGGGGGAATGGTCTTAAACTAGAGGAGGATAGATTTAGACTAGACATTAGGAGGAAATTCTTCACTGTGAGGGTGGTGAGGCACTGGCATAGGCTGCCTAGAGAAGCTGTGGATGCCCCATCCCTGGAGGTGTTCAAGGCCAGGCTAGATGGGGCCTTGGCCAGCCTGATCTAGTGGGTGGCATCACCGCCTATGGCAGGGGGGTTGGACTTAGATGATCTTTAAGGTCCCTTCCAACCCAAGTCATTCTATGATTCAAGCCCACTTTCTCCCTGACCAAAAAATCTGACCAAATAGTAGCAGGCTAAAGAAATCTTGGAGGAATGCATCTGTCCTCTCTTTTCTCTCTTTCTTTTTTTCTTCTCTCTCTTTCTTCTCTCTCTTTCTTCTCTCTTTCTTCTCTCTGATCTTTCAAACTCAGTCTAGCCAAGGTTGCAGACACGGTGTGACAGGTCAGTGTCAAAGCTAGGTCCCACATCCCTGCACAACAGCAGCAAGCAGAGAACTCTGTAGCTGTTCCCTCAGATTTTGTAAGTTTCTTTTTTCTTGAATGAAGATGAAGTGATCATCACAGTACCACCTCTATTGTTTTGATCTGACGTTTCATTAGACAAGTCATTCCCATTTTTATACTGAGAAATTCAAGATGTAGAATTTTCTGGGACGCTGCGGGTCACCTGGGGAGCAGAAAGGGTTTGGACATCTAAAAAGCATGGTGGAATATGGGCTTGTTGGCTTCAGTAGACTGGCAAGAAAAAATCTTTAGCAGTATTTAATGCTATCAGCAATGACATTCGGCCCATTTCCTAGCGAGATGCTTGTGGCTGTTCTTGCTTCCCAGTGAGTACAACCTGTTTGCAAAGCTCAGGAAGACAGCTCTGCATGATACGAGGTTTATTTGTGTTGGAGGAGTGTCATTCTTGACCTTGTAAGCCCAGAAGACATATTTTTAATAACGAAGTCATAAGTGATGGAATAATTGCATGAAGTGTTTTTAATGCACAAACAGCTAAGGAAATCTTGTTTTCTAGCAGAGTTATTGTTTTAAGAGACTCTTCCTTGACATCTCCAGAATTTCCCAGGCTAATAATAAAAGTGAGCCAGGCAATTAAAGATAAAAGATAAGAGTAGCATGCAAATATAAAGGAACATCTCTTGCTGGGATAATAGCTGGAATAATTAACTGTGAAAGCCAAATAACAGTGCAGAACTCAAAATATTCCAGCTTCGGGTTTTATTCAGAGACTTTGATCCTCTGGTTTCACCTGCAGTGTATATAAGTTAGCAGCACTGTCTTGCACTGAACTGGAAAGTTCATCAGAAAAGTCAATTTTAAAATGCATATCTTTCCCTTCTTGTGTGTGTGAAAGTTCAATCCTATTAATGTAAAATCAATTTGTGTGATAGAGTATTTAAGTAAGTGCCTGGTATTCTTGTTTATTTAAGGAAAAGCGTTCTTCCACCAGCAGGTTTCAGATAGGCTGCTCTGGCTGAGGAGGTGAGCAGTGGCGAAACAAAATTCTGTGCATTCCCAGTTTCTTCTGAACAATTCACCCCTCATAGGAAAAAACAGTAACGAAAGGACAAATTCTTATCTATATCACAGTTGCTAAGGATAATATAGATGTCTGGGAATTCATTTTCTTTTGGATGGATTTGGTTTTAACCCACTTGAAAATGAGCCAGAAACAGTAAAGCTGACAGAAATATTTTTGGTAAGCAATCAATTTGTCACACACAAAAAAAGTCATCCCAGAGAGAGTTCACATTCAGGTCTAATTCAGTAAGTAGCTTTGAATGAAAAAATGGACTTGTGAGAAGGGTGAAGAAGACACCAAAAAACCCTCTCATCTGGCAGCTGTCTCTAGACACTTCCCAGGGAATGGAGACCCCTCCTCATCTTCAAGGGATTTTAAACTCAGTTACTGGGCTGTCTGCTTTTCTGCATTAGATGCTTTCATTTTCTTCTGTGGACATTTTTTTCCCAGTGTGAGCTGCTCAGAGATGTATGAGAACAGCAGCCATAGCATGCACGTACTGCCTCCTGCAGCAGTGTCCTACCCGCCAGGCTCGACTGTCTTTCTCTACCTTTTATTGACTGAATGTGCTTTATATAAAACGGAGCAGTACCTGAAAGTGAAGTCAGGATTTCCTTCACCTCAGAATAAGGCTTGGCACCAAGGGTGCTAGCTGACACTGTGGGAGTCCTTTTGTCCTGGGGGCTGGGAGATGACAGTCAGGCTCCCCCTGCCACACTCGTGGCAGAGCGCTGGACCTCCTGTCTTGCATTTCCCCAGGGACGCTGCTGACTGCTTTGCTCTTTCAGAGTAGGTGGAAACACTGAGCCAAATCTAACATTTCATTTTCTTTATTTTTTTTTCTAGAAGTGCCCCAAAGTGAAATGCCAAATGGAAAATGTCAGTTAGGAGGAAACGGCTTTTTTTAGTTCTCATTTCAGCAAAGTTTTGCTTCATTTATGCAGTTGGTCAGGCAGGTGAAAGCGTTGAGGATTTCTGCACCCTGACAGTCCGCAAAGACTGGGACAGAAACACCAAGCTCCAAAGTGCACGCCTGTTCCACCTGAGCAGAAAGGAAAACTGCTCTCATGGTATCAATAACAGCAGGCATCCTTTATTCTAAGGCAGACAAGCAAGGTGGGGGGACGTGGCAAGCATTTTGCCATTTATTACACTTAACATTTCAGAGAAGAGGGCAGCTCTGCAGCCTGCTGAGCTACATCTTGCAGAACTTCAATTGCCTGTCTTTATTGCAGGTCATTATTCACCATGACAGTTGGAAAAAGAGGAAGATTCACTGAAAAACATACAGCATGGGCCTGTGGGGACAGGGTTGTTACAGCATATACTCTGCATTTCCTGCCTTCATTATTCGTTTCGCTTCTCCCAGCGATAGCTGAATTTCTGTGCTAAATAGCAGGATTTTGTATAATTAATACCATATATATTTTGTGAATCAGTTGGTAATGTACGTAGACATCCTTTTAAGTGAAAAGTACTCACCATTAGCTCTGTGAATCACAGGCTTCTGTCTTGTCAGGAGACACAGTAAGGCATAAACTTTTTGCCACAAATCGCTTTCATCCCACGCCTTACAGTTTTACAAAAACAAGGCATCACAGGAGTTCCATGTTTCGTTTTTATACCATTAAACGGAACTTCTACCTCTCTTTCAATAATTTCCCTTCTACTTCTCTTCCTCAGCCTGCATCAGTCATTTTAATTTAATAGTGGACGATCTGTCCAACTGCTAAAAAAAGAACATGTGAACTCCTCTCTCTGTCCAATCCATATTTTATGATTCAATCATCTGCTCAAGGTATTAACTGTTAAAATAAAATAATGGTACCTATCAACATAATATCCGTATCTTTAAAAATTCACTAGTAATTCAGATGTTCATTACATATAGTCAACTACTCAAAAAATTGGTCATACACATCACACATCAGTAAATAACATGAATCTTCTAAAGTCTGCTTTGGGTGGGAGAAGTATTGTAACACATTAATTCCATATGGATTCATATGGTTAATCACTCCGTGTGATTTGCAGTTTTTCTCCAGATAGCAGATTTGCACTGTATTTGCATGTCAGTTGCAGGACTGGTCAAGAAGCATAACATGTTTCTAGATCTGCCCGTTGCTTCCTTATTGTATAGGTTCTTTGCCACAAGCTGCACACCCTGCTGTGTGGTCATCCAAATCCATCAGGCATGTTCAGGTCTTGAATATGCTCTCCAGATGTGCACTTTGGTCATATGTCCATGGTTTATTCACTAGGAATAAAGGTTCTTGAGTGGTGAAATTTGTCCCGGACCACACTGTTCAGCTGGTTCTGGTACAGGTTAGGAGAGTGGTTACATTTTTAGAACTTACATTGCTGTTTAGTTGTATTGCCTGGATGAAGGCTTTCGAATATCGAATATTGCTCAAGTATTGCCCCAGATTGGGCAATTTATTGATTAAATGCTCTCAACACCGGTTTCTGAAGCTTGTCTCTCTGTAACCTTAATTTACTCCCACCAGGATACTGGCAGATTGAAAAAAAAACACATTTGTTATGAAGATTAATTTGTTAGTGTATGTAATGTGTACCTTATATACAGAGACAGCTGAGCAGTAGGAGTTAAGCCATGAGTCCATGACAAAGATACCTACCAACAGTGGAGAGCTGTTATTGTACACAAACAAAACAGAATTTTACCATTTCTTTTATTTATGTGGGTATAGAAAAAGTATGTTTTAGCCAGCTCTTTTTACGCTATGTTTGCAGAGATGTTGGTATAGTTATGAATAATTTTCTTTGAGCTTAAAGCACAAGAGTGAGTTCCCACAGTAATCAAAGCAACATTGCACTGATAAATTCCTGTTGCCAAGTCTCCATGTCTGTCCCCATGTAGGTGAGGTACTCTACAGTACTCTTCAAATTATTCTAAATATACAGAAGTGTACTTTTGAAAGCTGTCTTTTTGTTATGCCATTAAAAACACCAGGGCTGTCACATGTGCTCTTCCTTGATTTAGCTGGAGTACCTGAGATTTGTCACGGGGCTTGTTTTCAGTGCCTGGGGAGAGGCATCTGAATTTTACTGAAAAGTTTCCTTTGTCTCAAATGTTAGTCACTGAAGACAAGTAAGTGTGGGAACAAAAAACCACATGTGGCTAAAATACTTCTCTTTTTCCAGGAGCCCCAACTTTAAACATCCTGTTATGTGGCTGTATTTTAGGTTACCTAGTTATCATGGAGGCAGACAAAATCAGAATTTCCATCATAAAGATCAGGCAGACTACCCCTCTAATTTTTAAGATACAAGCCAACTAAATAGCCAACAGCAACACCAGGTTTTCTTGATGCTAATCTCTGCTATTTGTTGTATGCTTTCTATGCTTTCTTTTTCTTTTTTGGGTGTCTGAATTCTTTTAGGAAGACAAATATTTAAATAAAAAAAAAGAACATTGAGATCAGAATATTCTAGTCCTTTGTGATCACAAATCCTAACAGTCTTCTTTTAACAGGAGATTTCTTATAGGAGTTAACTTCTGTAGAAAAGGTGGATGGATGTCTAGCATTTATTCAAATTGCCAAAACCATATGTAAGTGTCAAAGTTTATCTGTTCTTAACGTGCTTATCTTGCCTTACATTTCTTTGTTTGATTCCTAAAAGACCACAGAATGGTGCTTAGTACAAGTTCATTGCAGTTATTCCCGTGGTCAGGGTTGGGTTTTCTCAAATGCTGAGGCTAATAGAGAGTGCAAGTGTTTCTGTTGCAAAAAGTTACTTTGGTTTGCCTGTCCTCCTTGCTTGTCCATTGCTGGTTGACTAGAGGCATCTCTCTGATTTATCTCACACTCTGCTCTAAGCTATATACATTTTGCAGAGGATGTTGAGCAAAAAAGTTGGGCTACAAATAAGGGGAGAGCTTTGCCATGCAGAGAAGACCGCCTCATTGTAGCTATGTAGGAAAATTATCTGCTTCTCCATTTCCCATCTCATTATTTATGGTAATCAATATGTTTAAAAGGGATCATGAAAGTCTAGGCAATCATTTGCTGAAATATATGGGGAGGAAGGGATATGTGTAGACTTTATTCCCCCAGAACCAAAAGAAGAGTAAGGTGGGGGGAAGACAAGTACACCTTGGCTGCCCGGCTGCTGCAAAGCCAAAAGTAGCAGCAGCTCTTCACTGGCCACAGGAGGCTGTGGAGGACACGGCAGGGAAAGGCAGGCAACAACACATGCTGCAGCTCTGTCATCCTCTCCTAGATAAGGTTTTCCACTCTACTGTGCCATTTCTCGGTTTCTACGATGGCTGCAAATAAAACTCTAGCAATGTGGTGTTTGACTTGATCGGCCGAATGACTAAAGTGAGTGTTTTTCTGGATATCAGGTTGTCATATGTTTGAATTGCTCTATTCTTGACTTGGTTTGGGTTTCTTTTTGCATATGAAATGATCTGAATGCATTGCACGTACAGCAGAATAACAGCTGGTGAGGGGGTGAGGAAGAGTAAGCTGTAGCTACCAAAAAAAGGGATAGCTTTTATCGTATGCCATCACATAGAGAGTTCTTGTCTTTAAAACACATCCTATGTTACTCTTCATCCTTTGTCTAAAAGAGCTGTGTGCCTAAATGTATCCTTTCCACAAGGAGAAAAAAAATCTGTCCTCCCTTGCAATGATAGTAATTCTTCTGAAACGAAGTAGAGTTAGCCCTGGTGTGAGGACTGGGTTAGAACAAGCGCCAACTTAATCAATTGCCCTTGCCAACCTGGGTCTAGGTTCAGTCTCATGTTCCACAAACTGTAGAGGATTAGGGCTGAGGTCTAAAATGAACAAAAAATCTCTCTGAAACCATGTACTAGCATGTCCCCTCCCAGCTCCTAGTGGCTCCCAGCACCCTTACTGGCAGGGCAGCGCGGGAAGCTGAAATGTCCTTGGCTCTGTGTGAGCTCTGCTCTGAAACAACTACAACATCGGTGTGTTATCAGCACTATTCTCATCCTAAATCCAAAACACAGCACCATGCCAGCTACTATGAAGAAAATTAACTCCATCACAGAAAACAGGACACTTGTCAAACTTCAAATTATGTTTAGGCTCAGAAGCTTATCCCAATCTCTTTGATCTCTAGCAAGCTCCAAGGGGAAGAAAAAAGAGCGTGTTTTTTTAATGTCAGTATCTAAGGAGGTGGCCTTCCTGCAGCTCCCATATGCTCTCCTGCTCTGCTCCTAATAAATGAAGCGATATTTAGGTCCAAAACCTATATTACTGAAGCTACTAGGGGCACTGCTGTTGAGTTCAGTAATTGCAGACTCACGCTTACATAATTGATTTAACTGTCACCACTTGCTGAAGAGAAAGAGAGAGTTTTAAGTGGTTTTCTTCAAGCTATTTAAAACCTCTCACACATTGTAAAATTTCTCTTCTGAGATAAATGCCAGAATTTTGCAACTGTTTATGCCAGTAATTAATTGACAAAATGATTTTATTGTTGAGAAATAATCCTAGAAGTGAACACATAAAAAAAGAAAAGGTGAAATATTTTGATACCCGTTAATTGTAAAAGTGTTTTCTTGAAACCAGATGAAGAAAACTGACTTGAAGCACAACTGAGCATGCGAAACATATAAAGTCAGAGCATCTTCTGAGGTTTTTGGGGGGAGATCGGAGTTCACAGCACAGAGCAGCTCCGTAGCCTAAGCAGTGTGCTCTGTGCCCCCACACAGGATTAGTAGCAGGGGAGAGATTTCGTACGTGTGCCCTGTTCTTGTGCTTCTTTTCACATCTTCTTCCAGCTGTGCATGCGCCACGGGGCTGGGAGAGCTGGACATGTGGGCAGAGGCAGGAGGGCTGTGCGCTCCTGTTGTGAAATGTAGGTGCTGGCACAGCATAAGTAATGCTTTAATGTTATTTCATGAGAGCTATTTTAAGATTTTATGCCAATTTATGCACAAATAAGCGTGAAATAGAACACATATTTTAGAAAATTTCATGCTGTGAAGTGATATTAAGGAGGAACCTTCCTTCTCAAAGTGTTACGTGAATTGTGAGCAGCAATGGGGGCTGTCACTAGATACCAAGCATTGTCCATGATCCTACTATAAGTGCTCTATAAAATGTGAGGGCTAATAAGCAGCACGGCAGCAAAATGCAGAAGCATAGTGCTGAATACATGAATAATTTTGTGGAAGTTAATAGGACCACAAATATTCCTTGAATGATCATAACAGCTGCTCTGGAAAATGCAAAATGCCACCCTTGTTCTTGGCAGTGCTGTGCCCTGTGTTTATTCATAAACACAGCTGTTTAATATTAGATACAAAAGTAAGTTTCTCATTGTTTTATTGTCGTCAACCCTGTAGCTTTGGAAAAATGATCTGGATCAAGCACTTAAACAGTGAGCCAGTGAGTTTCTTACTGACAGAAAGACACATTTTTTAAACTTTTTTACTTTCTTTACTAATTTTACTTTTTCCTTTTGGAAAAAAAAAAAAAAAGAAAAAAAAAAAGGTCAGTGTTATGTCTCCATATAGAATTACTTCCCAATTTTTCTTCTAGGAGAGAAGTTGCTGTAAGTGTGCAATACAGGTACAGTGCACACAAAAAAAACACTGATTCTGGCTGATGACTAATGTCTATGTATGTGTTTGATTTCTTATCACAGAGTGGTTGAGGCTGGAGGGGCCTCTGGTGATGGTTGTGTCCAGCCTCCTGCCCAAAGCAGTGGTCTCTAAAGCAGGTTTCTCAGGATCTTTTCCACCTGGGTTTTGGGTATCTCCTAGGATGGAGACACCACAGCCTCTCTGGGCAACCTGTGCCAGCAGGCACAACTCTGCGCAACCTCTGCCCAAGGCATCAACACTTCTTCCCCATCTCCATCGTACTTCAGGCTCAACAGAAATTTAGTGCACTTGCTCATTTGCAGCCTCTGTAAGGTGTAAGACCAGCAGCTAACCTCAGGAGCTCAGTTTTCCTCATTTTGATGACATGGAAGGCAGTATAAATCTGTAGCTCTAGACCTGGCTTCTAGGCTTTCTATGTTACGTGACCATAGGACTGAAAGGAGAGCTTTTTCTGGCATAGATAGTCACTTCAGTATTCAGGGTTATGCATTTATGGACTGCACCTAGAAACTCTGGACCAAGGACTGTGAAGCACCCATTAGTCGCAGCCAGGTGAAACAGGATCCAAAGTAAAACAGAGGCATTAAAGCACTGAGTAGCCAGTGAACACCTTGCCCTCTTCAACATACCTCTGAGTAGCAAAACCTGTAAATGGTGCTCCCAAGACTTCTCTGTGCAAACTCTGCATCTTTGGGTTGTTCTGTTGGAAAACACATACTGAGATTTACACAGAGAAGAGTTTTTATGAGATTGTTATTTGTTTACCCTGAGCCTAGACAGAACTATAGGAATTATCATTAAATGTGAGGAACTGTTAAGCTTATTCAGCAGAGGCACAGCATAAAAATGTTACGCCTACATTTATTTTTTTTTCCTTGAAAATCATTTATCCTTGGCATGTAATTTAGAAAATAGGGTTTGATGACTGTTTGTAATTGCCTGTATTTTCTGTGATCAGTGTGTGCAGTGTTCAAAATTGATGTTGCTAATTAAATAACAGAAACAGGAACCAAGAGTTAATTGCAGTCTGTGCAGGTTGCCCCTCAGGTGTTTTGTGTCACCTGGTAAGCCTCAGCTCATTAGCAGAAACCAAGTCAATAAGTGTTTACAGAACCAGAAGCAGCTGGAGAGTTACAAAATCCCCATGTCCCAAAGAAGCTGCGTGCGTGTGAATGTGTGTGGTCATGGTCATGGCCATAGTCATGCTCCTGACCACGAGCATCAGCAAGACTTTAATGAACTGAAAGGGGCAGAAGGTGGCCGGCTGCGTGCAGTTCTCTCTGTTGATTACCAGGATGCAATAACCAAATGCCACCACCTCTGTGACGTGGTTATACAGTTTCCAGTCAGTTCAGAGGTTGAGCAGGGATTGTTTGTATTCACTCACCCTTAGCCCGCATGTGTCCAGGGAATATATGTTTGTTTGGTGAGCAAATATGAACCTTGACTCACTTTCTGAGTCCCTCCTTCTAATAATGAATTTCTTTGCAGGTGAACTACATACTCTCTTCCAAGATTTGTATTGTCTCGAGTTTGGCAATACTAAGTAAATGATGGTCAGGTGAGGTTAGCTGATCGAGGCATGAGAATCACCCAGGGCATCTGACCTACTTTATTGTTTAGCACATGTTCTCTGCTTCTGAGTTATCCTCAAGCTTCTGCATGACTTTGTGTGTCTCAACAGACCTCTAATAAGGATGTTGACTGGCACAAAGCTAGGAGCAGTTTCCTGAAAGGGGTAATCAGTTCCAGCGTATGTACAGGCTTACCTTTTTACTTTTCTCTTTCACATCCGATGTGATTACTTTTGGAATGTAATATACCCAGTATGCATCATATTAGTATCATCTCTTGAGTTCTCATCCCTCAAAAAATCTCTAGAAGTGAATTCTTTTTTTTGTCTGTCATTATAAAAATTTTACCATTTCAGTGTGGTATCTCTGTGGATATTTAAACCAAAAAGCAAAATATCATGATTAAATTTACTTGTCCTAGATATCCTTGAATAGTTTTTCTTCCTTTAGCCGTTGCCAGCAGCTCATATAAAGTCGTTTTTGTTGTTGTTGTTTTTTTCATTGCAGTATTTACATGGTTATCTGAAGGGGTAAAAATTAGCTGCCTTCACAGAAACATAATGAAACAAAGGACTTGTCTTTTCACAAGCTTTGCAGTTTTCTTCATGAGGAAGCACTTTGGATTTTCATAAACTGGGAATGTCTAGCTGTCAGCACTCTCTGGATTTGAAAGCAGTGCAGCAGCCGTTCCTAAAGGGCCAGAGCATGTTTGTACCTCTCAAAGTATTTCTCACTCCTAAAGGGGCTATTTAATTGTGGCCTTATTCAGTAGGAACATTTACAGGTTGGAGCTGTCATGGACAGACTATCTTTTCCAGATCTGTAGGATATGAGATAAGTGCCTTAGGCTGGGGTAGCACTGCCACTGTCACGGTCACTGTTTGCAGAATTTAGAGCAAACAGCACCCAGTTTTGCGCTGCAGATGGACAGGCAGTCCCAGCCTGAGCTTGTATGCATTATCGGGCTCTTTAGGAAACACCGATTTACAACCTTTTGTAGAGAGAGGATTCTTATCCAAAAAGACAAAATTAGTGTCACTACAGAAGTGCAGATATCACTAACGGTGCGAAATTATCCCCTTCATCAAGTTTATGTAACAAAATTTGCATGGTGGAAGAACAGAGGAGAGTAGGATTCCCATGGGGGAGGAAAACTGGATTGATAACATGAAATCTGATCTCTTGGTTCTCTTTCTACTTTTCCAAGTTTCTAAACCAGTTTTCTTCCTGCTTCTTAGTACCGGCTCTCCTCATCTACCTTCCCACTGTTTCAGCTCTGAAATAAGAACAGCACTCCTGCTTCTCTCTAAATCCAGGTGTAATACTTCTGTCTAAAGCAAATAGCCGTGTGTTCTGCTACTAGCTAAAGCTTTCCATGTGTTTCATTGTACATGAATTTTGAATACACAGGAATGCTCAAATACTTTAAGGATATGGCCTTAAAAAGTCTCATCTATCCAAAGAGTAATCTTCCATAAGTACATAGCAACTTCACAACAGTTTAGTGAAAAACATCTTTTAATGAAAAACGTATCACCTTTCTTATCTGGATTTATATTCTTCTTTCTTTTATTAAGTCATCTCAAAATTATTAAAATTAAAAATGTTTGGGTCACCGAATGAAGACTGATTTTTGGTGAACATAAATTGCACAATGGTTGTTTAAATAGAAGTTTGAGCTTATTTGGACTCCTACAAACTGGAAAGAAATTACTATTTATTTATTCATTGCATTTTGCAAAACATTTTTGCGAATGTATTTTTCTCATTGATGAGCCGTCCTATGATGTGTCTAATCTTTATATGAATTATTAGTGGAAAAGACAACTAAGGGAAAAAAGGCAGAATACAGAATTACAATGAAATTCAAGAACTTCACAGTTGCAAGATTCCAGCTTAGAATCTCTAAGTGGTTTAACTGTAAAACTGATGAGTCATAAATATGTTTTCAAATTATATTAGGTTAAAAAAAAAAAGCATTCAAGCTGACATGACAAAGTTTCCATCGTTTACATTATGCAAATAATTTAAATGCTTGTCTTGTGTTTTGATATTAGTTAGGTAACATATTGTGATGATGTCAATTAACTGCAAAAATTGTTCTTAATGAAACAGAAGTCTTTAATCATATATAGTACACGCTTCAAACAGAAAACAGCACACATGATGAAGTACATTAAAAAAAACTCAGATTCAGTCATCTTCATAAGTGATATATAAGAAGTCCTCTGTTTCTGTTTTTCGAAATCTGTGCAAATCATAGAAACGCTGACCTCTGTTAGAGTTAAAGCACTAATGTTTTTCAGTATAAATTACAACGGATAACCCCAAAACCTGAAAGATAAGATAACAGGGTATGTGGACCAGAATTCTGGGTTGGCCTCCAGATCTTCACTTTCTGACATCTGCTCTTCTTTATGTTTGCAAGGCAACAACTTTGCCTTGATGCAGTTCTGTTTCTTCAGACCCCACTGTTAAATCCCTTGTTATGCCCACATAGAAACACCTACAAATGTAAGCTGAGAATTATTTATTACTGAGGTGTCCTTTCTCCTGACATGCTTTCTCTCCCTGCCACCCAGCATGACACAAACCCTCACTGCATGTCTGAAATTGTTTAGGAAGAGTACAAGCAGTTCTGTATTTACCAGATGAGGCACCATTCGGGACCATGGTATACCTGCCTGACCCAGGTAACACAATGTATGTAATAGTAAGGGAGGAAATAAAATTACTGTAAGCATGACAGAAAGATGTTAGTACAAGTAACAATAATGTGGTTAATGCTGCTGGTTATTTTAGATCAGTGTTGCAGCTGCCTAAAATACCTTTCTGGAAGTGCCTATTAAATAATTCAGCAGGAGCTGCTTTAATCTTCCAGAAGGCTCGTGAGATCCTGTTGAACCAGGCCCTGCTCTTTGCCACACTTGCATAATACAACTTAATGTTGCAATGATGAGGAAAAGCATCCCTTTGGTACACCCCTGTCCCAGCAGGATGCAGAGGACCCACAGCCCACCTGCAGCGTTCTCCAGGGGAGCACACCTCAGGAGGCCTGGGGCTGGCTATGCACTTGCAGAAATAACTGGCACCATGTGAACGGGATTTGCTTTCCTTTCAGCTGGCTTATAAGCATGCCTGATTAAGGCTGATCACTGGCAGATGAAAATGAGATGCCTGAAGTCGTGCACATGGATGCAAACTTAGCAGCAGTGGCTGATCAGCTCCCAGAAAAGCAGGACATACCAGAAGTTGACTGAGAGACAGACATGGGTCTGTTTAATGTGGTGAGCTCTACTGATGAGAGGGAAACATGGCTCGTGCGTAGAAGATGGATTTTACCGAGTAGGTTTTGTCTAACATGGCAAATATATAGCATGTATTTATGGAGCTGAACTAAGAACTCTCCCTCATATATTCTTGTATCCTATGACAAGAGGTAGATAAAGAATTGAGGACAAAAGGGTCTCAAGGTATGACATTCAGCCTCACTGAGATTATTTCTTTCATTTGTTGCAGTACCAGTTTGTGGAAAAATCACAACCGGAAAAAAAATCACATTTTGAAAATGTTTTTCTACAATGACAGAGATTAGTTAAGAATTTTTAGTTTCCTCTTGCTGCTTGCTTTGCTTAAAATACTCAGATTTCCTTAGAAAATGGTCATCTTGATAATTTTTTTCCTCCTTCCCCTCCAGTCATTTAATTTTTGAGAGGTTTTCTGGCAGTGTTATGTTTAATGGGAAAAAGATCACAGAAATGAGAAGCTGTAACAGCCATTTAGTTAATCTTATGTTTCTTTGTTCATGCCAGCATGGGGTTGTTCCATTTTATCATCTATTATTTTTGCTCAGCTTAGTCTCAGCTAGTCCCATGAGCTCCACTACCACAGACAAAATCTAATGATGAGGCTGGCACGGCAAGTTTGTTGTCTTTAGTTATAACTCAGAGAAAAGGCAGAGGAGCTGTTAGTCTACAGACTGTGGAAGAGCCCTGCCAGCCCTCATGACCTTGGCGATCATCGACCATGTTGACAGTCATCTACTACACTTTTCTTTGAGGTAACACATTGCCCTGATGCTTTGGTCAAGCTCTAGAGATGGATTCTGGGTGTCCAGAAGTGCTGTGAGCTGGCTTCTGCACGTCTGTGGAGCACTCATGTTGCACTTGCACAATAGATTCACCTTGGTCTGGAGAAGCTGAGGTTGCTGCTGTATGCAAAGCCACAACAGCCCTGTTTTATCTGTAGAAATGGGGCCAAGCTCTTTGCTGTGCACCTTTGGTGCTCTGTCATGCCATCCTTTTGGGTCTTGTAGTGGGACTGCACCCTCACGTTGAGTTGTATGGTATGGGCTCTGCTGTGTAAGGCTGCCAAGAGAGTGGGTAAATGGATGTACTGTATATAATCAGACTGCTGCACAGCCTGTGGCTTCTCTGTCTTTAGAGGAGTCCAAATGCATGATTTGCCAGCACTGCACAAACAGAAGGGAAAATACAGCAGGAGAATGGGAATTGAGGGCAACGTGAAGAATGAATCTCTTGCAGCCTGCAATCTTAGAGAGTATAGTGCGTGTTTAGCCCAACACTAATGGGATCCATTGAATTTCGCTGCTGTGTTGTGGCCAGCAGTTTGGCAGGCATGGCATGTCCTTGTGTAGCTACAGTGCTGGGGCAGAGGTGCCCCGGGGCAGCCTGCGTCTCCCACGCTATCACACAGATTTCGGTGCGATGATGTCAGTGCATTTTCTTTCCAGAAGCATTTGCAGGCCAGGACCCTCTTTGTAAAATGGATTTCTGTCTTATCACAGCTAAATGGGACAACACCTTGTAAATGATAGATCACTGAGATATTTTCTCAAAATAATTAAAACAAACAAACACACAAAAAACCACAGTTGCTGTCATTAGCTCTTTTGTATAAAAAAGACAGCAATAGCCATTTTCCAGTGAAATTCTTGTCTTTCTTTGCATATTGCTGTCAAAAAAAAAAGTATGACATATAAACTTACAAATTTAAATCATTCCTCCACTTTTCTTGAGGCTTTGCAGCTTTTTGCTTTGTTTTACCTGTGTGAAGCTTCTGAACTTAGGTAGACACACCTCCACTGATAAATTGGTGTCCTACATTTTAGCTGTATACCAGCTGAGAGAGAAGGCATACATCCTTTTATTAACTTTTATCACCATGTCTCTCAACTGATTGCTGTTTTTCTCAGAAATAAGATAGATGCCTTGGGCTTTTAGGGAGTCTACAAGCCCTTTTGCCATCATTTTTAAGACTTGGCCTGTTGCTCTGTGACACACGTAACACAGGGATGCTCTGAATCTGAGCCCTATATCCAGTTTCTGAGGAGCTGGGTATTTCTTCCCAGGCTGCTCTTCCTTCTCACACAGAGCAGCAGCTGCAGAACCACCAAGGCTTTCATGAGTCTCCAGAGTGCAGGAAGGAGGCAGGAAACGTGGAAAAAGGTGCACTCACTGTCTCCTTACAGCAGGACCTCACAAACACAGATTGCACTGGTGGTGGTCACTTGGGGAAACCTTGAAGATTGCTTTTTGCATGCTTAAAGAATATAGTTAAAAAAGAAGAAGCAACAAAAAAAAGGAAAAGGAAACCTCACCCACCAAATTTACAATTGCTACTTCTTTCTGAAAGGATTATGAATTATTTTGCTGCTCAGCTACTTTCCTGAATGAAGATAGGGTGGTCAGGGGACAATGTTTGGACTTGAGAAAGGGCTCTGAAGCACTCACAGTGACCAAAATCAGAAAACTATGAAGAAAGAAAGAATGAAAAAGAAAAAAAATAGACTTTAAATGCTGTAACATTGTTTTCTGATTTTAAAAGGGTGGAAAAGGTTAGGAAATCAAGCCAGAAGAATAACTAGGATCACTTAAGTGTCTTGAGGGAGTTTCCATTCATTTTTATGTGACGGAACTCTTGGAATAACACAGGGCAAGCAAGAGATTAAAGGGCAATGTGAGCAAAGTACAAAACAAGCAATTAATTAGTTTGCAAAATGACTTCAAGATTTCAACTGTATTCATTCATTTGGTCTCTATATTTAAAGAAAATCTTGCCACTTTTTTAACAAATAAATCATGGAAGAGCTGTCTAGCATCCATGAAATGACTGTAGCTAACAAATCCTACACTCTTCAAAATGATAGATTCCTAATTCTTCTTGGATGGTAAAGAAGGTGTTGTAATGTAAGAGTGACTTACAGATACCAGTTATCCTAAAAATCAGCTGATAGTGGGGATGCAAAGGAATGTTTTTCAATTTCACTCATTTGCTTTTGTTTTGTGTATGTGTGAGAATGAGAGAAATGCATGTAAACAGTTTTTACAATTTTCTTTTAAGGCTCATCAGTTATGAATATAAAAGGAATAAAACTGCCTTTTTCCCATTCTAAACATCTTCTGATGTTGGCTTTTACAGTTGTGTTACCTATTTAAAATAAAAATAAAAAAATGAACACAGGCTACTCTTCTGACCTAATAGAAAGAAGCTGAAGATCCATGAGTTGGTCTCTGCCTCCCAGTAATTTTAGAGCAGTAATATTTGATAATAGAAGGCATCACAACTTCTTCATCATTAACCTCACAGGTGAAGTCATCTCTAAAGAAAAGTTCCTCAAATCAGACTGAACACCATTTTCTAAATCTTCTTCCCTAGTGCTTCAGTCAGAAAACTTGTTTTGTGTTAGTTAGGGCTTTTGGGACACAGTATAGCTTTCGGGTTTCTAAATCTGTGAACCCAAATCTGGAACTGCTCATCAAAAATATTATATTGATATTAGCATTAGCAAGAATCATTCAGGTAAATCTCTCCTTAAACCTTTGAAGATTTGGAGTTAGTGTTTTCCCTTAATCCATACCTTCCCTTTTCAATACTAGACATGAGAGAAAAATGCTTTGTCTGTATGGCTGCTCAGGAGAAAGGAAATTTATACATCATAGCTTCTGGATACATTTGGTATTAGCAGCTTCACGAATTCAAAGATCCTGAGAGAGCTGCCAAGGTCACAAGATTGTCTTTTCATCTGGTCTCCAGCTTCTGAGTTTATAGGATTCACACACAATCATTAATGGTTTTGTCAAAACTAAGACAAAGACATAGCCAGGCGTATGAACCCATGGCAGGGTAAAACCCAAAGTGATGCAAGTTTTGTCCAAGAAAAAACACGCCCCCCCCAAAGGCTCTGCTTGATTTTGCCTCAAGTTCATAATTAAAGGGATGTAAGACAGAAGTCGCCTGGGTGCCTTGTACTGTCTGCGCTCGGATCGTACTGTAGTAGGTAGAGAGTCATGTATATTTTAATCCAGTTATGTGTGATTATGGTCATGATAATAGCTATAAACAAAATTCAGTGAGCTAAAAGGTTGAAAGCAGATAAACATACTGGCGAATTGTGTCACAGTAAGGAGGCCTTTCTGCTGGCCATTTGTTTCCAGACCAGAGAACAGGATCCTGATTTCCCAAGAGCTGAGGCAAAAGAATTGCTTCATACTTGGAAAATCTTGGCTGTGGTAGACAAATAGTCCAGCTTGTCTTGGGACACAGGCAATCACACAGTCCAGAATCTTACAAGAACAGTCTTTCGTGTAAATATCTCAATTTCTGCTGAGCCAAATGAATCCTAAGAATATATATATTTTTTTCTGATGTATTTCAAATTTTCATCTTCATATGCTCAGGAAGAGCAGAGAACTATGATTATGTTAAAAAAAAAAAAGAAAAAGGGAATGTGCTTGCCTCTTTCTGCAACATTCCCATTGTGCGTGTTCAGGCAGATATTGCTCATCTGAAACTATCAGTAAAGAATGCGTCTGAAATTAAAAGCCTGAGAAAGCTAAGATCTACGCAGTACTGAAGTCTGTCTTTGATTTTCAAAGCAAAGAGAAAGGTTACTAAAGGGAGTAAGTCAGTGGGAGTCTTCTGGCCACGTTGGCTCCTGAAAAAATTGGAAGTTGCTGTATTGTCTTAGGTTTCCAGTTTTGTTCTCCATTATTATGTAAGGTTAAATAATCAGCCTGCTGCAAACTAAATTTAAAATCCTGAAAATAAAAAGAAGGATGATTTTGTCTAAGTTTTGTTTTGCCTGATATTTTTCTGGAAGGGATTTCAATCTATTGAGGACCATTTTATGAAGTTGTAGCAGGAATTTAAACTTCAGTAACTAAGAATTGTTTGAAACATAAAACTATCTGAAATTAGGGTTTTACAAAAGGAGTAAGGAGAGTCATTTTTGATTCTTGGGAATTTCAAGCTTTAGGCAGGCTCTACTTAGAGATTTAATAATTGGACAGGAAAAAAAACCACAAATGTATTAAAAAGCACTGTGCTCAAAGGGTCTGTTTGTTCTGAAGATTACAGCTGGCTTTGGGATGATGAAATAGGATGTGACTGGTACAATCATGCTGTGCATAAAAGTTGTACCGGACATAATAGCACTATGCATTTCTTTTGTAATGGAAGGATTTTATTTTTTTTTTTTGGTAATATTGAATAAGGACAGATACGACAATTTTATGGAGCTCATTATATATGCCTCGCAAAGAACAAAGAGGTTGAAATGGTGTTCAACTGAGCTCTTCCAGCTCTCTTCATGCTTCCACCTCCTTGTGTATTGTCTTGTGCTCTTCCATCATCTTGGCCTTTTCAGCTGTCTAATGTAATCTCAGGGTAAATGAATGGAAGGGAGCTGGGAAGGGAGAAGTGGATGGAGGAAGGAAAAAACCAATAAAGTCATCAGAGCTTTGAAATGTACTTCAGCTGGTACTTTAGGAACGCTGAAATAGTTTGCGATGAAATAAATCCCAGTCCTTGAAGAAATGCAGCACACAATTAAACAGAGGCAGGAGTTAACTTTTGTGTGCAACATTAAAGGAGTCTGTGAAAGAAGTTGAGAAGTTCCATCTTACGTATCTGTCCCACATCTTCTTCAGTATATAAAATGCTTAGTTTCACAGGGCTTCTGTGAGACAGTCAAATGCTATCATCCCCATTTTATAGACATAGAACTGAAGCAGATTAACTGAGGTAGCCTTGCTAAGGCTAGAGGCACAGCGAAATTTCAGCCTCTCATTCCTCCTAGTAATCAATTTGCGGTAATTTCAAATGCTCCAGGTTAGGACTCCCGAAGTAGATGTAGTATGTGACCAGTTTTTTAACAAAGGAATGATACGTAGGAGAACACTGGCTCCTTTCATCACTAGGCACCCTGTGGTACTATGTACTGGGTTCCAGCATGTGGCAAAGCAGAAAGTTCCCTCTTGCAAGGAAGCTCTAGAAAATCATCCGTGGGGTACAACAGCATTACTGCAGCCTTCTGCCCCTCTCCTTCCCCCTTCTGAAGGGTTCCCACAGGCAGAGAGCTTCTGGGACTGGTACTGTGTAATGACGCAGCTGCTTCAAACTTGTGTCCCACAGACCACAGCCTTTCCTTCCCTCCTCTTAAACCCCTTCAGCAATGACAAGTGCGTATCCCAGTGAACATTTAGGATACGGGACTCTGCAACCCCCTGACTCAGAAAAAGTCCCGTTAACTTTACTGGGCTGTGGATAAGGTTATTCTGGGCTGTGGATAAGATTATCATTCCACAGCCCCATCTCAGTGAGGGCTCTGAGATGGTAATCTCATACAACCAATAAGTACACTGGCTGCTCGTGAGACTCCGTACGTAATCTGGCCTCCAAATATATAACGAATAATTAATGCATTAAAGATGCCACAGGAAAGAGGTAAAAGAGAAGAAGAAAGTGAGCATTGAGAGGACAGCCTAACACGCTCTCTGTTTGTCACCCCCACTGACTATGTCAGGTCTGGTACAGGAATGACCCACATGACTCAGAAACTGGAATGAAATAACTTGAGATTTCTGTCAGAAGAAAGATAGAAGACTGTGCTGTGTATTCACATTAGACCTGATCGGTAAATCCACATTACCTTGTGACACTGGAATAGCTGACCCTTTTTACTGGCTAGGAGACAGCAAACTCAGAGATTAATGCAGAACATAGGACTGAGAGAAATCAAAGTGTGCCTCTTGAAGAGAGGCATTAACAAACCTTATCCGTAATAGGCTGAAGGATTCTCATTCACTTCAATCATCCGTGAAGGTCACAGGCTCTTTCTGCAGCTGACTGACTCACTGCCCAAGTGCATGTAAAATCTCACCGAGGGAATCTT
The DNA here is from genome assembly GCF_013377495.2 of Cygnus atratus. Lineage (NCBI taxonomy): Eukaryota > Metazoa > Chordata > Aves > Anseriformes > Anatidae > Cygnus > Cygnus atratus. The sequence goes on along the minus strand of NC_066362.1, from coordinate 38,577,318 downwards.
GGACAGAAGCCGGACATCACAGATGGAGGGCTCCTCGCTCTTGTTTTGGTGCTTCCTACAGAAGCGATCGGATCAGCTGATCTCATCTGAGACACTGGTTCGTCTCCATGAGAGCAGTGTAAATCTGTCACCTAGCTGGGACAAACCACTTCAGCGGTATCACCCACCCACCTCGAGTAGCTCTGCCAGTCCGAGCTGCGGATGCCGGCAGAGTGCCCTGGCCTCGCTTCAACGCCTGGTGCAGCACCTCTGTTAATGCACTGGCCTCCAGGAGCATCCCTAACTGAGATCTACGGGTGGATCAAAACAGGACTCGGGTGAAACCTGGTGTCTAGTCATCAGTATGATGGCCAGCACTCAGAGCTTTGAGAGCAGGCTGAGAAGTTTGTCTCTTCATTCAGTTAGGATCCGTCTTGGTTTCTGATAGTTAAAGGTGTGACTTCAACTGTATAATAAGGTTTGTAGTATCTCTGTTTTCAGTTCTATCGGTGACTTTCAACAGCCACCTAAACATACTGCTCTTTTTCTGCATCTTGTTCAGCTATTGGCCTCAGCAAATTCCTGTGGTAAAAAGTTCTATGGATTAATTGCAGTGCATGAAACAAATAGATTTGGATTTGCTCATATTTTACTGCACATGCACTTGAAAATCAGTATGGGGGGAGACCATATATTTGTGTTAACTAGTGAGATTACCCCTACGTTTCCAATACGTATTACTTCTGTCTGTGATTTCTTTCAGGGAGCTCATACTATTTACGTTTATTTGCTTTCATGAAAAATTAATCATGAGCCAAAAATGTTCTTTAAGGCTACATAAGAAATGCATAAATACAGGAAATATTATGCTTACTTTAAATAAAGATTGCCCATAAAAGGCATGGTTTTCTTTCTGTAGGAAAAAAAAATGTGAGTGAAGCTGTACAATGTTACATCTTGAAAGGCAGCGTCCAACTCTACAGAACTTCCTGGAGTAATCAGGACTGAAGCAATCAAAGTATCCCATTCCTACCACTTTTTCTTGCATTTATATGGAACCAATTTAGAGTTCTTTTTCTCATCACCCAAATGCTCTCTGGACAAGGCCACATAAATTTCTGCAGGCTACATGTGAAATCTGGGACTTTTTGGCATATCAGCGTGCTCTGCAGCCTCGCTGTCTCCTCATTAGAAAATGCGTGACTTGCACAGCAGCGTGTTCCAGGTCAGGGCAGTTATGCTGGCAGAGCAAGAGAAAGAGATTTGTAGAGCATTTATCAATGCTTTTCACTGGTTCCTGTAAACCCAAACATGTGCCTGTAATTTTTCTACTCTTTCAGGTGATTTTCACTGTGCTTTTGTAGAATAGCCAAGACTCCCCCTCACAATTTTTCAGTAATTGATCCCTGACCTTGGAAATATTTTCAAGATTTTCAAACTTTCTCTAGATTTCTATTTGCTGTGGTGGGGGGGTCAGGAGGAGTTTAGAGGGGAGTAATCAATGCATGGAAGGGAAAGGTGGTTTTGAGGCTCATTGCAGAAAGGACATCACCGGTGAGAAGGAAAAGATAAGAAAGGGAAGCATCTCTGATTTTTTCTTGAGGAACAGAACTTGACTTGGCTAATTGTAATAGTAGACAAAAATATTATTTCAGAATCTGAGATAACGTTGGTCTGTTTCTTTTTTTTTTTTTTTCTTTAAAATGCAAATCTTTCTCAAAAAGCCCCTGTAGGATCTCAGGTGTCAATTGGCTTTGGTGTTTTTCTGTGCTGAGTTTTCTTTTCTGGAACTCTCTTTCCAAGACAGTTATCTTTTCCACTACAAGCAGAAATCTCCTTCCCTTGAAACTACCTGTTTTGCTTAGATCAGATAAACCTAGAAACTGTCGCTACAGTAGCAATATCCAGATCAGTAATTGCTTGGGGAAATGAGTCCTCCAGTGTGCCCGCCTCTAGGCTCAGCAAGTCACTATTGCCACCAGAGGCAGCAAATTCAAAAGTGTGAACTCCTTGGGGAGCGGGCTGCAATAGATGGTAAACACTGCGATGAGCATGGGGTAAATGATCAGTGCTGCCTGACTGGGATGCTTCAGCCCCTTCTTTTCCAAAGCAAAAGGAGCAACTAGAGTACCACAGTAAGGCATACCTTGTGTATCGGTGCTAATGCTTTATTTTATTTAACTCTGTGGATTGACTTTACGGAGGTTAATTTCATGTGTTATTGCAGATGGTGCTGGAATATATATTGGTTCTGTTTGTGCAGTTATGGTCTGTACCTGGCCAGACAGGTTTCCATTCTAGGACTGTTTCTCTAAATGGAGGTTTGTATTGTTTGTTGTACAGGCGTTGTTGCATTTGCAGTTCATCCAGCATCAATTTTCTATCCTAAACCCATCTTTATGGACTTTAGTCTACACAGTACCTAGGCATGCCATCAGAATGGCACCATAATGTTAAAATATTAACATTTTAATAATGTTTTAGAAACTTTTCACTGATGGGAATAGTTAGGACTTTTTCCTGTTAGGACAAAAGGGAACTTTTCTTTCATTTTTTTTCTCTTATTTTTCTTTTTCCTCTTCTTTCTCTAACTTTTTCAACAAAATTAATATGTAAGAATTTGCAGAAAGACAATTCTGTACCAGACCCTCAGGTGAGACTTAAATTCCACTGCAGTTCAGCACATGCCAGTGTTGCGAATATAATGCCTCCAAGCTTTGCTTTCATCCCAGATCTCAGTAGTGCCAGCCTGGGTTACTGTATAATAATATTCATGTAACTGAGGAGACCTGTTGCCTTTCTGGGCTGAGTTGGTGTAAACTAGCCTGGATCTTGTCAGAAAGAACTTGGAAAAAAAAGAGTACGTTCTTGTCCTGTTCATATTGCTTTCCATAAGCATCCAGAGTTGGCCACAGGATGTGGAACTTGATGCATCCAGGCTGGTCCACTCCCACTCGATGTTTTTAAGACTCCAGTACAAACAAGGGGGTAATGATAGCACAGAGCACGTTCGTGATTTGCTGCTTGCTCTAAAGTAGGTGCTCATGGGGTCCCATCTGGCTTTTCTAGAAGCTATCTTTCACTGATTCAGTTAGAAATCCTGTTCCTAAAGTGCCAGATTTTGGATTGCTAAATTTTCTCTTGAAAGGAAGAAACAAATGCACTCTCTTGTGCTGCTTGATGTGGAAAAAGGCAGTCTTTGTTACTTTTACCTAATTTGCATTGTAATTGGCAAGAAACAAAGCTTCACACTAACACCAGCACTTAAGAAGCAAATTCCTTCAGTGGATAGGAAGGCAAAGTTCTTATAAAGAAACATGAGCTTTTTCTTCCCCAGATACTTCTTGGGTTGTTTGTTTGTTTGTTTGTTGGATGAATGGTCACAATCCATTTTGCTACATAGGAAGCACCCTGAGATGAGGCTTAAAGACAAATTCCTTCCCACCCTTTGCAAGTAGCCCTGGAGCTGGTGCCCGGCTGGCAGCCTGCCTGGGCAGTACCCAGGTATGTGCTGGGCTTCAGAGCACATCCTGAGGGCTCCTACCTGGAGTGTGGGCAACCATCAGCTCTCTGTGCAACTTGCAGAGATCCCACCAGTGCGAGGTCATGGTGTGGCTGATCTCAGGAAATAAGATGTGCTGGGATGCATCCTGAGAGGGTCCTGAAATCTCCAGCTGTAAGGCCAGGTGAGCTTTCCAAGCAGGCTGAGTCCAGAGTGACAGGGTGAGCACTGTGCTCGTCAGGCTTCCCTCTGAAGCACTGAGGACAGGAGCTGTTACGGAGACACGAAGACTGTGCAGCCTTTTATGACTACTTATTGTAGGGCGCGGTGGTCCAAATTCAGGTCTGGTGGAAGGAACTGTGACTGTCCTGAAGATAATGGAGTTTCACCTCATTTTATTCTCCCTGAATATGATGAACCACAGTGCTAGGCCTAGCCACCTAGTCCTATTAAATCTAAAAGAATTTATTAGGTAGACATTACCTCCTTATAGCCTCTTTAAGCCTCTTCTATTTCATCCAAAGCTGGATATTTTTCTGGACGTTTCATTTATGTGTCTTTATCAGTGAGCTTTTAACATGCTGTTTAACAACATCGGTGTTAATGTGATCTGATGCCTGGTTCAAGTATACTTAAGTGAGTGCATTTTGATTTTACGCCTGTTAGCTTTGTTCAGTAACAACAGCTAGCATAATCCCCATAACTCGAGGTCATTGACTGAGACAAGCAGTTTCTCACTCTCTATTCCATCCTGATGGATCTCAGGGGACCCTCACGACAGCCTTCCTATTTCAGCAACAACTCCTCACTTAACCGGAATCCTCAGACTAGGATGTCGGCTTTCAGTGTAGTGACAGCTTCATAGCTCCACACCAGCTCTCCTCTGCTGTATGGCCCACGTGTGCTGCGACCAGCCTGGGATGCAGAAGGAACGGTGCTCAGACCTGTGGGATGTCTCTCTCTCCATTCTCAAGACATTTCCCTGTTTCAGTGACAAAGCTGGATAAGTTTTGTAACCACTCATGATGTCTAATTCAAGAAGAAGCAAAGAGAAGGTTTTGCTTTTTGAGAATGCCGGGGTAGACAGGGTCATTGAAACTGAAGACTCCTATAATACTTGCAGCTGAATTAAAGCTCAGCTGTATGCTGAGAGCAGGTCTCAGTTGATGCATCAAGGCTTGACAATCCCATTAGTGTGAAAAAATGAGAGAAAAGGGGAAGAAAATGAAAAACATTCAGTACTGATGGAAACATCAAATTGACAGTGGAAGAGAAAAGCAAATATTTGATGGTTTTACATTGTAACTTATAAATTCTTAAAAATAAATAATGGCAATCAGAATATGTGGTGCTCTTTTGTTTTGAGAAAAAAGTTACATTTCTTTCTAGACCACAGCCACGTTCACAATGTGATGTCTGATCCATGGATATTTAATTCTCTTTCTGCCACCCCAGTTAGGAAGGAAGAATCCTGGTGTGGCTCCTCAGAGCAGCAAGCTGGCCTACAGCTTTAAATAGAAAGCTATAAATAAAAAATCTTCAGCTCAAGTCAACCAGCTCAGTCAGAACTTACCGAGTTCCTAAGCCAGTGCCCTGCCAGAAATGTTGGAGGCCACCTGGTACCATCTGATATACTCCTCTTCCCTGCCTTCTCCACGAGGTATTGTCCACTGATGGGATACAGAAGCAAAGAAAGGGGCCCCAGAGTGCCACATGGAAGTACTGGTCACAGCATGTCATCTGCACAGATACACCTGGGTCTTCTGGGAAGGTGAAGCCTTGAACCTAAATTATTTCCTGGGTAAAACACTATCAGCTTCACAGGAGGGATTCGAACCTGAGGAAACGTCTGCGTTTTGTTATTATTCTGACATGGAGAAAGAAAATGCTTCAGTGCTATTGTTGGTCTCTGCTGAGAATTAATAGCCTGTTCTGCCTGGAATGAGGAAGTTTTGGAAATTCAAATATGCAAAATATATCCTAAGTTGTTTTTTTTTTCAATCTCAGAAACTGTTAATCAAAATAAAAAACGTGTAATTTCACTATGACTGACACATTCTTCACCTGCAGGGAGAAACTCTTAAGAAAAATAATCAAAGCAAATTTTCATTGTGTAAATCCAACATCTCATTCTTTAAAGGTGAATTGGTGTTCAATGCTTGTCTTTCATTTCTAATGCAGTAATTGTGTTATCTTGAGCACTGTAACTTGTCTTAGGAATTTAGCCAAAAAATTCTGGAATCTATTTTGAATGTTTTTGAGAAAAGGTGGAAACAAAGCAGCATTTTAAATGCTTAAATTTTCCTTTGGATTTGTTCTTTATTGCAGTGCAAGTAGATTGCACTGATTATCATTCTGGGAAAAAAACAGTTAGTGAGACTCCCAGAGATCAGACGTCGTGAGGACTGAATGTGTTGAGCAAGGAGTTCATTTGAACTGGTTTTGCTTTTTCAGACACTGCAAATGGATGTAAACAAGCTGAATATCACATTGCTTCGGATATTTCGCCAAGGAGTGGCTGCAGCACTGGGACTGTTACCTCAGCAAGTTCATATCAACAGGCTCATTGTAAGTACCAAAAGTCTGGGTACAATAAAATTTACCTGGTTATTTAGAATTCTCTTAAATTTATTTTCCTTTCATTATGGAAAACTGCAATAAAATTGGACAGAAAAATACTTTGTTTTGATAGATTTTTTTCTGAACTGCACTACAGAAAAATAGATCTCCATTACAAAATGACTTAAATTTTCTTTTGAAAGGAAGCCATTCATAGTTACAGCCTAGAGAAAAATTATGTCAGATAAATCTCTTTTGTGTCTTATTCATAAGCAGTTTTCTTATCCCCTAGTTTGCATTCCAGTGTAGTTCTTCATCACGTTCCTTAGAAGCTGCTTATTCCTTTTTTTGTTTCTCAAAGGTTGAATCTTGCTCAAAAAATACATGTGATTCTGCCTTTTGAAGACATCCTCACAATTAATTCTCAGACTTTCCATTAGTAAAATAAATGTCTTCTCAAAATATTAATATTCACGCTTTGCTATTCAGCTATAACAACATATCCTCGGATGTGACCTTTTGGACTAAGGTATCATGTTTGCAAAAGATTATGAGAAATTTGTTTCCAGCAGCAAAGACTTTTTAAAAACAATTTTCATTATATTTTTTGTGTGGATGGTTAAGAGCATACATTCTTAACACTGGTCTCTTTTTCTGACAGTTTTTCCATGAAACAACAAAAAAAAAACCACACACAACAATATCATGTGTGCATTACTAGCCTTCCATTCACATTGCAGAGAGAAAAGCAGAGTTATGTTATTTTATTCTACCTGCAGGTTGAATATTAGGGAAGAAAGTTGACAGGTTCAGCATAAAAGTATTTCCTGCCTTGATAGCTTGATAAGATTGTATACATCAAAAAGGATTATAAAACGCCTTCAAATAATGTCTCTGTGAGAAAGGATCACACAAGATGCACAGTGGAAAAGATCAATAGGAATGCAATGCAGCCCTTTTCATGTTTGCCAGGGACGTCACTCATTCCTGACAAGTGATGCTGAATCTCTTTTGTCCCCTGTATTAACCTGAATGAAAAACATATTCAGAGAAAAACACAATTAAATGAGAAATGTTCCAGAGTTTGGGGTGTGTATTCAACACACCAAGTCACTTTGTAGCCTTCTTACTACGCTCTGTGGAAATCATCTAACTAAGCAGAAGAAAGATGCTGTTAATTTTCCTGCTGGCTGATAGATTTTCACTTTCTCTTCTCATCTGTGATCCAAGGGAAGAGGTAATAGCATTTTGCACCTGCATATACCTCAGAATACATGAAGTACTATTAATTAGTCTTCTCAATATCCATAAAAGGCTGCTACGACTTCTGTTTTTGTGATGTAGGAATAAAACAAACTTTAGCCACATTTGCTCTTAAAATCACAGACAAAAAGTCAGAATTCACAAGAGAAAAATACAGCTTAGGAGGCATTATTCCCACCTTCCCATCCTTTTAACATAAGCCAGTTCCTCTCATGCAGAGTGCTGGCAAGCAAGCCGGGCACATCGAAATTCATCTCACCTCTCTTCAGCCCGGTCTAAGGTGCTCTTGTAGGGTCCCTCTAAAGGCAATGTAGAGAAGGGTAGCAAGAAGGAGAGGCATTGAGATCCCAGTTATTTTAGGACGGATGCAATCATTCTCTGGAGATACCAGCCTGTCTCCACTGGGTTTGGAGGCAGTTTAGCCCCTGACATGTAACAGCACACACTGTGCCACAAGACATTAGCTGGGCATTTCCAGCGTCTTCTCAGTCCTTCCAGGAAATCCTCCTCCCATAAAGTCCTTCTAACAGGCAGAGGATCTCCTAACAGAGGAGGCACAAAACACTGGGAATGCTGCACCCTCACCAGGCCTTGCTTTGCGCCTGCCACCTACACCTGGAAGTGGCCACTTGCCCACGCCAGAGACCAACTAAGGCTGTGGCCTCAGAGCAGCTGCTTCAGCCTGACGAGAAGCCCCTGCCGTGCACTGACTGCAGGGCTGTAGGGCTGTGTTCCCTCCTTACGGCCCCGCTGGGCTGAGGAGGCCTACTGAGCAACGCCAGCCCCACCAGTCTTGTCGAGCAGAGGGACCCGTGGCACAAATGAGAGTGCACAGGGCAGATTTAGGGTACGCGTGTGAAAATGTCCCTTTCTATGCAGCTCTACTTCTGAATGCAAAGCGAGGCATTTTAAGAATAGCAAAAGATGTCTTTTCTTCACTTCAGTAAAGATAATGATGCACATTGATGGCAAGGGGAAGGAAGCAGGGGGGGAGATCAGGATTATCCCAGTTTGAACTGATTTCCCCCCTTGTGTAACAAACCCCAAATAACCAGAGCAGTGAAGTTCTTGCCCGTGCAGTCAGCAGCTCCATACCTGCCTTGTGTGTGGGGCACTACCCAGGCCTGGACTCTACATCACAGCCTCAGCCAGGTTGTCCACAGCCCTGGAGCACCCCCTTAACCTGGGTTCAAGCACACCCGCACTGGTCTCAGGTGCTGTTCTGGTTGTTGACAACCAAGCAGAGGAACCCTTTGGCAACCTTTCCTTTTGCCGTCCTGCTACAGAGTCAGCATCACTAACATCTCTAATACAGCACCACATCAATGAGACTGGGTCAGGAGTTAATGGAGGGGAGAGTTAGGCATGCTCAGCCTACTCATTAAAAGTAAGCAAAACTTTCATTTTGTTGTGCTGTCTTAAGGAGCTACACTGCAGTCAGCTGAAAGGGCATTATACTTCATTGTAGTGTGTGTTCGCAACATGTTGACACCAGATTAGAAAGCAGTGCCAAAATACCACAGCATTATACTAAGCATTCCTGTTTAAGGCCCAGCATCTAAAACAGGACCGCACTTCAGCTCAGATCAGAACTGTCAGCTGAAAACCCCTGCTGGCTCTTTGCCCGTGTCCCCATGCATGGCTCCCCCCCTCCTCATGTGACATTGACCTGTCTTGTTCAGTGGTACTAGGCTCAGAAGAGGGGACCTTGTCAACAGTAAATGAGACAAAGCCCACCTGCCCACATGTGGTATTAGGATTTTCTTCCACAGTCAGCTGGAACTTAAGAAGGCAGGGAAAACATGCACTTTCCTCACAGAGCAGGTTGCAGCCTTTCTATTCCATGCTTTCATTTCTGGACATATAGTTAAAATCTACAGACAGAAGAGATTATCTAATCTCAGAACCTTCCTATGATTTTGCCTTTTTTTTTTTTTTTTTAATTTTCCTAGGGGAAGAAGAACTGTGTGGAACTGTTTATTTCCCCAGTGAACAGAAAGCCAGGAATTTCTGATGCGCTCCCATCTGAAGAAGTGCTGCGTTCACTGAATATCAACATTTTGCATCAGAGTTTATCCCAGTTTGGAATAACAGAGGTCTCTCCTGAGGTTGGTTATCACTTTTTTCACCTGTAGTTTGTTAGGCAGATTTTATAGCCCTGGTAGTTCTCAGGCTGAGCTTCTCATGAATGAGACAGGGAAGTATAAACTAAGATGGCATTACTGCTGTAAGGCAATTACATAGCTAGTCCTGTTAAATTACTTTAATGGTGTTTCGTAAGGCTGTTTAAGAATTAGGATCCAGGTCCTCCTGCAGAAAAAAAAGAGAGGTTGTTTAAGAATCTTGAAGATGCTTTCAGTATGAAAAATAAAGTATAAAAAAAGGGTCATTTTAGTGCAATTTTACATGCCCTACAGCAGCCTGACACTATGAAAATGAGGTCTTTATATTGCTCAATGGCAGCCTGGACTAAGCTCCCTTTAGATTACAATGTCCTTTCCAACAGAAGCATATGATTGTGACAGTGGTGATAGATACAATTATCTCTTCCAAGTACTTCAGTTACAAGTAACACTTCAAGTAGCTATGGGACAAGAACATATATGAATAATAGATGAATGAAGAAATGTCATCAAGCTATGTAAAGATGCTGGAGAAAAAACAGTGCTGAACTCAAGATTTCATTTATGTTAGATGGTAATCACAAATGCTCAGGTATTTGAATTTTCTCTCTGAAAAAAGTGTACACAAACAGAGGGAATCACATTGAAAAGGATGATTAGAATGAAAGTTGCACAGTCTCTACTTCCTTCTAGTACTGCTGGAGAAACAAGAGGTTATTTTTATATTTCAGTTGCATGTAGATTATACAGCTAAGACCCTGATCCTGCAAAAATCTTGCAGCTTTACACTAATAGGTATTCCTTTTGGGTCTTGATAATTTGTTTACATGTGTAAGACTTCACAGAAAACAGCAGCTAAAAGACAACAACATATAATCTTTGCTTGCTCAACTACTAACCAGTAATTTACTCTTCAATCAACTTGCTCTAAGAACAAATCCTTCCAATCAAAATAACAGCAAAGAAAATCAAAACAAGCAAACTTTTGAGGGGAGATATAGATACAGTTACTTTAAGACATAGTTTTGACACGTTATTTTACCCACTTCGTGTGTTTATTCCTGAGCTATCAGCGCTAATTAATTCATGAGCGAATAAACTGTAAGTCTTCCACCAACATGAATCAGTGCTTCTCAACCAGTATTACACGTGCACTAGCAGTGTATCTGTGCAGAAAGGAAGCATTATCCTCATCATCGTAGGTGGGTGGCTGACGCAGAGGTGTTAGGGCTGGATTTCGTCTCCAATTTTAGCTGTCTTTTTCATTATTAGCTGCATAAGACTTGAAAGTCTACCGGTTCTCTGCAGTAAACAGAAAGAAAAAGATACCTGCAGCAGGCAGTTCAGCACATCTCTGAGGTACCTCCCCTGAACTTGCTTGTTGACTCTTTCCATCAGGGCTTAGCGTAAACTAGACTTCTAGCTGTAGAGGGTTAATGGTGGGGGAGATTACCATGTCCTAAGAAACTTTACCAAGGTGGTGTAGGAAAACCTGGGTAGAAAGCTGAAGCTCTTTCCTAAAGTCTCAGCCCATGTGATAACATGAACAGTAAAACTCTCAGTGGATGTAGGTGACTGGAACTGCATTTCCATTCATTCCAGTAATGATTTGCGCATTCACATCTACTGATGCATTAATCACTGATGACTTTATTTTAAATTAATTACCTGTCTCAAAATTCATATCCTAGTTTTTTACTGTTGCTGGAAGAGACGATTTCCTATATGTCTTAGCTGTAGGAACCACTGGAGTCCTTTTCTGCCTGGTCTAGAATGGGAATGGTACCTGTGGGAACGTGAAAATTTAATTTAATTGAGTCGTTGCCATTTCAAAGATCCAGGGCAACAGATCTTTTCATTTGTCCTTTCTCTTCCAATGGCCTATTGTGGCTGTAGCATTTGATCTTTTATTATGATCTAAAGTTTGTGTCTGCAGTGGAATTTAGGACTGTATTCTTATCCATAGCATGTCGCAGGGCTGGGAGCAGACTTCCCTAACAAGCAGCTACTGAGCTGGTTCTTCTTGGTGGGAGTAAATTCAATCACAGTCTCTGTGAGAATTCTAATGCCTTAAAATGGTGCTGAGAGAAAAAAAAAAAAAGAGAGAAAAAAAAAGAAAATACTATGCAATTTCAGAGTTTAGTAGAGTAGAAAAGGACTTTGAAGTGGGTTTGGATAAAGAAGTAATTGAAATTACAGTAAGTAAAGCAGGGTTTACTGTGCTTTGTGAGATAAACTAGCTGCTAGCTGGAAGATGTGGCACTAAGGAGAAATCTGCATGGAAGAGTATACTCCAAAATTATGCAATCCCAAAATGTACAATTGCAGCAGCCTCTATTAGGCTTCTATTGTTTGCCTTTGAAGTGTGTGATATTAACTGCTGCTAGAGAAGAAATCAAAGGAACCAGTCATGCACTTAAGCCATACAGAAACCATAAGTCAGTGAGCTGGCTGGTGCATGAAGGGGAACCTTCAGGCTGTCAGCTTTTCCATGAAATCACGACACTTCATCGCGCACACGTGCAAAGGATGAATACTGGTATGGAGAGAATGGTCATGAAACTGAAAGGTGACCTTGGCAAAAGCAAAACGTGGCATAGTTAGTATCTCTGAGGAGGCTTTGTCATAGGGGATATTAAGTGGTGGTTATCTACTGTTCGAGGAGGTCACCGACATTCCTGCATATTTTCACTGGAGGGGAAGTGATTTCTCATCAGACTTTCCTACCCTGCCTTAGCTAACTTAAATAGCCAAAAAAGCAAAGCAACCCAGTATGCACTTCGATGAACCCTGCATGATCTTAAGCTCAATCCTTAGCTCCCTGGAAGCTTTCCTCTGAGCCCTGAACTGCAGCTTGCCTTGTTTCCATGATCGTTTCAGCCTAAGGAACTAGCTGAGATTAACTGACACAATTTAAGAATTCACCCTTTTTTTTTCCAGTGAAGACTTAATTTTCCCAGCAGCTCCTGAAATCTTGACAGGTTCTTTCAGTCCCAGATTTTACAGTGGCTGCTTCAGGTTGGTGTCTCTCTTGGTATTATCAAGAGCTGTCTGCTTGTTTTACTTTTTTGTAGAAATAATCCACTATGTTTCCAGTATGGCAAGTAGATTTGTAATGTCTGGGATTTTAAGTCTATAAAAATTCATTTGTCTAAATGCACTTGTTCCACTTTAGAGCAAAGCAGGTACTTCTGCAGGCAGTCTTCAATGCAGCTAGCAATAGCAAGGGATTGTGTAGAATATACAATGTGATTCTTTCCCACCTTAAATGATGCCAAATTAAAACCATTTAAATGAACCTGGCTAATTCTGCCTAAATCACCTAACTGTGGAGATTCCTTAGGGAACGGAGACAGGCACCAAGGATGATGGACACGATGATGTCCATCCTGCCTGTAGCCAGGCTTGCTCTGGGACCTGGCAGGGCCTGAGCTACAGAAACTCCCCAGCCAGCCCACCCGCTCCTGTATTCCCCCTGCCTTTACCAGCTGTGCCTTTTTGCTGACTTTATCTTCCTGTCCTCTGATGGCTGTTGTATACTCCCACTCCTCAAAAACTGGCTGCAAGCTGTAGTGGATTTGCAGGCAGGGAAAAGCTGAGTGTGAGAAATGTGGAGCAACAACAGTCAACTGAGACAGAGCACATTTCTGTGTGGGAGGCCCTGTGCCTGTCACCATGGACAGAAGCACTCGCTCTCCCTTTTTTTTTACTTCTTCCTCTGTGTTTGGCCATCCTGTGAGCTTGATTCCTGGGTGTTAGCAATCGTGCAGTGATCGTGGCAACCGCTGTCCCTCTTATCAGCTCTCTCTGAGATCCAGGAGCAAAGTTCTGACTTAGCAGCACTAACATTTCAGAAAGCAATTTCTTATCAGGGAAACGAAATGACTCAGTTACTGGAGGTCACAGCCTCTTCTGTCATTAGGGAGCAGCTGAAGCAAGGATTCTGCTCTCCTGAACACTACCCAGGTAGACCAGGGGAGAGATTTTCTTCACTGGGTGAAGGTACTGCTACAGTGTTTTAAAACAGTGCATTGGATGTGTTAAAGCCATAGCATAATTTTTCTTTTACTTTTTTTTACAACATTCGTTAATATTCTTTGAACTTTATTTTTAGATGAATCTGGAAAAAATGTATACTGAACGCATGCACCATTAGGCAGAAATCACAGAGATTAATATGCTTAGACTCAGTTATTTATATTAAGTCAAATATAAAAATATTTAAAAGGTTTTGTGACACTAATGAATTTTGGTTAATTAAATTCTTTTACCCATTGTGTCAAAAAAATCCTGTTAGCTCTTCATTTACTTTCAGTGTATTTGCCTTTTCAGTGAGGAAGTACAAAAAAAAAACAAAACACATTTATTCACTTAAAAAGGTCAGCACAACCTGATCTCCTCCAGCACCTGCTTTTCTCCTAGATTTCCTCCTGACAGATCTGAAACACCAGGAAGGTGAGGCACCCAGGGCCAGGAAGCCGGGCTATAGCCCACGGGTCAGCACCGTGGCTGCTGCTTTCGCCCTGGGGTCCCCAGGGAGCTCCCCGGGAGCAGCCGCAGCACTGGGAGCACAAGGGAGTAACCTCTGTGCGCCGAGGCAGCAGGTGGCACCCAGAGCTGCACCACATTACAGCAGCTGTGTGGCGTGGATGTGAATAGGAACAGCTTTTGCGTAAAGATTTGGCACGATTTCCAGCTCACCTTTGCAAGCTGCGGTGCTTTGGGTTTTAAGGTGTTCACTGAAGAGAAGCCTGATGCTTACAGCCCTTGTTAACGTGATACCTGCACTACTTACTGGCACAGACTATGAAACACTGTGTAATTACACACACACAAATACTCGTATTAATTTTACAAGCCCGTGTCTGTACTGGCAGAAGGACGTAAAGGGTTTCCATTCTGGTCCCAGTGCTGTAGCAGCACAGGTCCCACGAGCAGCCCCTCATCTCTACACAAACTCTTTCCTCTGTGGGAATGGGGCAAGTCTCAGTCCTCTCGCACAATGTCTGTCCCCTGAGAGGAAAGAAGGCCACCTTGCAATGGGGAGGTAACTCACGCGTTAAACGAGAACTGTAATTGAGGCCATTAGGGAATTTCGGTGAAGGAGAAACACCTAGACCTTGAACATGCAGAATGGAAACCAGAATTTTAAAAAGTTGGTTTTTTCCTCAGTCTGAGAACTGTACCAAAAATACACAATGAAAAAAAGGCAAATAGATGGAGATGGGGAGAACAATGTCTGCTGAACTTCTGTCGTGGAACCACACAACAGAAGGTTTCCGTTCTTGCAGGGATCCCTACTTTATTGTAAATAACACATTGCTGTTAGGCTGAGGGCGCATGTGCCCTGTTTCTGCTACCAAACTTGTATTTGGGAACAGTGAAATTCTGGTGATTTAATAGCCTAACCAGGTCACCGCACTGCAACAAGGCCCAAAATAAATGCTTTTACAATTATTATTGTTTTGTAATCTCCAGGAGTTCCCCAGGAGTTCTGCAAATTTCAGTGTGCACAGCTGTTTCAGAAACGCAGTATCAGCAGGAACCCAAAGATAACGAGATTACCGGAAGCATAATCAGAATTACAGCTAGATGGATAACGAGATTACTGGAAGCATAATCAGAATTTTTTTATTTATGTACATATATGCGGGTAGATACTGTAAAGGTAGCAGCATCGGGGCGTCTTGGCTGGTGCGGGTGAGCCAGCAAGTCACCTGTTCTCACTTCTGTGTAAAGTGCAAGCGGGTCAGAGGCTGGCGTGTGGGTGGTGGGGCAGGAGATAAGCAGCGCGGAGAAATGGGCAGCGCGAGCAGTTTCCTCAGCCCACGCCAGAACGCTGCCCTTTTGCCTAATCAGCCAGGTAGTTTCCAAGAAGGAGCACAAGCCCTGTTTGCCTAAACCGCAAACCAGGGCACTGGCTGCGTGGGAAGAGCTTTTCAGCGGTCACAAGGAAGATCTCAGACCCCCGTGTTGCACATAGGCAGGGTGCTTAGCTAGGGTAGGTACTCAGAGTAAGTGCCATCGAGTTGGGAATGTGAGCCCTGCCTGCTGGGGACCGTGATTAATGCCTGACGAGAGCTATTTAATCTGCACGCGCTACTGTGTAACTTTTTTTTCCTCTTCCTCTTTCTTTTTATTGCTTAAAAAAGAAAAATGTTTTGCAAGGCCAGCGGGAAGCAGACAAAATCTGGAGCAAAGAAGGATTTTACGCAGTTGTCATATTTCTCAGCATCTTTGTCATTCTAGTAACTTGTTTAATGGTAAGTTTGCTTTTTTACCTTTTTTTGCTGTTCTTTACTTTGTGCTTTTCTGAGTTTTGAAGGATAGAGTAACATTCTTTACATGAGAGGTGTTTCCTCAAAGCTGTTAAAAACTCAGCTAGAAGGTAATGGTTGGTCACTCTCATCATGCTCTGAAGCCAAAGTTTGAAGGAAAATATTTCTTGATATATTTTGAGTCCAACTGAAGAATGTCTTTGAACAAAGCTGAAGAAATAAATCGTGGGCTCTTGAGTCTGCGAAGTAACTCTACAGTGACGTGAGTGATGACTTCTCAACATTCTTACTAAGGTCCCAGGATCCCTGAAGTCATGTTAGGCTACTGCATTTCGGTTCTGTTGGATAATAAAATAATACCACATTGATACACTCTTGGCAATGTACAGTTGTTAGAGAGAGAGAGAGCATGTCTCTGTGTTCAGGTACTGAATATACAAATTTTAAACTGAAATGATTACTAAGTACACGAAGGAGTGATCGTGTCTTTGAACAATTTTGACATTCACACTGTGTGAGTTCAGTGGCCACATTTCTGGGCATTGGGTGTACCTACAATATGCTGAATGTGTGACGTGCAATGCTCACACAGAACACAAACAAGGCTCCACCACCACTGACTTCACAGGCTGTTTTGCTTTCCTCCTGTGTTGTATCTCACATGGTTTCCTTCTCTGAAGCATGTATGTCTTCTGTGGTGCATAAACATATGGGTTTACTGAATTCTGTGACAATTCTCAGCACTTATGAATTCATAGTATTTTGGAGTCTTTTAAGCTATTTTGCCTTCAAACATATTTAATTTTCTGTAACCTAGATGGATTTCCCACTTACAACCATAAGATGGAAAGAACATTTAAACTGAAGATATAAAGGAGCAAATATATAACAAAATTTTATTTAAGCTTAAGAACTCTCCCAAAGATTTGAAAATGATTTTTTTTCTTAAAAAAAAATTGTTCTTTTATATAACTTCTACCTTCTAGTCATCTTCATTTCTCCCTGCCATCTCCCTCCAAGATAGCAAAGTAACTTTTACCCAGCATTTTTACTTTGGAGAAACAGAACGCAAGATATTTTGTCCATTACTGACTTTAACTGGAAAGCTGTAGAGCATAGTGTCTGTCCTGGTCATGGTACTACATAACATTTTCATTAATTATTTGGAAGGTGTAGATAATATTGGGCACTGTAAACATTGTGGAGGACGCTATCAGAACTTAGAATATTCTTAACAGACTGGAGAAAAGTTGTGAAGTAGTGAGAATGCTGCTCAGCAGCGACAAGAACCCCAGTTGTGTGCATAAATACAATGTAGGAACTACCTGGTGAAGCGTCAGTTCTTAGGATAGGCTCAAGCAGTACAGCAGAGCCCATCCTGAAGTGAATGAGTAACATCATGTTGCAAAAATTACAGTTCCTGCCCTGGGATCTACAAATTAGGTCAAAATCTCTAAGATCTTCATTTTTGAAAATCATGTTGAGAAAACTCAATATGAGAATCCATGTTGAGTTTTCAAAGGCTGTGGTAAGGAAGAAGGTACTGCTTTGTCCACTAGGAGCAGGACAAGAAGCAAATTTTTGAAAGAGTCACTCTGGTTTATCATTAGAAAGAACTTCATAATCATGTGGGTCACTAAGCCCTGAAGCACATTGCCTGGGGAAGCCTGGGAGTTTTCATCAGTTGAGGTTTTAGGCAAGCATCTGTCAGGACTACTTTGAGTATTGCTGATCTGGAGTTAGGGCAGGAGGAATGACTAGCAGATGCCTTGAGCTCCCTTCTGACTGGGTTTACTGTGATGCTGTGGTCCTTTCGTGCAGGCATTCCCTTTTCTGTCCCCTCCCAGTTCCAATCTGCATCTTTACGTGTGCTACTCTTCAGACCATGTAAATGGACACTGCCTCAGATTTTGCTGAGACCTACTGATGAAGGAAGTATGTGAAATCTATAAGGCTAACAAACAGTGCACTTTATTTTTCATCCTGCTTTACATGTGTCAGAATGGCAGATTTGTGAAAAGCAGTCTCTTGGATCACTCAGCCCTAGTGTAAGGCGTTGGAGCTGATTCTGTGTGGCGCTGGCTGTTGTCATCATATGAGACCACCCAAATGAGACCTCTTTTTTAAAGATCCAGGGTGGGCACCGGTTCGCTTTTAGGTGGTTCTTTGTAGTTTAAAGGGTCGAAAAGCAGAAAGATGAGCCTGCATCTAAAGGTGACTTGGAAGTGTCCTTTAAAGTATGGAGTAGGAAGTGAATTAAATGATGGTCAAGATGATCATTTAAGATGATCAACAGTGCTTAGTGTAAGGCAGCTCAGTTCTCAGGGTCAAAGCTTTGTTCTAGGAAATTACTACAGAAATAGTAAACGTGCAGCCTTGTCTCTTACCTGGGTTGTACAAATCATGACACCTCCCTGCACTGCGAGAGCATTGCGCATTAACAGCCTTCAGGCTTCTTAATACTTGGCTGAAATTTAACAAATATCTGGCCTCTATTACATAAAAAAATTACAGTGCAGAGTATCGTTAGAGGGTGAGATACAGCAGCGCGTGAGCTGAATTTGGACTTGCAGATTGTACCTCTCTGGTCATTCTGCGTATTTACTTGGCCGGTCCTCGTTGCCACAGGATGAGCCTCGGGCATCGCAGGAGGGATTCATCCTACCAGGAGGTCAACGCATGGCTCACTGCTGCCTTCAGCAGTGGGACAGACCAGGGGCTCACATCTGCTGGGAACGTCGTGTGTTGTTTATAAAGTATGCCAAGCATAGGGCTAAGTAGGAATAACTACTTTAAGTGCTTCTATGTGTGAAATAGGGCTCTATTTTTTGCTTTACGTAGAGAAATAATTGAGCCATCTCTAAATGTGATAAATAACACAATATTTGACAGTAGATTAAATTATTTGCTATCAATATTTCTTACTAATTTTGTAATTTTGCATCTTTTGATAAATCAGTATATTTTCATATCCTTTCTCTTTCTTTTTCTTTTGAAAATATAACCTCTATATATATAAAAAAACTCAAGTGGTCTGGAATTATCATTTTCAGATTATGAAATATTTGTAGCTGGTTGAGATAAGAGAGCTTTATAAATGTTGTTCTTTTTCCCACTTTAAAAAAAATCAAAAAAGTAGGAATATTTTTTCATTTAAAATAATGAAAGGTGGATTTTGTCTTGTCAACAAATTGTGAGAGTCTAAGTTTTATTACTTGTTCCAGTGCTTTATAAATTATGAATAGTTATTTGATGCTTTCAGGAGATAGTTACTCAAATTAGGAATAAATTTCAGCTTCATTAATATATTCTGGAATTCCTTGAAGAATATTGAATAACAAAAAACAACATTCCAATATCCAATTTTTCACATGCCTATCACTTGTTTCTAAACTTACAAGTTTCAGGATTCATAAAATGGTGCAAGGCTCCTGAGAGCAATTTGATTATAGGCTTTCTGCAGCTAACTAATATCAACCCGCCAACTTCAGCTCTTTTTTATCAGTTTAAAGATTTAAAGCAAAATTAAAGGTACACAATTTAATCATACTGCAATAGTGTTTAAACAGACTTGAAATTAGCATTTTTATGTATAAACTAGTCCCGGATTGTCTGAATTCTTCTATTCTCCTTCCATAAAGCCTTTTATAGTGCATTCAAATCAAGGTATCCAAGTGCCTCCCACTAATAGTTCATTAAACAACGTGACTAGTACGTTGTTCTTTCATACCTTCCCCAGGGTTTGAGGGAAATTTTGTTAGTCGGTTTTTGTCTCATGTGTACACACACACAGAGCAGCCCGGCTCAGGCAGAGGTATGCACGTGGCCGCATACGCTTGTTGATAAGCACTCATTAGAGAAAACACTTTTAATTGGAGTGAACCATCTTAATTTCCTTGGTTTCGGTGAGATTTTACTATGCAGCCCTGGGTGCCCTAAATATCTCTAGGCAGATGCGTTTTCGTATCACTTCTCTGCGTAACAGTTGCCAAGATCTTCATCCCAGAGACCTACATCTCTCATTGGGATTTCCTGTTCCTCTCTGGAGATGAATAAAAGGAGTATCTACTGGCAGTTTGAGTGGGTAGCTGGGAGGTACTGGCCAAGCTAGCACGTCAGCTTTCCTTTGCAGAACACTGAGCAGAAATGAAGAGTATCGTGCTATCGGCACGCTGTCGTTCTTCCATATAAGCTGAGTCAAAGAGGACAGAGAAAAAGTTATTTTCGTACTGAACTGAGGCTTCAAACCCTAGGTCTGATACATGAAAAATGAAGAGATGACCCACCTTGTATGTCCTGGAAAACAGCACTTCATGTTGCTCAGTTGCTCCATGCTTCTTGATGATTTGCATAATGAATCTTCTGAGGTATCGGTAAATCATCGGTTCTTCTAGTTCAGGGGCTTCGTATCTGTTTTCACCTGTACTGACAGACGTGTTTAATGTGACTTGAAATATGAGCACAACTATGTCCACTTTTCAGAACTTGGCAACTGGATTGACCACTGTCTTTTTGGCCAATTCTGTTTTTGTGACTTTTACCTGGAATTCGTTAAAAAAACAACTGGCCTAGACCACGCTTTCTAAGGATCAAATGTGGTTCTTCACCTTTTTTTTCAACTTTTGCCAGTGGGAGGCTGTCTTTTTTCTAGGCTCTAGTAATGGAGTATTAAAATGCATCGGAAATAATAGCAGTCCAGAGTTTCAGAGCCCAATCTCATAATTTCCTGGATCTGCAGGGGAAAAAAAAAAAACTACATCAAAATACATCAGTGACAAGAAGGTATGGTTAATACTGTCGTGACTGTGAATGTCTCACTATGCATCTGAGAGATGAGACCAAAGCAATCACCGGGGCAAAAGAGGGTTAAAATATTTCAAATCCTCATTTTATCTTTACTGATGCCTGTGTCCTTGCTTCACAGCAGGGCTGTTTTTCTGCAAAATAGTGGCAAAGAGCAGCTTATCTTATCCGTGCAATTTAATTCTAAACTCTTCTGAATGAACAGATGGTTTACGTAGCTAAGTCTTGTTTAATGGGTGTATTGCTAATGACATTAGGTCAGTTCCCAGATAAACCTCTAATGCTAATCCTTGAAAAAACAAACCCATCAGATATATCCAATCTTCACTGGAAAGCTCTGGAGTGGTAGATCTCCATGCAGTGCTAGCAGGGAAACAGCTGTCAAAAAATGCAGCAGAAAAAATGCTTTGGTCTGGGCTCTGTTTCTATGGCTTTGCAAAGCAGGATTCAAGTAGAGTGCTTTATGGCAACAGATAAAGCAGAGTAGAAAGTATATGGGTATAAGCAGACACCATCAAAGAGCTGTGTAAGTGCCTTTCACCCACCTCCACACGCAATGTTTATGGTAGTACGACTGTCACAGAAGACATGATGGTAATTCTCTTAAGTTTTGTGGGTTTTAGGCACATTTTGCAAGTTGCTCAACTACAGCTTGGAAATTATTTTTCATGTTCCCCTCAAGAGCGATGTGGTATGTCACACGAGTGTAACACAGGCTCCTTTGGAGTAACAGGGCTGAGCACCTGTTGCCAGACCCTGCCAAGCCACCGTATGAGAACAACCGTGTGGAGTTCAGGGGAAGAGGATCAGTACAACTTTCTGAAAACCTTTTGCTACACATATAGTATGTTCAGACGTCAATGTCTTACTGATTGTAAAACACACTTTTCTGAACTGACACAGATCCCTAAATAGCTTCACAGACCACATGTTGGTTCAGCTTTATTGCAGAACTGGTTATGTTTATATGAGGATATTGAGGAACATCCTTGGGATACTGAGGAATATTTCAGGATAGTAGCAACTTACCATTGCAAAAGTGGCCTGGTAAAATTACCCTGCGCAACTATCAGTTCCATACAAAATGAGTAAGAGCTTTTAAGATCATCTGCTCTTAAACTGAAGTTGCTGTAGTTAGATACATATATCTGGATATGTCATAAGTATCTATTTTATTTTGTGCCGTTGTCACTCTTGTGTTAGAAACCTTATAAAATGTTCTACAATCACTTTATTTATCAGTGTTTCCTTATTCACAGTGACTTTTGTGACTACTTTTCATTCTGTGTTCTTTGTCCCTTTAATAATACAACCACTGGTATTACAAATAATTACTGGCTCACAACAAGAACTGTTAAAATCCCTACCGCCCACGTGTACTCACGGTGATTTATGTAATGGAAATATTTATCCTGCTGTGAGAAATGCCATGCAACACAACTTGTGGCTTAACTTCTAGGAATGAAAGCCACATTTAATGATCTTTCTGTATTTGTGGTTTCTTTCTTACCTTGTTTACCAGGGAATTGAGACTGGACTTTCTGCTCTGTTCCAATAGGTTCTGTACAGATTAAAGGAGAAGATCCAGTTGTCACTGAGACAAGAGAAGGAAAAGAAGCAGGAGATCCACCTCGCACCGCTTCCCCTGCAGACATCTCAGTCCGAGTATAAGACCACCAACAGCATGGTCCAGCCTGAACAGGCTCCAAAGGTTGTCAATGTGGTAGTGGACCCTCAAGGCCAATGTGTTCCTGAGCTCAAACCTCCCCCGTGTGCCAGTCCGTCTCCTTTCAGAATGAAACCTGTGGGGCTCCAGGAAAGGTAGGATGGTGCCCAGCACATTCAGAATTTATTCTGCTTTGTTATATTCATGTTGCTTGATTTCATATGGCTCTTCTGTCAGCTGACTTGGGACATCACCTTACAACATCTCAGAAGTGGGATTTTGCTGTGTTAGTGTCTTATCTCATGAATATTCCCTCCTTTCCTTTTCTTTTCATATGAGCAATGAGAGAGAATTTTGAGCTGAGATAACTGCAGTACCAGAATTCTCTTTGTGAATTTGTTTCTTCCCCTTCCCAACAATTGCCACAAATAAATACATATTTTTTTTTCATTTTCCCTTGATTTTTGCATGTTTTGATCCTGGAAATCCTGGCAAAGGGCACAGTGGCTGCTTACATTTTGTCAGCAAAGGACATTGGTGGTGTCAGGGAATCCCTAACACTTGGGAAACTTAGAAAGGAGAAATATTTATATCAACTAAATACACCAGTCTCATGCAGTGTTTCCATTATCACCCTTAGATCATTTCTTCTTAAATACAGCTTTCCATGATGGTAGAGATACAGCCCAAGGTCTACAGACTTTACAAAAAAGAAAAAGAAGTGATTACTAATGATGGCAACCCTCGTGGTCAGCTCCTTAGAAATACTTGTGCACCAGACATTGTGCAATAACTCATTTCACCTTTAAAAAACTGGGCCAGTGTTCTTTTTATAAAACCAGTTCTTCTTCTCACAGGAGAATGCACGCTGACATCTGTCTCTCCTCTGTTAGAAACCTATATAATTCCTTGCCTGATGGCTGCAGGCCGCTTTCATAAAGCATCAGTGCTCTGAGTAACTAACGTAGCATGCAGCTGTGCAACTGAACTCTTCTGCCCCGACAAAGAAGATAAATGAAAGAACAGACACCATGCAAATGTGACGGGAAAAGCAGAATGGAAAAGGAGACCAAAGAGAGCGATCTCTTTGAGGACTCTCAGAGCTGAGACATATCTCTGATTCAGCTGGAACAATGGGATTTTGGTGACAGATTTTATCAATGGGTTTATGAACCACGGACACTGCTAAGGGAGGGGGATTGAGTCTTCCATACGTAAAAGATGCTGAAAGGCAGATCTGTCATAAAACATGTAGTCGTATCACAAAATTAGGAATGGGGGAAGCGAGTAAATATTTTTTGGTAGTTGCTTTCATACTACAAGATCCTAGAAATAAAGCATGCAGTATAGGATGTGAGAGAGAAAACTACAGGGGATAGGTTGTCTTCTCTTCCTCTGAAAAGGCAGCTATTATCATATATATTTCTTCTTTACTGTATGCTGTACTCTGAACAAATTTACACACCTTGTGAAACACAGGAGCATTGGAGGCAGAATGTAATAATGCAGCAATACATTTTTCATCAGACATCATCTGATAACCAAGTATGAGGACAATTTTAAATCCCTTTCCACCTTTCTGCACAACAACAACCTTGCACTAAGTAGCCTTGGGCCATTACACCTGGCAGTGGTGGACTTCCTAGTGGTCTGCTCCCTGCACGCAGCACACTGTGCAAAACAGTCTGCTCACAGCCCTTTTCCTGTCGGTATGGAGTGGGGTCAAGCCTGGAGGTCCCTTCCTGACTATAGCCATAGTTTGGGATCTCATTCAGTAGTGTTTCCTACCCTGATTTTGTTTTCTACCAGGGGAAGGAGCTCTTATTGGGCTTCTGTGGATATAGGGATTCCTTGACAAAGTCAGCACCGAGATTCCTTTGGCCAGTTGACTGCACGGAGGCTCCTGAGCAGTAGCTTTTAACTATTTGAACTGCCTCTTTTGATTTCTCGAGCGCAACCCGTGGTTATAAAACGCCTTTTATAGTCCATACTGAGAAAACTGTCTCTTCAAAGAGAAATCAACAGACCGTCGGCCAAACCAGGGCGTGAGCCAGCTGCTGTGCTCAACCTTTGAGATGGGAAGTTTCTGTCTCTCGGCTGGGGCAGGCAAGCCAGATGATGCCTGCTCGCAAGCTCTCCCTGCCCTGCACACTGGGTTCTGCTTCAGAGGGCACATCTAAATGCAAAACTGCGGTGGAACTGGGTACTCACAAAGCACATCTGGCCCTCCGAACCTTTCAATTTTTAATAAGAATTGCATTGGCTGGTACAGAGGCAGACAAATTGTTAATTGAGAACTGTCCATAGGCAGCTCTGGGAGTGTGTCCAGCTTCTTAAAATGCATTTTGCGCCTGACTACTCAAGCCAAATCCACGTACATTTTTTCGCTGTGTATCTCTTTGAAAAGGCTCTTACTCAGCTGTTTATGTAAGACACAGTTTCCCCAGCAGGTTATGCAACATTTGGGTTATCAAATGCCTGAGGTGCCACGAAGGATTTTGATGCGACACGCAGTCCGGCGCCCGGTGCCCTGGTTAGTGCCGCTGTGGATCAGGCCGGTTCCCCCGTGCCTGCCATGGCTGCGGGCGTCCAGAAGAGCGGCAGGTGCCCGGCAGCGCCAGGGGCTCGCTGTCAGAGGCTGCCGAAATGGCGAGCGGCCGCTTTCCAGCCACCCCCGCTTGGGCGCAGCCTCGCCCGTCGCCGCCGGCGCGTTGCCCACCTCCTGCTGCTGCCCGGGCCGGGGGGCGCCGGGACGGCCGGGGCCAGGCTGGGCCGGGGGTGCCGGCGGAGCGGCGCTGCCCTTGGCCGGGGCAAGAGCGACATCTAGAGCGGGCAGGCGGCACGGCCGGCCCCGGGCACGGCTGCTGCCGGCAGGACAGCGCACGGGTCGCCCTCGCCGGGCTTGTGGGGGGCCTCGCGGGCAACCCCGAGCTGGGGGAGGACCCACAAGGATCACTGAGTCCAACTCCTGGCCCCATACTGGACCACCCAAAAATCAGACCCTGTGTCTGAGAGCATTGTCCAAACGCTTCCTGAACTCCGTCAGGCTCGGTGCCATGAGCACTGCCCTGGGGAGCCTGTCCCAGTGCCCGACCACCCTCTGGGTGCAGAACCTTTCCCTAACACCCAGCCTGACCCTCCCCTGTCCCAGCTCCATGCCGTCCCCTTGGGTCCTGTCGCTGTCCCCAGAGAGCAGAGCTCAGCGCCTGCCCCTCCGCTCCCCTCGGGAGGGAGCTGCAGGCCGCCATGAGGCCTCCCCTCAGCCTGCTCTGCTCTGGGCTGAACAAACCAAGGGACCTCAGCCGATCCTCATACCTCTTCCTCTCTAGACCCCACATCATCTTTGTAGCCCTCCTTTGGACACTCTCTAACAGTTTTATGTCCTTCTCACATTGTGGCACCCAAACCACGCACAGTGCTGGAGGTGAGGCCGCCCAGCGCAGAGCAGAGCAGGGCAATCCCTTCCCTCGCCCGGCTGGCAGTGCTGGGCCTGATGCACCCCAGGGTGCGGGTGGCCCTCCTGGCTGCCAGGGCACGCTGCTGGCTCCTGTTCAGCTTGCTGTCGGCCAGAACCCCCAGATCCCTTTCTGTGGGGCTGCCCTCCAGCCTCTCACCCCCCAGTCTGTACACATAGCCAAGGTTGCCGCCATCCCAGGTGCACAATCTGGGTAAACTTCAGTAAACTCTGAAGAGCTGATGGCAAATTGGCCAGCATTTTTTAGTTCAGCATTGGCTGTAGATCTCAGAGAAGGTGACTGCGTAGTCTGGACCACAGCTGGGCCTGTGGCATCTGCAGATGAATTGCTGTCCTGAGCAGTGCTCAAGGATGCTGGCCCATGCTCAGCATGCAGTCAGGGAATTGATGAAGCACTGGTGGCCAAAAGTGTTTGATCAGGGAGAAGTGATAGGCTTATTAGTGCAAAGAAGCATTGATCCCCTTTCTATTAGTTAGAGACATAGGCCAAACAGGTGAAAGGCTTTCTTCCAAGTCTCCTTGCATCCCCTGAATTGTTTGGTACCGAATGCTTAAAAGTTGCTCTCTTCTAGCATTTTCACAATTGCTGCTCCTTTGCAGCAAACACCTTTTCCATCGGCAACCCCCACGATGTTGTTCCTTACCAAAGGAGCAGGAGAGCTAATGTTTTTCTCCTGTGGGTGTCTTCTGTGACAAACTGTCATATATCTTAGGGCTGATGCCTGAATTTAGGATGTAAATGATCTTTTTCTCTTCCATGAGCATAACCATGAATGCTGCATCAGCCTTTTACAGGTTTATATGAATAATATAATATTTTTTTCCCAGCAGGATAAGCCTTCATTTCATTCTGCTGGTTGGCCCAAAATTTATCTTGATGTAAATGGTCCCAGCCAAAATTAGAGTCTGGTGAAGTGGGATGTGATATTTTAAATTTCATTCTGACATGTCAGGCATTAAAAGTTCTTAGTACAAGCAGTGAGTTGTTAAAACACAAGCATGGTGGGGATATAAACAGGTTACCACAACAGCATAGTGTTCACTTGTTTTACAAATGGATTTATGTTTTCCCCAGACAGTGCTGCTGGGTTTTAGTTACGGTATTATTTGCGACTAGGAGAGCTGTATTTCAAACAACTGGTGTACAACATTCTATTTTGTTCAGATAATTTAGTTCATGTCTAGCGTGCAGAAATACATGGAAGAAAATGTGGAAAATAGGTGCTCTGTTGTGTATATTAAAAAAAAAAAAAAAGAAACCACAAGCAGTGCTTTGGAAAGTCTTCTCAAGCATTAGTATTCCATCCTAGCCACAAGGACCTAAAACTGTGTCTATTAAATCTAAATAATCAATGGGAAAAATCACAGCACTGTTTTCTCGGTCTGTTACACACTTATTAGATAATGATTCTGTCTAAAAGGAAGAGCTCCTCATGCTCATGTATCAGGATGCTAGGGGCATGCAAGACTCTCAGTCAGACCATGTAACATTTTACACGTGCTTTGTACTCGGTTGAGTTTTGTGTGGGGTTTGGGTTTTTTTGTTATTGTTGTTGGGTTTTAGTGCTGATTTTTTTTTTCTGTGCAAATAAATACAAGAGAGTTGAGAATGTAATAGAAGGAAAAAAAGTTTTCCAATTAGAACAAAACCCTGGCAGATTTTTTAAATGTGAAATACAAGAATTCTGTAGCTATGCGGGAACACTTCTGGGACACAGGAGAACTTAAGATCCTCTGGGAAAGGGAAGGCAGGCAAAGTCAGCGTGAGCAAAACTGGAGGGGAGAGGGCTGCCCACTGACATCACTCAGCCATGCACTGTGCCAGGCATCCTGATAAGTGTGCAACCAGGTCTGCAACATCTACTGAAAATCAAGAGGCATCAGAGCAGAGAATAGTAGGGGGGGGAAATCATCTAAACTGATGTCAAGTATAGCACCCCACTAACATAACAGGCAGTGCTGAATGTTGGCTTGAATTCTGATTGTGAGAGAACCACACGTGATGTTGCTTTTTCCCACAAAGAAGAGCAGTACTATAAAAAACTAAGACATGGGTAATAGATTGCAAACAGCGAGGTGTCCCTTATCATCCTGAAGGGGCCTGTAAGTTGATGGTTCTTCTCCAGTTTGAGCAAATGCTCTCTGGACATACAGTGAGAATAGATAATTGTAACTATAATGAGAAAAAAAAAAGTTAAAGTAATGTGTATTGCAAAGCTGATAAATGTTCGCATCTGTCTGCTTCCTTGTATTACGAGAAAATGAAATATTTTGATGGAAAAGAAAAACAGTACATAGTTTAGTAACTAAAAAAAAAAAAAAGTGTTTGAATAACCCATACTAGTCTGTGAGACTAGTACACCAAAAGGTAAAGTTTGAATCAGGGGTGTGTTTGCAAGAGGTACTCACACGTGCACACAGAAATAACAAAAACAATGACTGTTCTCTACCAGCCTTTGGCATCCTTCCTTAGAAATGTCTTGCATTTGACACCTTTACAGGGAAAACCATGGACAGTTTAGACTTGGAAGAAATTCCTGTGTTAATACCGATAGCTGTTCTCTTTTATTGGTTATTCTGCATAGCCACACAAATTAAACTATTGTTCTGGTCACCTATACGATTTCTGTGCCCTCAGTTGCCATCCAGCTGATAAATACCATGGATGTCAAATAGTAACTGTAATACCTATTTTCCTGGTGTTAGAAAAGCAGTAGCCTTAAAATGAATTATTATATTCATGCTATTGTGTGCCAAATAAATACCCTGGTTCAACTTAGTAAGAAATGTTGGAGAGAGGGTAAAAAACCTGATGTACTCTTCATTTCATTACCATAATGGCAGCTGCATCTCCTCTCTAGTAGATGAGAAAAAAAATTCCAACAACTCTCTCTGGTTCTGTTCTGATTTTTAAATCACAGCGCCCTGTTAGTGCTGCAAATATAATTATGGCATTGCTGATCTGCTATCTTTATACAAAACCGGCTATTGTGAGTGACCACTGAAAGTACTACTCAGAGGGTAGCACCTTGCAGTTGGAGGCCTGTAAACATGCCAGTTTTTGTAGTTTATGACAGAAGCATGGGAACTTAATATATTTACAGGAAGGGGCCTTGAATTTCCTGGCTAAAATATACTAGCTTTGCATAGATTTGGAGGATAAATTTACCCTATTGTGTGGAGCTGAATATGCTTTCTGCATTCTTAATTTAAATGCTAGGGATTGTTTTCAGGAAAATGTCAGTGCAATTGTTCAAAGCACAGCTATGTGCCAGCACACAAGCAATAGCTGGAGAACAATTTTACACTGATAGCCTATCAAAAGGAATTTGGAAAGCACCAGGGAGCAGTAAAGAGTTTGGAGGTGGGAGAAAGGAATTCTTGTGCTCCAGCCTGTCTCTGCCACCGACTCATTAGAGCACTTTGGACAAGCCACATAAACCTCCTCTGTCCAATGCATAGAGGCTGTCAGGCTGGCATGCCCATCTGAAGAGATGCAGCCCAGATGAGACCCGCAACCTGAAGTACAGTAAAAGTACTACGTGCTACTATTTGTGCATGCAGATTAAGAGGCGTGTGGAAAGAAACTTTCATAAGTACCTAAAAATGCATTCTCTAATTTGGCAGACCCCTCAACTGTGTTGTGTCCAAGTGTGTAAGATGCAGTAATGAATTCAGTACATCAAGAAGTGTTTGCTAGCACTGAGGCCAACTAGCAGAGATTAGTCTGTGTCCATGCTGCCAAACTCCCTTTACCTCCAAACGAGTAGGGGCTGGATGCTGACTGCCTACTGAAAATGCCTTGTCGTATGTGCCAGCTCCCAAACTATGCCAGGGAATTAATTGTTTTGGAGAGCTCTTGTTGGCAAAGGCTAAAAACAAGCCAAGGGCACGGCTTGCAATTCAGCAATATTGATTACCGAGTGGCAGTGCCTGGGATTGTTTCCTGGCACTGCCTCATTGCTTCTGTAGATGTGACTTGCACACTGAGAAGTGCACATCTGGTGTAGCAGCTCGCATGATGGGAGCACTCCTGATCATGTCCTCTAGTAACCCGCCTTTCAGCATGGGGTGTCCCCACAGCCCAGCACTGTGGCTTCTCTCCTCCTCGGGGACCACAGAGGCCACAGGGCGACCGCCTGCACCTGCACGTTGGGTGACAGGGGAAGGGCAAGGGCTCTGTGCTACAGCGGTGGGATAAACTGGTCTGAGTAATGGGGACATGAAATGGGATCCAGCTGGGAGGGTCTTCTGCTCAGTGCCTGAGAGGTGAAAGGTCTCTTGTAGGATGTGAATGCATAACTAGGTATGGAATTGTGCTTTACCTCCAGCTTGCATGTGTCTAACAATTCTCTTAGTGCAGTCTCTCTGAAAACTTTCTACAAACATCGGACATCTGAATTGCACAAATGTCTGCTCAGCCCAGTCCATTGCAGACGTCTTTGCTTATCTGCAGTTTAGGAAGAGGGCAGGAATGTGAATTGTCCTGTTTCTCTGAAGGGGAAGTGAACTCAGGCACCAGCCTAACAAAGACCCTTTAAAGACTGTATTTTAACTATTCGACTACTCACTGTTTTAGGAGGTGTTTTAGTTGATGTTAGAACTCTTTGAAGCAATACTCAATGGGAGTTAATGATCTAAATAAATAGATGCAAATAACTAAGTGCCATTGCCCAAACACACATCCACAGCCCATTTCCCTGTGTCTCTAGCACCTCTTGCAAATTACTTCACATTAGCGTGGGTAGATGCTATGTTGCCTCTCCTAGCTCCATCTCCGTTTTGTCACATCTAAATTGTCCCACATCCTTTCTTTTTTTTTTTTTCTTTTTCCCCTTGCAAAGAGCTAAAAGCTCTTCAAAGCACGTGACATTCATTTCTGGGAGTGGATAATTCAGGCAAATTAGCCCACCATTGTTCAGAAAAAGATCTTCTGGTGCAGCTTCATGTCCTCTCAGACGTAGGGAAGTGCTCAGTTTAGCATGCAGCCCCTGCCTACACTTGATTTTGCCTTTTCCATCCTGTGAGGTTTAGTCAGGAATTTTATAATAATTTTATTGTATTCCCAGGTCTCTTATCTTGCGTTTATTCTTGTTACTCTAGTTGCTACTGGTTTTAGCTTGTACACAGGAAACCGCAGTGCCAATCAGTGTTGTTCCCAAGGTGACAGGAAACCCTCTTTGGTCGGATGTTGATTGTGCTTGTCTTTACTGCTCCACCCATCACATTTTCTTCCTTTTTGGCTTAAGTTAAGACAAATTAATCAGTGGCCGCCATCTGGTAGACAGTTTTGGTGGCTTTGCAGTGATTCGTCCAGCTGATCTTTTGAAAAGTAACACACGGCTCAAGAAACCGAGGGGAAATATCTATGTGAATATTTAAATGCTTCTGGAGGCCTAGGATCACACAGGCCAGTGTTGCCCTGGGCTCATGACTAATTTGAGATGTGTGAGTAATCTTCTTGTCTTGTCCAGCAGCGGGTTTGGTGTTTTAAGCACTGTTAAACCAAAGGTTGCAGCTTTCCAGTGACTGACTTTTACAGTTCTGCTTGGGCGCTGCTTTGCTCCTGTGGTCACCCATCCCAGCATTTCTGAGGCTAATGTGTAGGCAGAGGGGGACAGCTGCGAAAGTGAGATTGCAAATTAGCTGGACTGGAATGCTCCAAATAGCTCAGCCCCTGGCAGCACGTGTCCATCTGAGACATTCACAACCAAATCCACTGCCTTTTCGCACAGGCCGTTTGGAAATACTGTGCTGAGGGAGAGAGTGAGGAGAGCACCAGCTTCGTTATGAGGGTTGGGCTACCCCTTTGGGCAGGATGAGCTCCATTACATCTCGTGAGCCCTTGACTAAAACCCACAGGTGCTGATTTCAGGAAAAGGAACAACCTGTGCAGAAGAGAGCATCCATACCAGATATACAGGATTTTGATATGTACAGGTAATGTTGATTGTTCAGTTTTGGGAGCTTTATAGAAAAGTCTCCTTCAATGTCTGAAAAAATGATCGTGCTTCAAATTGACAGAATTATTCACCTTTCCTTTTGTTTTGAACTGGACTTCTCATTGATCATGCCATTCCTTTTGTCCAGCTGTTCTGCAGGACTGCCTAAAGCTGACTTTAGTTCAATTTCCCTTAATTTAAAACGTTAGGAACAGACACAGAACAGCAGTTAAAGAAAGAAAAGAAAAACATCAAAGTCCCTCCAAACCTGCAGTATAAAATGTCTAAGTATGTCTCTGAATTGCAGGAAGCCACATACTGGACAATGCTTACCAAGTATCCAGCTTATATTGTAGCCACCAGTTAATATGCCAGGCCATGAATCTCTTCTTTGACTGCAATCATAATTCATTTTATTTCTGTGCCTAGTCAGAAGAACACTTGCAAATGATGACTGTCGAATTACACAGCTTCTTTTAGGGAGAAAAAAGAAAAAAAAAACAGTCCTGGAAATTCAGCAGAGGTCTTTTACACAGTCAGAGCCAATATGTACAGAAAGCTTAACATCACTTGCTAGCAGAAATGTCACTTGTTTGCAAACACACCTTTCCTCAAGGAGCACTGCCTGTAAATCTGTGGGTCAGGCTTTTTCTATTTCTCGGCTCTGGTGGGAAAATCTCTTTGGCATTTATATTAATATAGTACCTGAGTGCCTCAGTCGCAGATCGGGATCCCTCAGTGCAAGGTTTATTATACACACAAAGAAGAAAAGATCCTCTATCTAAAAAGCTTGCAATCTAAACATAAGACAAGGTAGTAAATGTGTACAGACAACCAGGCAAGCCTCGGGAAGTGGAGAAGCAATATCACCATGGCAGGCATGAGGATGCCCAAAGTATGCCGTGCGAATGGCTCAGCCCAAGAAACATTGCCCATAGGCAGTAAGCAGCTCACCCCATACGACACTGACATTTCAGTCCTGTACTTGCTAGAATTGTTTGTCTCCTTTCGTACCATCACATCCAAGCTGATGCATCAGTATGGTTTGACTTTGAACCTTAGCTAAGTATGGCCATAAGTATGTTTCAGGAGCTCATTTTATTATTTTCATACTACGGCAAGTGAGACATAATTGGTTAAGCAACCGGATCAAGGTGATATTGCAAATTAGTGCCCTATCTTAATAAAATACCTGGACTCTTGAACTCTTCTTTCTGTCCTCTGGCCAGTGGAATCTGTAAGAAGCTCCAGCAGTGATATTTCTTTCTGGGGACAGGGACTTCCCTTTTGTGGCCTGTGAAAGAAATGCTTTTGATGCTTAACAAACAGCGCACATTGTTGTTATTAATTTATGGTAGCTATAATTATCTCTGTTATGTTAATACTGCTATTTGATAACAGGAGCAAAACAGAACACAGCAACTTCAAATGACTGCTGAAATATGTGATAGGCATCAGAAGGGGAAGTACTGTATATAATTCCCACACAGAAAAATGTCGTTATGCACAATGTTTCTCTAGGGAACTCCGTCTCGATGCTCCGGGATGGCCAACAGCTGCTGCCGCTGAGAGATGGAGCCAGCGCTGGGCAGGAGGTGGCAGAGCCTGCCCCTCCGTCAGGTCTGGTGCTTCCGCTTCCTGCTGTCCCCTGGAAGCTGCTTCTCCCTTCTCTGAGATGTCTCAAATCCATCCTGAGTCGTAGTAAATTCCCTTGGGGGACGTTCACATAGTCCAGAGGCTTTCGGTTCCTTTCCCTGGATTTGATGGTGGACATAACAGAGTAGCCTTACAACAAATAAAGGAAAACAATCGGGGCTGCAGCAAAGTACGCAATAGCTAATAAATCCAATTTGCATGGTCTTGTTTCACTTTAGACTCCATGTAACTCGTTTTGCCTCAGTGGGTTTGCAGGGGTATCTGCAAAGAGAATTTGGCCCTCAGAGTACCGTGCTAAATAGGTTTGTAAAGAAGAAGGCATTGTGGAAAGCAGAAAGCTGGTATTGTAATTAATCCCAAGGGTAATCCTCCAGCTACAGAGAATGCATTTGCAATTTGCTGATAAGATTAGAATGAAATAAATGTTTTCTGCTTTATCACAAGGATTTTCCCTAATGTAGACGGTCTAAATTCTGCTCCAGTCCTTGCGTCCAGTGTTGGCTCTTTCCCAGCTCAAAGCCTCCAAGCTATGGAGCTCATTGTCCTGGGATGCTGCAGAGGTCATAAAGTAAGCAAAGAGAGCTGTCTGAAGGAAAAATCTTGGAAGAGAAGGCACCAGACACAAACATGTGCCATCAACCTTTGGTTCAGGATGTTCCAAAGCTACAGATTGCCAGAAGCTGGGGGACATACTGACAAAAAGCACCTATGTTAATTAAGTAATTGGTAATTCCTGCTGACTTGGCTCTTGTGTTCTTTCCCCAAACTTCCTCTTGGTGGCCATAGTTGAAAACAGGATACCGGTCAACCTGTGGTCTTACATAGCACACTGTATGTCTACATCACTCCGTCAGCGTATGTTAAGGTGCCCCATGTTACATCATTAGCTAGAGGGAGCTGTATGTGTTGAGAGGGTTTGGGGCGAGATGAATGCAGGGCAGGTTGGGGCAAGGGGAGCAGTCTAGTCGTCTTTCATATATGACTTCTCCTTTCTCTTTATTCCATTATACAATGTGTATTTAGAGTAACCCTGCTTTTATCAGACTCCTCACATTTCCCTTCTCTATTCAAATTCACAGAAGTGGATTTATATCGAGTGATATGAGGTTTTTAAGGTCACAAATCCTTTGCTAACAGAGAACTATTAATCTGAAGCAGTTTTAATTATTTCACTCTGAAATTTCCAGTCTGTACTAGTACACTGACAGACTGCATGTTGGAAGAGTAGATGCAGGAAGCCTTTGCTCAGGCCCATGCCTTCATCTCTGGGCACAGGTTCAGCTGCATTTCCCTTCTCTAGAGCCCAGCCTGTGCATTCCCTTATAGGAACATCTCTGATGAAGGAGGCAGTGGGCATGGCCATGGCCTCCACACACAAGCCATGGGACCTGCTGAGCTCTGTAGAAAGGAGCTCCAGACCACTTACCTGTCTGTCCCTCATCAGCTTCTCAGCCCAAAACGGGACTGCACAACTTGGCAATACCACTTCTGAAGACCTACCTAATCTCTGGGGTGCAAGGTAAAGTAAACTCTGGTATGTGGACACTTACAGCTGTCTTTTAAAAGCATTCAAGCATTGCTCCATTTCAAATTGCAAGCCCAAGTGGATATCCTAAACCTCATTTTCAAAGGGAATCCAGGCACTTTGTACATTAATACAGTTGTTTGAGCAAGCCTGCCCATAGAAAGCATGGCTGGAAGCTACTGAAGAAAATTGAACTGAATCAAGAAGAAAATGCTGGGAAGAGAGATACGTTTGCTACTTAGCTTAGGTGTCAGCTCTGAAAACTTCAGAAAACTTCTGCCAGCTCAGTGGCAGACCTGAGTGTACATTCCTGGCTCCTGGCTCTGACAGGCTGAATCCCATCAGCTCACAGTATAACTTAAGCATGTAAGTCACTCTGGAAGTGGGATTGCGCCTTCCAAAGTGTCTGAGCTAGAAAGATTTTTGGTCCGTACAGCCAGCCTTTGTCCACTGTGTCACTGAATGGAGCAATTTCATCAGCTACTACCTTTGGAAGCAAAGGGCGCTGTCCATAGATGGCGCAGCTTTGTTGAACAACGGTGTGGGTCTGGAGGTTTTGCATGCTTCAGGAACTGCTGTTTTTCAGTAATTTCTTCAAAGTACACTAACAATTCATTTGTCTGCTTAGAAATCTTCTCTGTGACACTTGAAGTAGTTTAAAGATAATGAAGACCAAGTCAAATAAACAAGGAATGTGCTTTTATATTATCTTAAGGTTGACAGGGTGTAGTAAACGCCTCTTTTCCCAGATGTTCCTTCCTGTCTTTCCCAAATGGCAAATGCACCAGGAAAGAACTCATTGTACTGATTAGTCTTCAAGTAACGATAAAAATATTTTTTTTCTTGCTGATACTGTAAGAACACTCTCTGCTCATTTACATGAAGAATATTTCTACCCATGCCTTTTTTCCAGTTTGACTGATTTTCTCAAAAAAGTACTGAAGTACATTAATATGTTAATGGATTGTATACCTGCTTGTTTGTATTTTTAATGGCTGTATATTTGTTCTTTAAATGAGCAGCAGGTGCAGGCTGGAGGTAGAGATCGTGCTTAAGAGATTAATTAGTATGGAACAAACACATTATGCTAAAGAGACTTACTGAGATTACTTCTGTTATGAAGAAAAAAAAAGTTTTTTATCTAAAGTTGAAAAAACTTTTATTTTTTTTTACTATAGATCTGACCAACTAAATAGCAAAACATCTCAGTTAAGCAGTCGTTAAAGTATTTCCTAGAAGTTGCTTCTGTAGTGTTGCATCTCTCTGTTCCCATTTATTAGGTCACTTCTCTTAGATAGGCTACAGTTCTCTAATACTGCAGGCAAGCACCCTCTGGGCACGCTATAGTGCTCAGCAAAGAAGTGAGCCGGGCATGTGCTGAGAAACGTAATCAGACTTTGCATCTAGCCAAGATATCTACATGGGAAATGATAGTGCCTGGCTACCGCTCCTCTAAGGCATCACAGAGGCGCTCATGGACTGAAATAGTAGAGGGGCAACTCGTACAAGGAGGACAGAAAATATTTTAATTTTTTTTTTCAATTTTCAAACAAGATGCAGCAGACAGATTTTTTTTTTAACAGTTCTTTCTTGTTGGTTTACCTTAAATAAATGCATTATGTGAACTCAATAACCTGTGCCTTTGTTTAATCTGTGCAGCCTCAACATCTAATTGTTATTCCTTCCCATCCTCCTTTTCCTTTCCCTATTCTTTTAATCCCTTTTGTTTATATTCATTATAGCTTGGTTTAAATTAGCGTGTGCATTAATCGGAGAGAGAACAGGTCATCCTGTATGCTTGTGCAATGAGGCCTCCAGTATGAAATAGAGCAATGCTGCAATGTGAGCAAATAATAGTAGCAATAAACATGACTGCATTCAATTAAAGCTCTACCATCTAAAGCAAATTAACCATAAATTAGTAAACATTTATTCAGCACTTGGAAAAAAACAGCTCAAATGAGCACAACAATTTAGCATCTTCATTTATTTTTATTTCTGAACATTTAACTCAGTTTTTATCTGTGCTAAAAACACATATATGTGAGAATGAGTCAGAAACAGAGCTTTATGTTACCCTTCAAATTTTATTGGAGAGAGGAGCTTGCGTGACAAAATGCAATTTTAATGTAGAAATAATCTACAGGAAAAGATGGGAGGTTGTATAAGCTTTGCATTTTTGAACAGTCAGTTCCCGTAGCAGAGCAGCATAGCCTTATCGAGGGCAGAACAGGAGTGAATTGGCAGTACATTAGAAAGCATGATTAAAAGAGGGAAAGTTGAAACTACTCTCATGTCAGCTGTTTTCCTCTACAGGATATTGAGCCATTCCTGTCCTAACCAGATACTGATTGCTTAAAACTTAGTCCAGAAGTACTTGTCAAAACCGTTTCCTTAGTTCATTTTGACATGCTGAGCTTTGAGTAGATCCTGAGAATTGTTTGCAATTTAGTGCTAGAAGTATTGGCCTGCTCTCGCTCATGGCTGTGGGAACAAGATCAGACCCTCTGGAGAGAACATCAAGTGCCTTCGCTTTCCAGAAGAACTATTTAAACATTATAGCTGAGGCTCCTGATCGGTGTCTATGGACTCGGAGAGGGCTGGAGGATGCTGACAGAAGGTTTCTTGTGGCTAGGAGGCTGCAGGGGGGTGGAAGTCTTGTCTCCCAGTAGCTGTATATCCTCTCTTCTCCTTTTCAGTAGGCACACAGCCTGCTCTAGTTACCTCTGGACCTCTTCCTCAGAGTGAGAGGTAGAAAGCATCCGTTGTTCAAGTGTCAAATAAATGGAAAAAAAATAATGTAACACTAGAATACTATGAGGAGAACTGTGTGATAGAGCAAACATGAGCAGAGGTAACACATCTTTCTGGAAGATACCTAGGGTCAGTGTCCCACGATCAATTGCCTCTCTTATAGTTCTGAGCTTAAATGTCCAGGCTGTCCTGAGCTTAAATGTCCAGGTATCAGGCTGTATCAATTGGTCATGATGCATGTTATCCTTTAATGCAACATAATTCTGTCATTTTATATTCGTAGTTTTAGATTTTCTATCAAAATCAGTTTGTATTCCTGTGCTGTTGTTGTTTTTTAAGTAAATGATTGACATAAACAATACTGATTCTTAAAATCAGTTGAAGAGCAATTTCCTTTAGGTAAGAATGTTTGCGACAAATAACTTCAAAATGATTTAAAGTAACTTGAGAAATTTAGGGAACCTTGGGTTTTAGTTTTGCTTCTAATGCTAATTCTTCTTCCATCTTGTTAGTTAGCTCATTGATTGCAGCTTCTGATTCTTGAGTACTTCAGGTTTTGTGTTACATGAGCTTGAATTCATAAAATCATAGAATCATAGAATATCCAGAGTTGGAAGGGACCCATAAGGATCATGGAGTCCAACATCGAGTCCTGGCACCACACAGGTCCACCCAGAATTTTAGACCATGTGACTAAGTGCACCGTCCAAACGCTTCTTAAACTCCGACAGGCTTGGTGCAGTGACTGCTTCCCTGGGGAGCCTGTTGCAGTGTGCAACCACCCCGTCAGTGAAGAACCTCTTGTTTAAAAGTGTTGAGAACCTCAGGTCTGAGTTGGTTCTTAAAAGCTGCAGTGCTTGTTCAAGCAAAAACCAAATGGAACCCCAAAATGTCAGCAGACAAATCAGAGATCATTTGGGAAATTACGTTCTCATCATAGACTTGCCAAGCATAGAATCTGTGTAGCAATGCCTCATGAAGCACCCAGGAGTTTAAAACTAAAAAGTGCATTATATGCACTAAATACTTTGTGCAGTATTTATTTATTGGGGTGACATTCACATAGTTGTATCTTTTATTCACTATTTTCTTAAACTTATGCTGATGTTATTGATTGACCTTTGGTGAAAGTAGGAGTAAATAAGAGGATACTATATTTATGTGTTTTGTATATTATCATAACTTGTGGGTTTCTTTTCTTTTTCTTTTCTTTTCTTTTCTTTTCTTTTCTTTTCTTTTCTTTTCTTTTCTTTTCTTTTCTTTTCTTTTTTTTTTCTGTCAGAATATTCTTTAATGTGTGTTGCAGCATAACAGAAAACTGAAACCCACAAGCTCTGCATTTCCAAGAAAAAAATAGAGACCTAGCAAAAAATATTCTCTTTTCCACTTTGGGTTGTTAATAATGGAGTTTTACCACATGCTTAGAAGCCTTGCTTGAAATAATATACTGATGGGCAGGAAAAAAATAGAGATTACCACACCCATTAATGTAACCATAGACTCATTCACCCTACTTTTCCTAGGCATCCAGTAATATTACTGGTACAATGTGATATATATTTCAGGCTATTGTGTACAGAGCAAGTGTCATATATAAGCATTTGTGGAAAATGCATAAACTATTCTTATGCTTATTAGAAGTAATTATTTAACAACACCGTGAATGTTACTTTAAAATTCTCAAATTATATTTCACCTCAAATGAGAGTCATCTCTTGGTGTTCTGAGGACTGACTGTAATGGATATTATAAATCTGGATTTGTAGGGAAATGTCTTATTCGTATATTAGAAGATCTGTGTTACTCTTAGCCCAAGGCTAATAGAAAATGGCAGTATGTTCAGTCCTTTTCAAGTTTTTTTTTTAACCTTTGTGTATTTCCTCTCTTCTGCTTTCTTTTTAACACAGAACCTGATTTTTCTTCATGAAGTCAATGGGAGCTATGCAGTACCCTATTTTTATTTATTTTATCTCACAATACAGCATTAATAACAAGAACAACATTATGTCCTTGTCTGATTTGCTGTGCTTTTCACATCCCCACCCCACAGCAGTTTTATCTACCACATTTGTTCATCCTCCTGAATGTGTTTTCTCCTAGCTATTTTAAAATCCAGCAGGAAAGCTGGGTCCTATATTTTTTCCACTGCCCTTTTTTTGTGAATTTAGTTTTTCTTTAAATTATTCTACTGAAACATGAAACTAGATAAGCACGAGAGTTCTAGCACTGGAAAAGACATCAGTAAGGCAGTAAGTGGTGGAAATCGTGTGCCTAATTGTGCTCCTTCAGTGCAATTACAGCAGTGTAAAGCCCACCTGAATGCTCATGGGACAGCCCAGCAAGAGCAGAGCATCAGGACCCACGTCTAGACCAGAGGAATACCAGAGAATTGAAACCCACAGGGAAATGGCAGTGGTTTTCCCATTGTCCCTGCAGTAAAACCCATGGAGAGAAGCCCTGTGGAGCATCCCAGCCTACAGGCAGGATCTCGGGACACGAAGCAGCTCCCTCCCCAGCAGCCTCAGCCAGCACTGCTCTTCCCACTAATTAATGGCTTCCTTCCACCTGCAGGGCTGACACAGGCCTGCCTTCGGCCCTCGGAGGCGCAGCGGCGGGGCGAGGAGCGCGGGAGCGAGAGGAAGCACCGCCCGGGCCTGCAACGGCGGGGTCGAAGGGCAATGGCTGCCGGTGGGCCCCAGGCCCCAGGCGAAGCCCGGGAGGGGGAATCTGGGCGTCACGTTTTTCAAGAGTGCTGAATAAACATGGGAAGGTGTATTTAAAGAAATTGCTCGGCTTAAATAAACACCTGGGAAAAACATGTCGGGTAGTTGGATTTTCATAATCACCAACTGCGGCTTAATTTTAGGGTCAGGGAAGACCTGGAAATGACCTTGCTAATGATTAATAGGCTTTGGTAACCTGTTGGCTCTCTGAGGTGGACAGGTGGAGCTTCCTTTTGAGAATTTTCAAACAAACACTGCATTTTTTCATCATGTCTCCAATAAAATCTGCTTCTATAAATGCACAATTAAAAATCCTCCAGTGGATTCTCATTAGTGGACGTGTTCCTATTGCCTTATTGAAAATAGGGCCATGAGTATGTAGTAGGCCCCCCTCTGAGGTACTAGACAATACACAGACACAAGTGGTTTCCTGATTGCACTTATTCGCATACCCAGTAATGAGGTGGCTGTCCCAGCTGGTGAAAAGTCAGAAGAGTTAGTCTCTTGCTGACTTTAATGTCATGTTGTCATGAATGTTTACAATTCCTCAGATTCCTCACACAATGCTCATCCTCACCAAGACAGGACCTCGAGGGGATTCCAGGACAGGGGATTTTACTTGCAAAGGAGAAAATCAATCTTCTCTACTTTGGCTATTAACATGGGAAACAGAAGATAAAGTTATTTAGAGGATTGTAGCATAGAATTGTAAATATTCAGAAATAAGAGAAAAAACGTGTATGGCTTCTTTGCTGTAATTGAAATGGAAAGATACCTGTGTGTAGTCAGGGTGTGCATGTATATATATGTGTGTGTGTGTGTATATATATATGTATGTTTAGAGGGATCCAAAAAAAATTAGTTGTCTGAGTAGCAGTTCCATTGGTCCCACTGATGTACTGTGCATTCTTTCCAATAAGGTGAGTAAAGGATTGCTCACTACTTCACCTCTTTCCATCCAGGTGGTAAAAACAGAAGAGAATTCCTGCTTTCTTTTTTTTTTTTTCTACAAAAAGTGAAGAATTTAACTATGAGAGGAACATAGAAAATCCAGAAAATCCAGAAAATCCAGAGCAGGATCTGAGACTAGGAGCATCTTACATTACAGCGTACAATAACATGATGGGTTCATGCCCTCCCTGATCTTTTGGCACCAGGCAAAATGCCCTGTTTTCAGCCCTGTCTCTCAGTATAGCCCCGAAAGGAGTAAAGAGGTCTATATAATTAATGTTAATCTTGGCAATAGTTAACTAATGTAAACATTATTAAAATCTTTTTATTAGTTTAAGCTTTCTTCTTAAAAGTGTTTAGGTGCCCATTTTTATGAAGGAATTACCTTTAGAGCTATTATTTGTTGTATGTCTTTATAAAAAGACTGCTATCCTTTAGGTAATTATTTTCTGTCTTATGTTCAGTTTTTATTCACTGTGTAGCTTTTAATGTGTTAAATATATAGCAAAAAATTATTTTTTCTTTCCAGAGTAAGTTATTTGATTCTCAACACTGGTATTCCTCAATAATCCCCATAAATGGTAAAAGCTGTAAACTCAAAGTTATAATTAGATCAGGTATATTTTCTGTTGTTGTTAAAAAGGAAATAGCCTTTTTGCCAAGACTGTCAGTTATAACAATGTAAAAGCCAAAGAAAATATTAACATTTTCACTGTACTTTGTTACTAAACAATGAGAATACTTTTCCTCTATATTAGGAAATCTCAGTAGGCTCTTCCAAAAGTATGGCTGGGTTTCAGTTGCTACCCTTTTCTCAGCCAAAGGTAGTCAAAACAGTTTTGGAGATGTTCATTGCACACCTTTTCTATGAATTTCTGGCTAGTTTTCAAAAGATTTGTTTTGTGATATAAGCCCTCAGAGCCACCTGTTTGAGGGACTGCCTTTTTCCGCGGAATAAATTGCTACTCATGGCCAGAAGAGGTGCTTAAGTGAGAGGGTTTTTATGAGAAAGCAGTCTAACAGGATGTTTTCCTCGCGGAGTGGCGTGGAGCTGAGGGACTGACTTCCCTGCAGACGGGAATGGTCCCTGGGGAGGTGGTTCGGGTACGTGAGCCAGGACCATCAGAGGCATCAGAGGGCAGCCACCAGGCGGGACCTCTACGATGGAGGTTGCACAGCAAGCCACAGAGCAGTACCGGTAGCCAACGCATGCAACATAGGTAGCATATGCATGTAACAGCTGCTCATCATTTCTGCTCAGGATGCTACTTCAGTTCTGCCTTCCTCCTAGCTAAATTAGCAGAGTCGTACCCCTCTCTCTGTCTTCCCTCTGCCAGCAGAAATTGTCCCCATCTACCCCAGGAGGCAGCCAGCTGCCTGCAGCCACCTTGGCTCCATCTTGCCTCTCCCACCTCAGCTTCTGCCACTGACTCATTGTTACCATCTGTGTGCCTGGACAGCAAATCTCTTGCTGTCACCCACCCATCATTTGAGCTGAAATAGGCTCATGGACAGTATGGCACAATCTGAGATTCACAGATTCCATCAGGTGGTCTCTTTTCACAGTGATTGTTGTTTTTGTGTTTTGCTAAGTGGCAGGTGGGTGGCTGAAATCATTTCTATTCATGCTGAATGACATGATAGAAATAGTTTATTTTAAAATAAAGTTACTGAAGGATCTGCTGACATGTATGAGAGGGAGGAAAGTGCACTGAAGCTAGTTCAGAACAAAACAAAACCACCAGAGAAGAAAGCAATAAACCCTAAGAGCACTCGTTCTGGAGGCAGAAGAAAAAAGTTTAAAAATAAAGCAGCAACATCAGCATGAAGTAAAGAGTCACAGTATCAGAAAAGACAAATAATTTACTCAAATATGTTTGCATTCAAATATCTATGGGCCACTCATGGATAACGAGAGGAGAGTGAAAGACAAGCATTAACACAACTTTTGCTGCAGCCTAGATGAAAGCATTCCCCCAGTATTGCTAGCAGATGCCTCACAGATACTGTCTGGTGATGTTTGTGTGACATTTATAGTAATATACGGTAATATGTATTACTGTTAAGGGGATGAAACTTGTGTTGTCACATCTCTATATGCACAGTGCTGCTTAGTAAATGTTAAGAGATGTGTTCACGCTGACAGGGCATCTGTAGCCCAATTCAGAGGTAGCTGGCTAACTCAGTCTTCACAGTAACAAATTCAGATTAGTAAATACAAAAGCTTTGATTAATGCCTACGGATGTGTGTTTAGTCATCACAGTTCACAGAGTATGGATTTAGTGCCATCGACAAACCTCAAGTTAAGGGCTGAGTAGGTAACATTTGATCAATGGGTTGAAACTATGAAAAAAGTTTCCTAAAGTGTTTGCAGAAAGCAACAAAAAAGTTAGCGCTCATACCAAACATACAGAAATGTACTTTCTTGGTATTTTCACAGCTCAAAGGTGTGATTGAATCAAACTTTATTTTCTTGTGGAAATGTGGAAACATTGATGAATTTGATTGTCCTATGTGAGATGTTTGGCATTTCTGAATAACTGCTCTAAGTCTGTGACCGTCCCTTCTCCTGGGATTTATTGTGGTTTTATGTTTCTCTCTTCTCACTTACGTCACCCAAAATGCTATCCACTGACTTGGTATCCACAATGTTAGCACTCCCTTTCCACTGATATCTATTGATTTCATCACTTTTTCCCCTTCTATATTTTATATTTGAGTAGATTCTTAAAAATTTAGCCAATATGCTGTGAATTTATTTCCAGCTTTTTATATATATATGTTAGAAATAAACTCTCTTTTCTTTCTGTGAAATGTTTCTTCCTTACCAACATACCACTTGCACATTTAACATCCATAAAGATTAAGTAGCATACAGGGAGCAGTTTCTGCTGTTAAGAATAATCCAAATAGTTCCTC
Organism: Cygnus atratus; assembly: GCF_013377495.2. NCBI lineage: Eukaryota > Metazoa > Chordata > Aves > Anseriformes > Anatidae > Cygnus > Cygnus atratus. The sequence continues at coordinate 38,533,199 of NC_066362.1, read as the reverse complement.
CCTAGAAGAGCGTTCTTTCAAAACTAGTTGTTAGATTCAAGAGGTGGGGTGATCTGTAAAATCTTCATTTTGTGGCCACCCAGTGCTTCCAGTGAAACCAATCTTTGCATATTCAAATATCCCAGTGACTACACAGAAAGTCACGGTACATAACTAACTCAGGATCAGCTGCATGAGTATGGGACTTACAATGAACACAGATCTGATATAACTTTTAATTATTTTCTAATGCAGACGAGGATCCAATGTCTCTCTGACTTTGGATATGAGTAGTTTGGGAAGTGTTGAACCTTTCGTCTCTGTGCCGACTCCACGAGAAAAAGTGGCAATGGAATACCTACAGTCAGCTGGCCGCGTCCTGACACGGCAGCAGCTCCGAGATGCAGTTGCATGTTCTCATTTACTTCAAACAGAATTCATGGTGAGTTTAACAGCAAGCTTTAAATGACGGTTTTTACATAATTGGTGCAACAGAAACTGTGGAAAAAAAATAATAATTGGGCAGCATTTTAATACCGAGGTGCAAATAATTTCTGAATGGCTGATGAGATTGTTCCAAGGTGGTATTTTATGTTTAGAAATCTGAACTCACTGAGATAAATAGCTCATAAAGAACTGTTACCTATAGCCGTAGATAACACGGATTCCTCCCAGTCTGAAGTTCCATTCCTAGATGGGATAAATGTTGCATTAGAGGTGCAGTACAAACAGCCAGGACTGTAATGCTGTGACAGTTTTGGAGAGATCATAAAGGATGTGATGACAGAAAACACAGTAATAATTGGAGGGTTTGTTTATCCCCATGTAAACATCATCCAGTAACGTTTGTAATTTGAAGTCTAAAATTTTAGGCACTATAAATGACATTTCTGGAGCAGACAGGGACACCAAAAAAGAGAAACAACTCCCAAGTCAGTTGAACATATCTTTAACAAACACTCCATGCTGTGGGTCTAATATACTCAAGACCAAAAAAAAAGGAAAGTCTCCTACAACTGTATTTAATATTAAAAAGGGTAAGAATGTAAAACCCAGATAGTGGCCAGGAAGAAACAAGTCACAGGAGGAAAACTAACTCAGGGAAAACACACTGTTAAATATTACTTCAGGAAGACCTGAAAGAGACTGGTATTGCAAAACAGCCAGATAAAAATGTCTATCAGAAAAAAGGAGACAGTCTTTACAAGGGAAATGGAATAGAGCGTAACCAGAAGCCAGTTGAATGTGAAAGCTGAAGAAGGCAGGCCAAAAAAGGTTTTGAACTTACAAAAAAAATGTATAGCTTTATTTTTAAATAGATCAAAAGCACAAAACTTAACAAAGAGTATGAGGATCAATAGAAGATCAAAGGGTAGAAAAGGTGAGGCGACAGGAGAAAAGTGTTTGTGTTATTTATATCCATGGTCACCACAGATGAACATACGGAACTTCCTACCTGTGTGGCAGAAGTAGATTAAAACAGATTGCTAAAGGGTCTGTCTGATATTGAAGTGTTAATGGAACAGAACAGATCAATAAATTGTATAAAAAGTAAACACTGGAATAAGCTGGTATTCATTCAGGAGTCCTAAAGGACTTCATATTTGTAATTACTGATGTATTAACAGGGCAGGTGTACACTAGCACTTGGGTGCCAGTATCTGAGGAATCAGAGGGCCAGAGTTAACAAGAGTTTTCCAGACGGGCTCCAGAAGAGATTTGGAGAACTACAGACCTATAAATCTGATGTATGTATCAGAGAAACTACAAAGAATTATAATAAAGAAAGAAACTAATAGTTATATGAGCAAATGCAGTACATCAGGGAAGAAGCAACACAGTGTTAGTAGCGTAAGAGGGATTTGTAGCCTATATGGTTGCTTCTCAGACTGAAAGGAGGCTGTCCAGTGGAGTATCAGAGGCATCTATTTTGGATTTGATACTGACCAAGATGCTCAAAAGCCATCTAGAAAAGGGAACGAATAGTAAGGTGACAAAGTATGGTGATGATACTGAATTATGAAGGGTAGTAAAATTAGAAATGGACTTCAAAGAAGTTCCAGATGGATTATATGAGTGTAACAAGGTAGGTGAAATTCAGGATTGAAAAATAAAATGTTATGTGTCTGGGGGAAATAGTTTTATATACTTCAGTCGGTTCTGAAATGGAAGGCTAAGAGTCATGGGAAAAGGAATAGAGAATAAAATAGAAAACATCTTTATGGTAGTGGAAAAACCTATATGACAGTCAGAAGTGCAAGCTGCTTTGATCGCTCCATTTCAAAGCATGTATGGAAGTATGGTGAATATAATCACAGGCTAGAGCAGCTTCTGTATCCAATGATGCTAGATAGACTCAAGCAAGGACTCCTCTGACTAGAAAAGTCCTTTATAGGCTCCAACAGAAGCCTATAAAATCATGAGTAGCGAGAGTGTGAACATGAGTGAATATTCATTATTTTTCTTGCTAAAAGAATGCAATCAGGTGGCCAGATTAAAATTAAATAAATAAATAAAATGAAAAGCTCATCCTGTTCCTATAGTTCCTTCAGATGCCTTGCTACTTACTGCTATCAGAGGGTACCAGATCAGACAAACCTAACACACCCAGCTACCCAACCCAATGTTAGCATAACGTTTTTAGCTTTTACAACTCGTTAGCAAACCAAACTAAACAAGCAAAACTTTTTAAGACTGGTTAATAGCTCAGATTTAATAAACAGAGACACACAGAAATGTGTATCCCAATGGGGCATATAAGAGCAGGAAGACCTATGCAACCCTGATCTTAACAAAAGCATACAGACAATTCAATTCTTATTAAACATGCCTGAGCATGTGATTCCTCGGAGTTTTATTTCCTTTACAATTTGTGCATGTAAGTCAGTAAAACAGATGATGAATGCCATCTTAGTCTAAGAGTATTTTTTCATTATGAATGATTGCACTCCTATAAAAGTCACGCCTTTTTTCACCTTTACAGAGACAGGGTTTAGAGTGAAAGTCGTTTGCCCAGGAAAAATAAATCACTAGGTTGTTTTAACAACAAATGGTCAGACAGCGTACATGGAAAGAATTTTAAGCATCCTACATTCTTTTATCACCATTTGTGCCATCCATTTTCTGTCATTCTGCAGCTTAGACAGGACAGTTGGAAGAAATAACATTTTCATGTTTAAAGCCCCTATGTTAGAACTCGGTTTGTACAAACAACTTGGCATGTCCACAGAATCTCATTTACCCAAATCTTCTCACACAGCATCCATTCATGGCTTTGGGTCAATGGATACTCACATTTTATTCTTCCTTCAGTGGGGCACAACATAATTTTGGTCCTTGATTTTTTTCAAGGAATTCTATTGAAAAGATCATGACTTTCCTGTTCCAGTTTAAATCTTTCTTTTAAATATGTTTTAAGATGAAGCTGTTGAACAGTTTCTGTTTAATGTCTTCCTTGCTACAGATAATAGCTTTATTAGGAACTTCAAGCATGCAAAGAACACAATATATAACCATCACTTGCTCCATTCACACAGCTTGTTTTAACTAAGAAAACATAGTAAAGCAGTCTTCTTGAAACTAAAATGAACATTTCCCATGAAAACCTTCCAAGTGTGCTAAAAATTGAGAAATGTTCAAAGTTTTCAATGGAAAACTAAAGCATGATCATTTTCAGGTTAACTTTGGTTTAAAAAAATATTATTTTTTAATTAACAGTTTAGAGAACTAATAATTATACTTTGTATTTGTAAAAGCTAGTCAGTATCAAAATATTTTTATACAATATTTAGTAAGAAAAAAAAAGAACTTTTATTTTTTTTCTTGGCTGACAGAAAGTTTGAATAGTTTTACTTGGCGGAATGCACCTGATTTGGCAATGAGGAAGATATATAAATTACCCAGCATATATTTCTTCAGTAGCCTGAGCTACTGCTATTCAAAAAATACTTGGGAATTTGGTGACAGAACAGAAAAATTCATGTTCCTGAAACACTGGAATGTCAGAAAATACAATCGTGCATGGGAAATGCCAGCTAGCTAAATCTGTAAATTTTTTGTCTCATCAAAATGGAGGGATGGGTATAAAAACATTTGCCTGAATTTCCATAAATGTTGCCACATTATCTCTGCTCTCAGAGACCCAAATCATATTTCTTTAAGTTTATGAACAGCTGTTGCATTTGAAAGTCTACTGTGAGCCAGAATACTTGTTATTAGAAGAGGACCACCCAAATAGGTGAAGTAGCCCATGAACAAAGGCATATATACAGGACATGTGTAGTTACACGCATGCAACTGTGTGCACCTTATAAATTATTTATAATTATTTAAATATATATATATTATATATGTTTAGTAAAACAATTTGGTATACTAAAACAATTTGATATATATTGTCTAGACATCTACAGATTTTGTGTGCTAATTTGCACGTGTTCGTGCTGGGTTTATTTTCCCCTGCTAGCAGGGATGTTTTCCCCATACTATCCTGAATTTTATTCTGGAATCATCTCTTGCGTTTCATAGCCAGCCTCGCAATAAGTGACCCGTATATGGCTGTGATCCACAGTGTATTGGCAGATTTCTGTCTGTGCCCTTGGCCCCATAAGTACTTGGGTCTGAAGGATGACAGCCGTGCTTCTGATTTTTGCCAAAGTCCGGGACAGGCTGTAGAGTTAGAAACCAGCTGATTTTGGAGGAAAATGCTTTAGTAAATTTTCCAGCGGCTCAAGTCAAAGGAGGTTTGCATTGAAAAGGGGAAGAGCAAATACCATTTGTGCCTCCTCATGTGTCTGCAAGAGGTATTTATATAATATACCACTGTCTCTTTGTATAAATGTCCCAGGCTAGTAATGGAGTTCTGAAGTCTCTAGAAATTACTTTGCTCTTAAGTAGAAGTATTAATTTACCAAAGATCAAATTCCAGCTTACACAAAGATAATTTAAACAGTGGTGGCCAAAAAAAAACAGTGAAAAATGAAGATTTGAGTCAACTGAAGCATCTTGCATATCCTGTCTGGTGAAATGTCCCCCCAAATCATGGAAAAAATAATTAAATAAAAATAAAAATAAATGTATGTTTCATTTTACCATTTCCAGAAGGCTGTTTTTTTTTTTATTCAACTAAAGAACAGTAGCAATGTTTCAGGACCTCAGAATCAACGTGATTCTTCCCTCCTTAGACCAAATGAAGCATTTTGTTCAACAAAAAATAGGAGGAATTTTACTTTTCATTCTGACAAACAACTTGAAAAACAGTAATTTTAAACTGATCAAGAGCAGATTGTCACATCAGGTATTTGCACAACTGCAAATTTAAAGGTGACAATGTCACTCAGAGGCTAAAAAGTCAAAAAGAATCAAGAGAAATCAAGTTCATTTTTTTAATTATACTTTAGAGTTACTGTATTAAAAGGATTAATATTTTCTTTAAAAAGCAAATACGATCTTTCACTGACATTGTTAAGGGCTTTGCACAAAATTAAAAAAAAAAAAAGGTTGACATATATTAATATTTAATTATTTTGATAGGTCCTGGTCCATTTATGTAAAATTTTGCTCTGTTCTGCATGATACTGCACTTTTCAAGTCCATTTTTCTAGTACTATTGTGTTTTCTAACCTATCTCCTAATCCTATAAAAACCCTGCTTTTAATAATTCATCAGAAGTGTTCCTTGGAAGTCACCCCTTCAATATGCAACTCCTGTGTTTATTAAAGGAAGGGTGTTGACAGGCTTGAGGTGGGAACCACTTTTTTTCTTAATAACTTTGATGTCAAAAGACAGTTGTGTAACAGCAGATGGCCTTCTGGTGATAATTTCCTGCATGGCTCCTTTGGAAACACCAATCTTATTTAATTTATTTTTTATAGGAAATACCAATGAATTTTGTGGATCCCAAAGAAATTGACATCCCAAGTCATGGAACTAAAAACCGCTATAAAACAATTTTGCCAAGTAAGTGAGTTATCCCATGGTTTCCTAGTATGGAATTTAGCCCTTCTTTTAAAATACATTGCTGTGAAAATCTATCTGTCTTTATCTTTTATCGTTGTCTACCTACTCATAAGTGTATTTGTAGTCTATGTAGAAAGAAAAGCCCAGTGTTGGAGGACTGGCCAATGCAGGACTCTACATGGATGCCTTAGTCAGTAGGTACACTTTGGCTGCATCCCAACCACTTGCTGAAATGCAGCCAGGGTGCATGCTGGTTTTCTCTGGACATCAGCTCAAGCAAAGGGGTAGAGAGAGTGCTGTGCTTTGCAATATCTTCCCCAGTCTGGGTGATGAGAGGAGCAAGGCTGTTGCCTGCATCACAGCCCACACCATCTTGCAGCACGCACCCCATCACTGAATTCCCTCTGGTTGGGTCAAGCTACTCGGGATCCTGTCTAACTTTAAGTCGCCCAGACTAAAAGAGCAGTTGCATCCTATCCTTTCTCATAGTGGACTTCCTACTTTATAAGTCCTCTGTTATTTGGGTTTTGTTGGTTTGGTTTTTTTTTTCTTCTTCTCCATGCACTGCATGGCTTTGTGGGAATCTGTTTACACTAGTAAGAAAACCACTCTCACACAGTGCTGCCTCATCATTGCCGTGGAGTTATTACTGCTTTGCTATACTGCTTCTGTATTTACATTGGCCCAGATTATTTATTTCTGACATAGTAACAATTGCTTTATTGTAATTAGAGGTGATTGAAAACTTTTCAGTGGAATAGTTTTCCTTCAAAATGCGCATTCCTCTGAAATTGAACTATTTTTATAACATTTCTTGGGGGATACTGAGACATTCCATCTCTCTTTCATAAATCATTTTGTTTTGTGTTCAGTTTCAAAATAAGTTGCAGAACTTTAAATATTGCACTAAATATAGATATGAACAGTTGTGCTTTTATGATATTTTGACAGTATCAAAGTGGAAAACTTCAGTGACTCTAAATGTTGGGGGACACTCCCACAGAAAAATGTAAACACAACTTTTTGCTTGGGTTTGGAATGAAGAATACTTTCTAAATGATAGCATGTCCTATCAACTAGGAAGCTGTTTTCTAATTATCTCTGTAATGTCCTTGTAGAACTATGTTATACATTAATACAAGTGAGTATACAAACTCGCACACTTTAAATTACAGGGTTTCTCTCAGTGAGCCTGGATGCTCTGTAATTTGATCGCACCATCCGAAGACCTTGCAGTCAGATGAATGAAAAAGATGGCCTTCAGCCACTAGATTAGTCTCAGAAACACGATACATGGCTGGGAAAGAAACCCATTGTGTTGAGCCCTTGCTTCCCTTCAGCCACCAGCAGAATTCCCGTTGCCTTCAGGGCCGGTTCATCTGTTGCAGCAAATAGTTATGTGCGGCTGAGTGCAGTGGTGGAGTGCTGAAGGGAATTAAATAAATGAAAGCAACTGAATGCAAGTTATCAGTTACCAAGTAATCAGAAAATTAAGTGGCCCCGACAGTTTGGCCCGGTGTCAACAGGATGTGCACAGAGGGCGAAATCCTGACCCCTTTGACGAAAGCAGGAGTTTGCCATCGGCTATGGCGGAGCCAGGATATCGCCCAAGCCTCCCTCTGCCTGACAGGCGGCATTTTTGGAAGGAGATCCCCCTTCCTACAGCGCCTAGCATCAGGTTTGCCTTCAGGAACACCTTGTGAGTGCAAAGAGCCCTGCCTCGGTGACGCATGTGTTTTGAATTGGGTCGCAACAGCTGGGCTGCGGTTGATGCTGATGAGTTTTGAGAGTCAGAATGCCTTTGTGTTTTCACTTCCAACTAGCCGGGCCATGCAGCTGACTCCGAGGCACATTTTCAGTCAAAACTTACTGCCAGTGTGCACCACAGCTACTCTCTGACAGGCGCTTTGTAACCCTCCTTGACAGAAATCAAAAGGTCTGTTGTGTGTTAGCACCAAGCTTTTTCAAAGGAGATATTTTGAGGATCGAGGCACACGCTCATAATAAATACTCGCACACCCACGCCCAGTCCGAAAGGGTTTGGAAACGATTTGCATGATTAAATAGAGCAGCCTTCCTGGTTTCCTGCTCAGATGATATCAACCTACTGCTTAGCGCGCCCGTGTCAGCTTTTCCATTCCCAGCACTGGGCGCGTCTCTTGAATCGGGGCACCTGTGGTGACAAGTGACGTTGAGATTGATGGATTATCTCTAAAAATGCCCCCATCTACCCACTCCACCCTCTACGCTGGGGAGGATGTTCTCTTTTTCTAAGAGATAACTCGAACACAGATAATTCTGTCACAGGGTGCATGGGGGCAGGTTAATGTTAGTAGATCCTACCCAGACAGACCCAGGCTGGTGGAGTAAAATGAATGCCTAGTGAAAATCAGTTCTATATGGAAAATTGTGATGTTCAGGAAATGTTACATTTATATGGAAGATGTTTCGGTTGCAGTATAGTATAGCCAATGCTCAAATACAAATGCTGGGGTGCGTCTGTAAGTTTTTAAGTGTTATTTGTTTCATAGTAACATGCTAATACTCCTAGTGAAGGGACAAGGCAAGTGGTTAGGCTGCTCCTTGAGATCGTTGTTTCTCCATCCCTCCTCCTGACCAAGATGCCACCTACCGGTCCTGTTAAACCCCTCTCCATATCTTCATTCAGCTGCATTCCCCCACCATCTGCTTACAGCATTTCTGGCTCCCTCTGAACGTGTTCCCAGTACTGCAGACAGACTTCAACAGTCTCACCATGGTTACATCCCTGGGGCAGAACACCAGCCAGCCCTGGTGCCCCCTCTTCATCCTCTTATTTCACACCTTCACCTGCTGCTTCCTGCAGCCCGTACCACAGCAGGACCTCAGCTTCAAAGACCTGTATCTTTCCCCCTTCCTATTTCACTTCTCTACCTCAAACCAGGTAAAATTGCTGTGGTGCTTCAGAGCGTGCGTGGGCTCTTGCTCACAAAGGAGCCATTGGCTTAACACTATTCGGTGGGTATCTGTGTGTGTGCAACACATCCAAGGTACCTGGACATCATTCCTTATTTCTTTCTAAGAAGTACCCTCAGGGCAAAAGCCTGCATGAAAACAGTCACTGCAGAACAGCAGATTCACAGTGACAGGAAGGTGCAAAGCACTTGGTGGGTCAGACCCACAAATCTACAAGCTGTTGTTTGTTCTAAAACTGGCTCTGGCACTCTGTTTAAAGACAAGGTGACACTTAAATCTAAATTGTATGAACAAAGCACTTTCTTACACAAGCTTATAGACAGATACTGGGAAACCATTCTCTTGTGAGGATTTTTGAGCTTCTTTGTATTATAGTCCTGACTATGAACTCTATAATGTTTGCTCCAGTCCTGCTCCCTAATGAAGGCAAAGGATCAACTGCAGGTTTTTAGAGACAAAAAAAGAAAAAAAATATTTGTGCAGCAGAATTCAAAAAAAATGTTTGATCTTAGGGGAATTCAGCATGGATTCATCAAAGAATTTTTGTATTTCCATGTGATTTGACAAAATGTGTCCTAGTTGTACTCACCAGTATCATAACTATTATCATATACTAATTATAATAGCCAGTATTATAATTGATTATTTAATTAATGTTAGGCTGCATAGTTAAAAATACAAATGGATGTTAGGCAAACCTTATTTCTAGAAGATAAGAGAGATTCCCTTTGCATCAATGAAACTTTATTTTCTAGTGCTGAAGTATGTTTTAAAGTGTAGTTAACACTCACCATCATAAATCTGTTAGGTTTTCCATTGGGAAATCCTGGTGTATAATGAAAGTGCTGGGAAGTGACTCAGATGAGATTTAAAAATGGCATGGTATTACAGGTATTTTGTACATGAGGCATTTTGAGGCTGTTGTATTATTTGCACGTCTAATAGCCCATTCCCTGCCCTACAGTGCTATTCTGTAGCTGGCATAGATTAAGCATACAGTCTGGTACGATTCTTCCATGTCCTGTGTTACGGTGTTTGTCAAAGAATATGAGTACCCATACTTGATTTATAGACTGCAAGCAAAAACAGGCAAAATAGGAGTGGGTGAATTTCAAAATGTTTCAATATCCGAAAGCTGTATGACTCATTGGCTGCAAGTGTGGCAGCAGTCTGCCTCACAAAATGTTCGTTTTCCTTTCCTTGCCAAGAAAGAGAAATACTGTAAGGATAGCCCTTCTTACACCGTTTGAGTCCTACTGTCAGTAAGGTAACTGGGACTAGACTAAGAGTAACAAGTGACTTACCTTGGAAATACTACAAGAACAGACAAACTCATGCCCTAAAGAATTTAGTACATAGTAGTAGTCTAAATGGAAGAAGAAAAAAACTAACAACCCACAGTAGAACAGCTTGTGAAATGGGACGAAGCTCTGAGTCTTCACGACAGAGTGGTGTCCGTACAGTGGATGAAACTCCAGTATCAATGGCACTGGGAAGGCTGTCTGGCAATGCCATCCTAGCTATGGCATGTGTTCCTTACACTGGCTACTGTTGTGGCTCCTCTCAGGCTACAGACACCTTAACTCCCTCTTATTCCTCCAGCCTGGTAAATTCATACCAGTATTAATTTGTTAAAGATGGAGCTAGGGGAAGCCTCTTCCACTCTAATGGGCGAGCTATTCCAGACTTCCTAGATACATGGAAAAAACAGCAGTAATTTTGCCTCAGTCAAAATTGTAGGAGGCATTTTTTATTAGCCGTTACAAGTGCTTAACAGCTCTGCTGCATTTCAAGATGTTTTACAAACATTGATGAATTCAGCCTTGCAGCCACCATCTGTGTCTTTCCACTGTAGCTTCAGACTCTCAGACTTCACCATCCTTGAGGAGAAGATGATTACCTCCGAGGTATTTATCATTCAGAACTCAGCTAATTACTTCCATTTGTGTGCAATGACTGCTTAGTGGCTCTAGATCTTGAGCAGTGCTCAGGTGTTCCTCATTTCTGAGCTACGTGTACAGCAATTATCTATTTCAGAAGTGATTAGGACTGTTAATTTATAAAAGATCTCTATTCCAAAGCAGTGATTGTTTAGTTGATTGGAATTGGAAGAAAGTCTCATGAATTCTGAAACTGATTTAGCCGCTCCTTAGTAACAGAGGAATTTATCCCAAGGTATGGTAAATAAGCTGGATGTTGAGTCTGCTTGGAAGAGGTTTTTTAAGGTAGGGGTCAAGCTACATCAGAATTGGAGGCATTGTGTGAGCTAGAGGAAGCGAGTGTTTTTTCAAGGCCACGTAGCCTGAGGCATTTGTGGAAATGGCTAATAATCACTCTGTGCTGAAAAGGAATGAGAGGTTTCCTGTCCTCATATTGTTAAGGGGGAGAAAAAATGCTCTAAGTGAAAAAGTTGGGAAAGCTAGTACAAAGAGACTTGTAACACAAGCTAAGCAGGCTTCGTGTTGTGCTATTAACACAGAGGACAAGACTTCCATGCACGGACTTTGAATTAAAAGACATTAATTCATTTGTCCATTTTAAGAAACGTACTTCATAACACGGGTACGAGTCCTGTAATGGCTCCGCTCCCTTCCCACGAAGCTCCTGTCACCTCTAGGGGGAAAAGGACATAAAGTATGTGTGGGATCGCCCATCTCTTCCTTTGATTTGCAAAGGTTTTATCTTTTCATAGGAACAGGATGAAAAGTCACAGAAGAAATTCAAAAGCAACTCTGAAAGTAACAGGTTTTGCTACAGCATACGTACATCGATAATATCTTTTGGTGTAAACTACAGGGCCACCTAATAAATAGTGTTTTCTTACTACTCTCCAGTTCAGCGTCCACGTAAGAATCTTTGAACACTTTGCCTTGCTTGCACTCACAAAGCAGCTATCCAGAGACTATTTCCAAACTAATAGGGGTCTGGACACTGTCAAAAAGCTGATGATTCTACTTAATTATTTAAGCAAACTGATAGATTTTTTTTTCCTGTACTGAAATGTTGCCATATCATTTTATTAGAAGTAGAATATTATTTCAGAAAAGGTGCAAAGAAAGCCAAAGTGTGCCCCTACACAGCCACAACATAGGCATCTCATTTCCCTCCTCATTTTCTCTTTCCATTACAATATGTAATTGAGAATTTACTGGCTTTAATTCCAAAAGGCTAGTACATGGGCAATCACATCATCACAAACGAACAAACAAACAAAAACATCATTTGCAGGGGGGATTTTTTAACCCCCAGTTCTACGGTCAGCAGAACTGTGCCCCATTCCATTCTAGGTCATCCAAGACAGTTAAGGGAAGAAGAGCATGAAGGAAAATGTTCCCATATTTTGGCATTTTTTCTCCAGTCTGTTACACAGCAATGTTCACAAATTGTGTCAGATGAGAACAGGGGACTGAAGGGAATGATATGGATCACTTAGTCCAGACTCGTACAGTGAACATTACATTGATATAGAAACACATAGCTGATTTCACCCCGGGCAGAGAGGACTTTTCTTAAATTAAATCCAACTGTAGTTGTTGAAACAGCCCAGCTTCATGCGGAGGTATCTAGGCTGAATCCAAAGGACTTGGTGTATTTATCTAACATCCTGCAAAGATATGACAAGCTTCAGAGACAGTCTAGACAGGTCAGCTGGATATTCAACACAGGCAGATTAGACCTTACCTGAACATTGCCTGGACCTGATAGTATTGCTTTGATGTCCGCAGCTTACTGAGATACTTCTACACAGCCCAGAACTGTGCAGTGTAGGTATTCCTTAGTTTCACGTGATGAGTCTTTGCAGCGAAAAAAAAATCATGCATAATGCTTTAGTGCTTGACTACCCCAAATAACCATAGATTATTTTCTTCAACAAGTCTTTGATTCTCTATAGAAATCTTCTAATTATGGGTTTTCTTTTCAATTTCCGTCTTCCTTGTGCTCTTAGATCCTCTAAGCAGAGTGTATTTGAAACCAAAAAATCCATCTGACTCCTTGAGTACCTACATAAATGCTAACTACATTAGGGTAAGTAAATGTACACTCTTCCTGTGCTTTTGAGAATATTTGATTTTCCACCTGAATAGCTGTTTTTGCCAAGGTACCACTCATTTTATCCCTACCCATCTTCATTGATAAATCCTATAATCTTTTTGTCTACATTGCTGTGATAGAAGTAACTTCATGATCTGTTTGTGCCAAAGACCACATAGCCATCAATGTGCTAAAGTGGCTGCAGTAAGAAAAAGGTTATCAGATACATTTAAAACATTAAGAAACACGTTCATCACTGTTTCTGTTTAATTCAGTGTTTACTGGTTTATATTGTCTTGCTGCCTTTTAGGAACGAAAAAAGGGCTACCTTTTAACAGAGACAAATACTAGTATTTTGGTAAAGAAAGATCAGAGTCAATAGCAATATAAGCTCTATGGTTGCTCATGGCAGTCATGTTATGTACCAACATCTTCAGTACTGATTTTTTTTTTCATACATAAATATGTCAGTTGATAGTCCTGAAATCACCAGTTAAGTAATTAAATAGATATTGTAACAGCTTTTGAAAAGGAGCATAAACAGATGTATTAAATATACACATGTGCACCAGCATGCACATTTATTCACCTGTTTACTCCCTATATTTCATGGTTACATGGTGCAAGCACTTTACCAGTATGAACCCTGTTGGATATTATTATTTCTAAGTGTCAGCTATGTAATAATCCTCAATGACACACACACAGCCTTCTTAAACTCCTGGCACGATGTATGCTGCATAGAATACTAAGAGACTACTTCAGTAATGTTTTAGGAGTATAGTCTTTTACCTGCAAAATTAAATGTTTTGATGTGCCAGATCCTCAGCTGGAATAAATGTATTACTGCAACTGAAATTATGGCCCCTGAGCTCAACGATGATATTGCTTATTTAAGTAACAGTACATGAATATATACGGACACGTCCCCCACACCTCTTAAGCCACCTCATGTTACATTCTGTACTTTCAGTGTTTTGAATGAAAGACATCATCATGTCACTGAGCAGAGCAGTTCTCTTTGGAGAGCAACAGCACGACTCTTCCATCAGCCAGGCCACGCTTTGAGTTCTCTGGGGTCTCCCTGTCCTCTGTGCCACCACCTCACATGCCAAAATACTGTGATTTCTCCTGCTGCTGCCACTGGTAGAGGTGTCAGTGATGAAATGAAATCATGAGGCTCACTGGGGTCCTGACACACTGGTCTCTGACAGAGTACATTCAGGCAAATTGGTCAGCAGAGGGGGGACTGTTTGTACCAGCTGAGGATCTATCCTGTTGGTCAATACAATGGATAACAGTGCAGAAGAGCACGGCCAGGGAGAAAGGCACCCAAAAGAAACTGCTGTGGTTAGGGGCCCCCACACCACCTCCAACTGCTCTGCAGTCATTCCCTTCCCACATTGCTAGGCTCTCCTGATCTGCATTGCTGTCGGGCTCCCTGTCACTGCACAAACTCCCAAGATCTCTTCACCTGAAAAATAAGAAGGCAGTCTCATGTTTTTCCCATTTCTTCCTGCCTTTCCCTCCCTTCTGATTCTTCACTGTTTACCCAACCTTTCTTTGCTTTGTGTGTCTCAGGACTCCCTGTACTGATGCTGTCCCTCATATAAGGTCTCTTAACGTTGCTTCTCCGTTAGCAAAGATTCAGAGTCCTTGCTTTCACGAGCATTCGTGTATTTTAAATCTTTTTTTCCTGTCATGAATCTTCATAGAAACCAGTTTTATTGTTCTTGTTTTTTTTTTTATCTGGCTTCTTGACCGTAAACTATATTGTAAACAGGGTAAGCTAGAAGAAGCCAAGTAAGCAGGGAAATTTGAGAGGGATTGATGTATGCCCAGGATCATTTCAGTTCATTGAATCGGTAATTCTCAGAGGAAAAACTGTTCTACTGAAAAATTTCTGATCTGCTCTACTGTTACTCATAATTGCTTTCAGTTCAAATAAATTTTTCTTCTTTTTTTTTTTTTTTCAGTTCCTGATTCCTCTTTCTGCTCTTTTAGAACATTCACCTGCAGTTTTGGTCAACCACATGAATTTAAAGTAAATGCTTTTGTGTCTGTTTCTAAACCAGGGATACGGAGGTAAAGAGAAGGCTTTCATCGCAACGCAGGGACCCATGATTAATACTGTGAATGATTTCTGGCAGATGGTTTGGCAAGAAGACAGCCCTGTCATTGTTATGATCACAAAGCTGAAAGAAAAAAATGAGGTATGACAACTAGCCAGACCAAGAAATTATTGCAATGGCTACATTCTGTAGAAAGAAACTTAGCAGATATGGAAGAAAAACAGCAAATAACCAGCTCTTAAATACTCTGGTAATGTGAAAAGTAATGTTAGGGTACCCAAACACTCCAGTTGCAGTTGTGTAGCCATCAAAAGAGACGTTAAAAAAAAAAAAAGACAAAAAGAAATTTATTTTTCTAGATCTGTGCTGTTGGTTTCTTTACTTATTAAGAAACACCTCATTTGCCTGGTGGTCACCTCTGTACTTCTTGCTTGTTACTTTCTGTTATGTAAAGAATAGATGTGCAAATGGGTAGTGTTATGATTAGAGGTTTCCTGACATGGTTAAAGTTTGTACTTTGCTGTAATAGCAGTTTTTGAATCCGTTCCAGGTACAACAGATCATCTAGATCATCCCAGAGATATAGTTGGGGCTCCCAAATGCCATTACTATGGAGAGACTTAGCCAGGATGGAAATACATAGCTCTTTACCTTAGTACCAAGTTCAGGTGACAATAGCACTTTAATTGCTAATGGCCATCTAGCTCCTGTTATGTATTCTGTGTAGTTGGATTGATTCCCAACTACATCTTTAATAGCTTTATCTAGTATTTATATAAATTTTTGCCATGCTTTCCTTGATAGTGCCAGAGTCCGTACTTCACTGTCAGACAATAAGAACAAAAAACACTCTCCTGTGCAGCAGGCCAGTAGAAAGCTCTATTTTGGAAGTTTGAATGTTACAGAGGTGGTTTAAAGGGTTTTTGGACAAAAGAGAGACAGACTTAAAGGAGTTTGACTTCTTTCTTGTGTCCAAACTGATAGATGAGGGAGCTCTTCCCAACTCCAGGTAGGTGCTTCAACCACGTCTCAGCACCTTGTCAGGTAAGCACCAGGGCCATGTTGCCCCTGCTCCACTCACCTCCCTGCACTTCAGACTCAGTTGAATGTGGTGACAGAGAAACGGAGTTTATTCAGGTAAATTTCCCAGTCTCAGTGGTCAGGGGACCAAGATCCTGGGTGCATTTCCATGGTGCAAACTCATTGCCTCATTTAAAGGTGGACTCGGTCAACATACTCTTCCTTCCTGCTGCACTTGACCAATGCTTAGCTCTTTGTCACCATGACTTTGGCCTTCTAGCATGAAGTGGCTTTAAAATCCAGTGGATTTTAAGAAAAGTGTATGCAAAATACAGGTCAGTGCTGGAAAATATCCCAAGACATATTTCCAAACCAGGTGCCATTTTGAACTAGACAATTCAATCCAGTGTCCAGAAGCCTATGTTAAAAGGATTAATCCTGAAAATGTAGGAAAGCTACCGCAACCTAATTGTCCAAAAGAATAAATATTTCACTGAGGAAATACTGCCTGTTTAAACACTCACATCTGACACTGTGTAAGAAGAATGACTTGAAAGAAGTGCCCAGTGGTTTCCAACGTGTCAGGAAGCCCTGTGTTTACCTGAGTTACGCAGTCCCTCAGCTCTGGTGTTTATCCGCATTGTTGTGGCCTGGCAGTGGTAATTTCCTCCTAACAGAAAGGGTGGAGAATCTCAAGTAGTTCCCAGGCTATATAGAGAGGCTGTGTCTGCACAAGCTGTCCTGCCCTGTCTAGAAACCTTAGGAACTCTCCCACTGTTAGCACATTTGTCCTGGAGCCTTGCTTGCTATTGAAAAGAAAACCGCTTGGCTAACGGCTATGCTCAAGAATATTAATTTAACTTTAAAGTATTTGCGGTCTATGAAGAAGGCAATACTAGAAGTTAATTAGCATAATAGTGCTTGATATTTTTTCTTCTCTGTGGTCTGCTATATTTCTGTCATTTTCTGGGAGGAGCATTGGTAATATTCACACATACAAATGCCTTCATATTTGAAAGCATGCTCATGTACTTATCCACATATACCTCTGCACAAACAAATTCGCATAGCTGATTCACAGGTATAGGTCCCTTTCCGCAGTTGGTGCAACATCACTCAACCTCTTTTTCACCTGCATTGTACTAGAATGTATGAAGTACTGTATGAGTAGGGAGCTCTCAAATGAGAGACGCATGAAAAACAATAAGCTCAACAATAAATTAATTTAGCATAAGTAAAGTTATCTGGGTCATCAGTTCCCTGGTTGAATATACAGATGTCATGAATTTGCAAAAGGAAAGGAAATTGTGTGAAATGATTATACACACAGGTTTCTATGGACTTAGTTCCTTTCATGAGATGAAAAACAGTTAAGACTCAATGTAGCAAGAATTTTTGTAAGATGGATGAAAATATAATGTGAAAGTAGAATGCTGAGTAAAATATTCATTTCAGCAATGTGAGAAAACATGGAGCATGAACTTGTTTAGATTCTTCTTCGTTTTGATGTCTGATGAAAAAATGGAGATTGATTAGTAAGCAAGAATAATGCTAAAGAAATTGTCTGCAGTGAGTATTTTAAACAGAGCCTGTAAAACTTTTACTAAAAACTGTACAGTGTCTGAACAGATTGGAAATCTACCTGTCCAAGGAAAGTGCACGGCAATGGAACTTCTACCTGTTAATCAAGAAACATATCTTGGGAAGCATAAATAAAAAGTACTACGCGCCATTCTGCAAGAAGAAAGGGCTAGCACTAAGAGATGCATGAAACAACGCATGTTTATTCTACTCAGATAATGGAAAGCTTGTTATCAGTAATTATCTAGGACAATCTTGTTGACTCACAATTAAAAGCTCATATCACTTTTTATGCAACATTTTTTCCCTCAGTCTATAGGCACTCTTATCTAAACATAGCAAAGTAGATTTTGGAAATCAAAAATACTACCTTCTGCAGAATTCACATAAGGCTCTTTGAAGATGACTCATTATTGCCACCATAGATATGTCTCAGGGTTATAAAACTTGAGAAGATTTGGTAGTAACTTTCAGGATTTTTGTATATAAATGCAAATCCTGCAAGCCCTCCTAAAATATAAATCTCATGCTTGAGTTAGAAGTGGCAGTCAATAGAGGGCAGGAGTAAAAAGGGATTCTGGAGCTGAAGCTTTGCTATAATTATTCATTAAAGTTTTGTGTTTGGGTGGTTATTGGGTCAGTTACTGTGTAAAGTTATTGGCATAGCTATAAGAAAAAAATAAGCAGGAAAAGAACTGAAGCTGGACGCAAGCACCTTCACAAATATTTGGGAATTGTTAAACCAACTTTGTTCAGAGGGTTCAAATCTGGAGAAAGTAAAGCAAGTAAATAACCAGTCAGCTGAGAAATCCTTTCTCCATTCAGCAGAATTATCTGGGGAAACTAGACTGCAACAGAAGCACTTTCTGGCAAGTCACAAAACCCATGCTCCTCTCACGGGTGGTGGCAAATAGCAGATGCCAGCCCTGGCCTGAGGCAGGGCCAGATCCCATCCAGTTACAGAGATCCACCTCTGGAGCTACCACGTGAAGCCCAGCACCCAACAGGGGTGGGATGCAAGGAGATAGGACAGGGGACAGAGGGAACCTAAGCCTACAACCCTGTCACAGAGGGAAGGAAAAAGGACGAAATAAATTAAAGGTCATGTGAGATGCTGTTTGTTGTATGAACTTCCTGTTCTGGCCAGGGAATAATGTTTTTGTTTTTTGAAAAAAAAAAAGGTCAGGCACCAGATCAGAAATACAAAATCATTAGTTGAGGGCACCATCAGGGAGCTACACTGTGCAAATGCATCCTGAGGAGGAATTTGAAAGATGGTTGGAAGATGAGATTTTCTGCAAGAAGTAAGAAGACTCCCAGGCTTTCAGCTGGCATGCAATTTGGCTGGGATTTTTTTATTTTTTTCTAGCTTAAGCATCTTTTAAAATATCCTGCTCATAGCTGTTACATGTTTGCTGACTACATAGAGGATTCAACCCCAAGTTCGCAAAATCTGTGACCTATTTAGAAAGTGCTGTGGTAGATGAACGTACCCAAAGGGAAACAAAGAGGCCTGAAAAAAACAGCAAGGAACAGGACGAGCATGAAAAGTGGGGACTATATGATAACAAGAACAAGTGAATTTTTCCTTTTCTGTAGTATATACAGTCACCTGATAAGCTTTTACTAATTACAGATGTGAGACTAGAGAGCAACCTTCTTAACCACTGTGTTTGGCTTTTGAGCAGATCTAAAATATACTGACCTGAGACCGGTGTAATTTCCTTTTAGGTTCAAGTGATAGCTTGAGCCCATTTAATCTTTTTGTTGTTGTTGATACTCCTGGGATTTCTATATTATTTTCTGTACATCTGATATCTTTATGCCTCCCACCTTCACCTTTATCCCTTTATTACAATAAACTTTCAGAAATATGTTAATTTCCCCAAATATCTGTCTTCTTAGAAGTGCCTGAAAACAGCTGATCCCAGCTCTATTTTCAAGGCTATTAAAGCAGTAACAAATAGAACTTTAAGAGACTCATGGCGACTGGGTTAAAAATAATCCATTGTATCTTACTAAATGTAGATGGGCTGTTAAATGAAAGTTATTTTAATGGACAGCCCCGTTTCATTGTCCACCCAGCACAAGCTGCCAATTACAGTTCTGGGAAAGAGTCAAGAAAAACACTTGTATGGACTGCCTGAAGGTTTTGTAGTATGCACAGCATATTTTCATTTATCAAGAAGTCTCAGGGGTTGACTGCACTATTGTTGATTGTCAGGGTACAATTGTGTATTTAGATTTTTTCCCATATTAGCACTGAAAACTACACTCCCAGGGAGGGGCATGAATTGCAGATCTTGCAGATGATAATAGCTGTATGTGTCACATGGGTTGACTGTGGAACTGGCGAACACTTTTTTTCATACAAATTTCTGAGTATTTTATTGCCATTCTTGGTGTCTTCGGGGAGACAGCAAATTTAAGGTGCTCGAGTAACTCTCCAAAAGACAGGATTTGAACGAAACCAGTCAGATTGGCCAGCATTATTTCAGAAAATGTGGCTTTCATACACCTTTCACTCTGAAGGTAATGAGCATCTATTTTTAGAAAAGTATTTATAGAGCAGGGATGTTTGCATTCAGTTCAATCAGCTAGTGGGTTGAGTAGCAGCTTAAAGATCACACCTGGAGGTAAAGCCTTGCATTTCACTGTGGCATTTAATTTGAGCACTACTGATGGTTTTTCTGCCTCATTTTTAGCAGGATTTTCTGGAAGCTATGTTTTACAGCAATTAATTATATTAAAGTGATTGTTTCGTTTTACTGTGTAATGTAGGCTAAATATATACCAGTTTCTTCAGCAAGTGTGTTTGAGGAAATGCAAACAAGTCATTTTGGGGTTTCCTATTGTGGGACTGTCTGTTCTCTCAGTGCATTTTTTTACCTTTATGCTGCTTTCTTTAGATTATTTTTTTTTTTAATTCAATGAATGATTCAGATTGGCTAGCATTATTTCAGAAAATGTGGCTCACACACCTTATACTTTTGAGTTAATGAGCATCTATTTTAGAGAAGTATTTTTATAACAGGGATGTTTGCTTTCAGGTATAGAGAGACTTTAATGGAAATGAACATGAAATTGCAGTTGATCTGAAAGTAAACAAACTTGCAGGGAAAAAAAAAACCAGTTAATTCTATAAATACTGTTTCTTCATCTCCTTTTCAGTACTCTTGTCAGATATGTCACCGAAATAGTGTAACACTACTGAGTCATTAAGAATTCTGGATATAATTGTGTGTAACTGTAGCAAGATGGTTCATTGTATAATATTAATGTCATAGACAACTTAGGCCACGATTCTGCAAAACACTTTAACATGCACATTAAGTCCCACTGAATTCAGTAGGACCTAAGGGCACATTCGCATGGTTTGTTTTATTGTGGTTCAGGAGAGTAAACAAGACAAAAAGCCTTGTGAGGACAGGACAAATTCTAAACCTCTTGCTTAGAAGGAAGTCACATTTAGAAACAGTACACCTTATAAGTCTTCAGGATTTAACTCTGTGAAATAAGGAATGTTCTAGAAAAAAAAAGTCATCTGGAAGTTTTGAATCTGTAAAATAGTTCCTTTAATTTAACTTCACTGAGCCATTAAAAATAAAAACAGCCGTTTAAAGGTTTCAGTGGTAGAGATTCACATTTGGAAATTCAGATCCTGAAAATCAGGCCCAAGTCATTCAATAAGAAGCCTACAATATTTTATTAGGAATGCTTCTATCATCAATAACACCTTGGTTGAATTCATCCGTACTTACGAGACAAAAAAAAACTGTTAAAAATTAGATCTTAATGTGGCTTCAGAATCCAGTTTCCTCATGAGACTAATGTTTGCTTTCTAGAAATGTGTGCTCTATTGGCCAGAAAAAAGAGGAATCTATGGGAAGGTTGAAGTCCTTGTTAACAGTGTGCAAGAATGTGAGAACTATACTGTCCGTCAACTTACAATAAAGGTAACAGTCTGCATCTGAGAAGCATTGTTCCTAATGTTTTATGTTTTCAATGTTAAATGAAGTTAAAATGTTTTTTAAAGGGCAGAAATTTTTACAAGAGGAGTAACTGAGCTGTGAAGCTCACAGCTGCAAGGTATAATTGAGACCAAAGCTGTGGAACACATCATATTGCTGCTTTGTATCATTCTGGCAATAAAAACAAAAAAAAAGGCTTCAAAAAGAATGCAAATTTCACTCATTTGAATTATGTTTGCTTTGAGGCCCTTTTAGCATTGCCAAGATGATGTAAAGGGATTTTATTTAATGAAAGAACTAGCACAGCGTGATTCAGAAAAAGATAAGCTGTCCATGTGATGCAATGAGTGCATTTATAGCCTATTTGAGAATGTAGAAATATAAGGAGTGCATAAGGAAAACTTCATGCTTTCAAGGTTCTTGACTAAGCATTAACTGTCCGAAATAAGGCAGATGCTCCTCTTGTAAGCTACTCCCCACGTTGGGCTTATATGCAATGGGACTGCAACATCTCCTCTTCCTGACAGAACTTTACAATAAATAATGAACTGGGAAGCTTTGGTTCATTTGGGAAATTGGGGGAGATTTGGTTTGGAAGAGGCAGTGAGAAGTGGGTAGAAGCCATATTGTCCAGGTTAGAAGTGGTCAAATGACCATAGCCTATATTTACCCTCTTTGCTTGCTGAAATAAGTGGTAGCAGCTTCTGTTGGAGAGAACAGCTGCACAAACTGGGATATTTCATTAATATAGAAGTGCAGTTCTTCGGCACCTTTAACTTAAATACTCTTTTAATTTTAGTGTCTGACCCTTATGATAATGTCCTTGAAAGGTAGCAGAAATATTTAATAATTTAGAGAGAATCAGGAGCCCAAATCCAGATGGTCTCTTTTAACCCTACTGCTGACCTAACACAGGCCTCTGACAATTACCTCCTGACAATACGGACAGCAAGTCCATAGTTAGATGGATAGAGCAGGGCTTACATGGCTGGAAAAACAGGCAAGTTTTTAGGTGCACAAACCCTTATTTAAAAGGTGTCCCTGGAAGCATGTCTGTTCCCCTCAAACGTATCCCCTCAGTCCAATAAAACCAAATTGTTAAATCTCTCTTAATACTCTTAAATACTCTTAATACTCTTAAAATGTTTACTGCCTTTTTACCATAACACTGAGAAAAATAAAAAGAATTGTTCACCACAAGTGTGCATATAAAACCTTGATGTTATGTCCAGCAAGGAAGTCAATCCCAGAGTGTGAAGCACTACTGGTACACATCCTGGCCAGACCACAAAACCCCTGACAGCGCCCAGCCACTGCTGCAGCTGATGCTGGACGTAGAAGAGGACAGACTGGAATCACCCAGCCGAGGGCCCGTCATCGTGCACTGCAGGTAATTTGCAACCCTTTTCTTAAACAACTGCCACAGAAAATCACATCAAACAGTCCTCCTAAACAAAGAGCATATTGGGGGAAGAGAAAAATTCCCTAGGACTTCTTCATGCTAATTGCCTTTTTCAGCTCCTACCAGCTTTCCTACCAGCTTTCCTACGTCCTAGATTTGAGTTTTGCAGAGAATTTCCTTGTTTCTAGCAATCTTCTCTGAGACATTCTCCATTTCTGCTAATGAGCTCTGTGTTTGAAAGACCAGCTGGAAAGATGTTTTTGCTTCTGTTTCTTGTTCATGATTTGCTTTCTTTTTTATCTTGTTGCATTATTACATACCTAAGTCAGATGCAATGCCCCGTGACTTGCAGACTAAAATGTTGTAAGCAGCAGACATCGGGTACAAATTTGCAGACCAGAACACATCAGTACTAAAATTTGTGAACATTTTCACAAAGGCAGTTGGTTTGATACTCAAGAGCAGAGTGTTACTAACACGAATTATAATGAACACAATTTGCAATGAATGTCCTTGTAATCACTCTAAGTACATCATACCCTTTTATTGTTTGATGTTGATTCATTGCCCCCTGTTGCAATTTAAGTTATATGAAGTTGGACTGAATTTATGTATTGGTGAAAAAAAATAGGTGAAGCAAAACAGAAAAAAAAATGAAATTAGTGTTTCTTTACTTGCTTTGTCTAATAACTGTGATACATCTCTTACAATTGGTATAGTACTATTTTTATTTTTTTTCTTGAAGTACATCAAAACCAGAGCTTTTCATCTTGAGCCACTTCTTTTTTAACTCCATATTTTGGAGTTAGAGAAATGGAAGCCAGATTTGAATCACACATCATTTTGCAAAACTAGAATGTGATGAATAGGAATTTTCTAAATTTTATCCAGCTGTTTTTGTCAGGAATTGTAGTTATCCTAAACAATCCACAGATCTGTGGATGGCCATTGGGGTTCCCATTTTTCTAGTAAGGATCTTCAGTAATGAAGGTCTTCAGAGGAATAAGGTATGTTTCTGATGTGAGCAATATGACAACAAGGTTTATAATTATTCATGATTGAAGGCCTAGACCCAGGATTAAAATTAATAGTTCTTCAGTGACAACTCACCTATCTATACACCACTACACAATGGTCTACAGAGTGGATAAACTCACTCATAATGCATTTTCTCATCACATAGTTTCTTCCCTATTAATGAGTTGCCAGTGAGGTCATCCAGGTCTTACAGAGCATGTACACACTTTTAAAATCAGACCTGAGATACAAATGCACAATTCTCAGTTATTTCCAGAGAAGCATTACAGGGCACACTCAGGCATGATCCTTAATCTGAAATAGAAGGGCTTTAATAATCTCTTAAGATTTGGAATTATAACAAGTAAAAATATATATATATATCATTTTTTTTATGTGTGTCTTCTTGTTGTCTGTCAGCATAGGCTGCTGTCTTACACACTTCAGTGAGGAGTCCATTC
This sequence comes from Cygnus atratus, assembly GCF_013377495.2. Classification (NCBI taxonomy): domain Eukaryota; kingdom Metazoa; phylum Chordata; class Aves; order Anseriformes; family Anatidae; genus Cygnus; species Cygnus atratus. The sequence goes on along the minus strand of NC_066362.1, from coordinate 38,508,751 downwards.
AGGATTTAGGATATAAGGAGGACTTTACTCATTTCAGCAAAGCAGTTCCTGTTCTGCAAACACATGGAAAATTAATAAGCATTTGTTTTGGTCCTTGAAATCAGCAGATCTGATTCTCCACATACCAAGGAAGTAGACTTCCAACGGAAGAAAGTTTTTAAGTCCTTAAGAGTCTTTATAGTGATA